>NC_050101.1:23801048-24493548 GCF_902167145.1 Zea mays
CTGTCTTAATCGACCAACACCCTTTGTGGGTTCTAGGCTAGCGCGTAGTTTGGCATCATAACCCGGCTTCCAGTTCATCCTGCATCGCCAGTTCTGCTTACCAAAAATGGCCTACTTGGAGACCCCGATTCCGTGGCACAGCTCACCGGAGCAGCCGTGCCGTCCTACCTATTTAAAGTTTGAGAATAGGTCGAGGGCGTTGCGCCCCAGATGCCTCTAATCATTGGCTTTACCCGATCGAACTTGTTTGGGCTCCAGCTATCCTGAGGGAAACTTCGGAGGGAACCAGCTACTAGATGGTTTGATTAGTCTTTCGCCCCTATATCCAAGACAGACTAACGATTTGCACGTCAGTATCGCTTTGAGCCTCCACTAGAGTTTCCTCTGGCTTCGCCCTGCTCAGGCATAGTTCACCATCTTTTGGGTCCCGACAGGCGTGCTCCAACTCGAACCCTTCACAGAAGATCAGGGTCGGCCAGCGATGCGGCCCGTGAGGGCCTCCCGCTTGTCAGCTTCCTTGCGCATCTCAGGTTTCTGAACCCGTCGACTCGCACGCATGTCAGACTCCTTGGTCCGTGTTTCAAGATGGGTCAGATGGGGAGCTCGTAGGCCGTTGCGGCGCAGCGCCCTGAGGGGCGCACCAGAGGCGCGCGGATACCGTCCGCGCCGACGACGGCTGCCTGGGGCGCCTAGGGCCCCCGGTCTTTGTGAGAGCACCTAGAGGGGGTGAATAGGTGATCCTGTAAAATCAAACTCTTAATAGCCACAATACTTAAATGTTATAGCGTTAGCGACTATGTAGCTTTGAAGCGAGTTCTTATGAACAACAATCACAGAGAATCCAATACAAGAGACACACGATTTTTATCCCGTGGTTCGGCCAAGTAACACTTGCCTACTTCCATGTTGTGGCGTCCCAATGCACGAGGGTTGCACTCAACCCCTTTCAAGTGATGCAATGATCAACTTGAATACCATGGTCTTTTTGTTTAGAGTATCTTCCCGTTTGCGAGGAATCTCCACAATTTGGCGTCTATCGCCCTTACAATAAAGATCACAAAGAAAGCAAAGAGTAAGGTTGGGAGAAGCAACGCACACACATCACAAATCCACAGCACACACACGCACACAAGCCAAGACTTGAGCTCGAAACATAGCACAGAGAGTTCACAACTCGAACGGAGCTCAAATCACTAACACAATCGATCAAGTGCGTGGAGACGGAGTGTGCAAGTCTTAGAATGCTTGGGTGACTCCTTCATGCGCCTAGGGGTCCCTTTTATAGCCCCAATGCAGCTAGGAGCCGTTGGATGCAAACTTGGAAGGCCATCCTTGCCTTCTATCGAGTGGCGCACCGGACAGTCCGGTTGTAAAGCCCTAAAATTTGTATAAGGTAAAAATAATAAAATAAATAAATATGTGTATAAAAGTGTTTTGGGAATTATTAGATTTCCTTTCCTTTGTGCATATTTAGTTAATGGAAACATATTGATCAAATAACAAATAAAAAAATATATGCATTTCATGCTGATGTTCTTGTATTTTTGCATTTGTATTCAAGTTGTGAGACAAGTTTAAGTTTAAAAAAATGGAATTTTCAAAATGAAATGGAATAGAAAGGAGGAGAAAAGGGAAACAATATGCACTAAAGAAATTCATATGTAAATAAATATATCACTTTAGGCTAGTAATTTTATTTGTGCACTTGATCCCTGTGTGAAAACCATAAACAAATTCGAATTCAAAATATGAATTTGAGTGGGAAAAACAAAACAGGAATAAAAAAAAGAAAGAACCTTACCCCTACGTGGGCCGATTGTGCCAGGTCGGCCCACCTACTTACCAGGCGCAGCCCAGGTTGCGTCTCACATGGCGGGTCACTGCCAGGTGGGCCCTCGTGGTCGGGTCATCCCCAACCTTCATTCTATTCTAACAGAAGCGCGCAGAAATCGCGTGGACTCGGCCGAACGGCGCGCTCGGACTCTGTACGCCGCGATGTCCGCCGCCGGAATCGGGCGGATCTCCTGCTGATCCGGGGTGCACGGGCTCGACTCCCTTTCGCCCAGGATATAAAGCCATTGTCGCCTGGGTCGCTCTGCCACATCGCCGAGCGGGTGCCGTCGTGATAGGAATAGAGGAGAGAGATTATGCGGGAGAAACCATATGCCGCGCCGTAGCTCGGGGTGAATGCTTCGGTACCGTGGCTGGGCGCAGTCGGAGTCGAAAACCAGAGCTCGACGGCACCTCGGCTCCGTCCCGCGCGGGAGGACTTCAGCCGCCACCAGCGAATCGGTGCTTCCACGCCTCTACGCCCTCAAGCGCCACACTAGGAACTTCGCACAGCGGCACGGAGGGTGTGCGAAGCCTCTCCTTGGGCGGGTTGTGCTCGGAGCCGCTAGAATTTTTCAACGACCATTCTGCTCTCCACCGAACCGCGGATCCCCGTGGCCAGCCGTGGTCATCGCTTCAATCACCGGTACGTCAACTCCTTGTTGTTCGTTAGGGCCCGGACATCGTCTAGCACAGTTTGATTTGAGTATTAGGGTGCGGGAGTGCCGGAATTGGACTACTCCGGCAAAGCGCCGCCGCTGTGGCTCTGCGCCACCGTGCGGGAGGTCCGGTGGGTGGGACGATGGTGCCGGGTTTCGCGTGGATCGTTGATCTCACAAGCAACGCCTGGGATTAGATTTATGTCTACTGATCCAGCCAGATCCGATGTGGGCCGTCGATCTAGGATCGGGTGGACGAGAGCAGATCTTAGTCACATAAAAATCTACACCATCCATCGCGGAGTAGATCTATGTCTTGGGACCTTTCGCGCATTAACCCCTGGACTTTCCTGTAATTGAGGCTCAGTCCAGTGGCGTGTTAAAATGAATAAATGAATTAGAAAATAGGTTTTTATGATATAAATGAGTGCTAGAACTTCAATAATTCATAGTAAATTCATTTTAACTCCAAATTGAGTCATTCCAGTTGCAATAATTTTGTATTAATATTGTCTACCAACTAGTAACACTGTTTAGCCATGAAACTGTGGCAGAACTGCCCGAATCAATCTCTCGGATCTAGTCCGACACGGCCACTGACAGGATCAAGTACCACAATCTCACTCGATGGTGAGTCACAGAGCAAATACAATAAAGCATAAAAACCATGCATGACAGAGTATTAAGTTATTACATCATCATCGGAGTTTTTCAAAAGAAGCCATCGGTGTTTGAAGTGCAGCGGAATAAAACTAACGGTAATTAAACAGAGAGATGGGGAAGCCTGTCCCATCACTCCTCATGCTCCTCCTCAGCCAAGGTAGGGTCCCACTCGACAGTCCAACCCGGTGGCAAGATGGACGGCCAAGTCACTCCAGCAACCATGTCCTCCAGAGAACCTGTAAAAATTATGCCACAAGCAAGGCTGAGTATACTAATACTCAGCTAGACTTACCCGGTGTGAGGAGTCTACTCCTCTACCTCTAGACATGCAGCTGTTTGGCTGTGGGGTTTTGTTGCCAAAAGCACTAGCTGAGTTTCTAAATCAAGTTTTTAACTTTGTCAAAATTAAGTGTGACTCTCTTAAGGCTAAAAGTGGACTATCTATTCATACATGGTAGCAAGCATTTTTAACAATCAACATCTTATATCAACTCATCATATTTCCACTTGTTACTCAATGCAGTACAATGGATCAAGCAGTCTCATTAGCTGCGAGAAGCAGACGATTCGAATCGAGTTTTTATCCTTGGAAGGTAAACCTAAACACACGATATGTAGGGGCACTCCGTCCCCACACACATCAATCGTCCCCATCGATTCCCTGGCAACAGATCAGGGCTCACCGCCTTGGCGTACAATGCCTCACTGACCCCGACTGCCGTCGTGCAGTGACCGCACTTGTACCCACCATAACCGGAATGGGAGACCACGTCTCAGGTCGCATGAGGGGCAAAGTCTGAGGGCAGGTTCACTCAGGTACTAGGCTTACCGATTTACCATATTTCTCGGTATGTGTTTAGTACGTTCAAACGCTTGACACAGGTATCCACACGTTAATCCTTATTCCATTTTCCCATCTCGTAGACAACCAATCCCCATGGATTGTTGTCCACAACTAAAATCATGATAGTATGAAAGTGGGTACAACCAATTTCCTGATCTCGCGCAAGTGCTGGAAAAATCACTCGTCTTCTACCGAGCTCCTAATTAAATAAGCAACTACTCGGCCTATCATACTAGTGTCCATTTCAAAAGGATTCCTGAGATCATGCAACTAGAGTTTCAAACAACTCCTACACCTAAGTGCACAATCAATCCTACAATCATTAAGTGAAGTAAAATAGCATAAATAACAGGTTATGCATAAACCGGGGCTTGCCTTCCAAAGCAGTGGCAGGCAGGTCCTCTGGTGCAGGCTCGGGTGCTGGATCCGGGGCTACCTCCTGAGCAGCTCCTTGCTCCGGCACGAGGATGTACTCTCCGTCAGCAAGGTTACAGTCTATCGAATGCAATGAACATGTATGTCATGATTATGCAGGATTCAATAACATTATGCTAAAAACAATCTAAGTCAAGAAGTAACTTAGGGTTTCATGGTTATGTGGGGCTTCTAGTGGGTTAGACTTATCACCTTTAGGCTTAGGTTTTTGTTGAGGATAAACATAGGGAATTTGTATTGCTCTTGTATCCTTCAGTGGATAAGATATAAAGGATTTTAGGATGGCACCATTTTTCTATTACCCACTTTTCCCTTTCTTTTATTTTCTACTTATGGTTTCTAGGGTAGGTTTGAACTATGACAGGGGTTTAATATTTCCAAAAATTCTGTAAAAAGTACAATGGGTTGCCATTTGCTATTCTAGCTTGTTTTAAGAATTTGAGGCTTAAAGTACAAAGGCTAGGCTTTAAACAAAAATAACAAGAGTTATGCAAAATGGGCCACTTTACACTACATTTCTTAGTTAGGGGTGGGTTCTGTCCTAAAGGTTATTTTTGTTGGCATCTAACCGTAATAATAGGCTTCTGTGCCAAAAACCACAGAAGGCTAAGGGGTGGTTATTTAGTTATGATTTTCTAAAGTTTAATGTCAAAAAGACACTTTCTACTACATTGTTATTTGAAAAATGTCAAACAGCAGATTTCATATTTTTCCTAAGTTCTTAATAACAAAACATTAGCTATCCCAAGGGTGGGGGTGTTTTCACCTTGGGGTTATTTTTGTAGGGTTTTTCTAAGTTATCCTTATTTTATTAAAATAAAAGGTATCCAACTTATTTTATACTAAACCAGGGTATGATAGATTTTTCCAGTGAACTATATTGAATAAGTATCCCAACAAAAATAGAGGTGCTCTCTGGTTCATTATTTATACCCCC
This sequence comes from Zea mays, assembly GCF_902167145.1. NCBI lineage: Eukaryota > Viridiplantae > Streptophyta > Magnoliopsida > Poales > Poaceae > Zea > Zea mays. The sequence goes on from NC_050101.1 coordinate 23,806,417, forward strand.
TTTTCTATTTTTCTTAATCCTAAGCATATTGCAAAATAAGGGGTAAAGACTAACTTATTGGGGTGGACAGAGAGGTTTAACATTTTTAAGCAGGTCAGTAGGTAGATACAAACTTCTCCAAATTTTTCTAACCCGAGTCAATTAGCACAACTATTTTTCTTTCTATTATTGAGCTTTTGGCTAAAACTATCATTAAATCAGAACTTTAAAGTTTTCTATAGTACCAAGGGGTTTTATATTTTTCTTAAGTTGGTTACATTAATTAAAGTCTGGCAAAATTGGTTTGACCAAATTTGGATGAACTAAACTGAAGTTATGAATTTTTAGAGTTTCTGTTCAAATTAAAAACAGACTTAATAAAGGTTTTCTGGAAAAACAGTTTACACCGAGGTCCCTGGGTTTAAACTAAATCAACCTTCGAAACTCTACCCTTGCGCCACTATTCCCCTGTGTCTCTGACATTTCACAAAACCCCCTGACCTTCTCTCCCTCTCACCCGCAGTCCTTCCCCCAATGTAAACAGTAACCGCGGGAAAGAAAAGGGTGGCGCGGCTTACCGGCGGCGAGGGAGGTCCGGCGAAGGGTGGGGTTGGCTCGGGGAGACTCTGGCAGTCACGTCGAGGTACGGCTTGACGTCGGGGATGGCCGGAATGGCTCGGTCCACGCGCGCAGGCGGGTGTTCTCGTCGGCGGCGAGTGTACCGGCCAAACCACGGCGAACTGGTTCAATCCAAGGGCACGGTGAGCTTCACGGGGTAACATAGTGACCGTGTGCACAAGGAATCGAAGGATGGTTGAGTGGATTACCCGGTCCACGTACTCCGGCGGGGTTGAGAGCTCCGGCGAGCGTGGACTGGCCTCTCCGGCGAAGCAAACTCCGATTCCTCGCTCGGGGACTTCACGGAGGTGTGCACAGTCTTCTCCGAGGGCTGGACGGGGTTGGGAATGGCTCTATTGGCCGGTCTACGGTGGCAGAGGGATTGGGCGGCAGCGGACACGCTGCGCACGGGCAAACGGCGGCGAGCTAAACTCCGGTGAGGTTTGAGGGGGCGCGGAAGAGTGCAGTCGAAGCCTGGGAGGGCTTTATAGGCGCGGGCGCGGGCCATGGCGCTGGCTTGGCTCGGGCGCGGCGCTGGGCATGCGGGGGCGCGCGCGGGCGTGCTCTGGCGCGGGCAGAAAGCGTCGAACACGTGGAGGTGTGTTTCTTCCATTGTTCAAACGTCTGCAGAGATCGCAAACGTGCGAATCTTGCCATGAATCCGGCGCAGACCTCTTCCTGGCACCTAGGGCTATCTCACATGTGTGAGTTCCAATGGAGGATACGCCCTAGATCAGGAGATAGACGGGCGCCAAATCTGGCTTGTCTCACTGCCCACCTCGCGACAAAACTGATGCCAATACCTGTCAAACGTCAAAGTCTCGGTTTCCACTTTTTCCAGGGGGTGCCTTAGGTGGTATGCCACACTTTTGGTATAGAACCCAAGTGGTTTTGGTGCCATCTTCAAAGTGAACATGGTTGATCTTTAAATTAGGGTTAAAAATTGGACTTAGAGAGAAATAGAGAGCTCTAGCTCTCTCTCCACTTGGAGATTTGATTTATGGTTTCTCCAGGGGTCTTTTTGCAATATTTCCCTCCCCTATGTGCTGGTTATAAGGTTACTTAAGGTTTGGGTAAATGTTACTCATGCTTTGCACACTTGTCCACTCTCTTTTCCCTCTCATCAAGGGTTTTGGGAGATAGGGTTTAAGAGAGGCCTAGGGTTCTTCTCCCCTCTTATCCAACGTAGTAAGTGTGCAAGGATTAGGGTAAAGCTTTTGGTCACTCACAATCCTTGGTTAACATCTAGCTTTTCAAGGCCCTCATGCTTCTGCTCCTTAAGTTCTTCCACAGGTGCTCATAGCCTTAGTATCAAGGTGGGTTCTAGCCATGGTAACACCTAGGGTGTTACAGCCCTCCCCCCTTCAAGGAATCTCGTCCTGAGATTTTTGGTAGAGGCCCTTGGAGGGTGCTTGAAGGTGTGTTTGTGTTATTCTTCCTTTACACTCAAGTTTCTCTTATTAACTGCTCTTCGAATGTCATTCGCTCTACAACTTCAGAAGGAAGCCCTTCTTAAGTTAAATCCATAACTTAGACTATCCTTGTTATCTAAGTTTTTCTTATAATTGAATTCAAAGGGCAGGTGAGGGTGGGGTTTTGGGGTTACATACCGACTCCTTTGGGTAGAAAGTCGGGGAAGCGAGAGCGTAGGAAATCCTCAGTCTCCCATGTAGCTTCTTCTACTGAATGGTGACTCCACTGAACCTTGTACATTCTGACTGACCTTGCCCGAGTTGATCTCTCCTTTTGATCTAATACCTTGACGGGGTACTCTTGGTAGGACAAGTCTGGTTCTATCTCAATGTCTGGTTCCGGTAGCACTTCAGTGGGTAGGCGAACACATTTCCGCAGCTGAGATACATGGAACACATTGTGAACTGCTGACATGTGGGGTGGCAATTCCAATTGGTAAGCTACGGGTCCACAACTTGCCTTGATCTCATAGGGTCCAATGTAGCGAGGGGCTAACTTGCCCTTGATCTCGAATCTCTGGACACCCTTGGTGGGTGATACCTTAAGATAGACATGATCTCCCACCTCAAACTGTAGAGGCTTCCGCCTCTTATCATGATAGCTCCTTTGCCTGGCCTGAGCAGCTTCTAAGTTCTTGGTAATAACCCTGACCTTTGCCTCTGCCTCGAGTACCAAGTCTGGCCCAAAAATTTCCCTTTCTCCTGCTTGAGACCAATTTAGTGGGGTCCTACACCTTCTCCCATATAAGGCTTCAAAAGGTGCCATCTTCAGACTGGACTGATAGCTGTTATTGTAAGAAAACTCTGCCAAAGACAGACACTTGTCCCAATCCTTTCCATAGTGTAGTGCACATGCTCGCAACATGTCCTCCAAAATCTGATTCACCCTTTCTGTCTGGCCATCCGTTTGAGGGTGATATGCTGAGCTTCGGATTACGTGGGTCCCGAGTGATTCTTGCAGCTTCTCCCAAAAGCGTGCCACAAACAGTGCTCCTCTGTCAGATATAATGGTCTTTGGAATACCATGCAATCTTACTATCTGATCAACATAAATTTCTGCGTACTTCTCTGTCTTGTGGGTGGTGTGCACTGGCAAGAAATGAGCAGTCTTGGTCAACCTGTCCATGATAACCCAAATAGAATCATGGTGCCTGGAGGTATTGGGTAATCCCACTATGAAGTCCATGCAAATGTCCTCCCATTTCCAAGATGGTATGGGAAGGGGTTGCAAAGGGCCTGCTGCCTTCAAGTGACTAGCCTTTATCCTCTGGCAAGTGTCACACTCGGATATGTACTTGGCAATTTCCCTTTTCATTCTAGTCCACCAACATAGAGATCTGAGATCATGGTACATCTTGTTGCTACCAGGGTGCATGGAGAATTTGGAAAGGTGAGCTTCATCCAGTATCTTCTTTCTGAGCTCAGGGTCCTTAGGAACAACCAATCGATCTCCAAACCATAGAATTCCCTTGCTGTCTTGTCGGAAACACTTGTATTTTTCTGCCTTTTGCTTGATCATATCTTTGATAACCTGAACACCCTTATCCTCAACCTGTGCCCTGACTATCTATTCTTGCAATGTGGGCTCCACCGAGATATAGCTTAGGTCACCCGAAGAAACAACTTCTAGGTTCAATCTGCACAACTCATCACACAGGGTGGTAACTCCCACATCCATGTTCATACAATTGCACTGGGCCTTTCTGCTCAAAGCATCTGCCACAACATTGGCCTTACCAGGGTGGTAATGCACCTCCAAATCATAGTCCTTGATTAACTCCAACCATCTCCTTTGCCTCATGTTCAGATCTGCCTAAGTGAAGATGTACTTGAGACTCTTGTGATCAGTGTAGATGTTACAGTGAGCTCCCATCAAGTAGTGTCTCCATATCTTAAGAGCATGAACTACAGCTGCCAATTCCAGGTCATGTGTAGGGTAGTTCTGCTCATGGGGCCTGAGTGCTCGGGAAGCATAAGCAATGACTCTGTTCTCTTGCATCAAGACACATCCTAATCCGGTACCAGAAGCATCACAATAAATTTCAAATGGCTTGGTGTTGTCAGGTTGAGCCAGCACTGGGGCTGTTGTCAAATGCTGCCTCAAGGTATGAAAGGCATCTTCACACTTCTGGCTCCAAACATACTTGACTCCTTTCTTTAACAGTTCAGTCATTGGTTTGGCAATTCTGGAAAAATCCGGGATGAATCGTCGATAATACCCTGCCAATCCCCGAAAACTCCGAATTTGCTTCACTGTAGTCGGGGGTTTCCAATCCATCACCTCCTGCACCTTCTCAGGATCAACGGATATCCCATCCTGAGAAATTGTGTGACCCAAGAATTTAATCTCCTTTGGCCAGAATTCACACTTAGACAACTTAGCATACAACTGATGGTCACGCAGTCTCTGAAGTACAGTATGCAAATGTTTGGTGTGCTCGGCTTCATTCTTGGAATAAACTAGAATATCATCAATGAAAACGACCACGAACTTATCTAGCTCCGGCATAAATACTGAGTTCATCAGGTACATAAAATAAGCCGGGGCATTGGTCAGCCCAAAAGACATCACCAAAAACTCATACAGCCCATATCTGGTTGAGAAGGCCGTCTTGGGAATATTGCTGGCACGGATCTTGATTTGATGGTATCCTGAGCGAAGATCTATCTTGGAGAACACTTTGGCTCCTACCAACTGATCAAACAGAACATAAATACGGGGCAGTGGGTATTTGTTCTTGATAGTCACCGCATTAAGAGGGCGGTAGTCAACACACATCCTCAAACTCTTATCCTTTTTCTTCACAAATAATGCTGGACATCCCCATGGTGAAGTGCTTGGACGAATAAACCCCTTGTCCAACAGTTCTTGCAATTGCTTCTTCAATTCTGCCAATTCCGCGGGAGGCATCCTATAGGGTCTCTTAGAGATAGGAGCAGTCCCGGGTTGCAATTCGATGGCGAACTCAATATCTCGGTTAGGTGGCATCCCTGGCAATTCTTCCGGAAAAACGTCCGGGTAGTCACGGACCACTGGGATCTTTTCCACTGGGGACTCTATCATAACAAAGGCACAAGAACGGGTGCATCCCTGGTCGGGTAGATATAAGGTGATCTCGCCATCCAAAGGGGAGCGGATTTCTATGGCTCCAGCTGCGACATCAATCACCACGTGGTGTCGTGATAACCAATCAGTCCCTAAGATGATATCCACACTATCCAATCCCATTATCAATAGAGTGGTTTTGAAAATGAGACTACCCAGCTTAATTGGTACGTGCCTATTGATCTGATAGGTGGCAACCCTGCCTCCTGGTGTTGAGATGGTAATACCCCCATTGGTGTGGTGAAAAGGCAATTGGCACTTGGCACTAAATTTGGTACTGATAAAACTGTGTGATGCACCAGAATCAAAAAGAACAATAGCAGGATAATTCAAAACTGTAAAGATACCAGTCAAGACGGGTGCTCCCTCTGGGATATCAGCCATGGTGGTGAAGTTCAGCCTGCCCTGCCTCACTTGCACCTTCTGTCTCTTGCCTTGATTCTGATTAACATTCTGCCCCTGCCTCTGCTGGTTCCTGGGGCAATTCTTGGCATAGTGTCCGGTGTTGCCACATGTGAAGCACCTGTTGTCATTTGCCTGGCGGTACTGCTGCTACTGCTGATTGTTCCTCTGAGCTGGAAACTGGGCGCGGTTGGGTGCCTGCTGCTGCTGCTGCTGAGGTGGGATCACCCATCGCCCTTGCTGCTGCTGGGCTCCCCTGCTCTGAGTGTCGGACACAATCCTGAAGCGCTGTGGCTGAGCTGAGGGTCCTGCCACAAGAGTTTTCCACTTCTTTTCTGCCTGTCGAGCTGTAATGCAGTCCTCCTGGGAGATAGCCATGTTGACTAACTCATTGTAGCTGTTGGCCCTGACGGTGTTGAGACGGTCACGGAGCTTAGTGCTGAGCCCCCTCCTGAACCTGTCCCTCTTCTTCTCATCCGTATCTGCGTGATATCCCGCATACTGGCACAAGTCATTAAAAGCCTGGGCATACTGCAACACTGTCCTGTTGCCCTGAGTGAGTGCCAAAAACTCATTGAGCTTCCGGTCCATAATCCCGGCTGGTATATGGTGTCCTCTGAAAGCTGCCTTGAACTCCCTCCATTCTACCTCTCGGTCCTCTGGCTGCATAGCAAGAAAATGATCCCACCAAGTCCTTGCGGGTCCGCGAAGCTGCTAGGTGGCGAACCTGACTTTGGTGACCTCTGAGCAAGCTCCATGGAGTAGTGGGAATTTGGATTCCACCACTCGCAACCATACATCTGCATCAAGTGGGTCCTCTGCCCTTGTGAACAATGGTGGCTGGGTGCTAAGGAATTCCTGGTATGTAGCCGCCGCGGGGTGACGCTGATGGTCTCCACCACCATAGTGCTGAGGTGGTGGCTGACGTTGAGCCAGCTGCCTCAGGATCTCATTCTGCTGAGCCATGAGCTCCTGCAGAGTGGGAGGTGGTGGTGGCGGTGGAGGAACGCGCTCATTCTGGCCACGACGCTGCCTCCCGGCCATCTGAAAAACCACATACATGCTTAAGACCACATCTCCAAGTTCAAGATTTTATCGCGGAGAAAAGTTAAAAACAACATGATAGACTCCAACTTCAACAAAAGGATTTTAAAAGGCATAAATTCTTCCTTCCAAATTTAAACTGATGACAGCATCCATCAAACAAGCTTCCAAGAGAGTTTAGCACGATTACATCAATTTGTCCCAAAACGACTCAACTCTATCTAGCCTAGTACCCCAAGGGTGCAAAAGCTAAGCTAGCTGCGAGGAGTCCTACCATCACCAACGTCTAACTCTACTCTAGACATCTAGTGAGCGAATGAGGCAACACTCGACTCGGGGAAGGTGGTCTTCCCGAGCCAGCAGTGTCCACACTGGAGGAAGGCTCATCTCCTCCCTCGATGTCGACGTCCTCATTGGCCTCCAGGTCCTGGATCTCCTGGTGATGCATATCCAGGTGCTCGTTAGCCTCAGCAAGCTGCTGCTGAGTGTTAATGAGCTGATCCTCTAGAACCTCGATGGTGTTCTCCCTGGTGCCCACTAGCTCCTCCAACTCTTGGATATCAGTGGATAGCTGCTCCACCTGCAAGTCCTTCTCCACCATTTCTTGGGACAAGTCAACCACGAGTTCCTCTCTGTTGTCCAAGGTGATCTTTGTAGCCTCCAACAATGCCATCAGGTGGGACATCGCCTCACCGCGCATTACTTGCAGACGGTACAGCGCATTCATGCACCGTATGGTCAAGTGCGCAGTCTGTCCTGGGTAGATGGCCCAGATGTCCTTGGCATGCTCCACCCGATCTTTCCACATTGGGTCGTCCTCCCTCTCAGCGGGGAACAAGCCAATGGGGTGGGTAGCCAGCTCCAAAGGATGGAATCCGCAGAAAGTAGTCAATCCATGCAGAGCGATCGCCTCGATCGTGTCCTCCGCTCGGTATCCGAAAGACTCGGAGTCCAAAGAGCGCCAGCCTGGCTGCAGGGGATGAGGCTCCAAGGTCATCCTCACCCTACGGCGGGGCACTCGGTGCTTCTCGAACTGCTGCACCGCGTACTGAGGGGGTGTCGCGTATCCGGCCCCCTGAAGTACCTCCCACAAAATGCGGGGAAAGCCCTCTCGTGCAAGCCCGTCAGTGTGGGTTAGTGCATTTCCGTCATCTGAGGATCCGTGGGAAGTCATCTGTGTACGGTTAACCGTAAGTAAAAGAAATAGAATTATAAAAATAACAAGAAAAATAAAACTCAGCCTTTCTCTAGTTAAATAAAAAGGCACTGGGGACCTAGTTGGTTGTTATCTTGTTTTTGAGTCCTTACTAAGTTATCCATTTTCTTAATTAAGAATGCATGCATGCTCGTCCTGAACGACCTCACAACAAGATAAAAGGAATAGGGAAGAACTCCCATCCTGTAAAAGTGGCCTGTAGGGCCTAATTACTTAGCCACCTAACTACCCTTCTATTACCCTAAGGCTTCACGTCCTAGGTCTATCCTGCTTGTCCTACTATCTATCCAACATTGTTTCTATCAAGTTTTACTTTGGAAAAATGATGGTATTCACATTTTATTGATTCCTCTGTGGTGGTACAAGCTCCGATACCAGCTGTGGCAGAACTGCCCGAATTAATCCAACTTAAGTGCCTAGGCCCCGCCTTAGAGGCTGGACCACACTTAAATGGGAATAACCCGTCAATCCCTCGGATCTAGTCCGACACGGCCACTGACAGGATCAAGTACCACAATCTCACTAGATGGTGAGTCACAGAGCAAATACAATAAAGCATAAAAACCATGCATGACAGAGTATTAAGTTATTACATCATCATCGGAGTTTTTCAAAAGAAGCCATCAGTGTTCGAAGTGCAGCGGAATAAAACTAACGGTAATTAAACAGAGAGATGGGGAAGCCTGTCCCATCACTCCTCATGCTCCTCCTCAGCCGAGGTAGGGTCCCACTCGACAGTCCAACCCGGTGGCAAGATGGACGGCCAAGTCACTCCAGCAACCATGTCCTCCAGAGAACCTGTAAAAATTATGCCACAAGCAAGGCTGAGTATACTAATACTCAGCTAGACTTACCCGGTGTGAGGAGTCTACTCCTCTACCTCTAGACATGCAGCTGTTTGGCTGTGGGGTTTGATTGCCAAAAGCACTAGCTGAGTTTCTAAATCAAGTTTTTAACTTTGTCAAAATTAAGTGTGACTCTCTTAAGGCTAAAAGTGGACTATCTATTCATACATGGTAGCAAGCATTTTTAACAATCAACATCTTATATCAACTCATCATATTTCCACTTGTTACTCAATGCAGTACAATGGATCAAGCAGTCTCATTAGCTGCGAGAAGCAGACGATTCGAATCGAGTTTTTATCCTTGCAAGGTAAACCTAAACACACGATATGTAGGGGCACTCCGTCCCCACACACATCAACCGTCCCCATCGATTCCCTGGCAACAGATCAGGGCTCACCGCCTTGGCGTACAATGCCTCACTGACCCCGACTGCCGTCGTGCAGTGACCGCACTTGTACCCACCATAACCGGAATGGGAGACCACGTCTCAGGTCGCGTGAGGGGCAAAGTCTGCGGGCAGGTTCACTCAGGTACTAGGCTTACCGATTTACCATATTTCTCGGTATGTGTTTAGTACATTCAAACGCTTGACACAGGTATCCGCACGTTAATCCTTATTCCATTTTCCCATCTCGTAGACAACCAATCCCCATGGATTGTTGTCCATAACTAAAATCATGATAGTATGAAAGTGGGTACAACCAATTTCCTGATCTCGCGCGAGTGCTGGAAAAATCACTCGTCTTCTACCGAGCTCCTAATTAAATAAGCAACTACTCGGCCTATCATACTAGTGTCCATTTCAAAAGGATTCCTGAGATCATGCAACTAGAGTTTCAAACAACTCCTACACCTAAGTGCACAATCAATCCTACAATCATTAAGTGAAGTAAAATAGCATAAATAACAGGTTATGCATAAACCGGGGCTTGCCTTCCAAAGCAGTGGCAGGCAGGTCCTCTGGTGCAGGCTCGGGTGCTGGATCCGGGGCTACCTCCTGAGCAGCTCCTTGCTCCGGCACGAGGATGTACTCTCCGTCAGCAAGGTTACAGTCTATCGAATGCAATGAACATGTATGTCATGATTATGCAGGATTCAATAACATTATGCTATAAAGAATCTAAGTCAAGAAGTAACTTAGGGTTTCATGGTTATGTGGGGCTTCTAGTGGGTTAGACTTATCACCTTTAGGCTTAGGTTTTTGTTGAGGATAAACATAGGGAATTTGTATTGCTCTTGTATCCTTCAGTGGATAAGATATAAAGGATTTTAGGATGGCACCATTTTTCTATTACCCACTTTTCCCTTTCTTTTATTTTCTACTTATTGTTTCTAGGGTAGGTTTGAACTATGACAGGGGTTTAATATTTCCAAAAATTCTGTAAAAAGTACAGTGGGTTGCCATTTGCTATTCTAGCTTGTTTTAAGAATTTGAGGCTTAAAGTACAAAGGCTAGGCTTTAAACAAAAATAACAAGAGTTATGCAAAATGGGCCACTTTACACTACATTTCTTAGTTAGGGGTAGGTTCTGTCCTAAAGGTTATTTTTGTTGGCATCTAACCGAAATAATAGGCTTCTGTGCCAAAAACCACAGAAGGCTAAGGGGTGGTTATTTAGTTATGATTTTCTAAAGTTTAATGTCAAAAAGACACTTTCTACTACATTGTTATTTGAAAAATGTCAAACAGCAGATTTCATATTTTTTCTAAGTTCTTAATAACAAAACATTAGCTATCCCAAGGGTGGGGGTGTTTTCACCTTGGGGTTATTTTTGTAGGGTTTTTCTAAGTTATCCTTATTTTATTAAAATAAAAGGTATCCTACTTATTTTATACTAAACCAGGGTATGATAGATTTTTCCAGTGAACTATATTGAATAAGTATCCCAACAAAAATAAAGGTGCTCTCTGGTTCATTATTTATACCCCCTTTTCTATTTTTCTTAATCCTAAGCATATTGCAAAATAAGGGGTAAAGACTAACTGATTGGGGTTGACAGAGAGGTTTAACATTTTTAAGCAGGTCAGTAGGTAGATACAAACTTCTCCAAATTTTTCTAACCCTAGTCAATTAGCACAACTATTTTTCTTTCTATTATTGAGCTTTTGGCTAAAACTATCATTAAATCAGAACTTTAAAGTGTTCTATAGTACCAAGGGGTTTTATATTTTTCTTAAGTAGGTTACAATAATTAAAGTCTGGCAAAATTGGTTTGACCAAATTTGGATGAACTAAACTGAAGTTATGAATTTTTAGAGTTTCTGTTCAAATTAAAAACATACTTAATAAAGGTTTTCTTGAAAAACAGTTTACACCGAGGTCCCTGGGTTTATACTAAATCAACCTTCGCAACTCTACCCTTGCGCCACTATTCCCCTGTGTCTCTGACATTTCACAAAACCCCCTGACCTTCTCTCCCTCTCACCCGCAGTCCTTCCCCCAATGTAAACAGTAACCGCGGGAAAGAAAAGGGTGGCGCGGCTTACCGGCGGCGAGGGAGGTCCGGCGAAGTGTGGGGTTGGCTCGGGGAGACTCTGGCGGTCACGTCGAGGTACGGCTTGACGTCGGGGATGGCCGGAATCGCTCGGTCCACGCGCGCAGGCGGGTGTTCTCGTCGGCGGCGAGTGTACCGGCCAAACCACAGCGAACTGGTTCAATCCAAGGGCACGGTGAGCTTCACGGGGTAACATAGTGACCGTGTGCACAAGGAATCGAAGGATGGTTGAGTGGATTACCCGGTCCACGTACTCCGGCGGGGTTGAGAGCTCCAGCGAGCGTGGACTGGCCTCTCCGGCGAAGCAAACTCCGATTCCTCGCTCGGGGAGCTTCATGGAGGTGTGCATAGTCTTCTCCGAGGGCTGGACGGGGTTGGGAATGGCTCTATTGGCCGGTCTACGGTGGCAGAGGGATTGGGCGGCCGCGGACACGCTGCGCACGGGCAAACGGCGGCGAGCTAAACTCCGGTGAGGTTTGAGGGGGCACGGAAGAGTGCAGTCGAAGCCTGGGAGGGCTTTATAGGCGCGGACGTGGGCCATGGCGCTGGCTTGGCTCGGGCGCGGCGCTGGGCATGCGGGGGCGCGCGCGGGCGTGCTCTGGCGCGGGCAGAAAGCGTCGAACACGTGGAGGTGTGTTTCTTCCATTGTTCAAACGTCTGCAGAGATCGCAAACGTGCGAATCTTGCCATGAATCCGGCGCAGACCTCTTCCTGGCACCTAGGGCTATCTCACATGTGTGAGTTCCAATGGAGGATACGCCCTAGATCAGGAGATAGACGGGCGCCAAATCTGGCTTGTCTCACTGCCCACCTCGCGACAAAACTGATGCCAATACCTGTCAAACGTCAAAGTCTCGGTTTCCACTTTTTCTAGGGGGTGCCTTAGGTGGTATGCCACACTTTTGGTATAGAACCCAAGTGGTTTTGGTGCCATCTTCAAAGTGAACACGGTTGATCTTTAAATTAGGGTTAAAAATTGGACTTAGAGAGAAATAGAGAGCTCTAGCTCTCTCTCCACTTGGAGATTTGATTTAGGGTTTCTCCAGGGGTCTTTTTGCAATATTTCCCTCCCCTAAGTGCTGGTTATAAGGTTACTTAAGGTTTGGGTAAATGTTACTCATGCTTTGCACACTTGTCCACTCTCTTTTCCCTCTCATCAACGGTTTTGGGAGATAGGGTTTAAGAGAGGCCTAGGGTTCTTCTCCCCTCTTATCCAAGGTAGTAAGTGTGCAAGGATTAGGGTAAAGCTTTTGGTCACTCACAATCCTTGGTTAACATCTAGCTTTTCAAGGCCCTCATGCTTCTGCTCCTTAAGTTCTTCCACAGGTGCTCATAGCCTTAGTATCAAGGTGGGTTCTAGCCATGGTAACACCTGGGGTGTTACAGAAACTTGAATTAAAATTATTCATTTGGATTAATCTATTCTAAGCACTAAATAATTTCCGAAATTCATAACTTGGTAACCGCAACTCCGAATTTAGTGGTTCTTGTTTCTACGATCTCGTAACATTGCGTAGATCATTATTATGCAGTATATTCTTATGTTTGGTGTGATGTTAATTTTGTCTATATCATGTTTGTCTATATTGCTATGACTAGCAGCGAGGTTATGTGTCATCTGAAAAGCAAGCTGGTAACTGGAATCTCAAGTGCCAGGCAAGTTGTGCCCTTGATCACTTCTTTTACCCACTCATGTTCTAATTAATCATAATGATCTGCATAGGTTAATTTTGATGGGACCTAATAGGTTACCCTAGTTTGTCTATCTTTATGCCTTGTTTACCACTGAACTTTTTGGGTAGTACTTGCTAGTGCTATATGTGGTTCTGGGCATTGAGATACACATTATTCATGATTATACTTTTGTTATCCGTTGTTATTTACTGTTCATGTCAAGATCATTAATGTTAATTGGAACATAGAGCTTAACTTGAGAAACACGTGCCACCACAAGGGTTTATGGACGCCCTTGGCTGATTAATTAGGAAAGCTAGTGGAGGACTACCTTACCCGAAAGGGGCAAGGGCAGTAGGGGAGTGGTTAGTGTAGGGAGGTCCTTGGTTGATTTTGCTGCGATGGCGGTCAGGCAAGAACCCTGCATTGGAGCTTCCTATAAACTGTAGCGGGTTTTCTGAAGCTAGTGGAACTTTGTAAAGGCCTCGTAGTGTTACCCTGCCTCGCCTCCTTGGTAGAGGTGTATGGGAAGTCACGATCCCTTGGCAGATGGGTAACATGACTTGTGGGTAAAGGGTACCACCTCTGCAGAGTGTAAAACTGGTATACTAGCCGAGCTCACGGTCATGAGCAGCTCAGGACTCTCTGATGATTAACTTATGGAACTAAATTCAATTTGTCATATGCATTGCATCGCAGGTAATGTTGTTACTTTTGTTCTACTACTTAATTGGGTTGGTATTTACTTATACTTAGTAATTGCTAATAAAATTTGACCAACTTTAAAAGCAATGCTCAGCTCTAACCATCCTCTTTGGTAAGCCTTACACTTCACGTGAGCTCCCACCTTTGGCGAGTTCATGCACATTATTCCCCACAACTTGTTGAGCGATGAACGTATGTGAGCTCACTCTTGCTGTCTCACACCCCCCCCCCCCCCCACAGGTCAAGAACAGGTACCGCAGGATGAGGAGCATGGAGGATGCTGCGATGAGTTCGTGAGAGATCTAGGCCGTCGTCTCCCAGTCAACTTTGGGTTGCTGGACCGTTGTCTCCTTATAATGTAATTATCTATTTATTTTGTATAGAACTCCTGTTATGTAGTAAAGATGTGACATTCGATCCTGTGCCATGAATCATCATATGTGTGAGACTTGGTCCCAGCACACATGGTGGTTATGTTCGCACCCGGGTCTTGGTGCCCCGAAACCCGGGTGTGACAGAAGTGGTATCAGAGGAATGTTGACTGTAGGACGAAACCTAGATAGAACTAGACAACCATTATCTACTTACCTTTGCTACTCTGATTCTTTCTAAACTTATCTTAATCTTTTCTCATCTAATTCCGCTTACTCTGATTATTCTTATCTTTTCTTTCTAAAGACAAATGTGGATTTCACACTTTGAAATCTCGTACCTAAAGTGACATTTAGGAATACGAGACCTAATCTTAGGAACAAAAACAAAACTATTTTTATAGGTATCTATAGGCTTGAATGCTTGTTCTTATGATAATTGTTTGATTTGGATCTTTGATTGAGTGTGATGGGTTGTGGATTAATGTCCACAATTGCATCTGCCTGTACATCTAGGCATAAAGAAAAATGCTTATAAAACTAGCTAGACAAACTAGATTATTCCTCATTAAAGTATCTAGCCTAACAATATCCATCTCATCTAGAAAGATTCTATCTTACACTCATAGATCCATCTGATCTTAAAAGATACTCATCCTATCTTGAAAAGATCTTATGTCACCCTAATAGATCTAACTGACCTCAAAGGATTCTACCTTATCCTTATGGATTCATCTTGCCCTAATTAGCATATTTATCCCACTCTAAAATAACAACCATGAGCAGAAGATCTAACTCAACCAATAGAGTCATGATGAATTGTATAACCTATCTACTCCCACCTAACATCAAACAAGATTTTGACCTATATCATGTAGTCTATCTCATCCATATCTATCTTAACCATATTCCCCAACCCCGATGATATGCACTCACCTCGAGTCAATGAGACCAAGACTGGAGAAGAAAAGATAAACCTCGTTAAGGAAGGAGAGAAGTCAAACTCAATCTTCAGATGCATTACCGCCCAACACAGAGTTCTTTCCCACCACAAACTTTCTTACCACATACTCTTCTTGCCCTAACCTACCCATTTTTTATAATAAAATGACTATACAAATAGCTACCCATGCTTTCCTAGCCACTTTCTAATTAACAAGAAACTTCTTATTCTTGAACTAATTAGAAATTAAAAGTAAACTATAAATAAAGCTTTTTACATCCCTGTCCTTACAAATCTCGGGGACAAGATTTCTGTTAAGGGGGGTAGGATTTGTAAAGCCCTAAAATTTGTATAAGGTAAAAATAATAAAATAAATAAATATGTGTATAAAAGTGTTTTGGGAATTATTTGATTTCCTTTCCTTTGTGCATATTTAGTTAATGGAAACATATTGATCAAATAACAAATAAAAAAAATAAAATATGCATTTCATGCTGAAGTTCTTGTATTTTTGCATTTGTATTCAAGTTGTGAGACAAGTTTAAGTTTAAAAAAATGGAATTTTGAAAATGAAATGGAATAGAAAGGAGGAGAAAAGGGAAACAATATGCACTAAAGAAATACATATGTAAATAAATATATCACTTTAGGCTAGTAATTTTATTTGTGCACTTGATCCCTGTGTGAAAACCATAAACAAATTCGAATTCAAAATATGAATTTGAGTGGGAAAAACAAAACAGGAATAAAAAAAAGAAAGAACCTTACCCCTACGTGGGCCGATTGTGCCAGGTCGGCCCACCTACTCACCAGGCGGAGCCCAGGTTGCGTCTCACATGGCGGGTCACTGCCAGGTGGGCCCTCGTGGTCGGTCATCCCCAACCTTCGTTCTGTTCTAACAGAAGCGCGCAGAAATCGCGCGGACTCGGCCGAACGGCGCGCTCGGACTCTGTACGCCGCGATGTCCGCCGCCGGAATCGAGCGGATCTCCTGCTGATCCGGGGTGCACGGGCTCGACTCCCTTTCGCCCAGGATATAAAGCCATTGCCGCCTGGGTCGCTCTGCCACATCGCCGAGCGGGTGCCGTCATGATAGGAATAGAGGAGAGAGATTATGCGGGAGAAACCATATGCCGCGCCGTCGCTCGGGGTGAATGCTTCGGTACCGTGGCTGGGCGCAGTCGGAGTCGAAAACCAGAGCTCGACGGCACCTCGGCTCCGTCCCGCGCGAGAGGACTTCAGCCGCCACCAGCGAATCGGTGCTTCCACGCCTCTGCGCCCTCAAGCGCCGCACCAGGAACTTCGCACGGCGGCACGGAGGGTGTGCGAAGCCTCTCCTTGGGCGGGTTGTGCTCGGAGCCGCTAGAATTTCTCAACGACCATTCTGCTCTCCACTGAACCGCGGATCCCCGTGGCCAGCCGCGGTCATCGCTTCAATCACGGGTACGTCAACTCCTTGTTGTTCGTTAGGGCCCGGACATCGTCTAGCACCGTTTGATTTGAGTATTGGGGTGCGGGAGTGCCGGAATTGGACTACTCCGGCAAAGCGCCGCCGCTGTGGCTCTGCGCCACCGTGCGGGAGGTCCGGTGGGTGGGACGATGGTGCCGGGTTTCGCGTGGATCGTTGATCTCACAAGCAACGGCTAGGATTAGATTTATGTCTACTGATCCGGTCAGATCCAATGTGGGCCGTCGATCTAGGATCGGGTGGACGAGAGCAGATCTTAGTCACATAAAAATCTACACCGTTGATTTAGAATCCGAGGGATCCCGTTGCATACCCGTTCGTCGCGGGTGGAATCTAATCCGCGTCGTCCGCGCAAAAATCCAGCGGCCAGAACTCTCCAACACCCTTTCGTCCTGGTAGTTTTCCATATGAGCCCCTCGGGATAAATGAAATCAACCCACCATCCACCGCGGGGTAGATCTGTGTCTTGGGACCTTTCGCGCATTAACCCCTGGACTTTCCTGTAATTGAGGCTCAGTCCAGTGGCGTGTTAAAATGAATAAATGAATTAGAAAATAGGTTTTTATGGTATAAATGAGTGCTAGAACTTCAATAATTCATAGTAAATTCATTTTAACTCCAAATTGAGTCATTCCAGTTGCAATAATTTTGTATTAATATTGTCTACCAACTAGTAACACTGTTTAGCCATGAAACTTGAATTAAATTTATTCATTTGGATTAATCTATTCTAAGCACTAAATAATTTCCGAAATTCATAACTTGGTAACCGCAACTCCGAATTTAGTGGTTCTTGTTTCTACGATCTCGTAACATCACGTAGATCATTATTATGCAGTATATTATTATGTTTGGTGTGATGTTAATTTTGTCTATATCATGTTTGTCTGTATTGCTACGACTAGCAGCGAGGTTACGTGTCATCTGAAAAGCAAGCTGGTAACTGGAATCTCAAGTGCCAGGCAAGTTGTGCCCTTGATCACTTCTTTTACCCACTCATGTTCTAATTAATCATAATGATCTTCATAGGTTAATTTTGATGGGACCTAATAGGTTACCCTAGTTTGTCTATCTTTATGCCTTGTTTACCACTGAACTTTTTGGGTAGTACTTGCTAGTGCTATATGTGGTTCTGGGCATTGAGATACACATTATTCATGATTATACTTTTGTTATCCGTTGTTATTTACTGTTCATGTCAAGATCATTAATGTTAATTGGAACATAGAGCTTAACTTGAGAAACATGTGCCACCACAAGGGTTTATGGACGCCCTTGGCTGATTAATTAGGAAAGCTAGTGGAGGACTACCTTACCCGAAAGGGGCAAGGGCAGTAGGGGAGTGGTCAGTGTAGGGAGGTCCTTGGTTGATTTTGCTGCGATGGCGGTCAGGCAAGAACCCTGCATTGGAGCTTCCTATAAACTGTAGCGGGTTTTCTGAAGCTAGTGGAACTTTGTAAAGGCCTCGTAGTGTTACCCTGCCTCGCCTCCTTGGTAGAGGTGTATGGGAAGTCACGATCCCTTGGCAGATGGGTAACTTGACTTGTGGGTAAAGGGTACCACCTCTGCAGAGTGTAAAACTGGTATACTAGCCGAGCTCACGGTCATGAGCAGCTCAGGACTCTGATGATTAACTTATGGAACTAAATTCAATTTGTCATATGCATTGCATCGCAGGTGATGTTGTTACTTTTGTTCTACTACTTAATTGGGTTGGTATTTACTTATACTTAGTAATTGCTAATAAAATTTGACCAACTTTAAAAGCAATGCTCAGCTCTAACCATCCTCTTTGGTAAGCCTTACACTTCACGTGAGCTCCCACCTTTGGCGAGTTCATGCACATTATTCCCCACAACTTGTTGAGCGATGAACGTATGTGAGCTCACTCTTGCTGTCTCACACCCCCCCACAGGTCAAGAACAGGTACCTCAGGATGAGGCGCATGGAGGATGCTGTGAAGAGTTCGTGAGAGATCTAGGCCGTCGTCTCCCAGTCAACTTTGGGTTGTTGGACCGTTGTCTCCTTATAATGTAATTATCTATTTATTTTGTATAGAACTCCTGTTATGTAGTAAAGATGTGACATTCGATCCTGTGCCATGAATCATCATATGTGTGAGACTTGGTCCCAGCACACCTGGTGACTATGTTCGCGCCCGGGTCTTGGTGCCCCAAAACCCGGGTGTGACACCGGTGCACCACCAGACAGCTATTGTAGCCTGTCCGGTGCACGATTGCCTTCCAAATCGGGCACAGTCGGTTGTTGCAGCTCCGGGCCCGTTGGTGCACCGGACACTGTCCGGTGCACACCGGACAGTCTGGTGCCCCATGTCGTTCGTTGGAGCTGCCACGCGTCACCCACAGATTTCGTGGCCGACCCTTGGCGCATGCGACCGTTGGCTCACCAGACAGTCCGGTGCACCACCAGACAGTCTGGTGATTTTTAGCCGTACGCCGCCATCGAATCCCGAGAGCGGCGAGTTCACGCGGACCAGCCTGGGGCACCAGACACTATCCGGTGCACCACCGGACAGTCGGGTGTGCCAGGCCGAACTGGAATTTGGCTGCACACAGCCAAGTCTTTTGCAATTCGATTCTCTTCTTCTCAGCACTATTTCTAGCACTTAGATAACTTCATTAGTATTCAAAAACAAATGTACTAAGTCTAGAACCATACCTCATGCCTTGATTTGCACTTTTCAACCTTTGGCACATTAGGACTTAAAGAATATGTGTTGGGCATCTAATCACCAAAATACTTATAGAAATTGCCCAAGCACATATTTCCCTTTCAATCTCCCCCTTTTTGGTGATTTATGCCAACACATCAAAAAGCAACAAAAAAACGTGCAACATCAATTCAATTTGAAGATCCAATTCTTTTTTTACTATAATTTGGCATATTTGGATCACTCTTTGCCACCACTTGGTTTGTTTTTGCAAAACAAATTCTTTTTCCTATCTCTAGGTCACACACACTTGTTTGGGCAAAATGAGAGATATTCCAAGAGAAAAATTGATCAAGTGTTAAAAACTCCCCCTTTTTCCCACAATCAAAATTCTCCCCCACAATAGACCAAATTTTGCAATAAGAGCATTTTGGATAAATCTAAAATTCTAACTCTATTATATTTGAAGTTCACAAGTGGTAGCTTATCCATTTGCTTGCTTTGGCCTTAATTTCTCCCCCTTTGGCATTAAGCACTAAAACGGGATCATTTTTGGCCCTTTTAACCCCATTGCCTCACCAAAAATGTCAATTAAGAGCAAAAAGGCAATGAAATTGCAAGTATGAACTTGGAAGTAAGTACACTAATACCAGAGTGCAGTGGAAGTCTTTGCATCGTCCAAGTTTACCTTTCCCTTTTAATGCACTTTTGAGACTACATCAAGTATACTCAAACACAAAGGTTAGTCTCAAAGGGTCAAGTTGTAGCATATCTCCCCCTAAATATATGCACCATTTGAATATGGACTTGTGAGTTCCGGGGAGGTCTTGTACAACTTGAGCACCACAAATACCCAACGAGTAATGTAAATGCTTCAAAGTACCATGATCAAAGGCATAGAGCACATGTATGCTATAGATCAATCCAAGTTACTCGAATCTAAGACATTTAGCTCACTACGCAACCTACAAAAAGTTTTCTCATCCAATGGCTTGGTAAAGATATCGGCTAGCTTGTTCTCGGTGCTAATATGGTACACCTCGATATCTCCCTTTTGTTGGTGGTCTCTCAGGAAGTGATGTCAGATGTCTATGTGCTTAGTGCGGCTGTGTTCAACAGGATTATCTGCCATGCGAATAGCACTCTCATTGTCACATAGGAGTGGGACTTTGCTCAGATTGCAGCCAAAGTCCCGAAGGGTTTGCCTCATCCAAAGTAGTTGCGCGCAACACTGTCCTGCGGCAACATACTCGGCCTCAGCGGTGGATAGGGCAACAGGTGTTTGTTTGTTAGAACTCCAGGACACCAGGGACCTTCCTAGAAATTGGCATGTCCGTGATGTGCTCTTCCTATCTACCTTGCACCCGGCATAATCAGAGTCTGAGTATCCAATCAAGTCAAAGGTAGACCCCTTTGGATACCATATCCCGAAGCAAGGCGTAGAAACTAAATATCTAAGAATTCGCTTAACAGCCACAAGGTGAAATTCCTTGGGGTCAGATTGATATCTAGCACACATGCATACACTTAGCATAATGTCCGGTCTACTAGCACATAAGTAAAGTAATGAACCTATCATGGACCGGTATGCCCTTTGATCAACGGACGTACCTCCTTTGTTGAGCTCAACATGCCCGTCGGTTCCCATCGGTGTCTTCGCGGGCTTGGCGTCCTTCATCCCAAACCGCTTGAGAAGATCTTGTGTGTACTTCATTTGGGAGATGAAGGTGCCGTCCTTGAGTTGCTTCACTTGGAACCCAAGGAAGTAGGTCAACTCGCCCATCATCGACATTTCGAACTTTTGTGTCATCACCCTGCTAAACTCCTCACAAAACTTTTGATTAGTAGAACCAAATATTATGTCATCGACATAAATTTGGCACACAAAAAGATCACCATCACAAGTCTTGGTAAAAAGAGTGGGATCGGCTTTCCCAACCTTGAAAGCATTAGCAATTAAGAAATCTCTAAGGCATTCATACCATGCTCTTGGGGCTTGCTTAAGTCCATAGAGCGCCTTAGAGAGCTTGAACACATGGTCGGGGTACCTGTCATTCTCAAAGCCAGGGGGTTGTTCCACGTATACCTCCTCCTTTATTGGCCCATTGAGGAAAGCGCTCTTCACATCCATTTGAAATAGCCTGAAAGAGTGGTGAGCGGCATAGGCTAATAAAATTCGAATAGACTCTAGTGTAGCCACAGGAGCAAAAGTCTCCACGAAATCCAAACCTGCGACTTGGGCACAACCTTTTGCCACAAGTCGAGCCTTGTTTCTTGTCAACACTTCGTGCTCGTCTTGCTTGTTGCGGAACACCCACTTGGTTCCCACAACATTTTGCTTTGGACGTGGCACCAGGCTTCAAACTTCATTTCTCTTGAAGTTGTTGAGCTCTTCCTGCATCGCCAACACCCAATCTAGATCCTGCAAGGCCTCTTCTACCCTGAAAGGATCAATAGAAGAGACAAACAAGTAATGCTCACAAAAGTTAGCTAATCTTGAGTGAGTAGTTACTCCCTTGCTTATGTCACCCAAAATCTGGTCAACGGGGTGATGTCGTTGGATCGTTGCTCGGAATTGAGTTGGAGGGGCACGTGGTGCTTCTTCCTCCATCACTTGTTCTTCCTGTGCTCCCCCTTGATCCTGTCCCTCTTCTTGAGGTACCTGTTCACCGTCTTGAGTTGGAGGATGCACCATTGTGGAGGAAGATGGCTGATCTTGCTCTTGTTGTTCCTGTGGTCGCACATCACCAATCGCCATCGTGCGCATTGCAGCCGTTGGAACATCATCTTCATCTATGTCACCAAGATCAACTTGCTCTCTTGGAGAGCCATTAGTCTCATCAAATACAACGTCGCTGGAGACTTCAACCAAACACGATGATTTGTTGAAGACTCTATACGCCTTTGTAATTGAGTCATACCCTAGTAAAAACCCTTCTACTGCCTTGGGAGCAAATTTAGAATGTCTACCTTTCTTCACCAGAATGTAACATTTGCTCCCAAATACACGAAACTAGGAGACGTTGGGTTTGTTATAGGTAAGGAGTTCGTAGGAGGTCTTCTTGAGAAGGCGATGTAGATAGAGCCGGTTTATGGCGTGGCAAGCTGTGTTCACAGCTTCCGACAAAAACCGCTCGGGCGTCTTGAACTCTCCAAGCATCGTTCTCGCTATGTAAATAAGTGTCATGTTCTTCCTCTCTACCACATCGTTTTGTTGTGGTGTGTAGGGAGCAGAGAACTCATGCTTGACGCCTTCCTCCTCAAGATACTCCTCAACTTGCAGATTCTTGAACTCGGACCCTTTGTCGCTCCTTATATTTTTCACCTTTAGCTCAAATTCATTTTGAGCCCTCCTTAGAAAGCGCTTTAGGGTCCCTTGGGTTTCTGATTTATCCTGCAAAAAGAACACCCAAGTGAAGTGGGGAAAATCATCAACAATTACAAGACCATACTTACTTCCCCCGATGCTAAGGTAGGCAACGGGTCCGAAGAGGTCCATGTGAAGAAGCTCCAGTGGTCTTGATGTTGTCATCACATTCTTGCTATGATGAGTGCTTCCCACCTGTTTCCCTGCCTGACATGCTGCACAAGGCCTATCTTTCTCGAAACAAACATTGGTTAGTCCTAACACATGTTCTCCCTTTAGAAGTTTATGAAGGTTCTTCATCCCAACATGTGCTAGACGGCGATGCCAAAGCCAGCCCATATTAGTCTTAGCTATTAAGCATGCATCTAGATCGGCCTCCTCTTTCGAAAAATAAACTAAGTAGAGTTTGTCGTCTAATACACCCTTAAAAGCTAATGAACCATCACTCCTTCTAAATACAGATACATCAACGTTTGTAAAAAGACAATTGTAGCCCATGTGACACAATTGACTTACAGACAGAAGATTGTAACCAAGCGACTCTACTAGAAATACATTCGATATGGAGTGCTCGTTGGTGATGGCTATCTTGCCCAAGCCTTTGACCTTTCCTCGGTTCCCATCTCTAAAGATGATCGTATCCTGGGAATCCTTGTTTTTGACATAGGAGGTGAACATCTTCTTTTCCCCCGTCATGTGGTTTGTGCATCCGCTGTCGATAATCCAGCTTGAGCCCCCGGATGCATAAACCTGCAAGGAATTTAAGCTTGGGTTTTAGGTACCTGTTGGGGACTTGTTCTCAAATGCTATGAATTAAGAACAAGGCAACATATAATGTTAAATAATAATGCCCTTCGTCCGCTAAAGCATTATTTCCCCAAGGATTTAATGAACTTCGGATGAAGGCCACGGACAGAATACCACGAAGGCCATACCTTCATGGTCAGGCATACAACAATGCGAAATAAAATATAAAATATTAAACATTAGAGGAAAATCTATTAAAAACAAATTTCATTATTCATATATTTCATAATATGAACTTAAATGTCAAAATATAATATTTATGTACATTTATACCTTCGCCTTCGACAGAAAATAATTCCAGTGTAATGTGTTAGCGGTTACCGGATTGCGTGAACAGGGTCGGGGTACTGTTCACCTATTTATAGGCACAGGGCGCAGCCTGTGTAAAATTACATTTATGTTCTTTACAATCGACTACAATAATGACACAAATCATCATGGGTCTTTAAGTCAATCCATCTTTAAGTCGGTTCAGCCCTTCGTCTTGAGATCTGTCATTATGCCGAAGCTCTATAGGTAATAGCTTCGGCGCTTGCTCCTGAGAGGATCTTCCGAAGGTGTTCTCTTTCTTTAGGATCTTCGGCTACGAAGCATGCCCCCAACAGTAGCCGCTTCGCGGTGCTAGATCGTTTTTCGTAACGAGCTTGATCCGTGAAAAAGTCTTCTAGGCTTCGGGATGCCGAAGATCCGAAAAACACCTTCCCTGAGCTTGTTGGCGAGAAACGATTAAAATAATCGGCGCACGCGCGGTGGCCCCATCTTGCAGCAGTTATGCACGCCCCAGCGATTCACCTTCTCGAACCCTATGGACCACCGTTCAGCGAGTGCGGGTGACTGTTTGTTCGGTGCAGGATACCTTGACGATTCACCTTCCCTCCTGTGGCACTATATAAACAGACGGGTAGGTGTGAAGTTGCCACAACATTCATTGCTATTGCACTGTTTTGCTGCCAAAATTTTAGTCATAGCCGAAGCTTAATCATCGTGCTCAAACGATACTTCGCTTTTGATTCTGCTTCATCACAAGAGGAAGAGCTTCGGGAAAATCAAAAAAGTCAACAACAAAATTTTCAAGAAAGTCATAATCAAATGGCCAGAGTTCGCTCCACTGCTAGGGTTTATCATGAGGGAGATGATACCGAAGCTACTGAGTCTGTTCCGATTTCCGAAGCAATGAAGCAGTCTGGGCTGGTAACATCGGAGGACATCCCTGCCGCCGAAGCAGAGCAAGCTGATGTTGAGGAGACCGAGTCTGAAGATGATTATAGCAGCGCGGTGCCGAGCAAACCCATCCATCTAGATTTCGGAAAATCCACCATCTCCGAAGGTGACCTACCTAAGATGTTGAAATAGGGCTATTTAAGAGAAGAAAAGAAAGAGCTGGTTCGCTTTGGTGGGGAAGAAACTACTCCGAAGCCAGGAAAAGATGAAGTAGTAATCTTTAAAAGTTTCTTTAAAGCTGGTTTAAGATTCCCTTTGAATAAGATGATTGCTGATGTGCTGAAGAAGTTTGGGATCTACCTTCATCAGCTAACTCCTAACGCTATCGTTAGGCTTAGCGTTTACATTTGGGCTCTCCGAAGCCAAGGGGTGGAACCATTTGCCGAAGGTTTCTGCCGAGTGCATGAGCTTCATTACCAGACCAAGGCTAGAGGAGATGGGTTACATGAGAACTTCGGCTGCTACAATTTTGCCTACCGCAAGACTACAAAATTTCCAGTGATCAGTTACCGAAGCAAGTGGCCAGCTGGCTGGAAATCTGAATGGTTCTACGTCAAAGTTGACGATGATAAGGAGAAGCTGGTCCAGAGTCCGTTAGAGTTGATCTTCGGAGAGACCAAACCCCCGTGCAATATGACACCAGAGAGTCCAACCCAAATTGCGCTGGCTGAATTTAGAGTTATCGCGAAGCACATCGGCACTAGGGACTTAGTGCAGGAATTCTTGGCTTTCAAAGTGTTTCCAACTATGGAAGAGTGGGCCATGCCGAAGCTTGAAGGAAAATAGAAGGAAGGAGAACTTATCCGGTTGCCTTACCATTACAAATTCAAAAGACATTTCAAAGTGCCTTGCCAAGAATGGCTGGACACAATCGAAGTGATGTGCAATGAAATACTCGGAAATTATTCTAAAAAAGAAGACCAATTGATGACTGCGGCCTTCAGCACCCGTACGAAGCGAAGGCTAAACCGAGTGATGGATGCTGAAGGTTTTGAATATCTTGACTACGAGCGACTAGACAAGGGTGCCGAAGGCCAAAAAAGGAAGAGAGTAGCTAGTGCTCCGAACAAAGATGATGAAGATCAACCGAAGAAGAAAAAACAAGAGTCTGAGGCGAAAACAGTTGCTCCGAAGAAAAGAAAGGCTTCGACTCCGAAGCAAAAACCAATTGATGAAGAAGAAGGGACTTCTGCGACACCCTCTGGCCTCTGCTACCGAAGTAGAGGAAATCTTAAAGGTAATGACTGAATCTTTGCCTGTCAAACTAAGTCCACTGGGGCTACATCTGACAAAGCTTTTTCAGAAGGAAAAGGAGCCCACAAAAACGAAGGCATCTAGACCAAAAAGGCAAAGAATCATTACTGTAACAGAAGTCATCGAAGCAACACCACCAGGAGCTTCAGCTCCGAAGGTGCCGGCTATTGAAAGCATGACAGCTATTGAAGCTGTACCTTCGGAGGCTGCCACAGAAGAGGCCAGAGCCGAAGCTGCCAGATCTGAAGATATTAATTTAGAAAGCATGGTTGCTGATATAGATAAAATACTACTAAACATGGCCGCGGAAGAAGCTGCCGCAGAAGAGGCTGCCGCAGCCACCGAAGAGACTACGGCCGCAAAACCCGAGAAGGAAGAAATGACCGAAGATACTACGGAAGATGAAGCTTTTAACTTTCAAAACTTAGTTGGCCAGGAGCTAACAGAATCTGAAAAAGAAGAACTAAAAGAATATGCTATATCTTGCAGGTATCGGCTGGGAGCGCTTCTCTTCGGTGGCATTGATGACGAAAGGTTGGGCTGCGTACAAGATCAGACCGGTGCGAAGGTTATCGGTACTCTATCAAAGAGTATCGGTTTCCCGAAGCTTGAAGCAGATATCAGCCGCTACCGACGACAACACATTGTCGGTAGTTTATTTTATTCCAATTTCAAGGTAAACAACTTTTTTCTAACTTTTATTGTTTTTAATAACATAGATGTTTTCTAACGAAGGTTATTTGTTCGCAGAGTATGCTGTTGAGCAAAGCTTTAAAAATGCAGCAGGACTTAGAAGATAAAAAGCATGAAGTTATAATTGAGAATTTAGAGAGTAAGATAAAAGAGCAATCAGTTGCTATCGAAAAGAAAGACTTCAAGCTTCAAACAACCGAAGGCTTATTAGCGGAGGCTGAAGCTAAAATAACAGAATTAAATTCGAAGCTTCTCTCTCAATCAGAAAACTTCAAACAAGAAAAGCTGAAGCTTAATGCAAAACTTGAGGCCGAAGTCCAAAAAAGTTCAGAGCTGAAAAAAGCATTGACAAGCCTTCAGAATAAATGTCTGGAGTTCAGCAATCGATGCGTTCAACGGCTGAAGCAGGTGTTCTATTTTGTTGGAGCCAGTAGCGAGAAATTTACTCCTTCGGCTGAAGACTTGCCTGGTGCGTTCGAGCATATTGAAGGTGAAATTGATGATCTTGATGAAGTTATAGCTGGACATGGTGACTTATGTGCCCTGGTAGCTTCTCGAGGCACAGTTGTTGCCTTTCTGAAGTCTGGCTGTGAACACGGAAAGGTTATCAATAGACCCAACTTCAGCTTATCACTAGCAGACTTGGATAACATTCCCAACCTTGCCCGAAGTATTGCAAATAGATTTATAAAATTAGTATGGACAAAGGGTGGACGAAGCAAGGCTGGTGATGAAGCTCGAAGCCACCTTAAGCCGGTAACAAAATTATACCTCATGCTTACCTTTTCCTTCAAACTTGAATTTTGCTTATAATACTTTGACACATACAGGATGACAAAGCCGAAACTAAAGCTACGGAGTAAAAAGATGAAGCTCCATGAATACTGACGAAGCTCGAGTAGTCTGTAGAAATAGCTCAAAAAACTTCTTGTAATAACTTGTGTAAAGAATGATGTAATTAAATTTCACTTTGTGGACTTTATCCATACCTTGTAATATATTCTTATCTTTCCATCAATGTATAAAGTGCTTTGGTGTGGACGAAATTAGCATTTTTGAGCCGAAGGCGAAAAACACCTTCCCTTCTTTTCGTACACAGCGAAGCATAAAACTTGTTTCTTTTTTCCGAAGCCTTCTCTTTAGAGCCGAAACAACTGTCTATGCTATGATGATGATGACCCTATGTATGCCTAAATGAATGTTTATGAATGCAAATGTATGATGTAATGTATCGTGCAAATGAATGTCCAAACCCACACATACGAAGCCACAACCAAAGCCTTCATTCCCTTAGGAACAACCAAAGTCTCTGCCGTTTATTTTTCGGCTTCATCGTTTATTTTTCGGTGTATCAGCGCTGACTTTTCGTTGTAAGTTCTGCATTCCCTTAGGAACGTCTTTTGAACTTCTTCGCCTTTTACTTCGGCGGTATCGCGTTGACTTTTCGTGCTTCGCCTTATACTTTGGCGGAATCAGCGTTGACTTTTCGCTGTAAGCTCTGAATCCCTTTGGAACGACTTTTGAGCAGAAAACTTACGTTGTGCTCCCTTAGGAACGGCTTTTTTGTAGCTTCGTCGTGCTCTGCATCCCCTTAGGGACGTCTTTCGAGCTTCTCCCTGTTTTTTCTTTTCTCTTTGCACTCAATGGTGCATGCTCAGTTTTTACATTTACATCTTTGGGGCATATTGCTCTTGTAGAGCTGATATAAGAAAAAGAGAAATTACATGCTATGGCCCCATTAAAAACCTTTCTCCCCCTTTGGAAAGAAAAAGGGTGCCATAGGAAAGAATAAAAAAGATTACATCAGGCTACACATAATACCGCCGAAGTCATCCGCATTCCAAGATCTAGGAATGTCGTTGCCGTCGATATCCTTCAACCTGTAGGAACTGGGTCTTGACGAAGATATTACCAGAAAAGGTCCTTCCCACTTCAACTGTAGTTTGCCTACTGTATCTGGGTTGGCCACTCTCCGAAGTACTAAGTGCCCTGACTTGATATTTTTTAACCGAACTTTTATGTCACGCCATTTTATTGTTTCGGCTTGATATTTATTGATATTCTCCACAGCCTGAAGCCTGATCCCTTCTATAGCATCTTTTGCCACAAAATAATCAGCTTCGTTCTCCGGCGAAGCCACTGTTCTTATCAATCCCGCTTTAGCTTCTTCTGGGGTTATTGCTTCGTCACCAAACAACAATTTGAATGGTGTAAAGCCTATTGACTTTGACATTGTTGTGTTGTGGCTCCACACCACTTTGATTAATTCATCTGGCCACTTTCCCCTGGGCTGATTGAAGATTAACTTCATTATTCCTGTCATTATGATGCCATTAGCTCTTTCGACAAGTCCATTTGACTCCGGATGCCTAACTGATGCAAAATGAATCTTCATGCCAATTTGTTCACAAAACTCTTTGAAAGCTTCGGCATCAAACTGTGTTCCGTTGTCCATAGTAATAGCCTTCGGCACTCCGAAGCGACACACAATATTTTGCCAGAAAAACTTTTGAACAGTGACCGAAGTTATTGTGGCTAAGGACTTCGCCTCAATCCACTTAGAAAAATATTGTACTACCACCACAACATATTTTAAATTTCCTTGTGTTGGTGGAAGTGGACCTAGCAGATCAAGGCCTCATCTTTGCAACGACCAAGTAGGTTGTATTAATTGAGTTAGAGACGAAGGCTGTTTTTGATCTCTTGCATATTTTTGACAACCTTCGCATTTTTGGACTAATTCTGCTACATCCGAAGCTGCCTTCGGCCAATAAAATCCTTGACGAAAAACTTTACCCAACAAGGGCCTAGATCCGATGTGAGATCCACACAGGCCTGCATGTATTTCTTTCATCAGCTCTATACCTTCAGCTCTGGATAAACATTTGAGTAATGGAGAACAGACTTCATGCTTGTATAACTCCCCTTCTATTATTACATATGGACGGGCTCTTGCCGCTATTCTCTTATTATAAGCTTCGTCATCTGAAAGGAAATTGCCCTCGAGAAAAGACATGATCTCAGTTCTCCAATCTTCTCTATAAACAGAAGATATATTGAGCACTGCTCTTTCAAGAAGGTCGACCGAAGGTGCTTTTATTGTTTCAAAGAATACTTCCGAAGGTAAAGGCAGCCCATGTGCCGCTGACTTGGCTAGCAGATCAGCGTGCTCATTTTCTCCTCGTGGAATATTCTTGACAGAAAACCCTTCGAAAGAAGCTTCAAGCCTTCGAACTGTATCCAAATATTTCTGAAGCTTCGGATCTCTTGCTTTACAACTCTTATCAATATGACCAGAAATAACTTGGGAACCGGTTTTGAGAACCGCCCTTCTTATCCCCATCACCTTTAACTTCCGAAGCCCCAAAAGTAAAGCTTCGTATTCAGCAATATTATTTGTGCAACTGAAATCAAGTTTCACTGCATAGCATGTTCTAACTTTAGAAGGTGCAACTAAAACAGCAGCTGCACCAGCCCCAAAGGTTCCCCAGGAACCGTCGCAGAACACTGTCCAGGCTTCGGCATCTTTACTTGCTTCTTCTTCCTGAGCCCCTGGCGTCTAGTCAGCGATGAAGTCTGCTAACGTCTGGGACTGAATCAAGGATCTGTGCACATAATCGATGCTGAATTCGTTGAGTTCCACAGCCCACTTTCCAATCCTTCCGGTAGCTTCTATATTCCTCATAATATCCTTCAAAGGCTGTGATGAAGGAACAATTATATGGTATGCTTGAAAGTAGTGACGAAGCTTCCTGGAGGCATTAAGACAGCTTATAGCACCTTCTCTAATTCTGTATATTTTTTCTTTGATAAACTGAGAACTTCGGAGACAAAGTATAGTGGGGCTTGCTTTTTATTTTGTCCTTCAAGCTTCTCCTGAACAAGTGCCGCACTCACTGCAGAGTGCGAAGCTGCCACATACAGCAACAGAGGAGCCCCTGGCGCTGGTGGAGTTAGCGCCATTAGGTCTATCAGATACTGCTTCAGCTCTTCAAAGGCTTTCTGCTGAGTTGATCCCCATTGAAAAACTTGGGCTGACTTCATCACTTCAAAGAATGGTAAATTTCTCTCTGCTGATCTGGATATAAATTGATTCAAAGATGCCAATCTTCCTATTAGCCGTTGAGCCCCTTTCTTTGTGCTTGGCGGCTCCATCCGAAGGATAGCTTCAATTTTATTTGGATTAGCTTCGATCCCTTTTGTTGAAACTAGACAACCAAAAAATTTGCCCTTCTTTACTTCGAAAACACATTTTTCTGGATTCAACTTTAGGCCAGCTTGCCTAATGTTAGCAAATGTTTCCTGCAGATCAGCAATATGATTTTCTTGCTTCGTGCTTTTTACTATGATACCATCGACATATGTTAGCACATTTCTGCATATCTGAGAGTGAAGGACTTTCGCTGTCATTCTGCTGAAGCTTCCTCCAGCATTCTTGAGCCCCTCAGGCATCCGAAGGTAACAATATGTACCACTAGGGGTGATGAAGCTGGTTTTTGGCTCATCTTCCTTCTTCATCCAGATTTGATGATAGCCTGAATAACAATCTAGTAGACTCAAGAGCTCTGACGAAGCTGCTGCATCTACCAGAGAATCTATCCTTGGTAATGGAAATTCATCCTTCGGACAAGCCTTGTTGAGATCAGTAAAATCAATGCACATTCTCCATTTACCATTGGCCTTCTTCACCATAACAGTGTTAGCTAGCCATTCTGGGTATTTTACTTCTCTGATGACTCTAGCGCTGAGAAGTCTTTTCACTTCATTCCGAGCACATTCGGCTTTGTCATCAGACATCTTCCGAAGCCTCTGCTTTCTGGGTCTGAAGGATGGATCAACATTGAGCGAGTGTTCTATAACATCCATGTTGACACCACAGAGATCATTAGCTGACCATGCGAAGACATCTTTGTTATTGAACAGGAACCTTATTAGGGTTTCCTCCTGCTCTTCAGACAATTGAGATCCCAGCAGCACCCTCTGCTCTGCTATATCTTCACATAAGAGCATGGGCTTCGGCAGATCAGCCGAAGTAGCCTTCTCCCTTCTGTGCTTGTATTGCTCACAAGCTTCGACTCCATCTATATTATGGATTGCTTTTGAATCTGTCCAGTTTCCTTCGGCCTTTCTGGCAGCTTCCTGACTTCCATGAATAGCAACAGGCCCTTGATCCGAAGGTATTTTCATGCAAAGATATGCTGGATGAAGAATTTCTTCAAAAGCATTGAGTGTCCCACGACCAATGATTGCATTGTAAGGGTATTCCATGTCAACAATATCAAACACAACTTGTTCAGTCCTTGTATTGTTGACAAATCCAAAGGTCACTAGCATCGTGATCTTGCCGAGCGCTACAATTTGCCTTCCTCCGAAGCCACAAAGGGGATGTGTAGCATCATGGATCTTATCTTCGGGCTCTTGCATCTATCTGAAGGCCTTAGCAAATATAATATCCGCTGCACTGCCTGTGTCAACCAAAACATTGTGGACCAGAAATCCTTTGATAACACAAGAAATAACCATAGCATCATTGTGAGGGTAATCCTTGAGCTGAAGGTCCTCTTGAGAGAAGGTAATTGGGATGTGGGACCATCTTGACTTGATGAAGGGTCCTTGCACCCCGACATGTTGTACCCTTCTCTGTGCCTCCTTTTTCTGCTTCTTGTTAGCTGGCTCTGAGCATGAACCGCCTGTTATCGAGAGTACCAGCTTCGGAGCCGAAGCAGCTCCAGCTTGGTTGTTGAACGAAGCCATCAGCTCAAAAAAGTGGAAGTGAGTTCACCGGAGGTGGGCGCCAATGTTGGGGACTTGTTCTCAAATGCTATGAATTAAGAGCAAGGCAACATAAAATGTTAAATAATAATGCCCTTCGTCCGCTAAAGCATTATTTCCCCAAGGATTTAATGAACTTCGTACGAAGGCCACGGACAGAATACCACGAAGGTCATACCTTCGTGGTTAGGCATACAACAATGCAAAATAAAATATAAAATATTAAACATTAGAGGAAAATCTATTAAAAACAAATTTCATTATTCATATATTTCATAATATGAACTTAAATGTCAAAATATAATATTTATGTACATTTATACCTTCGCCTTCGACAGAAAATAATTCCAGTGTAATGCGTTAGCGATTACCGGATTGCGTGAATAGTGCAGGGGTACTGTTCACCTATTTATAGGCACAGGGCGCAGCCTGTGTAAAATTACATTTATGTCCTTTACAATCGACTACAATAATGACACAAATCATCATGGGTCTTTAAGTCAATCCATCTTTAAGTCGGTTCGGCCCTTCGTCTTGAGATCTGTCATTATGCCGAAGCTCTATAGGTAATAGCTTCGGCGCTTGCTCCGGAGAGGATCTTCCGAAGGTGTTCTCTTTCTTTAGGATCTTCGACTACGAAGCATGCCCCCAACAGTAACCAACTCTTGTTGGGTCCTACAAGGTTAGTCAAAATAGTTTTTGGAACCCATATGCAAGTTTTGTCTCCCTTGCATTTGGATACCAGCTTCCTAGCCACTACTTTTGCATTCTTACATGAAAGAATAAAAGAAGTGTTGCAAGCATGAAAAACAGTAGTGGGTTCATTGCACATTTTCCTAGGCACATGAGACACAACATTATTCCTCATAGGCACATGAGACACAACATGATTGCGCCTAGGCCTATTTCTACTACAAAAATAAGTAGAGCTGGAAGCAATCATAGCATGACCATAGTCTCTATTATTATAAGCATTCCTAGAGAATTTTCTATCATAAATGTAGGCATGACACTTTTGAGAACTACTAGCCATACAGGCCTTCCCTTTCTCCTTGTTGAGAACGGGAGCCTTTTGGCTTGTTAAGTTTTTGGTTTCCTTTCGAAAACCAAGTCCATCCTTAATTGAGGGGTGTCTACCAATAGTGTAGGCATTCCTAGCAAATTTCAATTTATTAAAATCATCCTTGCAAGTCTTAAGTTGAGCATTAGGACTTGCCACCTCATTACGTAATTTTGTAATAGAAACAATATGTTCATTACAGGCATCAACATCAAAATCCTTACATCTATTACAAATAACAACATGCTCTACACATGAACTAGATTCCTCTAGCTTAGCATTTAAAACATCATTTAAACTCCTTAAACTAGAAACAGATTCATGGAAACCAGACAACTCAGAGGATAGTATTTCATTTCTTTTAATTTCTAGAGCAAGAGATTTTTGAACACTAACAAATCTGTCATGCTCTTCATACAAAATACTTCTTGCTTCTCTAGCAATCTATCTTTTTCATTTAGAGCATCAATTAATTCATTAATTTTCTCTACTTTGGCTCTATCTAAACCTTTAAATAAACTAGAGTAATCTACTTTATCATCGGAGGATTCTTCATCACTAGATGAAGTGTACTTGGGTGTGTCCCGAACACGTACCTTTTTCTCCTTGGCCATAAGACATGTATGGCGTTCATTGTGGAAGAGTGAGGATTTGTTGAAAGCCGAGGCAGCAAGTCCTTCATCGTCAGATTCGGAAGAGGAGCAGTCTGAGTCCCTTTCCTTTCCAAGGTGCGTCTCACCCTTTGCCTTCCTGTAGTTCTTCTTTTTCTCCTTCTTCCCGCTCTTTTCTTGTCCCTGGTCACTATCATTATTAGGACAATTTTCAATAAAGTGACCAGTCTTACCACATTTAAAGCAGGAGCGCTTTCCCCTTGTTTTGTTCTTGTTGGGGTACTCCTTGCGTCCTTTAAGCGCGGTCTTGAAGCGCTTGATGATAAGCGCCATCTCATCCTCGTTGAGACCAGCAGCTCCACTTGTGCCACCTTGCTTGGAAGCGCCTCCCTGCTACTGGTTGCCTTAAGAGCAACAGGTTGAGGCTCATAGACGGGTAGTGGACCGTTTAGAGCATCGTCCACGTATCGAGCCTCCTTCACCATCTTGCGCCCGCTCACAAATTTTCCAAGAATCTCCTCGAGCATCATCTTGGTGTACCTGGGATTCTCACGAATAAGATTGACAAGATGGGGGTCAATTACAGTAAATGACCTTAGCATGAGTCGGACGACATCATGATCCGTCCATCTTGTGCTTCCATAGCTTCGGATCTTGTTGGTGAGAGTCTTGAGCCTATTGTTGGTCTAAGTTGGCTCCTCTCCTCTTATCATTGTGAACCTCCCCAGCTCGCCTTCCACTAGTTCCATCTTTGTGATCATAGTGGCATCATTTCCCTCATGAGATATCTTGAGGGTGTCCCAGATTTGCTTGGCGTTGTCCAAGCCACTCACCTTATTATATTCATCCCTGCAAAGTGAATCTAGCAAGACAGTAGTAGCTTGTGCATTTTTATGAATTTGCTCATTTATGAAAACGGGATTGTTAGTACTATCAAAATGCATTCTGTTTTCAACAATCTCCCAGATACTAGGATGGAGAGAAAATAAATGACTATGCATTTTATGACTCCAGAAAGAGTAGTCTTCTCCATCAAAGTGTGGAGGTTTCCCAAATGGAATTGATAGCAAATGAGCATTTGAATTAAATGGAATACGGGAATAATCAAATGAATAGTTTTGATTAACCGTTTTATTCTTTGAAGAGTCATCGTCGTCGCCGTGTGGTGAAGAAGACGAGGCATCGCTGTCGTAGTAGATGATCTTCTTGATGCGCCTCTTCTTCTTTCCGTATCTCTTCTTTTGACTCGAGCCTGAGTCAGTAGGCTTGTCGTCTCTTGGCTCGTTGAAGACGGACTCCTTTTCCTTGTCGTTTACCACCATCCCCTTTCCTTTAGGATCCATCTCTTCGGGCGGTTAGTCCCTTAGATGAAGAGTATGACTCTGATACCAATTGAGAGCACCTAGGGGGGTGAATAGGTGATCCTATAAAATCAAACTCTAAATAGCCACAAAACTTAAATGTTATAGCGTTAGCGACTAAGTAGCTTTGAAGCGAGTTCTTGTGAACAACAATCATAGAGAATCCAACACAAGAGACACGCGATTTTTATCCTGTGGTTCGGCCAGGTAACACTTGCCTACTTCCACGTTGTGGCGTCCCAATGGACGAGGGTTGCACTCAACCCCTTTCAAGTGATCCAATGATCAACTTGAAAACCACGGTCTTTTTGTTTAGAGTATCTTCCCGTTTGCGAGGAATCTCCACAATTTGGAGTCTCTCGCCCTTACAATAAAGATCACAAAGGAAGCACGGAGTAAGGTTGGGAGAAGCAACGCACACACAACACAAATCTGCAGCACACACACGCACACAAGCCAAGACTTGAGCTCGAAACGTAGCATAGAGAGTTCACAACTCGAACGGAGCTCAAATCACTAACACAATCGATCAAGTGCGCGGAGACGGAGTGTGCGAGTCTTAGAATGCTTAGTGAATGCTTGAGTGACTCCTCCATGCTCCTAGGGGTCCCTTTAATAGCCCCAAGGCAGCTAGGAGCCGTTGGAGGCAAACTTGGAAGGCCATCCTTGCCTTCTGTTGAGTGGCGCACCGGAAAGTCCGGTGCGCCACTGGACATCTATAGTAGACTGTCCGGTGCGCGATTGCCTTCCAAATCGGGCACAGTCGACCGTTGCAGCTCCGAGCCCGTTGGTGCACCGAACACTATACGGTGCACACCGGATAGTCCAGTGCCCCCTGCCATCCGTTGGAGCTGCCACGCGTCGCCCGCAGATTTCGCGGCCGACCGTTGGCGCAGGCGACCGTTGGCTCACCGGACAGTCCGGTGCACCACCAAACAGTCCGGTTCGCCCCGCTCAGGAAAAGTTCACCATCTTTCGGGTCCCGACAGGCGTGCTCCAACTCGAACCCTTCACAGAAGATCAGGGTCGGCCAGCGGTGCGGCCCGTGAGGGCCTCCTGTTCGTCAGCTTCCTTGCGCATCTCAGGTTTCTGAAACCGTCGACTCGCACGCATGTCAGACTCCTTGGTCTGTGTTTCAAGATGGGTCGGATGGGGAGCTCGCAGACCATTGTGGCGCAGCGCCCCGAGGGGCGCGCAAGAGGCGCGCGGATACCGTCCGCGTCGACGATGGCTGCCGGGGGCGCCTGGGCCCCCGGGCTTTGGCCGCTGGCGCGGGCGACAACGGTCCACGCCCCGAGCCGATAGGCGGACCAACAGGAGTCGTTCCGCATACGGCCGGGGCACGTCGCCAGCCCCCATCCGCTTCCCTCCCTGCAATTTCAAGCACTCTTTGACTCTCTTTTCAAAGTCCTTTTCATCTTTCCCTCACGGTACTTGTTCGCTATCGGTCTCTCGCCTGTATTTAGCCTTGGACGGAGTTTACCGCCCGATTTGGGCTGCATTCCCAAAACACCCGACTCGTTGACGGCGCC
This sequence comes from Zea mays, assembly GCF_902167145.1. Lineage (NCBI taxonomy): Eukaryota > Viridiplantae > Streptophyta > Magnoliopsida > Poales > Poaceae > Zea > Zea mays. The sequence goes on from NC_050101.1 coordinate 23,843,106, forward strand.
TCGTGGTGCGACAGGGTCCGGGCCGGACGGGGCTCTCACCCTCCCAGGCATCCCTTTCCAGAGAACTTGGGCCCGGACCGTCGCTGAGGACGCCTCTCCAGACTACAATTCAGGCGGCGAGGCAGCTTCGGTGTCTTTCCAGCAACGTAGCAGCTTCGGTGTCTTTCCACACGCTTGGACATAGATTATTTTCGAGGTCGTGTCCGAACCTTAGTTTTCGGCCCACGCGCCATGGCCAACCACTTGTTTTCAGCCCATACGCGAAGCCGAAAAGCCCTGCTGCCCATCACAAAGGGGAAATTAGAGAAAAGACTTGGGAAAAAACAAAATCTTAATAAGGACCAATTAACAAAGTTTTAGTGCATAAATTAAACTACAAAGTGTAGTAAGGAAGATTGGTCATTTCAATTTTCCAAAATTCCCAAAACAGCCCATGAAGTGAAGCCTCTAGGAAAAAAAATCAGAAATTCAGAATCTGAATTTTGACCCCTTCTTCAAAGATCAGCTGTGTTCTCTGTTTTTCAAAACTTGAATCCACAAAGTCCAAATATCAAAGTGGCGCCAAACTACCATGAACACACCCTGGTGGAGTTTGAGAAAGTTTCTCAAATGTTTGGCACGATCTTGGTGTAGATTTCCTCGGGACTCGGTCGTGAGACACTGGCATTTTGGCAACGTGACAACTCCCTGTCCATAGACCAAAACCACACGACTTCCACACATAAACGACAGAACTCAGTCAGGGGAACAAATCCTACACGGCGATCTTGCCCAAATTTGTGAAGATATGCGCCCTATAGGCGTTTGAACAAGAGCAGAAGCGAACGTCCACGTGTTTGACCCTTGCTGACGTGCCAGAGCACACCCAGGACGCCCGATCCCGCGTCCTCGCCCGTGCCGCGCCTATAAAGCAGCCCCAAGGCCTCGACCGTACTCCCTCGCACGCTCATAGTCCCGCCCAAGCCCGAGTTCGCCGGACTTTCCCCTGAGCACGACGCGCCACCGCCCGCCAAGCCACCCGAGCTTCGGCCACCGTGGCCAGCTCGCCCCAGCCATCCTCAGTCCTCGATATCGGCTCGGCTAGCTTCACCAGAGACCCATTAAGATCCCCAAGCCCTCAGACCAAGCAGAGCCTCACTGGAGGACCCGAATCACCTCGCCGGACTTCTTCCACTCACCTGCGGACTTGAACTGGGTAAGTCTCTACGCCATTCTCCAATTCCTTCCGTGTACCTCCTCTATGTCTCCTGGTCAAGCCTCCCAAGCCAACCAATTGGACTATCTCGCCGTGAGCAGGCCAGAATACTCGCCACCGACGAACTCCCCCGCCTGCGCAACGTGGACAGGCCAGAATACGCGGGCACTGTTCAAATAGGGGAAGGACCGCGGGTTAGATTTAGGGTTACCCCAGGGGGTTTTCTGCGCTGTCAGAGACTCAGTACAATAGGAACCCGAGGGCATGTTTGTAAGGAAACCAGGAAAAAATGCCAAGGATCCCAGAGCAAAGTAGATTTTCCTTTTTCATTTCGAATTTCAAATTCTTTAAATCAGTAGTAAATCAGTTAAATGCATAACTTGAGAAATACTCATCCAAAATTAGTCAAACCAATTTTGGTGGATTCCAAACAATATGAACTGTCAGATTAATTTTTAGAGTTTTGAATTAAATGAGGAAACTATCCAAACCTTATTAATACAGAGAAAAATAGAAATACTTCTATACTAGGCTGAAGAAAATTTGTAGAGATACATACCCAACATACACATTGTTTAAAAATACTAAACATCCCAGTATACAAGAATAACCCAAGAATGTCCATTAAAAACTATTTCTGCCCAAATCTTAGAAAATATGAAAGGTGATGAAAAATAATAACCAGAGGATGAACATATTTTTCCTAGAACACGCAAGTGATAAAGACCATAGGAAAAATGCAGAGAACCCTAGTCCAGAGCTAATCCAAGGTTAATTATTTTATTAGGCACTAAGAAATCAAGAAAAGACATAATTAAAAAATACAAGGACCATTGCAAAAATGGTAATAAAATTTCAGTAGACTCATAACTGCTAGAACACCACTACAAAAATAATAAACACCCCAACCCATCACAATAACTGAGTTGAATAATTAAAACTTGGATTTAGCCCATGCTTTAAATAAATCATGAGAAAGCCTAAAAATGTGTAACAGTGGGCAAACATATGTTTACCCAATTACTTATGAGGTAATCCACCATGGAAAAATATAAAACTCAATTAAAAATGTAAGGTAACACACATTACCCCCTACCCCATTAAAAAGGCCATATATTCCAAAAACTTCTACCACCCTTTCCCCTAAGCAAAAAAGTTGCCAAATTCTAGAACAATTGCTATTGCATAAAGAAGAAGATAGGAAAAATTGGAAATCTATTGTTTGACATTTTTCAAGTATAGCGGTAGTAGAAAGCACCCCTTTGGCCAAGAACTTTAGAAAATCACAGTAAAATGACCAATAGGTATCAGTGGCTAAAACTTGGTACAAAGTAATATTATAGCACCTAAATGTCAGCAAAAATGAGCCTTAGGGAATAATCCACTGTTAGAAGAGAGTTGTCGTTCAAAGCACCCCCTCTACCCTAAAATTTAATAATTTTGTACAGAGTGGACCCTTAACATTTTATGCCTCCATTTTTGAGACTGAGAATTATACACCAGTGAGAAACTACTGTAATTTTTGTAGAATTTTTGGAAATTTATAGAGCTAGGTTGTAGTTCGAACCCACTTTAAAGAGCATAATAGAAAAAGAGAAAAAGAGAGAATTAGTAAGAATAATGAATCTCACCCCAATGAATTCAGCAAGGATCATGATAAATGATAGTCGCCTAGAGGGGGGGGGGTGAATAGGGCGAAACTGAAATTCACAAATATAAACACAACTACAAGTCGGGTTAGCGTTAGAAATAAAAACAAGTCCGCGAGAGAGGGTGCAAAACAAATCTCAAGCAAATAAGGAGTGTGACACAAGGATTTGTTTTACCGAGGTTCGGTTCTCGCAAACCTACTCCCCGTTGAGGTGGTCACAAAGACCGGGTCTCTTTCAACCCTTTCCCTCTCTCAAACAGTCCCTCGGACCGAGTGAGCTTCTCTTCTCAAATCACTTGGGAATCAAACTTCCCGCAAGGACCACCACACAATTGGTGTCTCTTGCCTAAATTACAAGTGAGTGTTTGATCACAAGAAAGAATGCCAAAGAAAAGAAGCGATCCAAGCGCAAGAGCTCAAATGAACACTACAAATCACTCTCTCTAGTCACTAAGGTTTTGTGTGGAGTTGGGAGAGGATTTGATCACTTTTGGTGTGCTTTGCAATGAATTCTAGCTCTTGTATAGTGGTTGGAAGCTGAAAACTTGGATGCAATGAATGGTGGGGTGGTTGGGGTATTTATAGCCCCAACCACCAAACATGATCGTTGGTGGAGGCTATCTGTCGTATGGTGCACCGGACAGTCCGGTGCGCCAGCCACGTCACCAAAGCTGTTGGATTCCAACCGTTGGAGTTCTGACTTCTGGGCCCGCCTGGATGTCCGGTGGCGCACCGGACATGTAATGTAGAGTGTCCGGTGCGCCAGCATGGGCGTGCCTGACGCCTGCTCTGGCGCGCATTAATTGCTGTTACAGTCGACCGTTGGCGTGAAGTAGATGTTGCCCCGCTGTTACACCGGACAGTCCGGTGTACACCGGACATGTCCGGTGAATTATAGCGGAGCAGCCGTGATGATTTCCTGAGGCTGCCAAGTTCCAGAGCCGCGTCTTCTTGGAGCACCGGACAGTCCGGTGAATTATAGCGCGCCGGCTTCTAAAAATTCCCGAGGCTAAGGAGTTCTGCGCGAGGTCCCCTGGTGCACCGGACATTGTCCGGTGCGCCACCGGACAGTCCGGTGCGCCAGACCAGGGAGCCTTTCGGGATGCCTTTAGCTCTCTATTTTGAACCCAATATTGGTCTTTTTAATTGGCTTGTTGTGAACCTTTGGCACCTGTATAACTTATACACTAGAGCAAACTTAGTTAGTCCAATTATTTGTGTTGGGCAATTCAACCACCAAAATTATTTAGGAACTAGGTGTAAGCCTAATTCCCTTTCAATCTCCCCCTTTTTGGTGATTGATGCCAACACAAACCAAAGCAAATATAGAAGTGTATAATTGAACTAGTTTGCATAATGTAAGTGCAAAGGTTGCTTGGAATTGAGCCAATGTAAATTCTTACAAGATATGCATGGATTGTTTCTTTGTTTTTAACATTTTGGACCACGCTTACACCACATGTTTTGTTTTTGCAAACTGTTTTGTAAATCCTTTTCAAAGTTCTTTTGCAAATAGTCAAAGGTAAATGAATAAGATTTTGTAAAGCATTTTCAAGATTTGAAATTTTCTCCCCCTGTTTCAAATGCTTTTTCTTTGACTAAACAAAACTCCCCCTAAATGAGATCCTCCTCTTAGTGTTCAAGAGGGTTTTGATATATCATTTTTGAAATACTACTTTCTCCCCTTTTGAACACAATAAGATACCAATTTGAAATTTACTAATTGAAAATCTCCAATTTTAAAATTAGGTGGTGGTGCGGTCCTTTTGCTTTGGGCTCATACTCTCTCCCCCTTTGGCATGAATCGCCAAAAACGGAGTCATTGGAGCCCTCGTAGTACTTTCTTCCCCTTTGGTCATAAATAAATGAGTGAAGATTATACCAAAGACGAAGTCCTTTTGCTCTCTCCCCCAAAGATGGAGAGTGGCACGGAGCGACGGCGAAGGATGAGTTACGAAGTGGAAGCCTTTGTCTTCGCCGAAGACTCCAATTCCCTTTCAATATACCTATGACTTGGTTTGAAATAGACTTAAAACACACATTAGTCATAGCATATGAGGGAGACATGATCAAAGGTATACAAATGAGCTATGTGTGCATGTTAGCAAAAGAAATTGCGCAAATCAAGAATATTGAGCTCATGCATAAGTTTGTTAAAAGTTTGTTCATCAAGTGGCTTGGTAAAGATATCGGCTAATTGATCTTTAGTATTAATGTAAGAAATCTCGATATCTCCCTTTTGTTGGTGATCCCTAAGAAAATGATATCGAATGGCTATGTGTTTAGTGTGGCTATGTTCGACGGGATTATCCGCCATCTTTATTGCACTCTCATTATCACATAGCAAAGGGACTTTGGTTAATTTGTAACCATAGTCCCGCAGGGTTTGCCTCATCCAAAGCAATTGCGCGCAACAATGGCCTGCGGCAATGTACTCAGCTTCGGCGGTGGAAAGAGCGACCGAATTTTGCTTCTTTGAAGCCCAAGACACCAAGGATCTTCCCAAGAACTGGCAAGTCCCCGATGTGCTCTTCCTATTGATTTTGCACCCCGCCCAATCGGCATCCGAATAACCAATCAAATCAAATGTGGATCCCCTAGGATACCAAAGCCCAAACTTAGGAGTATAAGCCAAATATCTCAAGATTCGTTTTACGGCCGTAAGGTGAGCTTCCTTAGGGTCGGCTTGGAATCTTGCACACATGCATACGAAAAGCATAATATCCGGTCGAGATGCACATAAATAGAGTAAAGAACCTATCATCGACCAGTATACCTTTTGATCCACAGACTTACCTCCCGTGTCGAGGTCGAGATGCCCATTGGTTCCCATGGGTGTCTTGATGGGCTTGGCATCCTTCATTCCAAACTTGTTTAGAATGTCTTGAGTATACTTCGTTTGGCAAATGAAGGTGCCCTCTTGGAGTTGCTTTACTTGAAATCCCAAGAAGTACTTCAACTCCCCCATCATAGACATCTCGAATATCTGTGTCATGATCCTACTAAATTCTTCACATGTAGACTCGTTAGTAGACCCAAATATAATATCATCAACATAAATTTGGCATACAAACAAGTCATTTTCAAGAGTTTTAGTGAATAGAGTAGGATCGGCCTTTCCGACTTTGAAGCCATTAGCGATAAGGAAATCTCTAAGGCATTCATACCATGCTCTTGGGGCTTGCTTGAGCCCATAAAGCGCCTTAGAGAGTTTATAGACATGGTTAGGGTACTCACTATCTTCAAAGCCGGGAGGTTGCTCAACATAGACCTCTTCCTTGATTGGTCCATTGAGGAAGGCACTTTTCACGTCCATTTGATAGAGCTTAAAGCCATGGTAAGTAGCATAGGCCAATAATATGCGAATTGACTCAATCCTAGCTACGGGTGCATAGGTTTCACCGAAATCCAAACCTTCGACTTGGGAGTATCCTTTGGCCACAAGTCGAGCTTTGTTCCTTGTCACCACACCATGCTCATCTTGCTTGTTGCGGAAGACCCATTTGGTTCCTACAACATTTTGATTAGGACGTGGAACTAAATGCCATACCTCATTCCTAGTGAAGTTGTTGAGCTCCTCTTGCATCGCCACCACCCAATCCGAATCTTGGAGTGCTTCCTCTACCTTGTGTGGCTCAATAGAGGAAACAAACGAGTAATGCTCACAAAAATGTGCAACACGAGATCTAGTAGTTACCCCCTTATGAATGTCGCCGAGAATGGTGTCGACGGGGTGATCTCGTTGAATTGCTTGGTGGACTCTTGGGTGTGGCGGCCTTTGTTCTTCATTCTCCTTGTCTTGATTATTTGCATCTCCCCCTTGATCATTGTCGTCATCTTGAGGTGGCTCATTTGCTTGATCTTCTACTTCATCAACTTGAGCTTCATCCTTATTTTGAGTTGGTGGAGATGCTTGCGTGGAGGAGGATGGTTGATCTTGTGCATTTGGAGGCTCTTCGGATTCCTTAGGACACACATCCCCAATGGACATGTTCCTTAGCGCGATGCATGGAGCCTCTTCATTACCTATCTCATCAAGATCAACTTGCTCTACTTGAGAGCCGTTAGTCTCATCAAACACAACGTCACAAGAAACTTCAACTTGTCCAGTGGACTTGTTAAAGACTCTATATGCCCTTGTGTTTGAATCATATCCTAGTAAAAAGCCTTCTACAGTCTTAGGAGCAAATTTAGATTTTCTACCTCTTTTAACAAGAATAAAGCATTTGCTACCAAAGACTCTAAAATATGAAATATTGGGCTTTTTACCGGTTAGGAGCTCATAAGATGTCTTCTTGAGGATTCGGTGTAGATATAACCGGTTGATGGCGTAGCAGGCGGTGTTGACCGCCTCGGCCCAAAACCGATCCGAAGTCTTGTATTCATCAAGCATGGTTCTAGCCATGTCCAATAGAGTTCGATTCTTCCTCTCCACTACACCATTTTGTTGTGGCGTGTAGGGAGAAGAGAACTCATGCTTGATGCCCTCCTCCTCAAGGAAGCCTTCAATTTGAGAGTTCTTGAACTCTGTCCCGTTGTCGCTTCTAATTTTCTTGATCCTTAAGTCTAACTCGTTTTGAGCTCGTCTTAAGAATCCCTTTAAGGTTTCTTGGGTTCGTGATTTTTCCTGCAAAAAGAATACCCAAGTGAAGCGAGAATAATCATCCACTATTACAAGACAATACTTACTCCCGTCGATGCTTATGTAAGCAATCGGGCCGAATAGATCCATGTGGAGTAGCTCAAGCGGCCTGTCGGTCGTCATGATGTTCTTGTGTGGATGATGGGCACCAACTTGCTTTCCTGCTTGGCATGCACTACAAACCCTGTCTTTCTCAAAATGAACATTTGTTAGTCCTAAAATGTGTTCTCTCTTTAGAAGCTTGTGAAGATTCTTCATCCCAACATGTGCTAGTCGGCGATGCCAGAGCCAGCCCATGTTAGTTTTAGCAATTAAGCAAGTGTCGAGTTTAGCTCTATCAAAATCTACCAAGCATAGCTGACCCTCTAACACTCCCTTAAATGCTATTGAATCATCACTTCTTCTAAAGACAGTGACACCTACATCAGTGAAAAGACAGTTGTAGCCCATTTTGCATAATTGAGATACAGAAAGCAAATTGTAATCTAATGAATCTACAAGAAAAACATTGGAAATAGAATGGTCAGGAGATATAGCTATTTTACCAAGACCTTTGACCAAACCTTGATTTCCATCCCCGAATGTGATAGCTCGTTGGGGATCTTGGTTTTTTCGTAGGAGGAGAACATCTTCTTCTCCCCTGTCATATGGTTTGTGCACCCGCTGTCGAGTATCCAACTTGAGCCCCCGGATGCATAAACCTACAAAACAATTTTAGTTCTTGACTTTAGGTACCCAAACGGTTTTGGGTCCTTTGGCATTAGAAACAAGAATTTTGGGTACCCAAACACAAGTCTTGGAGCCCTTGTGTTTGCCCCCAACAAGCTTGGCAACTACTTTGCCGGATTTGTTAGTCAAAACATAAGATGCATCAAATGTTTGAAAAGAAAGACTATGTTCATTTGATGCACTAGGAGTTTTCTTCTTAGGCAACTTAGCGCGGGTTGGTTGCCTAGAGCTAGATGTCTCACCCTTATACATAAAAGCATGGTTAGGGCCAGGGTGAGACTTCCTAGAGTGAATTCTCCTAATCTTGCTCTCGAGATAACCGGCAGGGTACAAAATGTAAGCCTCGTTATCCTGAGGCATGGGAGCCTTACCCTTAACAAAATTTGACAATCTTTTAGGAGGGGCATTAAGTTTGACATTGTCCCCCCTTTGGAAGCCAATGCCATCCTTGATGCCAGGGCGTCTCCCATTATAGAGCATACTTCTAGCAAATTTAAATTTTTCATTTTCTAAGTTATGCTCGGCAATTTTAGCATCTAATTTTGCTATATGATCATTTTGCTGTTTAATTAAAGACATGTGACCATGAATAGCATTAATATCAATATCTCTACATCTAGTACAAATAGATACATGCTCAACGATAGATGTAGAGGGTTTGCAAGATTTTAATTCTACAACCTTAGCATGTAACATGTCATTCTTAGTTCTAAGGTCGGAAATAGTAGCATTGCAAACGTCAAAATCTTTAGCCTTAGCAAGCAATTTTTCATTTTCAATCCTAAGGCTAGCAAGAGAAATGTTCAATTCTTCAATCCTAGCAAGTAAATCATCATTATTATTTCTAGAATTGGTAATTGAAACATTACAAACATGAGAATCAACCTTAGCTAACAAATTAGCATTTTCATTTCTAAGGTTGTCTATTGTCTCATGGCAAGTGCTTAGCTCACTAGATAATTTTTCACATTTCTCAATTTCAAGAGCATAAGCATTTTTAACCTTAACATGTTTCTTATTTTCCTTAATTAGGAAGTCCTCTTGAGAATCCAAAAGGTCATCCTTTTCATGAATAGCACTAATTAATTCATTTAATTTTTCCTTTTGTTCCATGTTAAGGTTGGCAAAAAGGGTACGCAAATTATCTTCCTCATCACTAGCATTATCATCACTAGAAGACTCATATTTAGTGGAGGATTTAGATTTAACCTTCTTCTTCTTGCCGTCCTTTGCCATGAGGCACTTGTGGTCGACGTTGGGGAAGAGGAGTCCCTTGGTGACGGCGATGTTGGCGGCGTCCTCGTCGTCGGAGGAGTCGGTGGAGCTCTCGTTGGAGTCCCATTCGCGGCACACGTGGGCATCGCCGCCCCTCTTCTTGTGGTACCTCTTCTTTTCTCTCCTCTTGCCCTTCTTGTCGTTATCCCTGTCACTGTCACTTGATAATGGACATTTAGCAATAAAGTGACCGGGCTTACCACACTTGTAGCAAACCTTCTTCGAACGGGATTTGTAATCCTTTCCCTTCCGTTGCTTGAGGATTTGGCGAAAGCTTTTGATGATCAAAGCCATCTCCTCGTTGTCGAGCTTTGAAGCGTCGATTGGTTGTCTACTTGGTGTAGACTCCTCCTTCTTCTCCTCCGTCGCCTTGAAAGCCACCGGTTGTGCTTCGGACGTGGAGGGATCATCAAGCTTGTTGATCTTCTTTGAGCCCTTGATCATACATTCAAAGCTCACAAAATTCCCGATAACTTCCTCGGGAGTCATTAGTGTGTATCTAGGATTACCACGAATTAATTGAACTTGAGTGGGGTTAAGGAAGATGAGTGATCTTAGAATAACCTTAACCACCTCGTGGTCATCCCATTTTTTGCTCCCGAGGTTGCGCACTTGATTCACCAAGGTTTTGAGCCGGTTGTACATATCTTGTGGCTCCTCCCCTTGGCGAAGACGAAAGCGACCGAGCTCCCCCTCGATCGTTTCCCGCTTGGTGATCTTGGTGAGTTCATCACCCTCGTGCGCGGTCTTGAGTAAGTCCTAAATCTCCTTCGCACTCTTCAACCCTTGCACCTTGTTATATTCCTCTCTACTTAGAGAGACAAGGAGTATGGTTGTGGCTTGGGAGTTGAAGTGCTCGATTTGGGCCACTTCATCCTCATCATAGTCTTCATCCCCTACGGATGGTACCTGTGCACCAAACTCAACAACATCCCATATACTTTTGTGGAGTGAGGTTAGATGAAATCGTATTAAATCACTCCACCTAGCGTAGTCTTCACCATCAAATGTTGGTGGTTTGCCTAATGGGACGGAAAGTAAAGGTGTATGTTTAGAAATGCGAGGGTAGCGTAGGGGAATCTTACTATACTTCTTGCGCTCTTGGCGCTTAGAAGTGATGGATGCCGCATCGGAGCCGGAGGTGGAGGTTGATGAAGAATCGGTCTCGTAGTAGACCACTTTCCTCATCCTCTTTTTCTTGTCCCCACTCCACTGCGGCTTGTGGGAAGAGGATTTCTCCTTCTTCTCTTTGTGTGAAGAAGATTTCTTCTCCTTCCCTTTGGAGGAGTCCTTCTTCTTCTCCTTCCCTTTTGAGGAGTCTTTCTTCTCCTTCCTCTTGGTGCGGGACTCTCCCGATGAAGTGCTCCCGTGGCTTGTAGTGGGCTTTTCGCCGGTCTCCATCTCCTTCTTGGCGTGATCTCCCGACATCACTTCGAGCGGTTAGGCTCTATGAAGCACCAGGCTTTGATACCAATTGATAGTCGCCTAGAGGGGGGGTGAATAGGGCGAAACTGAAATTCACAAATATAAACACAACTACAAGTCGGGTTAGCGTTAGAAATAAAAACAAGTTCGCGAGAGAGGGTGCAAAATAACTCTCAAGCAAATAAGTAGTGTGACACAAGGATTTGTTTTACCGAGGTTCGGTTCTCGCAAACCTACTCCCCGTTGAGGTGGTCACAAAGACCGGGTCTCTTTCAACCCTTTCCCTCTCTCAAACGATCCCTTGGACCGAGTGAGCTTCTCTTCTCAAATCACTTGGGAATCAAACTTCCTGCAAGGACCACCACACAATTGGTGTCTCTTGCCTCAATTACAAGTGAGTGTTTGATCACAAGAAAGAATGCCAAAGAAAAGAAGCGATCCAAGCGGAAGAGCTCAAATGAACACTACAAATCACTCTCTCTAGTCACTAAGGTTTTGTGTGGAGTTGGGAGAGGATTTGATCTCTTTTGGTGTGCTTTGCAATGAATGCTAGCTCTTGTATAGTGGTTGGAAGCTGAAAACTTGGATGCAATGAATGGTGGGGTGGTTGGGGTATTTATAGCCCCAACCACAAAACATGACCGTTGGTGGAGGCTGTCTGTCGTATGGTGCACCGGACAGTCCGGTGCGCCAGCCACGTCACCAAAGCCGTTGGATTCCGACCGTTGGAGTTCTGACTTTTGGGCCCGCCTGGATGTCCGGTGGCGCACCGGACATGTACTGTAGAGTGTCCGGTGCGCCAGCATGGGCGTGCCTGACGCCTGTGTGCTCTGGCGCGCATTAATTGCTGTTGCAGTCGACCGTTGGCGCGAAGTAGCCGTTGCCCCACTGTTACACCGGACAGTCCGGTGTACACCGGACATGTCCGGTGAATTATAGCGGAGCAGCCGTGATGATTTCCCGAGGCTGCCAAGTTCCAGAGCCGCGTCTTCTTTGAGCACCGGACACTGTCCGGTGTACACCGGACAGTCCGGTGAATTATAGCACGCCGGTTTCTGAAAATTCCCGAGGCTGAGGAGTTCTGCGCGAGGTCCCCTGGTGCACCGGACACTGTCCGGTGCGCCACCGGACAGTCCGGTGCGCCAGACCAGGGAGCCTTTCGGGATGCCTTTAGCTCTCTATTTTGAACCCAATATTGGTCTTTTTAATTGGCTTGTTGTGAACCTTTGGCACCTGTATAACTTATACACTAGAGCAAACTTAGTTAGTCCAATTATTTATGTTGGGCAATTCAACCACCAAAATTATTTAGGAACTAGGTGTAAGCCTAATTCCCTTTCAATAAACTTTCACTAAGACACTAAAAGGAAATCAGTGGGGCACTAAATAATCTGACCATTTAACTTAACCATACTTGACCCTAAAATGACTAAGTATACCACTAGAAATCTCGTAGTAAGATTAAACCCTCCTTTTAATAGCCCGGCCTACGAAAATTTATGCGTTTCCTATAGTGCTTACCTTATCGTTTAATCATTTTTATTACTACATTCATTAGATTGCAACCTCAATGACGGAGAGTACGTGCTCATTCCTGAGCAAGGAGCTGTCCACGAAGAAGTCCAGGAGCCAGCTCCCGAGCCTGCCATAGAGGATCTCCCCGCAGCCCCAGCATTTGAAGTCAAACCATTAGTTGCATGAACTCAGGATTCCTTTTTGAGATGTATACTTGTATGCTAGGTCGAGTAGCTGCTTGCTAATCAGGATCTCGATAGAAGTCGAGTGACTTTTTTGTTGACGCCTTTTTGGAGCGCCAAATACTCAAGAAGAACCGGCGGCGGTGCTCTCTGGTCAGGCGCGGACGGTCCACGGCCTGGGGCCGGACGGTCCGCGACCTGGCGCAAGGGCTAGGGTTTCCTGCCTGACGGTCGGACGGTCCGTGCCCTGGGGACCGGACGGTCCGCGCGTGCGCAGGGGCGGCGGAAGATCGCCGGCGGCGCCTGGATCTCGCTCCCGGGAGGGACCCCGTCGGGGAGGAGAGATCCTAGGGGTTGTCTAGGCTCGGGCCGGCCGACCTAGACTCCTCTAATCGGCGTAGAGTCGAAGAGAGGCGAAGAATTTGGGGATCGAGAGGCTAAACCTAAACTAGACTAGAACTACTCCTAGGATAAAATGCAAAATAGAAGTTGTATTGATTCGATTGATGATTACAAATCGGCCGTAGACCTCTGTATTTATAGAGGAGGGGGGCTGGACCCTTTACACAACTGATTCCGAGCTAATTCCACGAATATAGCTAACAACCGTAGCATAAAACTCGGAACCCTAAACTGCTCTGCGCATGCGCGGACCGTTCGGCCCACAGGCTGTCACACCCCGCTTTAAGGAACAAAGCCAGGTGCATCTCATACATGCGCCAAGAAGACAACATATATAATAACAGAGTGTATAGAGATAAATGTCACAATAATCAGAGTATTTATTACATAGCAGAAGACTTATTACAAAATAAAAGAATAAACATAAAACGAACTAAGGATCGTTGGCGCCAATGTCAACTGAGAAACGCCACCTAGATCAGATCAAACTCCTCGCTTTGTGGCTCCTCCTGAACCACCTGTTCTTCTCCTGTGGGGGGGTGTGAGACAGCAAGAGTGAGCTCACATACGTTCATCGCTCAACAAGTCGTTGGGAATAATGTGACATGAACTCACCAAAGGTGGGAGCTCATGGAGTGTAAGGCTTATCAAAGAGAATGGTTAAAGCTGAGCATTGCTTTTAATGTTGGTCAAAATTTTATTAGCAATTACTAGATGTAAGTAAATACCAAACCTTAATAAATAATAGAACAAAATTAATAATAAACCCATGCATATGCAAATGACAACATTGAATTTAAGTTCCATAATTTAATCATCAGAGAGTCCTGAGCCGCTCATGACCGTGAGCTCGGCTAGTATACCAGTTTTACACTCTGCAGAGGTTGTACCCTTTACCCACAAGTCATGCTACCCATATGCCAAGGGGTCGCGAATCCCATACACCTCTACCTAGGAAGCGCGGCAAGGCAACACTACGAGGCCTTTACAAAGTTCCACTAGCTTCCGAAAACCCGCTACAGTTTATAGGAAGCTCCAATGCAGGGTTCTTGCCTGACCGCCATCGCAGCAAAATCAACCAAGGACCTCCCTACACTGACCACTCCCCTACTGTCCTTGCCCTTTTCGGGTAAGGTAGTCTTCCACTAGCTTTCCTAATTAGTCAGCCAAGGGCGTCCCATTAAACCCTTGTGGTGGCACGTGTTTCTCAAGTTAAGCTCTATGTTCCAATTAACATTAATGATCTTGACATGAACATAAATAGAATAACAAAAGAATTGGAACATAGATATAATAAATGATTATTCCAAAACCATGTAAAGCAATAGCGAACTACCCAAGTGATTCAGGGGTAAACAAGGTAATGAGATAAACAATCTAGGGTGTCCTATTGGGTCCCATCAAAATTAACCTATGCATGGATAAATGATATTAAAGAACATTATTGGGTAAAAAGTGGTCAAGGGCACAACTTACCTTCAATGAGCTCCTGCTCAGCTACTTCAACCTGCTGCTCACCAGGATCCTCAGTCACGGGCTCTTCTACTCGCCACAATACAAACAAGCACAGTGCATATAGAGAAATTAACATCACACCAAACATGTAAACAAAATACACAGAAATATTCTACACATTAAAATAAAATCCTAGGAACAGGAATCATAATTTTTCGAGTTATAGATTTTAAGTTATGAATTTTCAAAGGTTTTATGTGTTTAAAATAGGATTAAGTGTGTGATTAATTTTCTTACTATTGTCATGATAAAACAGAGACTCTAAGTGTTAGAGAATAAAATTACAAAATTTTAGGAACTGGAATGGAGTAATTTGGAGTTCATATGCATTTTCTATGAATTATTGAAGTTCTAGCCATTATTTTCCTATTAAAAATCCATTTATAAATTATTTTCTCTGGTTTTATAATGTTCTAGACTGGGCCACAAATCCAGATAAACCTAGGGGCTAAACCACACTTATTCCCTAGACTCAGATTACTGTCGCCGAGGACGGCAGGTCCTATTCTCTAAAATCGTAAGGTATATTTTGTAAAACGTCATCGCAAAGGGGTACGGTGGGGTTTGGACCGTTGGATCCACGCCTGGCGGTCTAGATTAGATCGCGCCCCCAGTGAAGTGATACGCGAGGACAGCCCTTGGATTAAGATCTGATGAACCGGATTCTATGAAACCCGAATCACCCACAGCCCCACGATCATCGATCTATGGTTTTCCCTCGTCCAAACGAACCGTTACGGCACGATCTAATCGTAGCCGCACACTGCGAAATCGAGGGGCCTGGGTTCGTCTTCTACCTAGCTTCCAAAGGGCGGCCATTGCCAGAGCCAGGAAGCCAAGCCCTGGCGAGCGATGAACAGCTACTCGCAGTTGTGGGTCGAAGTGCGGATAACACCAATGTGCTGAGGATTTAACGACGAGTGGTGAATCGAGGATGATTTCTTACCGCATTCGAGGCACAGGTGTAGCCGATCACAGAGACTTGCAGCGCGCCGTAGATCTCACAACGCCAACGACGGTGCCCCTGTTCCCCGGCTAGGCGAACCCGTGGACGAGACTTCGTGCCGTACGAAGATTTGCGGAGGTGTGGCACCACGCGAGCGACGCTGAATGCCACGATGACCTTTTGCGCCGAAGCTACACTACCCTGTCGTATTTTTTTTTCTCTCGGTGGCTGCGAACCTATGGCGCTCCCCCCGGCTATCCTCCTGGTCGACCGAGACGGTGGATACCGCAGGGTCAACAGGTTTATGGGCGAGCAGGGGAGGAATAGGTGGCGCACGACATAGATATCCCCAGGTGAAAACGGCTGTTACAACCCCTCCGCCATTTGTGTGCGGTCAAATCGGCTTCAGTTGAAGCAAGCGCGGCGGCAAGAAGATCTACAGGGCGCTCCTGACGTGCTGGGCCCGCAAGCCAGTGAGAAAGGAAATGAGCCCGCCGCAAGGAGTGGCTGACACACCGGGCCTGCCAGCAAGTGACCGATGCGCGCAGGTGTGAGACCGATGGTGGGGACCCACGTGCAAGCGCCAGCCCACGCAGCAGGTGCGCGCGGTGGAAGAGTAGGGGTGGGTCGCGCGGACGAGTTCGGTTGTGGGCCGAAATTAGGGTCTGCCAGCCCAAGTTGTATTTTACTCTTGTTCTTTTTCTTTTCTTTTCTGTTTTCTTTCCTTTTTTTCTTTTATTTCCAAATTCCATTTTCAATTCAGATTTAAATTCAAATCTTGTGCCAAATTATCCTCAAATTATTTTGTGAGATTAGGAGTACCAATTTTGGAAATATAATTATATATATTATTTACGTTTTCATATCCTTTCTTTTCTATTTTCAAATCAATTTTCGATTTAGGGTTTACTTTAAATCCTCACCCCATTATCATTACATTTTATTCATATTATTATTGCTTTTAATGCACAAACAAAAATCCCAAAATGATGCAATGGTTTATTTGTGTCGTAGTGACGTTTTACTCATTTTTAAACATGACCAGTCACATGTGATGATAAATGGAGATGCACATATATTCAAAGGAGACAGTTCCTCCCTTACAATATGAGTATTACAAATCCTACCCCCCTTAAAAATAATCTCGTCCTCGAGATTTAAGAAGATCTAAGGAAAAGGTTGGGAAAATCTATGCGAAGCTCTTCTTCTCTCTCCCACGTTGCTTCATCTTCTCCGTGGAGACTCCATTGTACTTTACACATCTTTATCACCTTATTTCTTGTAACTCGAGTCAATGTATCCAGAATCTTGATCGGGTACTCAGCATAAGTCAGGTCATCTTGAACACTAAGGTCCTCCATTGGTAGCTGCTCCACAGGTACCCTGAGGCACTTCTTTAGCTGGGATACATGGAATACATCATGTACATCCGCGAGGTGATCGGGGAGTTTTAGTTGATATGCAACTTCTCCCACTCGCTTTAAGATCAAGAAAGGTCCAATGAAGCGAGGGGACAACTTTCCTTTAACTTTAAATCTCCTCATACCCCGGATTGGTGACACCTTCAAATACACGTGATCACCCTCCTTAAACTCCAGTAGTCTTCTCCTATTATCAGCGTAGCTCTTTTGCCTTGATTGTGCAATTCTCAAATTTTCTCTTATCATTCGCACTTGTTCTTCTGCCTCTTGAATAAGTTCAGGCCCAAAGAACTGCCTTTCTCCAGTCTGATCCCATTATAGAGGAGTCCTGCACTTTCTGTCATATAGAGCCTCAAATGGTGACATCTTCAAACTGGCCTGGTAGCTATTATTATAAGAGAACTCTGCATATGGTAAGCTCTTATCCCAACTTCCACCATGTTTAAGGGCACATGCTCTTAACATATCTTCTAGCACTTGGTTGGTCCTCTCTGTCTGCCCATCAGTCTGAGGATGGTAGGCTGAACTAAAATTCAACTTTGTATCCAAGCTCTCATGCAACTTCTTCCAAAACCGAAAAGTAAACTGCGATCCTCGATCAGACATGATCTTCTTAGGCACTCCATGTAGACAAACTATTCGAGTCATATACAATTCTGCTCGCTTGGCTCCCGTGTAATTAGTCCTCACTGGTATGAAATGAGCCACTTTCGTCAATCTGTCCACAATTACCCAAATAGAATCGTATCCTGCTGGAGTGCGGGGTAATCCAACAATAAAATCCATACCAATTTCTTCCCATTTCCACTCAGGAATCTTCAATGGGTGCAATAGTCCAGCGGGTCTTTGATGTTCGGCCTTGACTCTCTGACATACATCACACTTAGCCACATGGGCAGCAACATCTCTTTTCAGTCCATACCACCAGTACTTTTGCTTCAAATCCTGATACATCTTAGTGCTACCAGAGTAGATAGAGTAGTCAAAATCATGAGCTTCTTTCAATATAGTCTCACGAAGGCTATCAATCTCTGAAACACATATTCGATCCTTGAACCATATAGTACCTTGCTCATCCTTCGTGAATTTCGGAACTCTACCTTCCGTAATCAGATCCTTAATCTCTTGAATTTTTGCATCGCCAACCTGACCTTAACGAATCTATTGCTCCAAGGTAGGTTCCAATTCAATGGTGACTCCTTCAGTGTATGTAACAATTCCCAGGTTAAGTCTCTCAAAATCTTTTGCTAATTCATCGGGTAGCTGGACAACAATAGCGGAGTGAACGTGTTCCTTCCGACTCAAGGCATCTGCAACCAAATTCGCCTTGCCCGGGTGATAGTGAATCTCCAAATCATAATCCTTAATGAGCTCCAACCAACAGCGTTGCCTAAGGTTGAGATCCTTCTGAGTGAATATATACTTCAAACTCTTATGATCCGTGTACACTTGGCACTTGGTTCCCATAATGTAGTGTCTCCAAATTTTAAGTGCATGCACAACGGCTGCCAA
This sequence comes from Zea mays, assembly GCF_902167145.1. Classification (NCBI taxonomy): domain Eukaryota; kingdom Viridiplantae; phylum Streptophyta; class Magnoliopsida; order Poales; family Poaceae; genus Zea; species Zea mays. The sequence goes on from NC_050101.1 coordinate 23,861,516, forward strand.
TTCTAAGTCATGAGTGGGGTAGTTCAACTCATGTTTTCGTAACTGACGAGAAGCATAAGCAATCACATGTCCTTCCTACATGAGCACACATCCTAAACCTTGGCCACATGCATCACAATAGATATCAAATCCTTTCTGTAGGTCTGACATAACCAAAACTAGTGGCGACATCAATCTTTTCTTCAATTGATCAAAGCTGTCTTGGCACTTTTCATCCCACTTAAATTCTCTTCCTTTCTCCAAAAGTGAAGTCATAGGTTTAGCAATCTTAGAAAATCCTTCAATAAATCTCCGATAATAGCCTGCTAATCCCAAGAAACTCCGAATCTCAGTCACTGTAGTGGGTATTCTCCACACCACTATCTCCTTGACTTTAGCAGGATCCACTGATATCCTCCCATTAGAAATGATATGTCCAATAAATGGCACCTCGCCAATCCAAAACTCGCACTTGCTAAACTTGGCATAGAGTTGGTTATCTCGTAGCTTCTGTAGCACCAATCTCAGATGTTCCTCAGGATCACTATCACTCTTGGAATAACTAAAAATATCATCGATGAAAACCACGACGAATCTATCCAGATCATGAACACCTTATTCTTCAGATCCATAAAATAGGTTGGTGCACTAGTTAGTCCAAATGACATAACGATGAACTCATATAGACCATATCGGGTCGAAAAATCCGTCTTGGGAATATCCGATGGCCTAATCTTGATTTGATGGTAACCCGATCGGAGATCAATCTTCGAGAATACTCTAGCACCTCTCCTCTGATTAAATAAATCCTCAACGCGGGGTAATGGATACTTGTTCTCCACAGTGACGTCGTTAAGAGACTTATAATCCACGCACATCCCTTGCGATCCATCCTTCTTATGTACAAACAGTACTGGTGCTCCCCAAGGTGAGGAACTCGGACGAATGTACCCAGCCTCTTGTAACTCAGTTAATTGTTTCTTAAGTTCCTTCAACTCCTCTACAGACATCCTATATGGCCATTTAGAAATAGGGGCAGCCCAGGTAAGAGATCAATGACCAACTCAACTTCCATAACTGGCGGCATCCCTAATAACTCCTCGGGAAAGACATCCGGGAAATCCCTAACTGCATGGATGTTGTCACCCACAAACTTCTCATCTACTAAAAATGTCGCTAGTCTGATGGTGGTAGTTACTGCAACTTCAACTTCAAATCTTTGTCCTTTGAAACTGGTGAGTTCTTTGGTTCCCTTAGCACAGTGTATATACTGCCTTTGCCTTTCTTAACCATGACATACCAAGGATCACGTCTATAGTGCTCTCTTCTAACACTATAGGGGTAGCCCATCTGGGTTAGAAACATAGGGTACGAAAGAAAGGATTGTAGACAAGGCATGTAATTACGAAGCATGTAACTTTTGGGGTTTATTAGCTAAGTGTCGCCTACTAAAGCTAATTCATTACCTTATGGTGGTACATGCTAAGATGTCCGTCTATACTATTTCAATCAATCAAAGAAGCAAATCAGGCATTGATCATCAGAACAATCAACCAACATTTTTAAAATAGAGAAAATAGTTTTATTATCGTCTTAGGTCTCCTATCTCTTAAAAAGGTCATAAATGTAGGATTCCAAGGTGTGAAATCCATCTTGTCTTAGAGTAGAAAATATAAGAATGGTCAGAGTGGAACAGTAGAAGGTGAGACAGGATCAAGATAAGTATAGAAAGAATCAGAGTAAGGTAAGTATAGAATGAATCAGAATAAGACAAGTAGGTAAGGGTTTATCCATTTCTATCTAGGTTTCGTCCTACAGTCAACATTTCCTCTGATACCACTTCTGTCACACCCGACTTTAAGGAACAAAGCCAGGTGCATCTCATACATGCGCCAAGAAGACAACATATATAATAACAGAGTGTATAGAGATAAATGTCACAATAATCAGAGTATTTATTACATAGCGGAAGACTTATTACAAAATAAAAGAATAAACATAAAACGAAGTAAGGATCGTTGGCGCCAATGTCAACTGAGAAACGCCACCTAGATCAGATCAAACTCCTTGCTTTGTGGCTCCTCCTGAACCACCTGTTCTTCTCCTGTGGGGGGTGTGAGACAGCAAGAGTGAGCTCACATACGTTCATCGCTCAACAAGTCGTTGGGAATAATGTGGCATGAACTCACCAAAGGTGGGAGCTCATGGAGTGTAAGGCTTATCAAAGAGAATGGTTAAAGCTGAGCATTGCTTTTAATGTTGGTCAAAATTTTATTAGCAATTACTAGATGTAAGTAAATACCAAACCTTAATAAATAATAGAACAAAATTAATAATAAACCCATGCATATGCAAATGACAACATTGAATTTAAGTTCCATAATTTAATCATCAGAGAGTCCTGAGCCGCTCATGACCGTGCGCTCGGCTAGTATACCAGTTTTACACTCTGCAGAGGTTGTACCCTTTACCCACAAGTCATGCTACCCATCTGCCAAGGGGTCGCGAATCCCATACACCTCTACCTAGGAAGTGCGGCAGGGCAATACTACAAGGCCTTTACAAAGTTCCACTAGCTTCCGAAAACCCGCTATAGTTTATAGGAAGCTCCAATGCAGGGTTCTTGCCTGACCGCCATCGCAGCAAAATCAACCAAGGACCTCCCTACACTGACCACTCCCCTACTGCCCTTGCCCCTTTCGGGTAAGGTAGTCTTCCACTGGCTTTCCTAATTAGTCAGCCAAGGGCATCCCATTAAACCCTTGTGGTGGCACGTGTTTCTCAAGTTAAGCTCTATGTTCCAATTAACATTAATGATCTTGACATGAACATAAATAGAATAACAAAAGAATTGGAACATAGATATAATAAATGATTATCCCAAAACCATGTAAAGCAATAGTGAACTACCCAAGTGATTCAGGGGTAAACAAGGTAATGAGATAAACAATCTAGGGTGTCCTATTGGGTCCCATCAAAATTAACCTATGCATGGATAAATGATATTAAAGAACATTATTGGGTAAAAAGTGGTCAAGGGCACAACTTGCCTTCAATGAGCTCCTGCTCAGCTACTTCAACCTGCTGCTCACCAGGATCCTCAGTCACGGGCTCTTCTACTCGCCACAATACAAACAAGCACAGTGCATATAGAGAAATTAACATCACACCAAACATGTAAACAAAATACACAGAAATATTCTACACATTAAAATAAAATCCTAGGAACAGGAATCATAATTTTTCGAGTTATAGATTTTAAGTTATGAATTTTCAAAGGTTTTATGTGTTTAAAATAGGATTAAGTGTGGGATTAATTTTCTTACTGTTGTCATGATAAAACAGAGACTCTAAGTGTTAGAGAATAAAATTACAAAATTTTAGGAACTGGAATGGAGTAATTTGGAGTTCATATGCATTTTCTATGAATTATTGAAGTTCTAGCCATTATTTTCCTATTAAAAATCCATTTATAAATTATTTTCTCTGGTTTTATAATGTTCTAGACTGGGCCACAAATCCAGATAAACCTAGGGGCTAAACCACACTTATTCCCCAGACTCAGATTACTGTCGCCGAGGACGGCGGGTCCTATTCCCTAAAATCATAAGGTCTATTTTGTAAAACGTCATCGCAAAGGGGTACGGTGGGGTTTGGACCATTGGATCCACGCCTGGCGGTCTAGATTAGATCGCGCCCCCAGTGAAGTGATACGCGAGGACAGCCCTTGGATTAAGATCTGATGAACCGGATTCTATGAAACCCGAATCACCCACAGCCCCACGATCATCGATCTATGGTTTTCCCTCGTCCAAACGAACCGTTACGGCACGATCTAATCGTAGCCGCACACTGCGAAATCGAGGGGCCGGGGTTCGTCTTCTACCTAGCTTCCAAAGGGCGGCCATTGCCAGAGCCAGGAAGCCAAGCCCTGGCGAGCGATGAACAGCTACTTGCAGTTGTGGGTCGAAGTGTGGATAACACCAATGTGCTGAGGATTTAACGACGAGTGGTGAATCGAGGATGATTTCTTACCGCATTCGAGGCACAGGTGTAGCCGATCACGGAGACTTGCAGCGCGCCGTAGATCTCACAACGCCAACGACGGTGCCCCTGTTCCCCGGCTAGGCGAACCCGTGGACGAGACTTCGTGCCGTACGAAGATTTGCGGAGGTGTGGCACCACGCGAGCGAAGCTGAATGCCACGATGACCTTCTGCGCCGAAGCTACACTACCCTGTCGTATTTTTTTTCTCTCGGTGGCTGTGAACCTATGGCGCTCCCCCCGGCTATCCTCCTGGTCGACCGAGACGGTGGATACCTCAGGGTCAACAGGTTTATGGGCGAGCAGGGGAGGAATAGGTGGCGCACGACATAGATATCCCCAGGTGAAAACGGCTGTTACAACCCCTCCGCCATTTGCGTGCGGTCAAATCGGCTTCAGTTGAAGCAAGCGCGGCGGCAAGAAGATCTACAGGGCGCTCCTGACGTGCTGGGCCCGCAAGCCAGTGAGAAAGGAAATGAGCCCGCCGCAACGAGTGGCTGACACACCGGGCCTGCCAGCAAGTGACCGATGCGCGCAGGTGTGAGACCGACGGTGGGGACCCACGTGCAAGCGCCAGCCCACGCAGCAGGTGCGCGCGGTGGAAGAGTAGGGGTGGGTCGCGCGGACCAATTCGGTTGTGGGCCGAAATTAGGGTCTGCCAGCCCAAGTTGTATTTTACTCTTGTTCTTTTTCTTTGCTTTTCTGTTTTCTTTCCTTTTTTTCTTTTATTTCCAAATTCCATTTTCAATTCAGATTTAAATTCAAATCTTGTGCCAAATTATCCTCAAATTATTTTGTGAGATTAGGAGTACCAATTTTGGAAATATAATTATATATATTATTTACGTTTTCATATCCTTTCTTTTCTATTTTCAAATCAATTTTCGATTTAGGGTTTACTTTAAATCCTCACCCCATTATCATTACATTTTATTCATATTATTATTGCTTTTAATGCACAAACAAAAATCCCAAAATAATGCAATGGTTTATTTGTGTCGTAGTGACGTTTTACTCATTTTTAAACATGACCAGTCACATGTGATGATAAATGGAGATGCACATATATTCAAAGGAGACAATTCCTCCCTTACAATATGAGTATTACACAGGCGCGGACTGTCCGGACCGCGGACCGTCCGGCCTCAGGGCCGGACCGTCCGACAGCTCAAAACGGTGCTCAACACTTTTCTAGCACTCGCGCGAGGTCAGTCATTAATTGTATTTATCTTTGATAATGGGATCTATGATGGTCTATGAAAATGAAACGGCGGTGCCCAGCCACGCGTGTTAAAATCATTTATGTCCGACGGCTTATCTCATAGTCGTCGGACATAAGTTATTATATCCTACGGCCAGCTGCTGGCCGTCGAACATAAGCTCACGTCCAACGATGGCGTAGGAAGCCGTCAGAGATTAAGTGACCGTCGGATGTGAGTCATTTTACTGTAGTGATCAGACATCTTTGAAGGCAAATATGTTTATGTAGATGGTCCACCGGAAATAACCTATGCGCTACGAACCTACGTGATCATTATAATTACCTTGGATCCTATTTTCATAGATCGTCTAAGGCTCCACTTAAATCTCATATGCGCCACTTATGAAACACACAGTACGTACTCTAGAGACCATTTTTTTTAACAGCGTGGGGATACCCCCTATTTCATTAAGAAATAGGAACATAGTTTGACAGACTCCATCAGAAACCTACTTATTACAGAACTTAGCACTTCAGGCTAACGAAATAGAAGCTAACCATCCATACATGTTTTGGATTAACCCAGATTCCAACATCTAAACAAACCATCTAATCAAAATGAAGTAGCCCATAAGAACCCTGACAATACCAACAGGTTTTGGTAAAGGCCCTCGATTACAAGTCCAAACCATCCAAAAATGAACCAGGCAAATTCAAAAACCAGAAGCTGACTCCAGCTGATAGTCTGTAGACAGAAGGAGCACACAACAGAAAAACCAACGCGCTTGACATCAACTGCACAAACGATAGTCTACCGGCGCCCAGCCAAACTCCCTTCTGTAGAACTCTTTAACTATTCTTCTGAGAAGCGAACTTCCTTCCAGCAACATCTTTCTTGACATTTCTTTCTGAAGAATCGCCCAAGCATCCAACCATGAACAGCATAGGAGCACAATGTTAGCAGCATTAGGGGGGGAGATGTTATTGAAACAGCAATCATTCCTAATGTTCCATAAAGACCAGAGCACAGCACTACAACCAATAGTGATTAGATTTCTTTCATATTTTTTGAAGCTGCAAAGCCATAACCCAAACATTTCATTGGCAATTTTGGGAATGGACAAAGACACTAAAGCCATCTGAATCACTCTCCAAGTGAAAGAGGCAACCTGACAAGTGTAAAAGATATGGTTAGTGGTTTCCAAACAACCACACCAATTACAGTTAACATTACCATGCCACTTTTTTTTCTTCAAATTTTCTTTGGATAAAATTTTATTTTCTAAGATCAACCAAAGGAAAACTTTTATCCTCTGTGGGATTTTCGCTTTCCAGATAAACCAATATGATTTTTTGATCGTATTTCGTTTAAACTTCACATATAACGATTTCACTGAAAAACCTTTCTTGTCCAGAATCCAAGAAGGCATATCTTTACTATCCTCAAGACAGTAATCTTCACAATCCTTTTTTAAATCTTCCAACATATTAGCTCCAACTCCAAATAATCTTCTTCTGAAGATTAAGGAGTTGCAGTTGTCACTCAAAGCCTCATTCACATTTATCTCTTTATTCAGGGATAGATCAAATAATCTTTTATATTTTGTGGAGAAAGGTTCATCTCCACACCATTTGTCTAACCAAAAACTAGAAGTCAAACCATTTCCAATCTTCATTTTTCTGTTGTTGCAATATTCTTCCTTGTTGTCAATGATGCCACGCCAAAATTGAGAGTCTCCTTGTTTTTTTAAATACATAAGGGTTTGCCTTTCATGTATTTTTTTTAACAATTGTCTGCCAAAGACCATCTTCATTCTCAAGTTTCCACAGCCATTTAGTCAGTAGACTAATATTCATCCATCTAAGATTTAAAATACCAAGACCCCCTTTTTCTTTAGCAGTACAGACTGTATCCCAATTCACCAAATGATATTTTTTTTCTTTTCTCCACCATTCCAAAGAAATCTCTTTCTAAAGATATCCATATTTTTTAGAACAGAAGATGGTGCCATATAAAGAGAAAGCATATAAAGGGGAATGTTAGACAGACTGCTATTAATGAGAGTTAATCTTCCCCCAAGGCTGAGATATCTACCTTGCCAAACTCCTAATTTTTTTTCAAATTTCTCTTCAGTCTTAGCCCACTGAGAGATGCTCAAAGTTTTATGATCAATAGGAACACCAAGATAACAAATGGGAAGAATTTTGATAGGGCAAGTAAAAATCTCAGCATAAGCAACTTTGTTGGAATTAGCATTACCAAAACAATACACCTCACTTTTATGAAAGTTGATTTTTAAACCAGACATCTTTTCAAACAGGAGCGCGCCGCCCTCCAGGACTGCGAGGCAGCTTTGAACAGCGCGCATCACTGAACCGGGAACAAATCAAGAAAGATGCCGGGATATGAAAGGACGGGCCGGTTCAAACCAGGCTCCCGTCGGTGCATGTGAAAGACAACCCACCGACAGTTAGATTTAGCGTTAGATTCAGCACTTCCTCCCACAAAATAAAATTTAGGGGTAGTTGTTTGAAAACTTAAATTCTCTTCGGAATTTTTGAGGATTTATTTTTCTCCTCAATCTCCGAGAATCCTAAAAGTCATTTAAGTTTCCAAACTATCTCTATAGATAATGTTATCAATGTTTTTATCTAAATAAGTTTATTATAAAAAATAGCTTCAACTATCTATCTTATAGATATTAACATTATTGGTTAAACCTTCTCATAAAACGAGAACATCACTTAAAATAGATCTCTAGTCCTCTTTTCTTTTTCCTTGTGCTTGCACATAAAACGAAGTCAGCCAAGATAATAATATAGCATAGTTCTTGTGAATCTGTGACACGTGCTGCATAGCTGGCTTAATGCTAGCCGTTAGCATACGCTAACATGCATGGGAGCCGATAAATATCACGAAATGACTCACAGTTTGAGCACACACATCTTGCTTCATACTCAGACAAGAACTACAGAAACTTGTTCATAATAAGCTATCCACACAAGAACTACAAAATGGCTTTGCGTGGCGCTGCTCTTAATAAGGGAGCCGTTGTTGCCGCCATCTGTGTGGCTCTGGTGGTGTGCATGGTGGGGAAACCAGCGGAAGGGTCGCGAACTTGCGGCATCCATCGCTGCATCTCCGAATGCCCTTCCAAGTGCAACAAGAAAGCTGCGACCTCTTGCAGCGGCGCCGGTGGTGCGGATGAAGGGAAGTGCAAGATCAACTGTGGCATGGGCTGCAAAGCCAGCTGCCCTACATGCGACTGCGGCAGCGAATGCGACCGTCACTGCAGCAGCACCCCGGGACCTACGTACACTGCTTGCATGTCTATGGTCTTCGCAGGGTGCAAGGACTCCTGCGTAAAGGGCTGCAAGGGTGAAAAGCTAGGTGAATAGCTGAATTGCGGCCGGTGTTAGATTGTTGTATGCATTTGTCTGGGTCGTAGTTTATTTAATCTCTTGCACTGCATAGCTAGCTTGTATCGATCTGAAACAGGCGTTATATATGGCTGCTGGCTGAAGCTTGCGATCTGAGCGCTGAGCGAGTGTCATGTAGGAGTCCAGCATACGTGTTCTTGTTTGGATCCTTCGCTTATTGTTTAATTTTCAGTCATTAGCATGTAATCTGAATAATGCATGTCCATGTCGTGTCAAAGCCAAAAAGTGCGCAACTGCAGCAATGATGGTAGGCAAGTCCCTATATGTTTTGCATGTTTCTCTTTGGAATAAACTAATTGGTCTGATCTCCATATATGATTTCAAGTGAGTGCCGCTAGGTTTCTACACAAGAGCCTCTTTGGTTCCCTGTATCCAACCGAGCATGGCCCATGGGATGCAAAATTCATCTAGCTCCTGTTGTTTGGTTACCTGAATACATGTTTGGGCCAGGCTGGGCGCGTGCAACACACCAGCCTCAGCTAGGCCCGTGACATATGCCCAATTTTCATGTTCGTGGAGAACCAGGCTCACCCCGTGCGTGCATCCGAGGCCGCCTCATCCCGCGCGTCTCCCTCGAGCTCTCCCTCTAGGGTTTTCCGTCGGCAAAATCTGCAAGCGCCCATTTAATGGTTGAGTTCACCATTTTAGCTAAAAATGCTTAGTTAGCACTTAACATACATAGACTTGTAATGTCTAGACTTAGGTTAACATGCGTTCCATAATTAATGTGCTTGCTTAAGTAGTTGGTTGTGGATAGGAATCCCTCCTCTGTTGAACTTGTGCTTGGTATGCTTTTGTGTGATAAATAGAAGAACTAATGAAAAGCCGTAGCAAATTAAATAAATGCTCGTACTTATGAGAACGTATTTGTGTTGCGTAAATATACAAAATGTTTCTCGTCTTTTAGTGGTGTTAATGTTGTGCGCTCAATGATATGTAGTAGCTAACGCTAGTGTGTGTGGTTGCATATGATGTCTTGCTACTTAGTGTTTAATTCGCTAACATGTACTTAAAGTATCTTGTGCTATTTCATTATATTCATACATATGCATCTTGCATCTCATTTAGGACCGAGAGAGGATGAGCGTGTCGGTGTTTTGGGTCCGACCGCACACCCGGGGTTGCCCATCAAGGTGTTTTTAGGAGTAGGACGGTGTCGACAACTGTAGCAAAATGGTTCGTGCCGATTGCACGAGGGACAGTGGACAAGGTTTACAGGTTCGGGCCGCTTAGAGATGTGTAACACCCTACGTCCTGGTGAGTATGCTTGGTGAACGAGGTTACAAGAGAGCTCTCTGAATTGAGAATGCAGAGAGTTGATGTAGGTGGCTAAGTAATAGGGTCGATCGTTCTGAAGGGGTGCCCACTAGGCCTTATATACTCGACCGTGGGGCAATACATGTGGATATGATAACAACGAGTAGCTAAAAGATAGTGAACCTCTTGAGTTTATCTCCGCGTAACCCTTGCCGACTTATCCACCGCATGGCTCCGTTGCATGGGGGCTCCAGCGCGGGAAAGTCGGATCCCTATTGTGGTCACTCGCTCGACGTCGTGGGTCGTCCGGGTTTACATCAATCCGGCCTCATGTCGATCTGCTCTGCTGGTTGCCTCTCCCCAGGCCCATGAAAGAATGACCTTATGATTTATTGGGCCCTTGGGCCTTTCGTGAGGTCTTTTACTCTTTAGTGGACCCGGGGGATATCTATCCCCCACAAGCCCCCGATCTTTGGGTTAATTTAGAGGTAATCAGCCCAAAGATCCCAGGTCCAACTTGCAGGTGATTTGAAGAAAGTGACTTCCTGTTGTCTTCTCCTGCTTCGATCACTCGTTGACCGAAGCTTAGTTTCGGGCTTGTGCCTTAGAGGTCGGCATTTCAATTTGTGGGATTCTGAACTTCATTGGGTGTAGCCCCCGAGCTTCGAGTAGATTTTAGAAAATAATCTACTCGAAGGTCTTCCCCAGAAATTATTTCCATTTGTGCTCCTGCGTTTTGGTTGAGGGCTGGCCTTTTAATCTTGTCCTACGCCTTAGAAGCCGGCACTATCTTGGTTTGGAATGATAATCCATGGGGTGCACCGGAGGTGCACCCAATGGGTGTAGCCCCCGACCTTCAAATGGATTTTTAAGGATAATCCATTCGAAGGTCTTCCTTTCGTGCCTCTTTGCTGAAAATTATCCTTTCCGTTTGTAGAAATTGGCATGAAGCTATTTGCATTATGCTTTGGAGGTCAGCATTATGTCATCAACATTTTTCTTCAGAGGTCAGCATATATTTTGTCTTTAGCAGCCGAGTTCGCAATCCATCCATATCTTGCTGGGTAGTGCAATTTATTTGCTCTACGACTGATTGGACATCTGATGGACGTTCTCTGTCTAGTCTTCGCGTCGTTTCTGTCGGCCATATTTTGTACTTCGCTGGCTATATTTGGCTTTCCTCTGATCCTTACTGATATCTCATTTTTGTCTTGAGGTATTCACTGCGTGCCCTGCACAGATGTGACCGTTTTGAAAAATATACTGATAATTCCTGGGCGTCCCCCCAATGGGTGTGGGCAAGGGACGGCTTGGTACGCTGAGTGTTTTAGCCGGCTGCTTCTGAGTAGTAATGTGATGTGATGGCGAGTGTAATCATATCCCCCGCGCTGTTGACTGGAGTCCCAATGGGTGTTGTGTTGCGTGAAACGGCGTCAGCCGCCTGACGTGTCTTCAGACGGGTTGAAGTGCTTATTGAATGCTTTGCGACTGTTCAGTGACCGCAGTTGGAGGTGAGCGGTTGCCTTCTCCTTCTATAAATAACGCCGTTGTCTCTCTGGCTTTTTCACATCTCTTCGCTGTTCTCTGCTGCTTCCCTCTCTTCTCTCCCTTCTGCTTCCACCATGGGCAAGAACAACAAGCGCAAGCGTGAGCCAACTCCTCCATCGGAGGAGTTTGGTGACTCGGAGTACTCAGAGGAGGAGTTCTCCTCTGAGTCTGAGGGGTCTCCGGCTCCCGTCCCCCTGCGTGAGTCGTCTGACGACTCAGACGACTCCCAGGGGCTTGCGGCGGAGGTCTGGACGTACATCCGGGCCGTCGAGCGCTCCGGGCTCGAGGGCTCAGATGAGGAGGACTCGGACGGCGGCGGCGAGGACGAGGACGACGACGACGACGACGGCGACGACGATGGCGACGGTGACGGTGACGGCAGTGGCAGCGGCAGCGGCGGCGGCAGCAAGGACGGTGACGGCGGCGGCAGCAGGGGCAGCAACTGGGGCGGCAGCAGCAGGGGTAGCACCAGGGGCGGCGGCAGCAACAGGGCCAGTGGCTAGATGCCACTGGTCTTTTAGATATTAGTATAGTATAGTTAGAATAATGTAGTAGTAATGTAGAGTAGTATAGCGTAGTGTAGTAGTAGTAGTAATGTAATGTAGTAATAGTAGGGAAGTATCAACTTGTAAAGAGTTGATTTGTAAGTTTGTTATCTTCCCTTTTAATGAAAGAATGGCGTTGGCTTCTCCTTGATAACTCGTCTTGCTTGTTTGTGAAGCTGATTCCTTTGAGACAGTAGATGAATAACTTGGGGATCAAACTGATGCTTTCAGAAATAGCTGCCGAGTAACTTGTAGACGGTGTCGGCGCTTTAGAGGTAACACCGAGCAACTGAAGACTGTATCAGTGTTTTAGAAGCAACGCCGAGTGATTGGGAAGCGACGTCGGCATTTTTAGAGGTAATGCCGAGCGACTTGAGACGATGTCAGAGGGCGACGTCAGCGTTTTAGAGGTAACACCGAGCGACTGAAAGGTGACGTCGGCATTTTAGAGGCAACGCCGACCGACCGAACGCTATATCAGCGTTTTAGAGGCAACGCCGAGTGATTGGGAAACGATGTCAGCATTTTTTAGAGGTAATGTCGAGCGACTTGAGACGATGCCAGAGGTCGACTTCAGCGTTTTAGCGGTAACACCGAGCCACTGAAAGGCGACATCGGAGTTTTAGATGCAACGCCGAGCGACTGAACACTGTATCGGCATTTTAGAGGCAACGCCGAGTGATTGGGAAGCGACGTCAGCATTTTAGAGGTAATGCCGAGCGACTGAACGCGATATCAGCGTTGTAGAGGCAACGCCGAGTGATAGCGGGTCGCGCGAGCCACTTTGAGGATGATAGCCGAGTGATGAGGTGGCGTATCGGTTTTTTGGAAATAACTGCCGGATGACCACGTGGTACGCTGGGTGCTGACTGGGCACTTTTTGAAACGGTATCTGGCTCGAGAATATCCCATAAGAGCTGCGCTTTTAGCCGCCTTTGCTTTTCGTGCCCTAGTTCTTGCTTTCCCGCTTCCGAATCCTCTCTTCCATTCGCTTCCCACTCTGCTCGCTGGTAGAATCGAGATGGCACCCAAGAGGAAGACCGCGAGCTCGTCTGCTATGGTGATTCCTCCAATTGACCCCAACAGCCAGTTGCCTTTCGCAGGTAACCACATGTCCATCATTTCTGAAACTGAACATCTCCACCTCGTATCTATCGGGGTTCTTCCTCCGCGAGAACTCTGTTCTTGGCGGATTTGCCATGGGTTTACTGTTCCGACAGAGGATACCCATGAGTCCGTTGTTTACGCCCCTTTCCTTCTCCGCGGCCTTGGCCTTCCCATCTCTCCCTTTTTCCGCGACCTCCTTGATTTCTATCATATTAACTTGACCCATCTGAACCCCAATTCAATTTTGCAAATCTCCATTTTCATTCACTTATGCGAGGCCTTTCTTGGCGTGCTGCCACATTTCGGTTTGTGGAAATACTTGTATCATTGTCGCCCTGGGATGGCCGGGGGACAACATCAGTTGGTCGGGGGTGCCAGCTTGGAGATGCGCCGTGGGAGGAAAACTGAATATCTCGAGATCCCCCTCAAGGACAGTATTAAGGGATGGCGCCTAGAGTGGTTCATAGTTGAGAATTATGGGAATTCTCTCCCCTCCCGGTCGAGAAGATAGCCGGACGTTCGCACCCCAAGCTGGACCGAGTCTCCCACAGATCAGGAGGTAGCTGAGGCAGGTGTGTTGCTAGCTGAAGTTGGACTGCTGAAAGAGAGGGGTCTGACTGCTGAAGTTGTGGTTACTGACTTTGTTTTCAAGAATATTCAGCCACTGAAAGACAGGGCCTATCCAGCTTATCTGTATCGAGGGCTAGCCGACTCAACTCGGGTTACCAACAGGAGAATTCCTTCTGCAGACTTGGTGAGCCGACTTGAAATGATCCTCAGGGGCAAGGTGTCAAATGTTGGTGCTCCAGTGGCGTACTCGGCCTGGAACTTGCCTCCTCCCAAAGCCTTCACCCTTTTCGTGTCGAATCCACCCGTTACTGATGGCAGTTTGGGCCTTAGAGTGCGACCCTCTGCTGAAGAAGTCAGTGCTTTGGTTGCCTCGCTTGGGGAGATTCCTGATGACGAACGGCAGGTTCATTTTGAGGTGCCCCTGAACCCTAGTGATGCAGAGATAAGCGCTATGCTTGATTTGCTAGCTGAGGATTCATCTGATGCTGCTCCTACTGGGACGTTGGTAGTGGCGCCCCTCCCAGAGGCTGATACGACTTTGAATGTTCAGAAGCTAGTCAGTGCTCGCCCGAGGCGCCCTTGCCGAACCAATCAGCCTGATCCTTCTGCTGATGAACAGAAGAAGAAAAGAAGATGCCTCCGGCGAGTATCTAGCTTTGATCAGGACGCTGGTACCTCGGTTCCTGCTACTGAAGAAGTGCCTGCGACTGGACTTACTGATGTTGAACCCAATGGGTGTACCCAAACCGCTGCTGATCCCAATGCGGGTGCTCCATCTGTTGCTGATCCCAATGGGGGTGCTGCTTGTGTTGCCAATGTGGATGACGAGGAGGAAGAAAATGAGATTCCTTTGACTCGGAAAAAACAGTCGACAGCTCATCGCCAGCGGTGAAAGTAGTGGAATTCCCTCTCCTGCTTTGTCTGCCCTCATTGGTCTGCAAGAACTGTCCTTAGCCAACTTTGATCAGACTCTCGAGGATATGGTCCCAGAGGACTTGTTATCAGAGCCAGTGGATGATGGTGCAATGGAGGCTTGCGCTGACGTGCCCGATGCTGGGTTGAGGTCATCCCGTGCCTCGTTGACCTTAGAGCGCGATCTCGAGGGCCGGGAGACTGACTTGGATCGTCCTGGTCCTATGGAAGTAGCTGAGGGCCCGTCAACCTTAGAGGTGGTTACTGCAGAGAGCTTGGACCTCAAGAATGGTGCTGACACATGCCCAGCCCCCGATGGTGTCGCCGGGGATGACTTAGCTCGGGTGAAGAGTGTTAGCCACTGCCCAGCCCCCGAGGGTGCTGCCGGGGATGATCCGGCTCAAGCGGGCAGTGCAAACTATGACCCAGCCCCCGAGGGTGCCCGAGCAGGGTCTCCTTCCTGTACTTCCATGGACGTTCATGCGGGATCTCCTCCACACTCTGGATGTATGGTGGTAGCTCAAACCTTGGACTAGGGAGTCGCTTTAGAGGGCAGCGTCCCCGCTGATCAGGTGTTTGGCTCTGTTGAAGGCACCAAGCTGATTCCTACTGGTTTGTTGCAAGCTGCTTTGGGTGGTGGCCTTACGCCTGGTTATCAACTGATCTCTCCTGATTTGGGGATCCCTTCGTTCTTTTCCAGCCTCCAGGTACTGTGATGTATTTTAGCTTGATTTTTACATTGCCTGAACTGCTGTTATTACACTCATTTGTTCTCCTCATCAGGCTTTGGTGGATGGGATGGCCAGCCAGCTGAGATTGCAGGGTGCTTCCGTCCCAGAAGTGGCTTCGTCTCTTGCGTGTTGGAATCCAGTGTCACTTCAACATCGCGTCTCTGAATTGGAGGCAACCAACGCTGGTTAGTTTTTTTTGCTTCTCTTTGCCTTCGCTGTGGACTGCTTTACCTTCTGACCCTGTTTTGTTTGATTATCTCTTGCTAGGAATGACTCGGCAGATTTCAATTCTTGAGGAAAAACATTCCCGAGATCAGGCTGAATTGGTCCAGTGGTGCGCTGACTTCGAGGAGAAGTACTCTCAGAGCCAAACTGAACTGGGTCAAGTCTCTGCTGCTTTGGATGACGCCAATGCACTGAGTTCTTCTCTTCATGCTCAGCTCGATTCTGAAAAGGTAATTTACAAAACTGTGCTTTGCCTTGCTGTGTTCCTATTACTTGCTTGGTTTTTGAAGGAGTTGATTTTTGCTCGTAGGAAGAAAAGCGTATCCTCGCTGCCTCTCGTGACAGTCTTGACAGATTGTATCGTGATTCTAGCAACTCGTTGACCATCTTGGAGAGGAGTCACCGCTTTACAATGGAGGAATTGGACAATCAACGCTGTAAGCTGCAAGAATCCGTGGACGAAGTGACCCGCCTCAAGCAGTTGATATCAGCAAAGGACGCTACCATCAAAGAACTCCGAGCTTCCAAGAAGTCCATTGCCCAGGAGTTAGAGACTGCTCGACTGGCTGCTAAAGTTGCCGAAGAAACTTCTGTTACTCTCAAAGCCCAGCGCGACAGAGCCATGGACAAGGCTATTCGGGCGGGACGAATCTTGATGAGGAGACCCGGCGTGGTTGTTCCTGAAGACATAAGGGCTGATGTGAATGCTGCCCTTGATTCCTCAAGTCGCCCTTCTTCGTCGGTCGCTCCTGAGAAAGACATTGCGAAATAGAGAAACATTTTGCGTGCTTTGAGCGCGCGGTTAGCATGATCGAGTATTTGTTAGAGGACATCAGTTCAGCATTCGAATGATATAATTACTCTCTTATTGTATCAGAATTCATCAGTTCGTAAATTTGCAGTAATGAAATGACGCACGATGATTATGAAATTTGTTTGCGGGATATAGAAGTCATCCCCTGAATTGCATAGGCATGAGCATGTTGCACCGGCTTAAGTCGCCACTGACTTTAGCCGATTGCTCCATTAGTAGGGCATAGTGGTCACCCCGAGTTAAGTAAGCGTGAGCATGTTGCACCGCCTTAAGTCGTTGCCGACTTAAGTCGATTGCTCCGTTAGTAGGGCATAGTGGTCACCCCGAGTTAAGTAAGCGTGAGAATGTTGCACCACCTTAAGTCGTTGCCGACTTAAGTCGATTGCTCCGTTAGTAGGGCATAGTGGTCACCCTAGGTTAAGTAAGCGTGAGCATGTTGCACCGCCTTAAGTCGTTGCCGACTTAAGTCGATTGCTCCGTTAGTAGGGCATAGTGGTCACCCCGGGTTAAGTAAGCGTGAGCATGTTGCACCGCCTTAAGTCGTTGCCGACTTAAGTCGATTGCTCCGTTAGTAGGGCATAGTGGTCACCCCGAGTTAAGTAAGAATGCAAGTCAATCGTAAACGAACTGAGTATCTTTTAAACCTCTTTTTTATTGATGACATATTTCCACTTTACAGAATACATCGTTGTCCTAGCAGTTTTGAAATACAGCTAGGGATAAAACTTTCTGAGGTGTTCTATGTTCCAGGAGTTCCCAACTTCTGTGCCATCCATCTGAGTGAGACGATACGATCCGGGCCGAGTGACTTCTGTTACCATGAAGGGTCCTTCCCATAAGGGTGATAACTTGTGCCGTCCCTCCCCCGTTAGAATTCGGCGGAGGACGAGATCTCCTACTGAGAAGAATTGTTGTCGCACAGCCTTGTCGCGATAGCGCCTTAGAGTCTGCTGGTACCGTGCTGATTGGATTACCGCGTTTAGCCGTTCTTCTTCAAGTACATCAATGTCCTCCAGCCTGGTGGCCTCAGCTTCTGCTATGCTTTCGAAGATCAACCTTGGCGCCCCAAACTTGAGATCAGCGGGTAGCACTGCCTCCGACCCATAGACCATGAATAAAGGAGTGTTTCCATGCAGGGCTCGGCTAGGTTGGGTTCTTAGGCTCCAAACGACATAGGGCAATTCCCTTATCCACTTTCCAGCGAATTTTTCATTTTTATCGAAGACCTTTTTCCTGAGTGCCTCCAATATCATTCCGTTGGCTCGCTCAACCTGCCCGTTGGCTCTTGGATGTGCTACAGATGCATACTTGATCTGAATGCTCTTTTGCTCGCAGAAGTCGAAGAATTCTGAACTTGTGAAGTTGGATCCTAAGTCAGTTATGATGCTGTTTGGTATCCCGAATCTGAACATTATGTCTTGTATGAATTCCACGGCCTTAGCAGAGGTTAAAGAGGCAATGGGCTTGAACTCTATCCATTTAGTGAATTTGTCAATCGCCACCAATACATGAGTGTATCCCCCTTGAGCTTTCTTGAAAGGTCCAATCATATCCAGTCCCCAGCATGCGAAAGGCCAAGTTACTGGTATGGTCTGCAGTTGCTGTGCTGTCATGTGTTGTTGCTTTGACAAGTATTGGCAAGCTTCGCACCTCTGAACTAACTCGGCTGCATCGTTCTTCGATGTTGGCCAATAGAATCCTGACCTGAAGACCTTCCCGACTAGTGTTCTGGAGGCTGCATGTATTCCACATTGCCCAGCATGGACCTCCTCCAGAAGTTGCTTCCCAGTGGACGGGAGAACGCACTTCATGAGGATGCCTGATGCACCCCTTCTGTATAATATCTCCCCAATGAGTGTATAGTGAGCCGACTGTCTGGCAATGCGCTCTACCGAGTTCTTGTCGTCTGGTTCTTCTTCATTCTTTATATACTTAATGATCGGCCTTCTCCAGTCATCGGAGTCTGACTCGGGTTGATCTATGATGTTGCACTCTTCTGTTTGATCCATTGAGATACTCGGCTGTAGAATTTCTTGCACGAAGACTCCGGGTGGGACCTGAGTTCGACTGGATCCTAGCTTGGACATTACATCGGCTGCTGTGTTCCGATCTCTTTCTACATGATGAAATTCCAGACCCTCGAATTTATCTTCCAGCTTTCGGACGGCAGCGCAGTATTTTCCCATTGTTTATCTGGCTGATGACTACCAGAGAGTCTCCGTATACCATCAATCTCTTGACGCCCAATGATATGGCAATGTTCAATCTATGAATCAGAGCTTCATACTCGGCTGCATTGTTGGAGGCCGGAAATAGCAACTGGAGGGCGTACTTGAGGTGTTCGCCTCCAGGTGCGGTGAAGAGAATCCCTGCTCCTGCTCCCTGCAGCTTCAGCGAGCCATCAAAATACATTCGCCATACTTCTGCAGTCTCTGGGTTATCTGGTACTTGCTGTTCAGTCCACTCTGATACGAAATCAACCAGTGCTTGAGTTTTGATGGCAGTGCGAGGTTGGAACTCGATGTCATGAGATCCCAGCTCGCAAGCCCACTTGGCTATTCGGCCAATGGCTTCCTTGTTGTGAAGAATATCCCCTATTGGAAAACCAGTTACTACTATGACTTTGTGGTCATCAAAGTAGTGACGCAGCTTGCGGGCAGTTAGAAGTACTGCGTATAATAGCTTCTGAACTTGAGGATACTTTTTCTTTGAGGGGCCTAGAACTTCACTGATGAAGTAAACAGGATGTTGTACTGGATAGGCATGTCCTTCTTCTACTCGCTCGACTACCAACGCGGTGCTTACCACGTGAGTCGTGCAAGAGATATACAGTAGCAAATCTTCAGCTGGTTGAGTTGACGTAGCTCGCCGGGGTGGCTTCAGTACTGGTGGTGTTGTCAAGAATTTTTTCAGTGCATCTAGAGCTTCTTGTGCTTCTGAAGTCCATTGAAACTTATCCACCTTCTTGAGTAGCTTGTAAAATGGCAATCCTTTTTCTCCCAGCCTGGATATAAATCTGCATAGAGCTGCCATACATCCAGTAAGTCGCTGAACCTTATTTTGTGATCGAGGCGCTTCCACCTTCATGATAGCTTCAATCTTATCTGGATTAGCCTCAATTCCTCGGTGGCTGACGATAAACCCGAGTAACTTTCCAGCTGGTACCCCAAAAACACATTTTTCAGGATTAAGCTTCCATCTATACCGTCTCAGACTGTTGAAAACCAGCTGTAAGTCTTCGATGAAGTCCTCCGAATTCTCCGTTTTGATTACCACATCATCTACGTAGGCCTCCACACGCTTGCCCCAGTGATCGGCTAAGCATGTTTGAATGGCTCTCTGATAGGTCGCTCCAGCGTTTTTGAGGCCGAACGGCATGGAGGTATAACAGAAAGCACCAAACGGAGTGATGAACGCTGTTTTTTCCTCGTCTTCCTTCGCCAAACTAATCTGATGATACCCAGAATAGCAATCTAAGAAAGACAGCACAGAACATCCAGCGGTGGAATCCACCACCTGATCTATCCTTGGGAGCCCGAAGGGATCCTTCGGACAGTGTTTGTTGAGATCAGTATAGTCGACGAACATGCGCCAATCCACTTTATTCTTTTTGAGTACAAGAACAGGGTTGGCTAACCACTCGTGGTGTAATACTTCTCTAATAAATCCAGCCGCGACCAAGCGAGCTAACTCGGCGTGAATGGCCTCTCTCTTGTCGGGCGTGAAACGACGTAGCTTTTGCCGAATCGGCCTCGCCTCGGGATAGACCTTCAGTTTGTGCTCGGCCAGTTCTCTTGGGACTCCCGGCATATCCACAGGTTGCCATGCGAATACATCTCGGTTATCTTGCAGGAACTGGACGAGCGCGCTTTCCTATTTGTCATCCAAGCTGGAGCTGATGATGGCAGTCTTGCGCTCATCAGCGAACCCCAGGTTGATTCTCTTGGTTTCTTCAGTCGGCCGCATAGAGGTCGTGGCCTGAGCTTCGTTTGCCGGTACCGCGAGGTCCTCCTCAGGCTTAGAGTTCGCCAGTGTAGAAGGAACCGTCGACGGCTTGGTGGTGAGGGCTGCTTGGATGGCCACTCGGAAACACTCTGCGGCGCCTTGGAAGTCGGCGCGCACAGTTGTGATTCCTTGCGGCCCTGGCATCTTCAGTATCATATATGTGTAATGAGGGATGGCCATGAATTTGGCCAATCCCGGCCTCCCGATGATGGCGTTGTACCCGCAGTCGAAGTTCGCCACTTCGAACCTCAGGAACTCGGTTCTGTAGTTCTCCGGAGTTCCGAAGGTGACTGGCATGTAGATGTGGCCCAGCGGGTATTCCCCTTCCGTCGGCACGATGCCGAAGAAAGGAGTGTCCGACTCGTGGAGCTCTTTGAGGTGAACTCCCAAGCCTTGTAGTGTCCAGGGGAAGGTGACGTTGATGCTGCTCCCCCCGTCCACTAGCACCTTCTTTACCCGGCTCTCTCGGATCACCGGATCGACGAGGAGCGGGTATTTGCCTGGATGGTCGAAGTTGAGCCATTGATCTTCCCTAGTGAAAGTGATCGGGTGTTCCGACCTCTGGTATGGGGCGGGAGGACCGGTGATCGCCACCAGTATCTGGCAGTCGTTGAGCTTTTGTTGTCTTTTGTTCTCCAGCGACCCATGTCCGCCGAAGATGACGTTGACCTCCCTGTCGACGCGTGGGAAAGCTCCTCCTCCTCCCTCCTCCTGCCGATGAGGTTGTCGTGGTTCATCTGGTCCTCCCCTCGGCGGAGGAGGAGGTAGAGGTTGGAAGGGTCGGCCGTGTCCGACGGAATGCTTGAAGTCCCGGCAGTTACGAAGAGTGTGGCACATGTCCTTGTGGTACGGGCACTGGGCGTCGAGGATGTCGTCCAGCGTGCGTTCGCCTCCACGAGGTCCTCCTCGGGCGTGAGAGGCAGGTGGTCCGGCGGCTTGTACTTCTTCGCGAGGCCTCTTCTCCCATCGTTTGTCGGGTGGCTGGTTCGCGTCGCGTTGTGGTGCTGCTGGTGCGGGCTTTGCTCCTCCGATGAGGTCCTGAGCTCGCTCGTCGGCGATGATGTAGAGGTCGGCTTCCCGGAACAGTTCCTCGGAGGTAGTCGGCGCCTTCTGTAGTATGGCTCGGACGAAAGCCGAGTCGTTGGATCCTCTATAGAAGTCCTCGATCACGGCCGCCTCCGTGACCTCGAGGATACGATTTCTCATGGTCTGGAACCTTTTGAGGTACGACCGGAGAGTCTCATCCCCCCGGCGCTTGATGGATTTGAGGTCCCGCGGTTGCGCCGGCTTGTCGGAGAGGGACTGGAAGTTGGCGGTGAAGCATCGACTGAAGTCCCCCCAGTCGTCGATGCAGTGTCGGGGTAGATGTCGCAGCCATTGCAGCGCGTCTTGCCCAAGGATGATGGGTAAATACGCGGTCATCACGTCTTCGGACGCCCCGGCAGCTCGAGCAGCGGTGGTGTAGACGGCTAGCCAACCCCATGGATCCTGCTTAGGTTCATATTTGTCGACATTGGATACCTTGAAGTTGGGAGGCCATTGGATGGCCCTAAGGCGCGGAGTAAGAGCGGACACTCCGCACGTGTCCTCCTGTCGTCGGGGACGATGTCTGTCCCGGGGAGGGGAGTTGTGATTGTGGTTCCTCGACCGTCCCCAGGTGGTACCGCCAGTTGAGGCCGTTGCCGACTCAGTTCTGGTGGCCTGGCTCTGAGCCGGGATGCCATGATCCCTGTCGTACTCCTCCCGGCGGTGAATCTCGTTCTCATGCCGTCGTTCGTGCGAAGCATTGATGGAGCTTCGCGCGTCTCGGCGACTGTTGATGGCGTGTCGTAGATCGTTCGGCGGGTGAGCAAGCGGTAGAAGATGGTTGGCCGCCTGGGTGAACAGTCGTCGGTAGCCCTCAGCGTCAGGAGTCCGAGGAAGTCCATCAGCTATCCGAGCCAGTACCCCTCCGACTTCGCTCGGCGTGTTCATAGCTCGGGCGAAGTTGGGATTCAGGTTGCGCCCGAAGAATGGATTCTCCCGGTGTTGCCTTGCATCTTGCTCGGCTTGTTCCTGAGCCCGTCGGCGATCACGTCGTCGTGAGTTCCTTCGTTGTCTGAAGACGCGTTCTTCCGGAGTTTCTCCTATCTCCGAGACCTCGTCTCGCGAGACAGGCTGCTCCGGATCCCGCTCTCCGGCCGCGTGATGTCGTCGAACGTTCCTGCGCCGGTTCCTCCGTCGACGGGATTCTCGTTGAGGCGGTTCTTCTCCGGGTGCGGTCGGCTCGTCGTCGGAGATGGTAGGCGACTCCACTCTCCCGATGAAGAGGACGTCAGGGTAGAATGGAGCTGCTGTCGTGGCGACCTTCTTTCCGTTCTCCTTTGAGGCCGGAGGAACGGAAAGAACAACTTGCTTCTCCCTGGTTTCCTTCTTCCTCGCGATCTGTGTCCATTCTGTTGTCGGAGAAGTAGACAGTGGAGTTCTCCGGGTCAGCGAGCCCTCGGCCCCTGACTTTCCGGAGACGATCTTTTTCCGGAGAGCTGGAGGTTGCGCTTCTCCAGCATTTTCGGAGTTCGTTGGAGGAGACTTCTTTTCCGGCGGATCCGCGATACGGTGTAGGATTCCCTCTTCATCCGCTACAGATGAGATTGTTCCGAAGCAGAATACGGATCCGGGACGCAGGGTGATCTTGCTGTAGAAGGTGACGGCCATTGAGCTAGCTTGGATCGTCGACACACCCCCTACCTGGCGCGCCAGCTGTCGGTGTTTTGGGTCCGACCGCACACCCGGGGTTGCCCCTCAAGGTGTTTTTAGGAGTAGGACGGTGTCGACAACTGTAGCAAAATGGTTCGTGCCGATTGCACGAGGGACAGTGGACAAGGTTTACAGGTTTGGGCCGCTTAGAGATGCGTAACACCCTACGTCCTAGTGAGTATGCTTGGTGAATGAGGTTACAAGAGAGCTCTCTGAATTGAGAATGCAGAGAGTTGATGTAGGTGGCTAAGTAATAGGGTCGATCGTTCTGAAGGGGTGCCCCCTAGGCCTTATATACTCGACCGTGGGGCAATACATGTGGATATGATAACAACGAGTAGCTAAAAGATAGTGAACCTCTTGAGTTTATCTCCGCGTAACCCTTGCCGACTTATCCACCGCATGGCTCCGTTGCATGGGGGCTCTAGCGCGGGAAAGTCGGATCCCTGTTGTGGTCACTCGCTCGACGTCATGGGTCGTCCGGGTTTACATCAATCCGGCCTCATGTCGATCTGCTCTGCTGGTTGCCTCTCCCCAGGCCCACGAAAGAATGACCTTATGATTTATTGGGCCCTTGGGCCTTTCGTGAGGTCTTTTACTCTTTAGTGGACCCGGGGGATATCTATCCCCCATAGAGCGTGCAAGTGATGTGGTGCCACCCACAAGATGCAGTCGGTGGACGATCCAAGGAAGGATGGACATAACCAGTAGATGCTCGCCAAGCGAGTACCTCCCCCAGCAAACACTATCTAAGTGTCAAATTAAAGGCAAGCCCCGGTTTTATGCATAACCGTTTATATATACTATTTTACTACACTTAATGTTTGTAGGCTTGTACTGTGCACTTAAGTGTAGGAGTTGACTGGAACCTTAGTTGCATGAACTCAGGATTTCTTTTGAGGTGGATACTAGTATGCTAGGTCGAGTAGCTGCTTTACTAATTAGGGATCTCGGTAGAAGTCGAGTGATTTTTCCAGCACTCCCGCGAGGTCAGGAATTGGTTGTATCCATTTTTATATTGTAATGATGTTGGTCTGTGGATAACAATCCATGGGGATTGGTTGTCTACGAGACGGAAATTGGAATAAGGATTAAGGTGTGGTACCGTGTGTCAAGCGTTTGAACGTACTAAACATATGCCGAGAAATATGGTAAATCGGTAAGCCTAGTACCTGAGTGAACCTGCCCATAGATTGACCTCCTCACGCGACCTGAGACGTGGTCTCCCATTCTGGTTATGGTGGGTACAAGTGCGGTCACTGCACAACGGGAGTCGGGGTCAGTGAGGCATTGTACGCCAAGGCGGTGAGCCCCTCTCTGCTGACGGGGAATCGATGGGGACGGTTGATGTGTGTGGGGACGGAGTGCCTCGCCACGTCGTGTGTTTAGGTTTACCTTGCAAGGTTTAAAAACTCGATTCGAATCGTCTGCTTCTCGCAGCTAATGAGACTGCTTGATCCATGCTGCTACATTGAGTAATAAGTGGGAATGAGGTGACTGGCAAAAGATGTTGATTGATAAAATGTTTGATACCATGTATGAATAGCTAGGTACTCATCTAGTTTAAAAAGCATCATACTAAAACATGAAAAGCTAAAACTTGATTTTAGACTCAGCTAGTGCTTTTGGCAAACCAAACCCCTCAGCCAAACAGCTGCATATCTAGAGGTAGAGGAGTAGACTCCTCACACCGGATAAGTCTAGCTGAGTATTAGTATACTCAGCCTTGCTTGTGGCATAATTTTTGCAGGTACTCCTTAGGATGATTGGTTGATGGTGTGACTTGGCCTTTGTCCCTGCCACCGGGACAGATGGTCGAGTGGGTTATTGCTTCCGCAGGAGAGGACCAGGAGGAGTAGTGTGGCCAGGCTTCGCCATGTTGCTCAGTTCTTCTCCGTTAGTTATTTCCGCTGCATTAAAATTTATGATTATTATTTCTGAAACTCCAATAATGTAATCACTAACGATACTTATTAAATTTGTGGTATTATGCTTTATTGTATTTCTCTGTGCCTCACCTTCGAGTGAGCTAGTGGTATTCAATCCTGGTAAGTGGCTTTATCGGACTAGATCCGAGGGACTAACGTTTTATTCCTACTTAAGTGTGGTCTAGCCTCTAAGGTGGGACTTCGGCACTTAAGTTGGAATAATTCGGGTGGTTCCGCCACACGGGGAATCGATGGGGACGATTGACGTGTGTGGGGACGGAGTGCCCTTACATGTCGTGTGTTTAGGTTTACCTTACAAGGTTAAAACTCGATTCGAAACGTCTGCTTCTCGCAGCTAATGAGACTGCTTGATCCATTGTACTGCATTGAGTAATAAGTGGAAATGAGATGACTGGAAAAATATGTTGATTGATATAATCTTTGATACCATGTATGAATAGCTAGGTACTCATCTACTCTAAAATTATCATTCTAGAACTTGAAGAGCTAAAACTTGATTTTAGACTCAGCTAGTGCTTTTGGCAAACCGAACCCCTCAGCCAAACAACTTCATGGTCTAGAGGTAGAGGAGTAGACTCCTCACACCGGGTAAGTCTAGCTGAGTATTAGTATACTCAGCCTTGCTTGTGGCATAATTTTTGTAGGTACCTCCTTGATTTGGTTGATGGTGTGACTTGGCCTTCATCCCCGCCACCGGGATAGATGGTCGAGTGGGTTACTGCTTCCACAGGAGAGGACCAGGAGGAGTACCGTGGCCAGGCTTCGCCATGTTATTCGGTTTTCTCCGTTAGTTATTTCCGCTGCATTAAAACTTATGGTTATTATTTCTGAAACTCTGATAATGTAATTGTCGGGGACCATAATTAGGGGTACCCCCAAGACTCCTAATCTCAGCTGGTAACCCCCGTCAGCACAAAGCTGCAAAGGCCTGATGGGGTACAATTAAGCCAAGGTTCGGTCCATTCAAGAGACACGATCTCGCCTCGCCCGAGCCCAGCCTCGGGCAAGGGCAGCCGACCCCGGAGGATTCACGTCTGGCCCGAGGGCCCCCTCAAGCAACGGACACACCTTCGGCTCGCCCGAGGCCCAGTCTTCGCAAAGAAGTTACCTTGGCTCGATCGCCACGCCGACCGACCGCATCGCAGGAGCATTTAATGCAAAGGTGGCCTGACACCTTTATCCTGACGCGCACCCTTCAGTCAACAGAGCTGAAGTGACCACAGTCACTTCGCCGCTCCTCTGACCGGCCTGGCAAAAGGACAGCGCCGCCTGCGCCGCTCTGACTGCTGCGCCACTCGGTAGAGTGCGGCTGACAGCAGCCAAGTCCGGCCTCGAGCGCTATAGGAAGCTCCGTCTCGCCCGACCCAGGGCTCGGACTCGGGCTCAGCCCCGGAAGACGACGAACTCCGCCTCGCCTGACCCCAGGGCTCGGACTCGGGCTCAGCCCCGGAAGACGACGAACTCTGCCTCACCCGACCCCAGGGCTCGGGCTCAGCCCCGGAAGACGACGAACTCCACCTCGCCCGACCCGAGGGCTCGGACTCGGGCTCAGCCTCGGAAGACGACGAACTCCGCCTCGCCCGACACCAGGGCTCGGACTCAGCCCTGGCCTCAGCCGACGGTCTCCGCCTCGCCCGACCCAGGGGCTCAGACTCGACCTCGGCCTCGGAAGACAGACTCGACCTCGACCTCAGAGGAGCCTCCGCCTCGCCCAACCCAGGGCTCGGACCGACCATGTCGCAGGAAGGGCCATCATTACCCTACCCCTAGCCAGCTCTAGCTGCGGGGAACAAGACCGGCGTCCCATCTGGCTCGCCCCGGTAAACAAGTAATGATGGCGCCCCGCATGCTTCGTGACGACGGCGGCTCTCAGCCCCCTTACGGAAGCAAGGAGACGTCAGCAAGGACTCGACAGCCCCGACAGCTGTCCTTCCGCCAGGCACCAGCGCTCCTCCGACGGCCACAACATCACACGAACAGGATGCCAAAACCTCTCTGGCTGCCACGACAGCATGTACTTAGAGCACTAGCTCTTCTCCGCTAGACACGTTAGCACACTGCTACACCTCCCATTGTACACCTGGATCCTCTCCTTACGCCTATAAATGGAAGGTCCAGGGCCCTCTTACAAGGGGTTGGCCGCTCGGGGGAAGGACGGGACGACGCGCATAAGCCTCTCGCTCTCTCCCACGCGGACGCTTGTAACCCCCTACTGCAAGCGCACCCGACCTGGGCGCGGGACAAACACGAAGGCCGCGGGTTTCCCCCTTTACGTCTGTCTCCCTCCGGCTTCTCTTCCCCCCTTCGCGCTCCGTCTCGCGCCGACCCATCTGGGCTGGGGCACGCGACGACAATTTACTCATCGGCCCAGGGACCCCCCGGGTTCGAAACGCCGACAGTTGGTGCGCTAGGTAGGGGCCTGCTGCGTGTTGACGAATAGCTTCCCGTCAAGCTCCAGATGGGCAGTCTCCAGCAACCTTTCTAGCCCGGGACGGTGCTCCGTTTCGGGAGTCTTGAGTTCATGTCCCTCGACGACAGCTACGACATGATACTCCTTCCTCCGCCGCGCGACGGCGACAATGGTGGCCGACAACCTGCCCGCCGGTGGCGGAATCGACGACGTCTTCCCCATGTGGCGGAAGAACAACATTCGAGTTTATCCCATCGCCTCCCCCGCCGATGGAGAAGGAGGCGGGGCAACCAAGGCCAAGTAGGAAGCGGCACCTCGTCGGCTGTCGAGCGAGTCGACGGCGCCGGAGCCCCGACGGGGGACACGTCGGGCATCGACCTCGCGTCTGAGACGAAAACGAGCGTCGTTTCCCTGCAACACGCCAACTCCAAGCGGACGGACGACGCCAGCACGCTCGCGAAAGGCTTGCTGGGCGTCACCCTCGTTCCTGAGACGACGGTGCAGTCTACCCCTGATGTGACTTCATCACCGCCCGTCGACCAAGAGGTACCGACCGACTCCCATCTCGTGCCTTTCGGATTCAGCCTCGACCCACCAAGCGACTTCGCTTCGGTGGACGCTCTCGTAGAGGCGAGTCCAAACCCTCCGGGGTATCGTATGCGGTCACCCTGGCACCGGCTGACAGCCGTCTCGACCTATGGGCCCTCGGGTTCCGGGGAAGATGACGAGCCCGACTTTAGTTGGGATTTCTCCAGACTTGGCAACCCCAGTGCCATGCGGGACTTCATGACCGCATGCGACTACTGCCTTTCCGACTGTTTCGACGGTAGCCGCAGCCTCGGCGACGAGGACTGCGGCCCAAGTCATGAATGTTTCCACGTCGATCTAGGGGGTCCCGGCGAAGGCAACCATCTTGGTATACCGGAGAACGGTGATCCCCCTAGGCCTGCGCCTCGCGTTGACATCTGTGACACCCGGTTTTAGAAGGCAAACCGAATGCGAACCATGTACGTGCCAGGATCAGTTATTCACGTACACAGCAGTTACATAACATGGACATCATCACACAGTGCTCAAAATAGTATTAAGAAGGGAAATAGTCGATTACATCATACGTCTGAGACGTCCATATAGTCCTTACAATAAATCAAAGTGCGGAAAAGAAACGTAGATAACCGCGGCCTTCACAGGCAGCCGACTGGGGGTTGCCGCTAACCCACGCCTAGAACTCGTCGTAGTCTTGGAACTCCTGGAAGTCTCCTTCCACAGCTTCATCTTCGCCTGAGCAGTGGTTGCAATGCTGACAACCTGGGGATGGGGGGGTTTGGTGTGTAGAGCAAGGGTGAGTACACATCAACATACTCAGCAAGT
Source organism: Zea mays (assembly GCF_902167145.1). Taxonomy (NCBI): domain Eukaryota; kingdom Viridiplantae; phylum Streptophyta; class Magnoliopsida; order Poales; family Poaceae; genus Zea; species Zea mays. Next base: position 23,890,361 of record NC_050101.1, read on the forward strand.
ATCCTGTTTGGCTGTAGTGGACTAGCTTTATGTGGGGATAAGTCAAGCAGTTGCTTTTAGTTGGTCAGATTATTACTTACTAGTAGAAAGCCAAGTTTTAGCATTAACCCAAGTTATTAACCCGATGTACCCTTTCCAAACGGAAAGAATACCACTTACCAGCACCATAGTCATAACCAGAACCATCGATCTCATAACCACCTGTACCAAAGTATCTCTGATCAAGTACCACTAATCACTGGAGCTCCCTTGGCCGCTCATAACCGCGAGCACGGCTGATATATCAGTTTGTAAACACTCTGCAGAGGTTGTGCACTTTACCCACAAGCCGTGATTCCCATTCTGCCCGGAGATCATGACTCTCCATTGATCACTACCAAGGTGACCCAGCAGGGCATCACTATGTAGCCTTTACAAAGATTCCCCGGGGCTGTAGCCACCCGTTAGGTTTCCTAAATGCACCGCACTCCTCCCCAAGGGGCGAACCCAAACTTGGCAGAGCGAGCCGCATACACCGAGCCCCATTGACGGCACGACGGCTAAGTGAACTACACCCCGGATCCTCTAATTATTCAGCTAAGGGCATCCCATTCCACCCTCATGGTTGCACTGTTTTCCCGAGCGGTCATCCATAGAACAGGTCCTTACGGAGAGGCACTCGAGAAACCGCTCGAGCCCCCTTGAAGACCACAAGTATAACATCATAATAAGAGAAGGGAAAACAGCGTATCATAGATAATCTCATCATGTTCATTGATTAGAGTTAAGCAATAGCATAAAGCTAAACAATAATAATGCAACCCAGATAGGTAAACAAGGACATGGATAACAAAAGCTAGTCAATCCTTAGGCATAAATGTGTAAAGCGGGAGGTGAATTAAATAATGAATAGGACAGAGATAGGTCAAGGGACACTTGCCTCCACCAACCGACTGCTGCTCAGGGGCTTCTCCTGCGAGTTCCTCGGGCTCTTCGACCGGATCGTTCTCTATGCGATTGCAAGCATACATACATACATACATTCAAATTAGGAAACAAACAGTACATCACACAAGGGGACGAATAAAGTAAATATGCATCAAGTATGACATTCGATATCGCATTCATTATAGTTAGAAAGAAACGGGAAAAGGTCTCGCGGGGGGGTTAAGGCTTATGCACTAATGATTAGTTACAATTGGTTCTAACAAAAGAATTTAGTTATATGCACTAATGGAAACCTAGTCATTTTTAGTTGATCAACATTGAACTGGATAAACAATTGATTATACGAATTAATTAGCGTAACGGAATTCTAAATTAAGTTTCCTATTTCAATAACATGAGCAATGATTAACCTGCCTAAAATAAAATAAATAACAGCAATGAAAGAAAATAAAATAAATAAAATAAATAAAATAAAAAGGGGGGGGGGGCGGTTGAACCGGCCTGGGGCAGGGTCGGGGGCGGCCGAACCGGCGGCGCGCAAGGGCGGCTGGGCAGGGGCGGCCGAACCGGCCAGGGGGGGTTGGGGGCGGCCGAGCCGGCCAGGGGGCGGGGCAGGGCGCGCAGGGGCGGCGGTGGCCGAGCCGGCCATGGGGCGGCCGAGCTGGGCGGCGGGCGGCCGGACCGGGGCGCAGGGGCGGCTGAGCGGCGGGGCCGAGCCGGGTAGGGTAAAGGTGTAATACTCAAAATTGTGTACAAGAAATATATAGTGATTTCCTTATTTGATGTGCCTCATTTGCGTCATAAAAAGAGCATACATAAAATTTAGAGTTGAAATAAAACAAACGATGAAAAAAAATATATGCATCATGTTGGAGTTTATATGTTTGTGCATTAAATAATAATAATAATAAGCATAATAAGAAAATAAATACTAGAAGTTGAATTAAACCCTAAATTTGAAATTAGGGTTTTTGAAAATGAGAAGAGGAGGAATGATATAAATAATATAGTTATGTTTCCAAAGTTGGTATTCTTAATTTCACAATATGATTGAAAATAAATTTGGAACAACTTTGAATTTAAAATTCGGATTCAAATTAAACTTAGAAATAGAGAAGAAAAGAAATAGAAAGGAAAAGAATAAAACAAAAATCGACCCAGCTGGGCCCTAATCTCGATTTCGGCCCACTACTCCTTTCCGCGCGCTAGCCCAATCTCTGCGTACCCGCTCACGCCGACATGTGGGGCCCGAAGGCCAGCCTCTAGCTCCGCGCGCTTGCCACTCGGCAGCTGACCGTGCGGGTCCCGTACGTCAGTCCATGCCGCGCCGCGTACACCACCTATCCCTCACTAGCGGGTGGGCCCTGGAGCGCAGTACCGTCCTCAACGGAAGGCCGAGCATGGCGGGAACGTCGCCGGCGCAAAGCTCGCGTTCCGTTGCGATTGACCGCGCGTGGTTAAGTACCGGGTTCTAGGGGCCATCTCGCGCACCTCCCTTAAGCTTCTCGCCCCCACAACACCCCGCCGTCGACTGTCTCAACTATAGCGCGGCGCAAGATCTAGTCACCGCTCGGAATCGGCGTTCCTCGTCCCCATCTGTCTCGTGGAAGCTCTGGGTGGTCGCGGGCGCCGTGGCGGATGTGGCGAGGAAAGCCGCGGTGGCTACGGACGATCGGTGCGGGCGGAATCGCTCGCCGTAGTTCGATTTCCGCCGTGGTTCATCGCCTTCGCGTGGCTGGACCGCTACCGCCATAGCTCAAGGTGAGAACCCTCCCTCATCTTGTTCGTCGTGTTGTCCGCATCGAGTAAGGCATATCCATTGTAGAACCGAGGCTCGCGGTTGCCAGAATTGCAACTCTGGCGGCCGTGCCGCCGTAGGGCTAGGATGGCGCGGTCGGGTTAGCTGGGCGATTGGGGAAGAAAGGCGCGCGACCGTCAGATTTCTAAGGAACGGCTCTGATTAGATCGCGCTTACCGGTTCGTTCAGATTACGCGTCGACCGTCCGATCGGGATCGGATGGTGGCTACTCGTACTTGGACTCATTAAATCGGAACCGTTGATCCCAGATCCAACCAGCGTGATTGAATACCGGTTCGCTTTAGTACAGATTTAATCTTGCGTGCTGAATTCGGATCCAACGGCCCACATCTAAGGATACCCCTTCGTGACACATTTTTATTAAAGAACCCTAACAGTTTTAGAGAATAGAACCCGCAGTCCATGGACCCTATTCCCTGAGTCTCGGTAAACTTACGCCAGGGCCCCTGAGCTTTCCAGGAAATGTGGCCCAGTCCAGAGAACATATAAAATAGGTAAATAAATACAGAAATTGATTTTTAATATAAAAAGAATCCCTAAAACTTGTTTATTGCATAGAAAATTCATTTTAGCTCCAAATTGAACCATTCCAATTTCTAAAATTTTGTAATAATATTCTCTATCATTTAGTGTCTCTGTTTTGACATGAAAACAATAAGAAATTTAATCTCTCACTTAATCCTATTTTAATCACATTAAATCTTAGAAAATTCATAACTTGAAATCTATAACTCCAAATTTAATGATTCCAGTTCCTATGATTTCATTTTAATGTGTAGATTTTTACTGTATATTTCATTCATCTGTTTGGTGTGATGTTGATTTTGGCTATACTATGTATGTATTGTGTTGATGCGAGTAGACGAGCAAGCCACTGTGGAAACTGAGGTTCAACAAGTATAAGTAGCTGAGCAGGAGCTCATTACAGGCAAGTTGTGCCCTTGATCACTTACTTTTTCCCAGCCATGTTCTTATTAATTATAATGATCTGCATAGGATAATTTTGATGGGACCCAATAGGTTACCCCAGTTTTGATTACCTCTATACCTTGTTCACCCCTGAAATATTTTTGGGTAGTACTTGCTATTGCTTTATGTGGATTGGGTATGGAGATACACTACTCATGATTATCCTGTTATTATCTTGTTATTATTACTATTCATGTTAAGATCATTAAATTAATGGGAACATGGAGCGACCACCCGGGAAAACAGTGCTACCACAAGGGTATAATGGGACGCCCTTGGCTGATTAACTAGGAAAGCTAGTGGAGGTCTTCCTTACCCGAAAGGGGCAAGGGCAGTAGGGGAGTGGTCAGTGTAGGGAGGTCCCTGGTTGATTTTGCTGCGATGGCGGTCAGCCAGGAACCCTGCATTGGAACTTCCTATAAACTGTAGCGGGTTTTCGGAAGCTAGTGGAACTTTGTAAAGGCCTCGTAGTGGATCCCTAGCCATTCACCTCGGTAGTGTCTAAGGGCCTTGCAAACCCAGGCGACATGGGATACACGACTTGTGGGTAAAGATGCGCAACCTCTGCAGAGTGTAAAACTAGTATACTAGCCGTGCTCACGGTCATGAGCGGCTCGGACCCTCACATGATTAACTATGGAACTTAAATTTAATTTGACATTTGCATCGCATTTGGGATTATTTTACTATTACTGTTCTTTATTATTATTAAGGTTTGGTATTTACTTACACTTAGTAATTGCTAATAAAATTTTGACCAACTTATAAAAGCAATGCTCAGCCTCAGCCTTTACTTCATTGATCAGCCTTACACTTCATGAACTCCCACCTTTGGTGAGTTTATGCCACATTATTCCCCACGACTTGTTGAGCTATGAACGTATGTGAGCTCACTCTTGCTGTCTCACACCCCCCCCCCCCCACAGGAGAAGAACAGGTGGTCGAAGAGGAGCCGCCTAATACTGAGGAGTTCGATCTGATCTAGGTGGCGTTTCTCAGTCGACATTGGCGCCGACGATCCTTAGTTCGCTTTATCTTTATTATTTTATTTTGTAATAAGACTTCCGCTATGTAATAAGTACTCTGATGTTTTATGACATTTATCTCTATACACTCTGTTATTATATATGTTGTCTTCTTGGCGCATGTATGAGATGCACCCGGCTTTGCTTCTTTAAAACCGGGTGTTACAGAAGTGGTATCAGAGGAAATGTTGACTGTAGGACGAAACCTAGATAGAAATGGACAAAACCCTTATCTACTTATCTTACTCTGATTCATTCCATACTTACCTTATCTTGATCCTGTCTCACCTTCTACTGTTCTACTCTGATCATTCTTACCTTCTCTACTCTGAGACAAGATGGATTTCAAACCTTGGAATCCCTACCCCTATGACATTCTTAAGAGTTAGGGAACCCAAAACAAAAGTTAAAACTATTTTCTTAAAAAAAATGTTGGTTGATTGTGCTGATGCTAAATGTCTGATTTGCTTCTTTGATTGATTGAATTATTATAGATGGACATCTTAGCATGTACCAACATAAGGTATTGAATTAGTTATAGTAGGTGAAATATTAATCTGCTTAGCTAATAAATCCCCCAAAGTAACATGATTGTAATTACTGCCTTGTCTACTGCTCTTTCTTACCATATGTATCTAACTCAGATGGTCAATACCAGGAGGGGTGGTGGAATTGATTTGCCTCCTAACCGACACACTCGAAGAATTTATAGACAACCTCAGCCACAGCCTGCAGAGATGAATCCTCCTAATCCTCCACCAGGCGGAGTTGACCCACTGGTTGCTGCTCAGATGGCGGTGATGCAGCAAATGGCGGACACTATGGCTGATATGCGTGCCCAGATGCAGCAAGAACGCCAAGAGATGCGTCAGGAAAGAGAAGACATACGCCAGGAGTTGCGCCAGGAGAGAGATGAGATACGCCAAGAAAGGAGGGCGCAACAGCAGCAGCTGCAACAGCAAATGCAACAACAGCAACAGCAGCAACAAGTGCCATTGCCTCCACCACCACCACCGGTTCCACCTCGTGATAAGCACCGGGAGTTTATGAGCCATAAGCCACCGACCTTCGCCAGTTCGCCAGATCCACTTGATGCAGATGATTGGCTGAAAGCAATTGAGAAGATGCTCAACATTGCACAATGCACTGACCGGGAGAAGGTTTTATATGCTTCGGGACGTCTGACGGGTCCTGCTGCTGAATGGTGGGATTCTTATACTGCTGCCCATGATGCTGCTGATACTATTACCTGGGCAGAGTTTAGTACGCAGTTCAAGAACTACCATATTCCAGCTGGGATGATAAAGATCAAGAAGAAGGAATTTCTGTCGCTGAAGCAAGGAAGTATGTCAGTCAGCGAGTACAGAGATAAATTTATTCAGCTGTCGAGATATGCTCCAGAGGAAGTTGCTGAGGATGAGAGAAAGCAGGAGCATTTTATTGAAGGACTTAATGGACCGCTGCAGTATGCTCTAGTGGCACACACTTTTCCATCATTTCAGAGGCTACTGGATAAGGCTCTTGCTATTGAACACAAGCGTGTTCAACTGGGTGATTTGAAGAGGAAGGCTATCTCACAGGGACAGGGTAGCAGCAGTGTTCGTCCTCGCTACAGTTCACCACAGGGTACACCGACTCGACCCGGAGGACCACGCCCAGTTCAGCAATCACCACTGAGGACTCCACCTCCTCGACAGGCTACTCCCACGGGCACCCCGACGAAGTTTGCAGGACAGAGTCCGGGCACTCAATGTTTCAAGTGTGGGAAGATTGGTCATTATGCAAATGTCTGCCCACAGAGGATTGCTACTACTCCAGCTCAGAACAAGCAACAGACCCCTGGCAAAGGATATTCTATAGCCAGGGTGAATCAAGTCAGCGTTGATGATACTCCTGATGGTGGGGACCTCGTAATTGGTATGTTTTATGTTAATGCAATTCCTGCAACCATATTATTTGATTCTGGTGCTACACATTCATTCATGTCTGCTAGATATGCCAACACAAATGAAATACCACTGCTAAATATGAGAAAACCCCTGATAGTAATTACACCTAAAGGGCCTGTTGAGGCGAATCAAATGACACGTAGATTGACATTAACCATTATGGGTAGAGATTTTGGAGCTACTGCTATAATATTAGAGTCAAGCAGTATAGATCTGATCCTTGGTATGTCGTGGCTAAGAAAGGCAAAGGTCGTTATAGCATGTGGTAGAGGTACCATAGAACTTACTACCACTAAAGGAGAAAGATTTCAAGTTAATATTGCAGTGACCTCCTCGTCCATGCGTGCAATGTTCTTTATGCCTGAGGAGTTTGTTGGTGATAACATCCGGGTGGTTAGGGATTTTCCGGATGTCTTTCCAGAGGAGTTGCCAGGGATGCCACCTGATAGAGACGTTGAGTTTGTTATTGACCTCCTACCTGGAACCGCCCCTATTTCTAAACGGCCATATAGAATGTCCGTAGAAGAGTTGAAGGAACTTAAGAAGCAGTTAACTGAGTTACAAGAGGCTGGGTACATTCGTCCGAGTTCCTCACCGTGGGGAGCACCGGTGTTATTTGTGCAGAAGAAGGATGGATCGCAACGGATGTGTGTGGATTATAGATCTCTTAATGATGTTACAGTGAAGAACAAGTATCCGTTGCCCCGTATTGAAGATTTATTTGATCAAATGAGAGGTGCTAGAGTATTCTCGAAGATTGATCTCCGATCCGGTTACCATCAGATGAGGATTAGACCATCGGATATTCCCAAGACGGCTTTCTCGACTCGATATGGATTATATGAGTTTACTGTTATGTCATTTGGACTAACCAATGCACCGGCTTATTTCATGAATTTGATGAACAAAGTGTTTATGGAGTATTTGGACAGATTCGTCGTGGTGTTTATCGACGATATTCTTATCTATTCTAAGAATGAAAGTGATCATGAACAACATCTAAGGTTGGTGCTACAGAAGTTACGAGATAATCAACTCTACGCCAAGTTCAGCAAGTGCGAATTTTGGATTGACAAGGTGTCATTCCTTGGTCATATTATTTCTAATGGAGGAATAGCTGTGGATCCTGCTAAAGTGAAGGAGATAATGGAGTGGAGGGTGCCCACTACAGTTACTGAGATTCGGAGTTTCTTGGGACTCGCAGGATATTATCGGAGATTTATCGAAGGATTTTCTAAGATTGCTAAGCCCATGACATCGCTTTTGGAAAAAGGAAGAGAATTTAAGTGGGATGAGAAGTGCCAAGAAAGCTTTGATCAATTGAAGGAGAGATTGATGTCACCTCCAGTACTGATTATGCCAGATCTGCAGAAGGGATTTGACATTTATTGTGATGCATGTGGCCAAGGACTTGGATGCGTGCTTGTGCAAGATGGTCATGTGATTGCCTATGCATCTCGTCAGTTGAGGAAGCATGAATTGAACTACCCCACCCATGACTTGGAACTGGCTGCCGTTGTGCATGCACTTAAGATTTGGAGACACTACATTATGGGAACTAAGTGCCAAGTATACATGGATCACAAGAGTTTGAAGTATATATTCACTCAGAAGGATCTCAACCTTAGGCAACGCCGTTGGTTGGAGCTCATTAAGGATTATGATTTGGAGATTCATTACCACCCAGGCAAGGCAAATTTGGTCGCAGATGCCTTGAGCCGGAAGGAGCACGTTCACTCCGCTTTCATGGTCCAGCTACCTGATGAATTAGCAAAAGACTTTGAGAGGCTCAACCTGGGAATTGTTACACATACGGAAGGAGTGACTATTGAATTGGAACCTACCTTGGAGCAAGAGATTCGTAAGGGACAAGTTGGTGATGTTAAGATTCAAGAGATCAAGGATCTGATAACAGAGGGTAGAGGCCCAGAATTCACAGAGGATGAACAAGGCACGATATGGTTCAAGAATCGGATTTGTGTTCCCGATATTGATAGTCTTCGGGAAACCATATTGAAAGAAGCACATGATTCAGTTTATTCTATCCACCCTGGAAGCACTAAGATGTATCAAGATTTGAAGCAGAAGTATTGGTGGTATGGACTAAAGAGAGATGTGGTTGCACATGTGGCTATGTGCGATGTATGCCAAAGAGTTAAAGCTGAACACCAGAGGCCAGCCGGACTACTGCACCCACTGAAGATACCTGAGTGGAAATGGGAAGAGATTGGCATGGACTTCATTGTTGGATTACCCCGCACGTCTGCTGGATATGATTCTATATGGGTGATTGTGGACAGGCTAACCAAGGTAGCCCACTTTATTCCAGTGAAGACCACTTATTCAGGAGCTAAGTTGGCAGAGTTGTACATGGCACGGATTGTATGCCTGCATGGTGTGCCAAAGAAGATTGTGTCAGATCGGGGATCACAGTTTACATCTCGATATTGGAAGAAGTTGCACGAGTCCTTGGATACAAGATTAAATTTTAGTTCGGCTTACCACCCACAGACTGATGGGCAAACTGAGAGGACTAACCAAGTACTGGAAGATATGTTAAGAGCTTGTGCTCTTAAGCATGGTGGAAGTTGGGATAAGAGTCTACCGTATGCGGAGTTCTCATATAATAATAGCTATCAGGCCAGCTTGAAGATGTCACCGTTTGAGGCTTTGTATGGCAGAAAGTGCAGGACTCCCTTGTATTGGAATCAAACTGGTGAAAGGCAGTTGTTTGGGCCTGAGATTATACAAGAAGCAGAGGAACAAGTTCAGCAAATAAGGGAGAATTTGAGAACTGCACAATCCAGGCAGAAAAGCTATGCTGACACCCGGAGAAGACTACTTGAGTTTAAGGAGGGTGATTATGTCTATTTGAAGGTGTCACCACTCCGGGGCATGAGAAGGTTCAAAGTCAAAGGAAAGTTGTCCCCTCGCTTTATTGGACCCTTTTTAAACTTAAAGCGAGTGGGAGAGGTTGCATATCAATTGGAGTTACCGGATCATCTCGCGGATGTTCATGATGTATTTCATGTATCTCAGCTGAAGAAATGTCTCAGGGTGCCTGAAGAACAGTTACCAATGGAAGACCTTAGTGTTCAAGAGGACTTGACTTATGCTGAGTACCCCATCAAGATTTTGGATACTTTGACTCGAGTTACGAGGAATAAGGTTATAAAAATGTGCAAGGTTCAATGGAGCCACCACGGTGAAGATGAAGCAACTTGGGAAAGAGAAGAAGAGCTTCGTATAGATTTTCCCCACCTTTTCCCTAGATCTTCCTAAATCTCGAGGACGAGATTATTTTTAAGGGGGGTAGAATTTGTAATACTCAAAATTGTGTACAAGAAATATATAGTGATTTCCTTATTTGATGTGCCTCATTTGCGTCATAAAAAGAGCATACATAAAATTTAGAGTTGAAATAAAACAAACGATGAAAAAAAATATATGCATCATGTTGGAGTTTATATGTTTGTGCATTAAATAATAATAATAATAAGCATAATAAGAAAATAAATACTAGAAGTTGAATTAAACCCTAAATTTGAAATTAGGGTTTTTGAAAATGAGAAGAGGAGGAATGATATAAATAATATAGTTATGTTTCCAAAGTTGGTATTCTTAATTTCACAATATGATTGAAAATAAATTTGGAACAACTTTGAATTTAAAATTCGGATTCAAATTAAACTTAGAAATAGAGAAGAAAAGAAATAGAAAGGAAAAGAATAAAACAAAAATCGACCCAGCTGGGCCCTGATCTCGATTTCGGCCCACTACTCCTTTCCGCGCGCCAGCCCAATCTCTGCGTACCCGCTCACGCCGACATGTGGGGCCCGAAGGCCAGCCTCTAGCTCCGCGCGCTTGCCACTCGGCAACTGACCGTGCGGGTCCCGTACGTCAGTCCATGCCGCGCCGCGTACACCACCTATCCCTCACTGGCGGGTGGGCCCTGGAGCGCAGTACCGTCCTCAACGGAAGGCCGAGCATGGCGGGAACGTCGCCGGCGCAAAGCTCGCGTTCCGTTGCGATTGACCGCGCGTGGTTAAGTACCGGGTTCTAGGGGCCATCTCGCGCACCTCCCTTAAGCTTCTCGCCCCCACAACACCCCGCCGTCGACTGTCTCAACTATAGCGCGGCGCAAGATCTAGTCACCGCTCGGAATCGGCGTTCCTCGTCCCCATCTGTCTCGTGGAAGCTCTGGGTGGTCGCGGGCGCCGTGGCGGACGTGGCGAGGAAAGCCGCGGTGGCTACGGACGATCGGTGCGGGCGGAATCGCTCGCCGTAGTTCGATTTCCGCCGCGGTTCATCGCCTTCGCGTGGCTGGACCGCTACCGCCATAGCTCAAGGTGAGAACCCTCCCTCATCTTGTTCGTCGTGTTGTCCGCATCGAGTAAGGCATATCCATTGTAGAACCGAGGCTCGCGGTTGCCAGAATTGCAACTCTGGCGGGCGTGCCGCCGTAGGGCTAGGATGGCGTGGTCGGGTTAGCTGGGCGATTGGGGAAGAAAGGCGCGCGACCGTCAGATTTCTAAGGAACGGCTCTGATTAGATCGCGCTTACCGGTTCGTTCAGATTACGCGTCGACCGTCCGATCGGGATCGGATGGTGGCTACTCGTACTTGGACTCATTAAATCGGAACCGTTGATCCCAGATCCAACCAGCGTGATTGAATACCGGTTCGCTTTAGTACAGATTTAATCTTGCGTGCTGAATTCGGATCCAACGGCCCACATCTAAGGATACCCCTTCGTGACACATTTTTATTAAAGAACCCTAACAGTTTTAGAGAATAGAACCCGCAGTCCATGGACCCTATTCCCTGAGTCTCGGTAAACTTACGCCAGGGCCCCTGAGCTTTCCTGGAAATGTGGCCCAGTCCAGAGAACATATAAAATAGGTAAATAAATACAGAAATTGATTTTTAATATAAAAAGAATCCCTAAAACTTGTTTATTGCATAGAAAATTCATTTTAGCTCCAAATTGAACCATTCCAATTTCTAAAATTTTGTAATAATATTCTCTATCATTTAGTGTCTCTGTTTTGACATGAAAACAATAAGAAGTTTAATCTCTCACTTAATCCTATTTTAATCACATTAAATCTTAGAAAATTCATAACTTGAAATCTATAACTCCAAATTTAATGATTCCAGTTCCTATGATTTCATTTTAATGTGTAGATTTTTACTGTATATTTCATTCATCTGTTTGGTGTGATGTTGATTTTGGCTATACTATGTATGTATTGTGTTGATGCGAGTAGACGAGCAAGCCACTGTGGAAACTGAGGTTCAACAAGTAGAAGTAGCTGAGCAGGAGCTCATTACAGGCAAGTTGTGCCCTTGATCACTTACTTTTTCCCAGCCATGTTCTTATTAATTATAATGATCTGCATAGGATAATTTTGATGGGACCCAATAGGTTACCCCAGTTTTGATTACCTCTATACCTTGTTCACCCCTGAAATATTTTTGGGTAGTACTTGCTATTGCTTTATGTGGATTGGGTATGGAGATACACTACTCATGATTATCCTGTTATTATCTTGTTATTATTACTATTCATGTTAAGATCATTAAATTAATGGGAACATGGAGCGACCACCCGGGAAAACAGTGCTACCACAAGGGTATAATGGGACGCCCTTGGCTGATTAACTAGGAAAGCTAGTGGAGGTCTTCCTTACCCGAAAGGGGCAAGGGCAGTAGGGGAGTGGTCAGTGTAGGGAGGTCCCTGGTTGATTTTGCTGCGATGGCGGTCAGCCAGGAACCCTGCATTGGAACTTCCTATAAACTGTAGCGGGTTTTCGGAAGCTAGTGGAACTTTGTAAAGGCCTCGTAGTGGATCCCTAGCCATTCACCTCGGTAGTGTCTAAGGGCCTTGCAAACCCAGGCGACATGGGATACACGACTTGTGGGTAAAGATGCGCAACCTCTGCAGAGTGTAAAACTAGTATACTAGCCGTGCTCACGGTCATGAGCGGCTCGGACCCTCACATGATTAACTATGGAACTTAAATTTAATTTGACATTTGCATCGCATTTGGGATTATTTTACTATTACTGTTCTTTATTATTATTAAGGTTTGGTATTTACTTACACTTAGTAATTGCTAATAAAATTTTGACCAACTTATAAAAGCAATGCTCAGCCTCAGCCTTTACTTCATTGATCAGCCTTACACTTCATGAACTCCCACCTTTGGTGAGTTTATGCCACATTATTCCCCACGACTTGTTGAGCTATGAACGTATGTGAGCTCACTCTTGCTGTCTCACACCCCCCCCCCCACAGGAGAAGAACAGGTGGTCGAAGAGGAGCCGCCTAATACTGAGGAGTTCGATCTGATCTAGGTGGCGTTTCTCAGTCGACATTGGCGCCGACGATCCTTAGTTCGCTTTATCTTTATTATTTTATTTTGTAATAAGACTTCCGCTATGTAATAAGTACTCTGATGTTTTATGACATTTATCTCTATACACTCTGTTATTATATATGTTGTCTTCTTGGCGCATGTATGAGATGCACCCGGCTTTGTTTCTTTAAAACCGGGTGTTACAAAAGGGGAGGGGAGATGGGGGAGGGAGGAGAGGGGGAGGGGGACCTCACCGGGGACGGGGACGGGCGACCGAACGGCGGGGCGGCCGAGCTGCAGGGGGCGGCGGCTAGGGCAGGGGGCGGCGGCTGGGGTGGGGAAGAGAGAGAATGAGAGGGAGGGAGAGGGATTTTGGGGGGGGGAAGGGAGGGGGCGGCTGGGCCAATGGGCCCAAAGGGGGCGCGCGCGGGGGGGGGGGGGGGCGGCGGCTGGGCCGGCCAGGGGCGGCCCACGACGCGGGAGAGAGAAAAAGTAGGGGAGAGAGAAAGAAAAAGAAAAAGAAAGAAAAGGTCTTTCTCCTTTTCGAAATCCGATTTTCCTAGATGAATGCACTTACATTTCTAAGCAATCAAAGAATGCATAGTTCGGCATGGTGCATCAAACAACATAAAGTAATTTAGGGTTTTTCTTTACATGGGAATTCCTAGCCAAACCCCGCTATAACTTTGGAAAAGATCAAGGTTTAGCGAGGGAACGAGAAAAGAAAAGGGTAACGCCTGAATTTGGTGAGAGAAAAGAAGAAAAAATTCTACCCCCAAATTCAGGGCATTACAAACCTATCCCCCTTAAAAGAATCTCGCCCTCGAGATTCAGGGTTGGCTAGCAAAGAGCTCAGGGTATTTAGCCATCAGATCATCTTCACGCTCCCAGGTTGCTTCTTCCTCAGAGTGATGATTCCATCTGACTTTGCACATTCTGATGGTCTTCCTTCGGGTGACTCTGTCTGCAACCTCAAGGATTTGCACTGGCTTCTCAACGTAGGTCAAATCCTCCTGGACTTCAAGACCTTCCACTGGCAACTTCTCTTTTGGCACACGCAAGCACTTCTTCAACTGAGACACATGAAAGACATCATGCACAGCAGACAAATTCTCTGGCAAACTGAGCTGATAGGCCACTTCTCCACGTCTTGCAAGAATCTGATACGGACCAATGTAGCGGGGTGCTAGCTTGCCTTTCACTCCGAACCTTCTGACTCCTCTGATCGGTGACACTTTCAGATAGACAAAGTCTCCGACTTCGAAACTCAGCTCTCTTCTTCTTGTGTCTGCATAGCTTCACTGCCTCGATTGCGCTATCTTCAGATTCTCTCGGACCATCTTGATGTTCTCTTCGGCTTCAAGCAAAATGTCTGGCCCAAACACTTGCTTTTCTCCAGGCTGATCCCATTGCAACGGAGTTCTACAACTCCTTCCATAAAGCGCCTGAAATGGTGACATCTTTAAACTGGTCTGGTAACTGTTGTTATAGGAAAACTATGCATAAGGCAATCTCTTATCCCATCCGGACTGATCTTGCAACGCACAGGCTCTCAACATATCTTCAAGAATTTGATTGGTCCTTTCGGTCTGGCCATCTGTCTGCGGATGATAAGCTGAACTGAAATTCAGATGCGTGCCCAAGGCTTCATGCAACTGCTGCCAGAAATGAGAGGTGAACTGCGTTCCTCTGTCTAACACTATCTTCTTTGGCACACCATGAAGACAAACGATCCGAGACATATACAATTCTGCCAATACTGCACTGCTATAGTTGGTCTTGACAGGTATGAAGTGGGCTGACTTGGTCAAACGGTCCACTACTACCCAAATGGAATCGTAGCCGGCTCGAGTGCGAGGCAATCCGACTATGAAATCCATACCAATTTCATCCCATTTCCACTGAGGGATCTGCAACGGTTGCAACAATCCAGCAGGTCTCTGGTGCTCTGCCTTAATTCTTCGGCAACTATCGCACATAGCCACATGCTCTGTGATTTCTCTCTTCATTCCGTACCACCAGAATTTCTTCTTCAGATCCTGATACATCTTCTCACTGCCAGGGTGAATCGAATAGGCTGTCTCATGAGCTTCCTTAAGGATCAACTCCTGAATAGACAGGACATTGGGAACACACAAGCGGTCTTTGAACCATATCACGCCTTCTGCATCTTCTCGAAAATCTTTGCCTTTGCCTTCTAGAATCAATCGCCGGATCTCACTGATTTTCTCATCATTCTTCTGCGCTTCTTTGATTTCGCGCTCTAAGGTAGGTTCCAACTCAACTGTGACTCCTCGCGAATTGTTCAGAAATCCGAGACTCAACCTGTCAAACTCTTTGGCCAACTCATAAGGCATCGGACGAGCGACCATCAGATTAACTTGACTCTTCCTGCTCAAAGCATCTGCCACTACGTTTGCTTTGCCTGGATGGTAATGGATCTCCAACTCATAGTCTTTGATCAACTCTAACCATCTTCGTTGCCTCATGTTCAACTCTGACTGAGTGAATATGTACTTCAGACTCTTGTGATCTGTGTAAACATCGCATTTCTGTCCATACAGGTAGTGCCTCCATGTCTTCAGTGCGTGAACCACCGCTGCCAACTCTAGATCATGGATTGGGTAGTTCTTCTCATGAACCTTCAGTTGTCGGGACGAGTAAGCCACAACTCTTCCCTCTTGCATCAACACGCATCCCAAACCTGTGTAACAAGCATCACAATACACCGAGAAAGGCTTGTGCACATCAGGCAAGACTAGAACAGGCGCTGTAGTCAACTTCTCTTTCAGCGCTTCAAAGGCCTCTTGTCATTTCTGGGTCCACTTGAACTCAACCTTGTTGCCTAGCAACGCTGTCATTGGTTTCGCAATCTTCGAAAACCCTTCAATGAATCACCGATAATACCCGGCCATTCCAATGAAACTCTTGATTCCTCGGGCATCTGTTGGCGCTTTCTAGTTCAAAATGTTTGCCACTTTCTTCGGATCCACATCCAATCCTTCTTTGTTGATTATATGACCCAAGAACAGGACTTCACTGATCCAGAACTCACACTTGCTCAACTTTGCATACAACTGGTGCTCTCGCAATCTCTGCAATACCATCCTCAAATGATCTGTGTGCTCTTCTTTGCTTTGAGAATAAACCAGAATGTCATCAATGAATACCACCACAAACTTATCAAGGTAATCCATGAATACACTGTTTATTAAGTTCATGAAGAACGCTGGCGCATTGGTCAAACCAAAAGACATCACTGTGAACTCATACAAACCATACTTGGTAATGAATGCCGTCTTCGGAATGTCCGAAGGTCGGATCCTGAGCTGATGATAACCTGACCTCAGATCAATCTTGGAGAACACACTGGCTCCTCTCAACTGGTCGAACAGATCTTCTATTCTGGGCAAAGGATACTTGTTCTTGATCGTGACCTCATTCAAAGCTCGGTAATCGATGCACATCCTCTTGGTGCCATCTTTCTTCTCCACAAATAGGACAGGGGCGGCCCAAGGCGAGGTGCTTGGCCGAATGTAACCTTTCTCTGACAGCTCATCAATCTGCTCCTTAAGTTCAACCAACTCTAGTCCAGATATTATGTAAGCTCTCTTAAAGATAGGGGCGGTTCCGGGAAGAAGCTCTATAGCAAACTCAACTTTCCGCTCTGGTGGCATACCCGGTAAGTCCTTTGGAAACACATCTGGGAACTCGGACACAACCTTGATACTCTCAATTGGGTCTGCTTCATTGCTATCAACAGCTATCTGATAACAACTTCCTTTCTTTGGCTCAGACGGGACTAACTCGGTCACCACTTCCTCTCCTAGTGGAGACACCAACTTGATTGTCCTCTTATCACAACTGATAACTGCCTGATACTTATCTAGCCAATTCATCCCTAGGATGACATCTATTCCCTGAGTACCCATTACTATGAGGTTGGCGGGAAACGCTATCCCCCTTATTTCCACACTTATATTCAAACAAATGCTATCGGCTCGAATTCTACCACCGGCTGAGTCAATTTGAATGGGGGTTGACATGGTAGTAATTGGAAGATTATGTGCTTCTACCCATGATGCAGTAATGAAAGAATGTGTTGCTCCAGTATCAAATAACACTTCTGCGATATGGGAGTCGACTGGGAACATACCTACTATCATGCCGGGGGTCTCCTGAACTGCTTCAGCCTCCAAGTGGTTCAGTCTCCCATGATTATAGCGCGGCTGAGAGCGATTGCCTACTCCAGGCTGAGGCACATTCTGCTTTGCTGGGGCATTGGGGCCTGACTGCTGCTGGGCTGCCTTCTTCGGACATTGCATCACCTAGTGGCCTTGCTCTCCACAGTGGAAACATGCTCTGTTTCCAACCTGAGCTGGTGCTGTCTGATTGTTCTGCTGATTTGCTGGGGCAGGAAGACGAGGTGCCTGCTGATTCTGCTTCTGAAACTGACCTCCTGACTGATTGCTCTGACGGTTCTGGTACTGGTGCTGAGGATACTGCCTTTGGAACTGTTGATGCTGCTGAGGTGGACGCTGGTTCTGCCTGAACTGCTGAGGTTGATTGCCTGAGAAACGAGGACGATTGCTGCTTCCAGGCTGGGGTCCACTGATCTTGCACTTACGATCCTCCATCTCCTTACGCTTCCTCTCTGTCATGATTGCTCTGTCAATCAGGTGCTGGAATGTCGGGAAGGTGTGATTCATCAGTTGGTACTGTAGAGGGTCAACCAAGCCTCTCAGGAAACGATACTGTCGCTTGGCATCGGTGTTGACATCTTCAGGAGCATAGCGAGACAACTGCAGAAACCTGTCCCGGTACTCACTGACAGACAATGGCCCTTGCTTGAGGGCCAGGAACTCCTCCTTCTTCACTGTCATCAGACCTGCAGGAACATGGTACTGACGAAAGCTACCTCTGAACTCTTCCCAGGTGATGGCGTCAGGGTGGGCATGGGTGGCGAGGTAAGACTCCCACCATGATTGGGCTGCTCCTCTCAACAGACGGGGACCATACAGAACCTTCTCCCTGTCATCGCACTGAGCGGTATGCAACTCCCGCTCCACAGTGCGCAGCCAGTCTTCAGCATCCATGGGGTCAGAAGAGTGAGCGAACGTTGGTGGATGACCTCTCATGAATTCAGCACGCTTGTCTCTGGGCATCTGAGGCATCTGAGGCTGAGGTGGGGCTTGCTGCTGTTGCTACTGCTGCTGCTGAATGGCGGCCAAAGTCTGACCGATGGCTTGAACTACCTGAGTCTGCATCAGAAACATCTGCTCGATGGACATCGGGGGCGGGGGCGGCAGGTGCTGCTGCTGGGGCACCTCCTCCTGTTGAGCGGCTCGCTCCTGCTGAGCACGCCTTCCTCCTCTGCGCCTATTCTCTGACATCTGCAGAATGCAACCACACATCAGAACTGATCTGGCAAATCTTGCAGCATAATAAAAGAGAATAGAATTCTTCAACAGCACTGAACAGATGAGCATCTTCACTGATCTCCAACACAGACCACACAGCTTCTCAGATAAAGAGGAGAGTGGAATAAAAAGGTTTCCCAACTATATAACTAACTACATTAACATAATAGGTAAACCAAAATGCAGGGGATACCCACATTCTGGTGACAGTCATTACAAAGATCCAAACCAAACATAGTTCATCATGACAAACATAAATGCACAGGATATAGCAAACTACCTTGTCTAACTAAGACTAACTAAGACCGAGACTAACACTAAGACTGTAGCTTCTATGTATATATTTTGTATTAATTACAAGATCCAACTCTAACGATCTAGGGTTCTAGATTTATCTTGGTCTTGTAGTCGGGATTGCCATAAGACTGGTGTCCACGCTGAGGTGAGCGGTACGGGTGCTGAGTCCCGACGGGAGCGGGGGAACCACCATCCAGGTGACGACGTTCCGCGCGCTCAGCCCGCAGCAGGGCGATCTCAGCACGAGCCCTACTCAGCTCGTCTAATGCATGGTCCAGCTCCGTGTTTAGCACGGCGGCTAGGTTGACTATGCTACTCAACCTAGGATTGCCCTCACCGACAGGTGAGACAATCACGCCTCCTGTGCTGCCAGATGGACGGCGGGGGTAATACTTCAGGTCAAGACCGTCAGCTGCCCCACCGAAAACCGAGCAGTAGTGCGAAAGCGCACGCCGTGCAGCATCTTGCATGGCTGCCTCAGCTGAGTCCCGCTCAGAGATAGAATAGTGCTCTGAGCAGGCCTCCGCACCCTGGAGACTGTTCTCCGGACAGCGCACCAAACAGGTTGCCTCCCAGCGGTCCGGGTAGACCCTGCGACTGTGCTGGTAGACCACACAGCGATACTCGATGGACCAAGTATGCCGGTTAAGTGCCCGACGTAGCAGGGTGTCGAGCGCATCGTGGAAGTGACACCCGCGAGCAGCGTCGCGAGTGATGGGTCGAGCAACCCATCCTTCCGGCTCATGGTTAGCAGAGAAGTCGGTGTCGTGGCTCGAGCTGTCGTCGCCACCTCCGTCGTCTGGGTCTCCTCCAGCAGCTACTCCAGAAGCTGGGGCGCCTAGTGGTGGTGCAGGGGGCGCCTCCAGAGGAAGCACAGGGGAGCATCTCCTCACGGACTCTATCTCCTGCTGGAGCGAGAAAGAAGAGCCCTGCTGCTCCTGTTGTCGACGTTGCTGCTCCTCATGCAGGCGGTGGTGTAGTCTCTCTAAGTGGCTGGACTGTCCGGCCACGGGACGGCGAAGCGGACGCTCAGCAAGGTGGGAGGGTAAGAAGGGGATGACTGACTTTCGTGCAGTGTGTCTAAGTCGAGCCATCTACAAAAGACATCGCAAGCAAAAGGGTGAGAACAGAATTAATATGACCAGCAAATAATGAATCATAAGTAAATGAAGGATTAGAATAAAACGTGATTTTCAGCAAGGTATAATATATAGTAGAACATAGGTTTGGTCGGTATGACCAACTTTTGAAGGGATATCAAAGTCAAGGCAGGGACAGAGGTCTATAGTCCTTAGAACGACCATTCTACTCTAGGTTAGCGGTCCTACTGTAACACCCGGGTTTTAGGGGTCCAAAGCCCGGGCGTAAACATAATCACCAGGTGTGCTGGGACCAAGTCTCACACATATGATGAATCATGGCACAGGATCGAATGTCACAACTTTACTACATAACAGGAGTTCTATACAAAAATAAATAATTACATTATATGGAGACAACGGTCCAGCAACCCAAAGTTGACTGGGAGACGACGACCTAGACCTCTCACGAACACATCGCAGCATCCTCCATGCTCCTCATCCTGCGGTACCTGTTCTTGACCTGTGGGGGGGGGTGTGAGACAGCAAGAGTGAGCTCACATACGTTCATCGCTCAACAAGTTGTGGGGAATAATGTGCATGAACTCGCCAAAGGTGGGAGCTCACGTGAAGTGTAAGGCTTACCAAAGAGGATGGTTAGAGCTGAGCGTTGCTTTTAAAGTTGGTCAAAATTTTATTAGCAATTACTAAGTATAAGTAAATACCAACCCAATTAAATAGTAGAACAGAAGTAACAACATCACCTGCGATGCAATGCATATGACAAATTGAATTTAAGTTCCATAAATTAATCATGTGAGGGTCCGAGCTGCTCATGACCGTGAGCTCGGCTAGTATACCAGTTTTACACTCTGCAGAGGTGGTACCCTTTACCCACAAGTCATGTTACCCATCTGCCAAGGGATCGCGACTTCCCATACACCTCTACCGAGGAGGCGAGGCAGGGTAACACTACGAGGCCTTTACAAAGTTCCACTAGCTTCAGAAAACCCGCTACAGTTTATAGGAAGCTCCAATGCAGGGTTCTTGCCTGACCGCCATCGCAGCAAAATCAACCAAGGACCTCCCTACACTGACCACTCCCCTACTGCCCTTGCCCCTTTCGGGTAAGGTAGTCCTCCACTAGCTTTCCTAATTAATCAGCCAAGGGCGTCCATAAACCCTTGTGGTGGCACGTGTTTCTCAAGTTAAGCTCTATGTTCCAATTAACATTAATGATCTTGACATGAACATAAATAGAATAACAAAATAACTGGAACATAGATATGATAAATAATTATCCCAGATCCATGTAAAGCAATAGCAAACTACCCAAGTGATTCAGGGGTAAACAAGGTAATGAGATAAACAATCTAGGGTAACCTATTGGGTCCCATCAAAATTAACCTATGCATGAATAAATGATATTAAAGAACATTATTGGGTAAAAAGTGGTCAAGGGCACAACTTGCCTGGGACTTGAGATTCCAGGTACCAGGATGATCTTCAGGTGACTCGTGACCTCACTGCTAGTCGTAGTAATACAAACAAACAGTGATAGGCAAAATTAACATTACACCAAACATATGTACATATTAATAATATACATATTAAAATAAGATCACAAGATAGAGAATTGTTAATTTTGGAGTTATAGATATTAAGTTATGAATTTTCAAAGGTTTAATGTGATTAAAATATGATTAAATGATAAATAAATTTCCTAACAGAGTTCATGTCAAAACAGTGATTCTAAATGATAGAGAATATTATTACAAAATTTTAGGAATTGGAATGACTCAATTTGGAGCTAAAATGAATTAAATATGAATTATACAAGTTTTAAGATTTATTTTTATACAAAAAATCAATTTTTAATATTAATAATCTTATTTCTCTGTTATCTGGACTGCGCGTCAAATAGGAAGAATCTCAGGGGCCACAGCGCAAGAAACCCGAGACTCAGTCGACAGTGAGCGAGGACGGCGGGTTGAATAAGAAAAACTGCAGGGGCTCTTACGCAAAACGTGCAAGCCGAAGAGGTATCGGCCGAGCACGGCCATCCGATCGAGCGCGGACGGCCGAAATTAGATCGGCCCATATAATGAACCGGTACACAATGTGGAGCCTTGGATCTAGATCCAACGACCCAAATTCGCCCCACAAACATAAACGCCAGAGCACGATCTCACCCGTTCGCGCGCCGATCAACGGCTGAGATGAGCAGGGGCGAATCGGTACGTGAGGTCTAATCAGAGCCGTTCATCAAGATCCAACGGCGTCTGCGCCCCCCCCCCCAATCTCACCGCCAGCGACGGCGGCGCCGCCCGTCTTCACGGCGAAGCTCGCCGGGGAAAACTCAATCAAACGTTCCAGTGGCCCCAGAGCTCAATTTAAAAACTGCTACACGGTGCTTAGGGGATGGCGAACTCACCGGAGTAGTTCTTACCACGGATTCGGCCGCGTAGGTGCCCAGTCCACGGCGCGGTGCGGATTCTCAGCTCCGATGAGCAATCCGGCGTTCGAGGGACGAAGACAAGCCCGGGAGGTTCTTGTAACGGCTTCAAGGGATCACGGGGCGAACCCGTACGCTCAACGGAGGGCGAATCGACGGCGGAAGGCACTTAGCTCGCGGCGAACTGAGTTCCGTCACCGCGGCGGCAATGGGAGCTCACGGTCGACTTGGAGTGAGGGCAACGCCTCGACCGGTGCTTAAATAGAGGCAGGCAGGCAACGGGGATCTCGGCCGGTTGGTTAGAGGGTCGAATCGCGGATTCCGCGGCGAGTTTGGTTGGCATTCGTGCGGCGATTATTACGGTCCGCCGCGAGGAAGACGGGTCCGACGAGATGGACCCGCGTGTCGGTGAGAAGGCGAGAGCGCGCGTGAGGGGGAAAAACTGTCCAGTGGGTCCGCGGCGGCAGTGAGGAAGGAAGAATGGGCCGCGCGGTGGGTTTGGAAATGGGCCGAAAAGGAGGTTTCCAGTCCAGCAGGGTTTTTCTTTTTTTTATTTTATTTTCTATTTTAATTTCAGATTTCCAAATTCAATTATTCAAACTCAAATTTTTACTCTTGTCTTAATTTTTTTAGATTTGCCAAATGTATCAATTGAAATACAAATGTGAATATAAACCACCTCATTTTAAATATTACTATGTTATTCTCCTTCTCATATTTGTTTCTAACAATAGTTGATTTAATTACAAATTAATTTTTTTTCTCATTTCCCCAATGCACTATAATAACTATTTTTGTTTTTTTTTTAAAAAAAATATACAAATTTTGGGTCTTACAAATCCTACCCCCCTTAAAAATAATCTCGTCCTCGAGATTTGCAAGAAAAGGGATGTATACTCATATTGTTCTCGGAACATATGCACAAACAAAGAAATCTCGGCATGATGCATCATCCTTTAACAAAACATAGGTTTAATAGACCTTACTATTCCTTCTAAAATAATATCATATCATCTACTAACTAAAGTAATATCTAGATCCTACAAATCATCATAATTTATATCTATGTAGCTTGGTGGAGCTGGTGGTGGTGGAGGTTGTTGTTGTTGTTGTCTCTCCAACCGTGCTTGCCTTATTTCTTGGCGGACCTGACGTATTTCCTTGCGTTGTTGTCTTATCTGATTTTGCATCTCGGTCACCAGGTTTGTTAATTGTTGTATTACCAGTCTTTGGGTAGCAACCACTTGATCGATCTCAACAGGTGGAGGATTTGGAGGATTCATTTCTGTTTGTTGTTACGTGATAATCTTTCCTTTCCTGGTATTGACCATGAAAGTTAGAAGCATATGGTAATAGTTTTGCAAAGGAAATTATTCAATAAGTGGAATGAATAAGCTAGTAGTTGGTTATAATCTGAAGATTCTTTAGTAGGGCTTAATCTTTGTTTTATGTTCAGATTGGGGTAACCAGTTGTATAAGGTGAATATCCAAGGGTAAGATGGAATCTGTCAAGATGAAAGATATATATGGGTGAGATAGACTACATGATGTAGGTCAAAATTTGGTTTGATGTCAGGTGGTGGTTGATAGATTATACAATCCATTATGACTCTATTGATTGGGTAAGTTATGTAACTTGTTATATAGGTCGAGTTGTTGTGTATGGCCTTATCTTGTGTACCAGCATTAAGTAACTTACTCTAGATTAGATCATAATAGATTAGATAAAATCTAGATTAGGTTAGATATGACTAGGTTAGACTAGTTTAGGTTAGATAGATCTACTAGGGTAGGATACATGTTAGAATCTTTTGGGATAGGATGGATTATATGATGTAAGTAGGTTAGAATCTCTTCAAGATAAGGTGAATTTATTAAGGTAAGAAGAATCTTTTACGATGAGGTGGATCTAGTAAGACAAGAGAGAATCTTATAAGATACGATGAATCGGTTAGAATGAGATCTTTTAGGATAAGATAAATCTTTTAAGCTAGATGTATTCCCATGGGGATAATCTAGGTTGTCTAGTTATTTTGTAAATATATTTTTTATACCTATGTGTATATGCAGATGCAATTGTGGACATTACTCCACAACTCATCACACTCAATCAAAGATCCAAATCAAACAAGTATCATAAGAACAAGCATTTCAACCATATAGATACAAAAAATAGTTTTTGTTTTTTTTCCCCTAAGAGTAGGTCTCCTATTCCTAAAGGTCACTTTTAGGCACAGGACTTCAAAGTGTGAAATCCACATTTGTCTTTAGAATGAAAAGGTAAGAATAATCAGAGTAAGCGGAATTAGATGAGAAAAGGTTAAGAAAAGTTTAGAAAAGAATCAGAGTAGCAGAGGTAAGTAGATAATGGTTGTCCAGTTCTATCTAGGTTTCGTCCTACAGTCAACATTCCTCTGATACCACTTCTGTAACACCCGGGTTTTAGGGGTCCAAAGCCCGGGCGTAAACATAATCACCAGGTGTGCTGGGACCAAGTCTCACACATATGATGAATCATGGCACAGGATCGAATGTCACAACTTTACTACATAACAGGAGTTCTATACAAAAATAAATAATTACATTATATGGAGACAACGGTCCAGCAACCCAAAGTTGACTGGGAGACGACGACCTAGACCTCTCACGAACACATCGCAGCATCCTCCATGCTCCTCATCCTGCGGTACCTGTTCTTGACCTGTGGGGGGGGTGTGAGACAGCAAGAGTGAGCTCACATACGTTCATCGCTCAACAAGTTGTGGGGAATAATGTGCATGAACTCGCCAAAGGTGGGAGCTCACGTGAAGTGTAAGGCTTACCAAAGAGGATGGTTAGAGCTGAGCGTTGCTTTTAAAGTTGGTCAAAATTTTATTAGCAATTACTAAGTATAAGTAAATACCAACCCAATTAAATAGTAGAACAGAAGTAACAACATCACCTGCGATGCAATGCATATGACAAATTGAATTTAAGTTCCATAAATTAATCATGTGAGGGTCCGAGCTGCTCATGACCGTGAGCTCGGCTAGTATACCAGTTTTACACTCTGCAGAGGTGGTACCCTTTACCCACAAGTCATGTTACCCATCTGCCAAGGGATCGCGACTTCCCATACACCTCTACCGAGGAGGCGAGGCAGGGTAACACTACGAGGCCTTTACAAAGTTCCACTAGCTTCAGAAAACCCGCTACAGTTTATAGGAAGCTCCAATGCAGGGTTCTTGCCTGACCGCCATCGCAGCAAAATCAACCAAGGACCTCCCTACACTGACCACTCCCCTACTGCCCTTGCCCCTTTCGGGTAAGGTAGTCCTCCACTAGCTTTCCTAATTAATCAGCCAAGGGCGTCCATAAACCCTTGTGGTGGCACGTGTTTCTCAAGTTAAGCTCTATGTTCCAGTTAACATTAATGATCTTGACATGAACATAAATAGAATAACAAAATAACTGGAACATAGATATGATAAATAATTATCCCAGATCCATGTAAAGCAATAGCAAACTACCCAAGTGATTCAGGGGTAAACAAGGTAATGAGATAAACAATCTAGGGTAACCTATTGGGTCCCATCAAAATTAACCTATGCATGAATAAATGATATTAAAGAACATTATTGGGTAAAAAGTGGTCAAGGGCACAACTTGCCTGGGACTTGAGATTCCAGGTACCAGGATGATCTTCAGGTGACTCGTGACCTCACTGCTAGTCGTAGTAATACAAACAAACAGTGATAGGCAAAATTAACATTACACCAAACATATGTACATATTAATAATATACATATTAAAATAAGATCACAAGATAGAGAATTGTTAATTTTGGAGTTATAGATTTTAAGTTATGAATTTTCAAAGGTTTAATGTGATTAAAATATGATTAAATGATAAATAAATTTCCTAACAGAGTTCATGTCAAAACAGTGATTCTAAATGATAGAGAATATTATTACAAAATTTTAGGAATTGGAATGACTCAATTTGGAGCTAAAATGAATTAAATATGAATTATACAAGTTTAAGATTTATTTTTATACAAAAAATCAATTTTTAATATTAATAATCTTATTTCTCTGTTATCTGGACTGCGCGTCAAATAGGAAGAATCTCAGGGGCCACAGCGCAAGAAACCCGAGACTCAGTCGACAGTGAGCGAGGACGGCGGGTTGAATAAGAAAAACTGCAGGGGCTCTTACGCAAAACGTGCAAGCCGAAGAGGTATCGGCCGAGCACGGCCATCCGATCGAGCGCGGACGGCCGAAATTAGATCGGCCCATATAATGAACCGGTACACAATGTGGAGCCTTGGATCTAGATCCAACGACCCAAATTCGCCCCACAAACATAAACGCCAGAGCACGATCTCACCCGTTCGCGCGCCGATCAACGGCTGAGATGAGCAGGGGCGAATCGGTACGTGAGGTCTAATCAGAGCCGTTCATCAAGATCCAACGGCGTCTGCGCCCCCCCCCCCCCCCAATCTCACCGCCAGCGACGGCGGCGCCGCCCGTCTTCACGGCGAAGCTCGCCGGGGAAAACTCAATCAAACGTTCCAGTGGCCCCAGAGCTCAATTTAAAAACTGCTACACGGTGCTTAGGGGATGGTGAACTCACCGGAGTAGTTCTTACCACGGATTCGGCCGCGTAGGTGCCCAGTCCACGGCGCGGTGCGGATTCTCAGCTCCGATGAGCAATCCGGCGTTCGAGGGACGAAGACAAGCCCGGGAGGTTCTTGTAACGGCTTCAAGGGATCACGGGGCGAACCCGTACGCTCAACGGAGGGCGAATCGACGGCGGAAGGCACTTAGCTCGCGGCGAACTGAGTTCCGTCACCGCGGCGGCAATGGGAGCTCACGGTCGACTTGGAGTGAGGGCAACGCCTCGACCGGTGCTTAAATAGAGGCAGGCAGGCAACGGGGATCTCGGCCGGTTGGTTAGAGGGTCGAATCGCGGATTCCGCGGCGAGTTTGGTTGGCATTCGTGCGGCGATTATTACGGTCCGCCGCGAGGAAGACGGGTCCGACGAGATGGACCCGCGTGTCGGTGAGAAGGCGAGAGCGCGCGTGAGGGGGAAAAAACTGTCCAGTGGGTCCGCGGCGGCAGTGAGGAAGGAAGAATGGGCCGCGCGGTGGGTTTGGAAATGGGCCGAAAAGGAGGTTTCCAGTCCAGCAGGGTTTTTCTTTTTTTTATTTTATTTTCTATTTTAATTTCAGATTTCCAAATTCAATTATTCAAACTCAAATTTTTACTCTTGTCTTAATTTTTTTAGATTTGCCAAATGTATCAATTGAAATACAAATGTGAATATAAACCACCTCATTTTAAATATTACTATGTTATTCTCCTTCTCATATTTGTTTCTAACAATAGTTGATTTAATTACAAATTAATTTTTTTTCTCATTTCCCCAATGCACTATAATAACTATTTTTGTTTTTTTTTTAAAAAAAAATATACAAATTTTGGGTCTTAGTCAGCACGGCTTTGATACCACTTATGTCACACCCGGTTTTAGAAGGCAAACCGAATGCGAACCATGTACGTGCCAGGATCAGTTATTCACGTACACATCAGTTACATAACATGGACATCATCACACAGTGCTCAAAATAGTATTAAGAAGGGAAATAGTCGATTACATCATACGTCTGAGACGTCCATATAGTCCTTACAATAAATCAAAGTGCGGAAAAGAAACGTAGATAACCGCGGCCTTCACAGGCAGCCGACTGGGGGTTGCCGCTAACCCACGCCTAGAACTCGTCGTAGTCTTAGAACTCCTGGAAGTCTCCTTCCACAGCTTCATCTTCGCCTGAGCAGTGGTTGCAATGCTGACAACCTGGGGATGGGGGGGTTTGGTGTGTAGAGCAAGGGTGAGTACACATCAACATAGTTAGCAAGTATCCTGTTTGGCTGTAGTGGACTAGCTTTATGTGGGGATAAGTCAAGCAGTTGCTTTTAGTTGGTCAGATTATTACTTACTAGTAGAAAGCCAAGTTTTAGCATTAACCCAAGTTATTAACCCGATGTACCCTTTCCAAACGGAAAGAATACCACTTACCAGCACCATAGTCATAACCAGAACCATCGATCTCATAACCACCTGTACCAAAGTATCTCTGATCAAGTACCACTAATCACTGGAGCTCCCTTGGCCGCTCATAACCGCGAGCACGGCTGATATATCAGTTTGTAAACACTCTGCAGAGGTTGTGCACTTTGCCCACAAGCCGTGATTCCCATTCTGCCCGGAGATCATGACTCTCCATTGATCACTACCAAGGTGACCCAGCAGGGCATCACTACGTAGCCTTTACAAAGATTCCCCGGGGCTGTAGCCACCCGTTAGGTTTCCTAAATGCACTGCACTCCTCCCCAAGGGGCGAACCCAAACTTGGCACAGCGAGCCGCATACACCGAGCCCCATTGACGGCACGACGGCTAAGTGAACTACACCCCGGATCCTCTAATTATTCAGCTAAGGGCATCCCATTCCACCCTCATGGTTGCACTGTTTTTCCGGGCGGTCATCCATAGAACAGGTCCTTACGGAGAGGCACTCGAGAAACCGCTCGAGCCCCCTTGAAGACCACAAGTATAACATCATAATAAGAGAAGGGAAAACAACGTATCATAGATAATCTCATCATGTTCATTGATTAGAGTTAAGCAATAGCATAAAGCTAAACAATAATAATCCAACCCAGATAGGTAAACAAGGACATGGATAACAAAAGCTAGTCAATCCTTAGGCATAAATGTGTAAAGCGGGAGGTGAATTAAATAATGAATAGGACAGAGATAGGTCAAGGGACACTTGCCTCCACCAACCGACTGCTGCTCAGGGGCTTCTCCTGCGAGTTCCTCGGGCTCTTCGACCGGATCGTTCTCTATGCGATTGCAAGCATACATACATACATCCATTCAAATTAGGAAACAAACAGTACATCACACAAGGGGACGAATAAAGTAAATATGCATCAAGTATGACATTCGATATCGCATTCATTATAGTTAGAAAGAAACGGGAAAAGGTCTCGCGGGGGGGTTAAGGCTTATGCACTAATGATTAGTTACAATTGGTTCTAACAAAAGAATTTAGTTATATGCACTAATGGAAACCTAGTCATTTTTAGTTGATCAACATTGAACTGGATAAACAATTGATTATATGAATTAATTAGCGTAACAGAATTCTAAATTAAGTTTCCTATTTCAATAACATGAACAATGATTAACCTGCCTAAAATAAAATAAATAACAGCAATGAAAGAAAATAAAATAAATAAAAAAATAAAATAAAAAAGGGGGGGCGGTTGAACCGGCCTGGGGCAGGGGCGGCCGAACCGGCGGCGCGCAGGGGCGGCTGGGGGCGGCCGAGCCGGCCATGGGGCAGGGCAGGGCGCGCAGGGGCGGCGGTGGCCGAGCCGGCCATGGGGCGGCCGAGTTGGGCGGCGGGCGGCCGGACCGGGGCGCAGGGGCGGCCGAGCGGCAGAGCCGAGCTGGGTAGGGGAAAGGGGAGGGGAGATGGGGGAGGGAGGAGAGGGGGAGGGGGACCTCACCGGGGACGGGGACGGGCGGCCGAGCTGCAGGGGGCGGCCGAGCTGCAGGGGGCGGCGGCTAGGGCAGGGGGCGGCGGCTGGGGTGGGGAAGAGAGAGAATGAGAGGGAGGGAGAGGGATTTTGGGGGGCGAAAGGGAGGGGGCGGCTGGGCCAATGGGCCCAAAGGGGGCGCGCGCGGGGGGGGCGGCGTCTGGGCCGGCCAGGGGTGGCCCACGGCGCGGGAGAGAGAAAAAGGAGGGGAGAGAGAAAGAAAAAGAAAAAGAAAGAAAAGGTCTTTCTCCTTTTCGAAATCCGATTTTCCTAGATGAATGCACTTACATTTCTAAGCAATCAAAGAATGCATAGTTCGGCATGGTGCATCAAACAACATAAAGTAATTTAGGGTTTTTCTTTACACGGGAATTCCTAGCCAAACCCCGCTATAACTTTGGAAAAGATCAAGGTTTAGCGAGGGAACGATAAAAGAAAAGGGTAACGCCTGAATTTGGTGAGAGAAAAGAAGAAAAAATTCTACCCCCAAATTCAGGGCGTTACAACATCCTTCGGGAGCTAGCTGTGGTCCCCGTCCCGGCGGGGGGTCACGACCCACAGCTCGAGCAAATCCGCGAGATTCAGGCCAGGCTCGACGAGGGAGCAGGAACCCTTGAGCCGTTCCGCCGGGACATCGGGTAGCAATGGTCGGGCCAACCTCCGACCGGAGAAGCGCGTCATCAACCCCAGGGCATCCAGCACCGCATCGCCGATGACGTCAGGGCAAGGCCGCCACCAACTTCTAGTGGTGTCGGCGAGAACCTGGCTGCAGCGGCAATACTTCTCCACGCGATGCCGGAGCCATCAACCACAAAAGGACGGCGTATCTAGGGAGAGCTCAAGAATCTCCTGGAGGATGCCGCGGTCCGACGGGCCGAATGCTCTGCCTCCCGCAGGCAGGGCTACCCCTCGGAACATCGTGCCGTGACTTCCCGATTCATGCGGGAAGCCTCGGTCCATACCGGGCGCACGCGCAACACAGCGCCTGCGGCCCCGGGTCGCCTCGGCAACGAACACCCTCACCGCAACCGTCGAACCCACCTCGACGAGAGGGTGCGCCGAGGCTACCATCTCAGGCATGGGGGACGCTATGACAGCGGGGAGGATCGGAGTCCCTCGCCCGAACCACCCGGTCCGCAGGCTTTTAGCCGGGCCATACGACGGGCGCCGTTCCTGACCCGGTTCCGAACCCCGACTGTTGGGGACTTGTTCTCAAATGCTATAAATTAAGAACAAGGCAACACAAGAAACGTTAAACGTTAAGGTCCTTCGTCCTTCGAAGCATTATTTCCTTTGGGATATAATGATTTTCGGACGAAGGTTATGAAGGACTTACCTTCATAAATATGACATAACACAATGAGGAAAGAAACATATGAAATATGATGAATGACATAAAATATATTGAAATCAATTCATTTCCATATTATCACCATAAGAAAAATGGAAATGAATTCAAATTACGAATGTACCTTCGGCTCGAAAGAAGATGAAAGTACAAGCGTGATGCTAAAGCAAATGCCAAGTCAGCGTGTCCAGTACGGGAGTACTGTTCATCTATTTATAGGCGTGGGACGCAGCCCATGCAAAATTACATTCATGCCCATTACATTTGCAAATGACTTATAGGAGTTTATTAAGGCCTAAGTAGTCTTTTCATCTTTAGGTCGGTTCCCCTTTCTGCTATCGCGACGAAGCTTTCATGCGCATAGCTTCGGCTATGCATCATCCTTCGTACAGCATGGTAATCAGCCCGTCCTTCATCTTGATCCTCCTTCGTCTGGCTTAAGCTTCGTCCTGACCGTACTCCTTGTTCATAATCTGAGTCCGAAAATACCTGTTCATATAATACACTTGGAGAACATTGTCAGATCTTGTTTTTGAGGACCTTCGGAGGACGAAGGTCCCCAACACCGACTACTATCACAAAGTACTCGGGGGAGACGAGGCCGGAACTGTGGCTCGCGGACTACCGGCTGGCCTGCCACTTGGGTGGAACGGACGATGACAACCTCATCATCCGCAACCTCCCCTTGTTCCTCTCCGATACCGCTCGAGCCTGGCTGGAGCACCTGCCTCCGGGGCAGATCTCTAACTGGGACGACCTGGTCCAAGCCTTCGCCGGCAACTTCCAGGGCACGTACGTGTGCCCTGGGAACTCCTGGGATCTCCGAAGCTGCCGCCAGCAGCCGGGAGAGTCTCTCCGGGACTACATCCGGCGATTCTCGAAGCAGCGCACCGAGCTGTCCAACGTCACCGACTCGGATGTCATCGGCGCGTTCCTCGCCGGCACCACCTGCCGCGACCTGGTGAGCAAGCTGGGTTGCAAGACCCCCACCAGGGCGAGCGAGCTGATGGACATCGCCACCAAGTTCGCCTCTGGCCAGGAGGCGGTTGAGGCCATCTTCTGGAAGGATAAGCTGTCCCAGGGCCGCCAGCCGGAAGATGTCCCCGAGGCGTCCACTCAGCGCGGCACCAAGAAGAAAGGCAAGAAGAAGTCGCAAGCGAAACACGACGCCGCCGATGCGGACCTTGTCGCCGCCGCCGAGTACAAGAACCCTCGGAAACCTCCCGGGGGCACCAACCTCTTCGACAAGATGCTCAAGGAGCCGTGCCCCTATCATCAGGGGCCCGTCAAGCACACCCTTGAGGAGTGCGCCATGCTTCGGCGCCACTTTCACAAGGCCGGGCCACCTGCGGAGGGTGGCAGGGCCCGCGACGACGATATGAAGGAGGATCACAAGGCAGGAGAGTTCCCCGAGGTCCACGACTGCTTCATGATCTACGGTGGGCAAGTGGCGAACGCCTCGGCTCGGCACCGCAAGCAAGAGCGTAGGGAGGTCTGATCGGTAAAGGTGGCGGCGCCAGTCTACCTAGACTGGTCCGACAAGCCCATCACCTTTGACTAAGGCGACCATCCCGACCGCGTGCCGAGCCCGGGGAAATACCCGCTCGTTGTCGACCCCATCATCGGCAACGTCAAGCTCACCAAGGTCCTCATGGACGGAGGCAGCAGCCTCAACATCATCTACGCCGAGACCCTCGGGCTCCTGCGGATCGATCTGTCCTCGGTCCGGGCAGGCGCAGCGCCTTTTCACGGGATCATCCCCGGGAAACGAGTCCAGCCCCTCGGACAACTCGATCTACCTGTCTGCTTTGGGACGCCCTCCAACTTCCGAAGGGAGACCCTCACGTTCGAGGTGGTAGGGTTTCGAGGAACCTAAAAAGAAAAGGGAAAGAAGCCCAACCCTACCGCCCCCTCGGCCTTTCGGCCCATCAGGCCCATCCCGCGCGCGCGCGCTCTCCCGCCCCCTCCTCTCTCTGTCCTGGCGGGCCCGCCTGTCAGCGCCGGCCGCCGCTCCGTGCGCCCGCCCCCGCTTTCCTCTCTCTCTCTGCTCGCGGGCCCGGCTTGTCAGCCCCGTCGTCCTCGCGTAACTGCCGCCCGAGCTGCGCGCGGCCGCCTTCTCCGCGCCCACGTCGCGCGTGGAGCTCGGAACTGCCCCACCCCTGGCCACTTGAGCCTCGAACCCCACTCGCCCTCTCCCCCCTCCCTCTTTTGCGCACCAGCAGACCCCTCTCTCCCACCTTCCCCTCGCTGCGCGCACGCCAGAGCGCCGCCGCCATTAACCATCGCCGCCCGAGCTCGTTTCCCGGCCGCCGTTGGAGCTCCGTCGTGTCCGTTGCCACGGTGAGCTTCGCCCCGGCGTCCGCAACCCGGGACGCGCCCCAATTCCCTCTCCCCCTCCCTATTTCTCTCTGCCCGCGCTCACCCGCCGTTCCCCGTGCAGCCGCGGAGGTCCGCCACCGTCGCCCCGGGCCACCGTCGCGCCCTCGCCGCCGCCGAGAAGTCCTCGGAGCCCGCCTTGAGGTAAAGAACCTCTCCCGCCCCCTATCGACCAGTGTATTGCCTTCTGCTGCGCTTAATTGCTCGCCGGAGTAGATTTAGGCCGCCGCCGAGCCGCTCCGCCGTGAACCGCCCCCCTCCGGTGCCCTTGCCCTGACCCAGACCCCACCAGAGGATTCCCCGTGCCCTCCCCAACCTTCCCGGCCACTCAGGTCGCCCCAGAGACCCGCCAAGCGCCCGCGCCCCTCGTCTCCGGCGAGTCCTCCGCCGCGGGGACGAGCGCCGCCGCCCCAGCTAGCCGTAGGAGAAGCCCAAGCCGGCCTCCCCATCCCCGCCGTCCATCTCAGATCGGATGGCCCTAATCTAAATAGCTCGCGCCCAATCCCGGCCGCTTACCGGAGATCCGACGGCCCAGGTGAGAGCACCTAGAGGGGGGGGGGGGTGAATAGGTGATCCTGTAAAAGTTCAAAACTTAAGCCACAAAAACTTGTTAAGGGTTAGCACAAGTATGGCCAAGTGGCTAGAGAGAACTCAAAACACGATAACCACAAGAAAGCAATCACAGAGTTGACACGGTGGTTATCCCGTGGTTCGGCCAAGAACAACACTTGCCTACTCCACGTTGTGGCGTCCCAACGGACGAGAGTTGCACTCAACTCCTCTCAAGTGATCCAATGATCAACTTGAATACCACGGTGTTTTCCTTTCCTTTGATCTTTTCCCGTTTGCGAGGAATCTCCACAACTTGGAGTCTCTCGCCCTTACAATTAAGTTCACAAAGAATACGGAGTAAGGTGGGAATGAGCAACGCACACAAGACTCGAAAATCAGAGCAACAACACGCACACAAGTCGCAACAAGAGCTCGCAACGCAACACAAAGAGTTCACAACTCCACAAGAGCTCTATATGCTATCACAATGAAACGTATGCGTGAGATTGATGTCTTGGTGCTTAGAAGAGTTGTAGGAATGCTTGTTTTTCTCCTCCATGCGCCTAGGGGTCCCTTTTATAGCCCCAAGGCAGCTAGGAGCCGTTGGGAACAAATCTGGAAGGCCATCTTTGCCTTCTGTCTCGTGGCGCACCGGACAGTCCGGTGCACACCGGACACTGTCCGGTGCCCGATTTGTTTCCATAAAAAGCGAAGCCGACCGTTGCCGACCGTTGCAGATCTGGCGCACCGGACAGTCCGGTGCACACCGGACAGTCCGGTGCTTCCTTCCGACCGTTGGCTCGGCCACGTGTCGCGCGCCGATCGCGCGGCCGACCGTTGGCCCGGCCGACCGTTGGCTCACCGGACAGTCCGGTGCACACCGGACAGTCCGGTGAATTTTAGCCGAAGTCGCCGGAGAAAAACCCGAGAGCGGCCTCTTCGGCCGAGGCAGCCTGGCGCACCGGACACTGTCCGGTGCACCACCGGACACTGTCCGGTGCACCACCGGACAGTCCGGTGCCCCAGACCGAAGCAGCCCCTTGGCTGTACACAGCCAAGTCTTCTCTTCTCTTCTTCTATCTGTTTCTAACACTTAGACAAATATATTAGTACACAAAACCAATGTACTAAGGCTTAGAAACATACCTTAACTTGTGATTTGCACTTTGATCATCCTTGGGCATATTTTCACATTTAAGCACTTGTGTTTGCACTCAATCACCAAAATACTTAGAAATGGCCCAAAGGCACATTTCCCTTTCAATCTCCCCCTTTTTGGTGATTTATGCCAACACAATATAAAGCAACTAGAACAAGTGCAAAATCACTTCAAATAAAAACTCAAATTGGTTTTGATTCAATTTTGGCATATATGGATCATCCTTTGCCACCACTTGGTTTGTTTTTGCAAATCAAACTCAAATCTCTATTTCTAAGTCAAACACACATGTTGAGACATAAAGAGAGTCATTCCAAAAGAGATTGATCAAAGAGTTCAAAAACTCCCCCTATTTCCCATAATCAACACTTCTCCCCACAAGGCCAACTTTTGACAATAGAGACAATAAGAGACAATAAAAGCTTTTGACAAAACAAAAACTCTATTCTACTATTTTCAAAATCTCTCAAGTGGTAGCTGATCCATTTATCACTTTGGCCTTTATTTTCTCCCCCTTTGGCATCAAGCACCAAAACGGGATCAATCTTGGCCCTTTTAACCCCATTGCCTCACCAAAGTCTTCAATTAAGAGCAAATGGCAATAAGATTTCATGAGATGAACTTGGAATTAGTTACCCTCTCATCGGAGTGCAGTGGAAGTCTTTCATGGTCCAAGTCCACCTTTTCCCTTTCAATCCTCCTTCGAGACTAAATCAAGCAAACTCAAGCAAATGGTTAGTCTCAAAGGGTCAAGTTGTAACACATCTCCCCCTACACATGTGCATCACTTTGCAACGGACTTGTGAGGTCCAGGGAGTGTTTGTACAACTTGAGCACCATAATAAGCAACATAATGCAAAAAGGAACATGATCAAAAGCATAACTACATGTATGCTACAATTCAATCCAGGTTCCGCGAATCTAAGACATTTAGCTCACTACGCAACCTGCAAAAGGTCTTCTCATCTAGAGGCTTAGTGAAGATATCGGCTAGCTGGTTCTCGGTGCTAACATGAAACACTTCGATATCTCCCTTTTGCTGGTGGTCTCTCAAAAAGTGATGCCGGATGTCTATGTGCTTTGTGCGGCTGTGTTCAACAGGATTTTCCGCCATGCGGATAGCACTCTCATTATCACATAGGAGTGGGACTTTGCTCAGATTGTAGCCAAAGTCCCTGAGGGTTTGCCTCATCCAAAGTAGTTGCGCGCAACACTGTCCTGCGGCAACATACTCGGCCTCAGCGGTGGATAGGGCAACGGAAGTTTGTTTCTTAGAGTTCCATGACACCAGGGACCTTCCTAAGAATTGGCACGTCCCCGATGTACTCTTCCTATCGACCTTACATCCAGCATAGTCGGAGTCTGAGTATCCAACTAAGTCAAAGGTAGACCCCTTTGGATACCAGAGCCCGAAGCAAGGCGTAGCAACCAAATATCTAAGAATTCGCTTCACCGCCACTAAGTGACACTCCTTAGGATCGGATTGAAATCTAGCACACATGCATACGCTAAGCATAATATCCGGTCTACTAGCACATAAATAAAGCAAAGAACCTATCATTGACCGGTATGCTTTTTGATCAACGGACTTACCTCCTTTGTTGAGGTCGGTGTGTCCGTCGGTCCCCATCGGAGTCTTTGCGGGCTTGGCGTCCTTCATCCCAAACCGCTTTAGCAGATCTTGCGTGTACTTCGTTTGGGAGATGAAGGTGCCGTCCTTGAGTTGCTTCACTTGGAACCCAAGGAAGTAGTTCAACTCGCCCATCATCGACGTCTCGAATTTCTGCGTCATCACCCTGCTAAACTCTTCACAAGACTTTTGGTTAGTAGAACCAAATATTATGTCATCAACATAAATTTGGCACACAAACAAATCACCATCACATGTCTTAGTGAAAAGAGTTGGATCGGCCTTCCCAACCTTGAAAGCATTAGCAAGTAAAAAGTCTCTAAGGCATTCATACCATGCTCTTGGGGCTTGCTTAAGTCCATAGAGCGCCTTAGAGAGCTTACACACATGGTCGGGGTACCGTTCATCCTCGAAGCCAGGGGGTTGCTCTACGTACACCTCCTCCTTGATTGGCCCGTTGAGGAAAGCGCTCTTCACATCCATTTGGAACAACCTGAAAGAATGGTGAGCGGCATATGCTAGCAAGATTCGAATTGACTCTAGCCTAGCCACAGGAGCAAAAGTCTCCTCAAAATCCAAACCTGCGACTTGGGCATAACCTTTTGCCACAAGTCGAGCCTTGTTTCTCGTCACCACCCCGTGCTCGTCCTGTTTGTTGCGGAACACCCACTTGGTTCCCACAACATTTTGCTTCGGACGAGGCACCAGTGTCCAAACTTCATTGCGCTTGAAATTGTTTAACTCCTCTTGCATGGCCAACACCCAGTCCGGATCTAGCAAGGCCTCTTCTACCCTGAAAGGCTCAATAGAAGAGACAAAGGAGTAATGCTCACAAAAATTAACTAATCGAGATCGAGTAGTTACTCCCTTGCTAATGTCACCCAGAATTTGGTCGACGGGATGATCCCTTTGAATCATCGCTCGAACTTGGGTTGGAGGTGCCGGTTGCACTTCTTCCTCCATCACTTGATTATCTTGTGCTCCCCCTTGATCAAGCGCCTCCACTTGAGGTACCTGTTCGTCATCTTTGGTTGGGGGATGCACCATAGTTGAGGAAGAAGGTTGATCTCGTTCATCTTGTTCCTGTGGCCGTACTTCTCCAATCGCCATGGTCCGTATAGCGACCGTCGGAACATCTTCTTCATCTACATCATCACAATCAACAACTTGCTCTCTTGGAGAGCCATTAGTCTCATCAAATACAACGTCGCTAGAGACTTCAACCAAACCCGATGATTTGTTGAAGACTCTATACGCCTTTGTATTTGAGTCATAACCTAACAAAAACCCTTCTACAGCTTTGGGAGCAAACTTAGAATTTCTACCTTTCTTCACTAGAATGTAGCACTTGCTCCCAAATACACGAAAGTAAGATACATTGGGTTTGTTACCGGTTAGTAGCTCATACGAAGTCTTCTTGAGGAGGCGATGAAGGTAGACCCTGTTGATGGCGTGGCAAGCCGTGTTCACGGCTTCCGACCAAAAACGCTCGGGGGTCTTGAACTCTCCAAGCATAGTCCTCGCCATGTCGATTAGCGTCCTGTTCTTCCTCTCTACCACACCATTTTGCTGTGGTGTGTAGGGAGCGGAGAACTCGTGCTTGATCCCTTCTTCTTCAAGGAACTCCTCCACTTGAAGGTTCTTGAACTCAGATCCGTTGTCGCTCCTTATCTTCTTCACTTTGAGCTCAAACTCATTTTGAGCTCTCCTGAGGAAGCGTTTGAGGGTCCCTTGGGTTTCGGATTTTTCCTGCAAAAAGAACACCCAAGTGAAGCGGGAAAAGTCATCAACAATAACTAAACCATACTTACTTCCTCCTATGCTCAGATAGGCGACAGGTCCGAAGAGGTCCATATGCAGCAGCTCCAGGGGTCTTGAAGTGGTCATCACGTTCTTGCTGTGATGTGCTCCTCCCACTTGTTTACCTGCTTGACAAGCTGCACAAGGTCTATCTTTTTCGAAATGCACGTTAGTCAAACCTATCACGTGTTCTCCCTTTAGAAGCTTGTGAAGGTTCTTCATCCCCACATGTGCTAAGCGGCGATGCCACAGCCAGCCCATGCAAGTCTTAGCCATTAAGCATGCATC
The DNA here is from genome assembly GCF_902167145.1 of Zea mays. Lineage (NCBI taxonomy): Eukaryota > Viridiplantae > Streptophyta > Magnoliopsida > Poales > Poaceae > Zea > Zea mays. The sequence continues at coordinate 23,929,407 of NC_050101.1, forward strand.
TAGACCGGCCTCTTCTTTTGCAAAATCAACTAAATAAAGTTTGCCGTCTAATACACCCTTAAAAGCTAGTGAACCATCACTTCTTCTAAAGACAGACACATCTATATTTGTGAACAGACAGTTATATCCCATATTGCACAATTGACTAACAGATAGTAAATTATATCCTAGACTCTCTACTAAAAATACATTAGAGATAGAATGCTCATTAGAAATCGCAATTTTACCTAAACCTTTTACCTTGCCTTGATTCCCATCACCGAATACAATTGAATCTTGGGAATCTTTATTCTTGACGTAGGAGGTGAACATCTTCTTCTCCCCCGTCATATGGTTTGTGCATCCGCTGTCGATAATCCAGCTTGAACCCCCGGATGCATAAACCTGCAAGGCAAATTTAGGCTTGGGACTTAGGTACCCAACTCATGTTGGGTCCTACAAGGTTAGTGCAAATATCCTTAGGGACCCAAATGCAAGTTTTGTCTTCCTTGCATTTTGCCCCTAACTTCCTAGCAACAATTTTCTTATCCTTTCTACAAATAGCAAAGGAAGCATTTAAAGCATAATAAATTGTGGAAGGTTCATTTGCTATTTTCCTAGGAGCATGAATAACATTCCTTCTAGGCACATGATGAATAGCATTTCTTTTAGGAACAACATTTCTCCTAGTAACATTTCTATCATACACATAAGAGGAACTAGGAGCAAACATGGTATGAGAATCATAAACATATGAATCATAAGCATCATGACTTACATTTCTAGTTTGTCTTCTATCATGATACAAAAATGCATGGTTCCTTTTAGCACTAGTAGCCATAGGGGCCTTCCCTTTCTCCTTGGCGGGAATGGGAGCCTTATGGCTTGTTAAGTTCTTAGCTTCTCTCTTGAAGCCAAGTCCATCCTTAATTGAGGGGTGTCTACCAATTGTGTAGGCATCCCTTGCAAATTTTAGCTTATCGAAATCATTCTTGCTAGTCTTAAGTTGAGCATTAAGACTAGCCAGTTCATCATTAAGCTTGGAAATTGAAACTAGGTGTTCACTACAAGCATTAATGTCAAAGTCTTTACACCTAGTACAAATTTCAACATGTTCTACACAAGAATTGGATTTGTTTGCTACTTCTAATTTAGCATTTAAATCATTGTTGACACCTTTCAAAGTAGAAATGGTTTCATGACAAGTAGATAGTTCAAAAGAAAGCATTTCATTTCTCTTAACTTCTAAAGCATAGGATTTTTGTGCCTCAACAAATTTATCATGCTCTTCATACAACAAATCCTCTTGCTTTTCTAAAAGTATATTCTTTTCATTCAAGGCATCAATTAATTCATTAATTTTGTCTATCTTAGATCTATCTAAGCCCTTGAACAAACATGAATAATCTACTTCATCCTCATCACTAGATTCGTCCTCACTTGAAGAAGCATAGGTAGAGTTGCGAGTACATACCTTCTTCTCTCTTGCCATAAGGCATGTGTGACGCTCGTTGGGGAAGAGGGTTGATTTGTTGAAGGCGATGGCGGCGAGTCCTTCATTGTCGGAGTCGGACGAGGAGCAATCCGAGTCCCACTCCTTGCCTAGATGCGCCTCGCCCTTTGCCTTCTTGTAATGCTTCTTCTTTTCCCTCTTGTTCCCCTTTTCCTGGTCACTATCATTATCAGGACAGTTAGCAATAAAATGACCAAGCTTACCGCATTTGAAGCATGATCGCTTCCCCTTGGTCTTAGTCTTGCTCGGCTGTCCATTGCGACCCTTTAGCACCGTCTTGAATCTCTTGATAATGAGGGCCATTTCTTCTTCATTAAGACCGGCCGCCTCAATTTGCGCCACCTTGCTGGGTAGCGCCTCCTTGTTCCCTGTGGCTTTGAGAGCAAAAGGTTGCGGCTCGTTGATCGGTCCATTCAAGGCGTCGTCCACATACCTTGCCTCCTTGATCATCATTCGCCCGCTGACGAATTTTCCTAGTACTTCTTCGGGCGACATTTTGGTGTACCTGGGATTCTCACGAATATTATTCACCAAATGAGGATCAAGAACGGTAAAGGACCTGAGCATTAGTCGGACGACGTCGTGGTCCGTCCATCGCGTGCTTCCGTAGCTCCTTATTTTGTTGACAAGGGTCTTGAGCCGGTTGTATGTTTGAGTTGGCTCCTCGCCCCTTATCATCGCGAACCGTCCAAGCTCGCCCTCCACCAACTCCATTTTGGTGAGCAAGGTAGCGTCATTTCCCTCATGAGAGATCTTGAGGGTATCCCAGATTTGCTTGGCGTTATCCAAGCCACTCACTTTATTATATTCATCCCTGCACAATGAGGCTAGAAGAACAGTAGTAGCTTGTGCATTCTTATGGATTTGCTCATTAATGAATATAGGACTATCCGAACTATTAAAGTGCATTCCACTATCTACAATCTCCCATATGCTAGGATGGAGAGAGAATAGGTGACTACGCATTTTGTGGCTCCAAAATCCGTAGTCCTCCCCATCAAAGTGTGGGGGCTTGCCGAGTGGAATGGAAAGCAAATGTGAATTTGAACTATGCGGAATACGAGAGTAGTCAAAAGAAAAGTTAGAATTAACCGGTTTCCTTTGTTTGTCGTAGTCATCGTCCTTTTGGGAAGAAGAGGACTCATCGCTGTCGTAGTAGACGATCTCCTTGATGCGTCTTGTCTTCTTCTTCTTCCCATCTCTTCGCTTGTGGCCCGAGCCCGAGTCATTGGACTTGTCATCCCTTGGCTCGTTGACGAAGGATTCCTTCTCCTTGTCGTTGATCACAATTCCCTTCCCCTTAGGATCCATCTCTTCGGGCGGTTAGTCCCTTTCTTGAAGAGAACGGCTCTGATACCAATTGAGAGCACCTAGAGGGGGGGGGTGAATAGGTGATCCTGTAAAAGTTCAAAACTTAAGCCACAAAAACTTGTTAAGGGTTAGCACAAGTATGGCCAAGTGGCTAGAGAGAACTCAAAACACGATAACCACAAGAAAGCAATCACAGAGTTGACACGGTGGTTATCCCGTGGTTCGGCCAAGAACAACACTTGCCTACTCCACGTTGTGGCGTCCCAACGGACGAGAGTTGCACTCAACTCCTCTCAAGTGATCCAATGATCAACTTGAATACCACGGTGTTTTCCTTTCCTTTGATCTTTTCCCGTTTGCGAGGAATCTCCACAACTTGGAGTCTCTCGCCCTTACAATTAAGTTCACAAAGAATACGGAGTAAGGTGGGAATGAGCAACGCACACAAGACTCGAAAATCAGAGCAACAACACGCACACAAGTCGCAACAAGAGCTCGCAACGCAACACAAAGAGTTCACAACTCCACAAGAGCTCTATATGCTATCACAATGAAACGTATGCGTGAGATTGATGTCTTGGTGCTTAGAAGAGTTGTAGGAATGCTTGTTTTTCTCCTCCATGCGCCTAGGGGTCCCTTTTATAGCCCCAAGGCAGCTAGGAGCCGTTGGGAACAAATCTGGAAGGCCATCTTTGCCTTCTGTCTCGTGGCGCACCGGACAGTCCGGTGCACACCGGACACTGTCCGGTGCCCGATTTGTTTCCATAAAAAGCGAAGCCGACCGTTGCCGACCGTTGCAGATCTGGCGCACCGGACAGTCCGGTGCACACCGGACAGTCCGGTGCTTCCTTCCGACCGTTGGCTCGGCCACGTGTCGCGCGCCGATCGCGCGGCCGACCGTTGGCCCGGCCGACCGTTGGCTCACCGGACAGTCCGGTGCACACCGGACAGTCCGGTGAATTTTAGCCGAAGTCGCCGGAGAAAAACCCGAGAGCGGCCTCTTCGGCCGAGGCAGCCTGGCGCACCGGACACTGTCCGGTGCACCACCGGACACTGTCCGGTGCACCACCGGACAGTCCGGTGCCCCAGACCGAAGCAGCCCCTTGGCTGTACACAGCCAAGTCTTCTCTTCTCTTCTTCTATCTGTTTCTAACACTTAGACAAATATATTAGTACACAAAACCAATGTACTAAGGCTTAGAAACATACCTTAACTTGTGATTTGCACTTTGATCATCCTTGGGCATATTTTCACATTTAAGCACTTGTGTTTGCACTCAATCACCAAAATACTTAGAAATGGCCCAAAGGCACATTTCCCTTTCACCAGGGCCGCTTTCCCCAAATCCCGCCTCCCTGCCAGTTGGGCCCCGCCTGTCAGCCCGCCGCCCCGCGCTGTCCGCTCAGCCCCGCCTGTCAGCCCGCCGCCCCGCGCTGTCCGCCCGGCCCCGCCTGTCAGCCCGCCGCCCCGCGCTGTTCGCCCGGTCCCGCCTGTCAGCCGCTCCGGCCGCCGCGCGCTCGCGCGCCCGCCCGCGGATCTAATCCTGAGCGTCGATCTGTGATCCGACGGCTATTAGACCCCGATACCGCTTCGCTCGCGCAACTTCTTAAAGAGACCCCCGGTTTTCTAATATTTAACCCGCCGTCCCTGGAACTTCGCAGTTAGGTCCTCGGACCTTTTATTTAATTCAAAATAGGTATTTAGGGTATATTTTTAACCCCTAAACTTGTAAAATCCATAACTTTGTCATATGAGCTCCAAATTAAGTGCTTCAAATTGCAAAATGCTCATGATGTTTTTGTCTATCTATTTAAACAATGTTTCCCTGCTGTTTCCATGTACCAATTAATAGTTAATCATTAGAATAGGATTAAGGCTATTGGAACCCCTATTTGAGATAATTAGAAATTGGTAGACTTTAATTAAAGTTTGAGTACTTAAGTTTATGGACTTAAACACTTAAGTTTATGGACTTAACATCATGTAATGATTTAACCTCACCACTGACTTAAACCTGATTAGTGGATAATGAATCACTTTGCATAGCCTCTACCCCAGACCTAGGAAACACTAGAGTGCCTATCCCTTTTCCACTATGAACTTGTGATCTCTCTGCTGCATATGTTTGGTGTGTTGCTTTTTGTTTGTTATCTTCCCAAGTGCATAGTGTGAATGATTACTTTACGTAGACAACGGGCAGTCTGTGTTTCCCGAGGAGGTTGCAGAGGAAGTCCCTGATCAGCAGTTTGGTGAAGGCAAGTGTCCTCTGACCCATTATGTCCTATTCATTTATAACTTACTACCCCGCATTACTTACTTGAAACCTAAGGATTGACTAGCTTTACACTTTACTTTATCCTTGATGACCTTATGGACTGTTATGGTTAGCACTCTGCTATTGCCTTAACTTAATCAATGAACATGATGTGACTATTTATGATACTGTTATCCTGATGATGTTGATGATCTTGTGATACTCTAGGGGGCTCAGGCTGTTTTCCTGAGTACCTCTCCGTAAGGACTAGTTCGTTGAGAGACCACCCGGGATAACAGTGCAACCATGAGGGTGAAATGGGATGCCCTTAGCTGATTAATTAGATGAACTAGAGGTGTAGTTGCTTCGCCGTCGTGCCGTCAATGGGGTCCAGGCATAGTGCTTGCTCTGCCGAGGCTGAGTGGCAAGGTTCTTTCGTTTTGCTTTTTGTTAGTCACTCTCCTGCGGGGAGGGGTACTTTGTTTATCAAACTGGAGAAACCTAACGGGCAGCTATGATCTCTAGGGAATCTTTGTAAAAGCTACGTAGTGATGCCCTGCCGGACCACCTAGGTAGTGGTCAATGGGGATTAGCTCTCCCCGGGTAGAAAGGGAATCATGACTCATGGGTAAAGTGTGCAACCTCTGCAGAGGGTAGTGAAACTGATATATCAGCCGTGCTCACGGTTAAGAGCAGCCTTGGGATCCTCTTTGATTAGAGATACAGATGGTTCGAGATACAAGGATTATGTTATGGTTTTGGTTCGACTATGATGATGTTGTTCCTCGATGAGGAAATGGTTTACGGGTTGGTTAATGCTAAAATCTGGCTTCTACTAATGATAAATACTTGACCAACTAAAAGCAACTGCTTGAGCCTAACCCCACATAAAGCTAGTCCACTATAGCCAAACGGGACATTTGCTGAGTACGTTGATGTGTACTCATCCTTGCTTTACCACAAAACACCAGGTTGCCCGCATTGTAATCACTGCTCAGGAGAAGGTGAAGTCGTGGAAGGAGACTTCCAGGAGTTCCAAGACTACGACGAATTCTAGATGTGGGTTGGCGGCAACCCCCAGTCAGCTGCCTGTGGAGGCCTTTTCTTTACTGCGTTTCGCTAGTACTTTGATTTACCCGTTAAGACGATGACTAGGTGGATGTCTATGACTCTGTGATGTAATAAGTTAATACTCTTTTAAGTTATTATTCGAGCATTGTGCGATGATGTTCATTTATGTAATCGCTGTGTACGTGAGTTCTGATCCTGGCACGTACATAGTTCGCACTCGGTTTGCCTTCTAAAGCCGGGTGTGACATAAGTGGTATCAAAGCCGTGCTGACTGTAGGACCGCTGACCTAGAGTAGCACTGGCCGTACTAAGGACTATTGACCTTCCCTCTCACCTTGACCTCTGTTGTTACTTCAAAAGTCGGTCATCTTGACCAACCCTATGTTTTACTACATATATATATACTATATTATACCTTGTCCAAAATTTTCATCTTATTCTGTCTATGGTTTATTCACCTGTCATATTAGTTCTGCTCTTACTCTTATGCTTACGGTGTCTTTTGTAGATGGCTCGTCTTAGACACACTGCACGTAAGTCGGTGATTCCTTTCCTGCCGTCTTGACTTGCGGAGCGTCCTCTGCACCGCACCGTGTCCGGTCAGTCGAGTCACCTGGAGAGGCTGCACCACCGCCTGCGTGAGGAACAGGAACGCCGACGCCAGCACAGAGAGCAGCAGGGCTCTTCCTCCCCACCCCAGCGAGAGGTGGAGTCCGTGAGGCCCCGTTCCTCTGTTGCCCAGCTGGAGGCGCCCCCTGCACCACCGCGGGACGTCCCGGCTGTTGGAGGAGCTACTGGAGGAGATCCCGACGACGACGACTCAGACCACAGTACGGAGTCCTCTGAGCCGCAGGAGGCGGAAGGATGGGTCGCCCGACCCATCACCCGTGACGCCGCTCGCGGTTGTCACTTCCACGACGCACTCGACACCTTGCTGCGCCAGGCTTTTGACCGGCACACCTGGTCGATCGAGTATCGCTGTGTAGTCTACCAGCACAGTCGCGGGAGGTACCCGGACCGCTGGGAGGCTACCTGCCTAGTTCGCCGTCCGGAGGATGACCTCCGGGGTGCGGAGGCCGTCTCGGAGCACTATTCCATCTCCGAGAGGGACACTGCGGAGGCGGCTATGCAGGATGCAGCATGGCGTGCACTCTCCTAGTACTGTTCTCTGTTCGGTGGCGTGGCCGACGGTCTTAACCTTCGGTACTACCCCCGCCGCCCTACTGGCAGCACAGAGAGTGTGGTTGTCTCACCTGTTGGTGAGGGTAACCCTAGGTTGAGCAGCACCGTCAACCTAGTCGCAGTGCTTAACACTGAGCTGGATCACTCTCTGGACGAGCTAAGCAGGGCTCGAACGGAGATTGCAGAGTTGCGTGCTGAGCTGGCAGAGCGCCATCACCAGGAGGGTGGTTCCCCCGCTCCTGTCGGGACTCAGCACCCTTACCGCTCGCCGCCACGTGGTCACCACACTTATGGTTCCCCTGTCTGTAAGACCAGGATAGATCTGGATCCTTAGATCGTTAGCGTCGGAGTTTGTAATAATTCTTAAGTCAGATGTCTCAGTCTTAGGTAGTCAGTTTAGTTGCTTATCAGTTGCTTTCATGCTTGTTATGATGAACTTGTGCTGGATTCGAATCTTTGTAATGACTGTTGCCAACCCGTGGGTTTCCCCTGCAGTTTGGCCTAGCTAGTAATGTTAATGAAGTCAGTTGCTTAGTTGGGAAACCATTTGTCTCCACTTTCCTTCTTATCTGAGAAGCTGTGTTGAATCATAATGAGGATCAGTGAAACTCTTTGTTCACTCAGTGTCATGAAGAATTCTGTATTCTCTTTTCTTATGCTGAAGGGTTGTAAGAGCAATGCTGATGTGTGAATGTCTTCCACAGATGTCTGACAACAGGCGCCGATGCAACAGGCGTGCTCAGCAAGAGCAGCATGACCAGCAGGAGGAACAACAGAGGCAGCCTCCCCCACCACCCCCGATGTCAGTGGAGCAGATGTTCTTGATGCAGACTCAGGCAGTGCAGGCCATTGGGCAGACTCTGGCAGCCATGCAGCAGGCTCAACAGCAACCCTGACCCCAATTGCAAGTGTAGATGCCCCAGATGCCACGGGATAAGCGTGGTGAGTTCATGAGAGGGCACCCTCCTACCTTCGCCCATTCTGCTGACACCATGGATGCAGAAGACTGGCTGCGCTCAGTGGAAAGGGAACTGCGCACCGCCCAATGTGATGACAGGGAGAAGGTTCTGTATGGTCCCCGTCAGCTAAGGGGAGCAGCCCAGTCCTGGTGGGAGTCCTACCTCGCCACCCATGCTAACCCCGAAGCCATCACCTGGGAAGAATTCAGCGAGAGCTTCCGCAGGTACCATGTGCCGGAGGGACTGATGACCGTGAAGAAGGAGGAGTTCCTGGCTCTGAAGCAGGGGCCCCTGTCTGTTAGTGAGTACAGAGACAAGTTTCTGCAGCTGTCCCGTTATGCACCTGAAGACGTCAACACTGATGCAAAAAGGCAGTACAGGTTCATGAGAGGTTTGGTGGATCCCCTGCATTACCAGCTGATGAATCACACCTTCCCCACCTTCCAGCACCTGATCGACCGGGCAGTTATGACCGAGAAGAAGCGTAAGGACATGGAAGATCGGAAGCGCAAGATGAGTGGATCCTAGTCCGGAGGCATCAGCCGTCCACGTTTCTCAGGTAGTTCTTCTCAGCAAGGTAGACCTGGTCACCCACAAGGATATCAGAATCAGAATCAGCGTCCGCATCAGCAGCAGTTTCAGAGGCAGTACCCGCAGCAGCAGCAGCAGTATCGTCAGCACAGCCAGCAGGGAGGTAATCAGTATCAAAAGCAGAACAACCAGGCACCTCGCCTTCCTGCCCCAGCAGCAAATCAGAGCAACCAAGCAGCCCCAGCACAAGGAGGAGGCAGAGGATGTTTCCACTGTGGAGATCAAGGCCACTGGGCGATGCAGTGCCCAAAGAAGTTGGCGCAGCAGCAGACCAACCCCAATGCTCCAACAAGGCAAGGTGTACTGCAGCCGGCAGCAGGCAATAGTAACCAAGCGTACAACCGTGGAAAGGCCAACCACTTGGAGGCCGAAGCAATCCAGGATGCACCAGATGTGGCAGTAGGTATGTTCTCCGACGAATCTCATCCCGCAAAAGTGCTATTTGATACTGGTGCAACTCATTCGTTTGTCACTGCAACATGGGTAGAATTGCATAACATCTCAGTAGAGGCAATGATGCCACCCATGAGGATTAATTCGGTTGGTGGCAAGGTGCAAACAGATAAAATATGCTCAAATGTAAGGGTGGAAATAAGGGGGATAGGGTTCCCCAGTGATCTAATAGTAATAGACACCCTTGGGGTAGATATCATCCTAGGGATGAATTGGTTAATGAAGTATGAGGCGAATGTTAGTTGTGACAAGAGGACCGTAACATTGAAGTCCCCGTCAGGAGAAGAGGTAGTGGCCGAGCTATGGATGCCTAAATCAGCGGAGGGAGCCTGTCACCAGATTTCAGTTGATAGTAAGGAGCCTAACCCGCTCGAGGCTATCAAGGTTGTGTCAGACTTTCCGGATGTGTTTCCCGAGGAGCTAACGGGCATGCCACCCGAGAGAAAAGTCGAATTTGCCATAGAGCTTGTCCCTGGTACCGCCCCCATTTCTAAAAGGGCCTATCGAGTGTCTAGACCAGAACTGGTAGAACTCAAGAAGCAGATAGATGAGATGTTAGAGAAGGGTTACATCAGGCCAAGCACCTCGCCTTGGGCCGCCCCAGTGTTGTTTGTAGAGAAGAAAGATGGTACCAAAAGGATGTGCATAGATTACAGAGCCCTGAACGAAGTCACTATTAAGAACAAGTACCCTTTGCCAAGAATAGAAGATCTGTTTGACCAACTCAGAGGTGCCAGCGTATTCTCGAAGATAGATCTGAGATCAGGCTATCATCAACTCAGAATCCGACCCTCGGACATACCGAAGACAGCATTCATCACCAAGTACGGGTTATATGAGTTCACAGTTATGTCCTTTGGTTTGACAAATGCACCAGCCTTCTTTATGTATCTGATGAACAGTGTGTTCATGGACTATCTAGACAAGTTTGTGGTAGTGTTCATCGATGACATTCTCATATACTCTCAAAGTGAGGAAGATCATGCAGAGCATTTGAAGATGGTATTGCAAAGGCTTCGAGAGCATCAGTTGTATGCCAAGCTGGGCAAATGCGAGTTCTGGATTCATGAAGTCTTATTTCTGGGTCATATCATAAATCAAGATGGGTTGGCAGTGGATCCAAAGAAAGTAGCAGATATCCTGAACTGGAAAGCACCGAAGGATGTTCGTGGGATCAAGAGCTTCATTGGAATGGCGGGATATTACAGGCGTTTCATCGAAGGCTTCTCAAAGATTGCTAGACCAATGACAGCGTTACTAGCGAAGAAAGTTGAGTTTAAGTGGACCCAAAAGTGTCAGGAAGCATTTGAAGAACTGAAGAGTAGATTGACTACAGCTCCTGTGTTAGTCCTGCCTGATGTTCACAAGCCATTCTCGATGTATTGCGACGCTTCTTACACCGGATTGGGATGTGTGCTAATGCAAGAAGGAAGAGTTGTAGCATACTCATCTCGACAGCTGAAGATCCATGAGAAAAACTATCCCACACATGACCTGGAGTTGGCAGCAGTGGTTCATGCCTTAAAGACCTGGAGACATTACCTGTATGGGAAGAAGTGCGACATTTACACAGATCATAAAAGTCTGAAGTACATATTCACCCAGTCAGAGTTAAACATGAGGCAGCGAAGATGGTTGGAATTGATCAAAGACTATGAGTTGGAGATACATTACCATCCGGGCAAGGCCAATGTTGTTGCAGATGCTCTGAGCAGGAAGAGTCAAGTTAATATGTTGGCCTCGTACCCGATGCCGTATGAGTTAGCCAAAGAGTTCGACAGACTGAGCCTTGGTTTCCTGAACAGTACGCAAGGAGTAACGGTGGAGTTAGAGCCCACCCTAGAGCGGGAGATCAAAGAAGGGCAGAAGGATGATGAAAACATCAACAAGATTCGGCAGCTGATCTTAGAAGGAAGAGGCAAAGACTTTCGAGAGGATGAAGAGGGAGTAATATGGTTCAAGGACCGATTGTGTGTTCCCGACCTCAAACCTATTCGGGAGCTGATCCTCAAGGAAGCTCATGAGACAGCCTACTCCATACACCCAGGGAGTGAGAAGATGTACCAGGATTTAAAAAGAAGGTTTTGGTGGTATGGCATGTAAAGAGAGATCGCGGAATATGTCGCCATCTGTGATAGCTGTCAGAGAACCAAAGCAGAGCATCAGAGGCCTGCCGGATTGTTGCAGCCATTGCAGATTCCTCAGTGGAAGTGGGATGAGATCGGGATGGATTTTATAGTTGGCCTACCTCGTACCCGGGCCGGTTATGATTCCATCTGGGTGGTTGTGGATCGCTTAACAAAGGTGGCCCATTTCATACCTGTGAAGACGACATACACCGGAGCAACGTTAGCTGAGTTATACATGTCACGGATAGTCTGCCTCCATGGTGTGCCGAAGAAGATAGTGTCAGATCGAGGAACGCAGTTCACCTCTCATTTTTGGCAGCAGCTACAAGAAGCTTTGGGCACCCATTTGAACTTCAGCTCAGCTTATCACCCGCAGACAGACGGTCAGACTGAAAGAACTAATCAGATCCTAGAAGATATGTTGAGAGCCTGTGCGTTGCAAGACAAGTCAGGATGGGACAAAAGATTACCTTATGCAGAATTCTCCTACAACAATAGTTACCAGGCCAGCTTGAAGATGTCACCGTTTCAGGCACTCTATGGACGGAGTTGTAGGACTCCGCTGCATTGGGACCAGCCTGGAGAGAGGCAGGTGTTTGGCCCCGACATCTTGCTTGAAGCCGAAGAGAATATCAAAATGGTTTGGGAGAACCTGAAGATAGCACAGTCAAGACAGCGAAGCTATGCGGACCGAAGGAGAAGAGAACTGAGTTTTGAAGTGGGAGACTACGTCTATCTGAAGGTGTCACCTATCAGGGGAGTCAGAAGGTTCGGAGTTAAAGGCAAGTTAGCACCCCGGTACGTTGGACCATATCAGATTCAAGCAAAGCGTGGAGAAGTGGCTTACCAGCTCAACCTACCAGAAAGTTTGTCGGCAGTGCACAACGTGTTCCACGTGTCGCAATTGAAGAAGTGTCTGCGAGTACCAGAAGAACAGTTGCCAGTGGAGGGTTTGGAAGTCCAGGAGGATCTGACATACATAGAGAAGCCAACGCAGATTCTGGAGATTGCAGACAGAGTCACCCGGAGAAACACCATTAGAATGTGCAAAGTCAGATGGGGTCACCACTCTGAGGAAGAAGCAACCTGGGAACGAGAAGATGATCTGAAGGCTAAATACCCTGAACTCTTTGCTGACCAACCTTGAATCTCGGGGCGAGATTCTTTTAAGGGGGATAGGTTTGTAACACCCTGAATTTGGGGGTATAAAATTTCTTTGCTCATATTCACAAATTCAGGTGTTACTTCCCTTTTCTCATCCTTCCTCATTCTTTTCTTTTTAATTTCTATAGGAGAAAAGTGCTTATTTTATTTGTAATTATAGTTTAATAGGTTAAACCCTAAGGGAGTATGAATTGTTGCATCATGTTGAACCCTAGATTTCACTTTTGCTTGGTGCATAATTCTTGAAAAGTCTAATTTGAATTTGTGGCTTATTTGGATTTGAATCAAATAGAGAAAATAAAAAGAAAAGGGAAAACAAAATTCAGAATAAAAAGAAAAGGGAAAGAAGCCCAACCCTACCGCCCCCTCGGCCTTTCGGCCCATTAGGCCCATCCCGCGCGCGCGCTCTCCCGCCCCCTCCTCTCTCTGTCCTGGCGGGCCCGCCTGTCAGCGCCGGCCGCCGCTCCGCGCGCCCGCCCTCGCTTTCCTCTCTCTCTCTGCTCGCGGGCCCGGCTTGTTAGCCCCGTCGTCCTCGCGTAACTGCCGCCCGAGCTGCGCGCGGCCGCCTTCTCCGCGCCCACGTCACGCGTGGAGCTCAGAACTGCCCCACCCCTGGCCACTTGAGCCCCGAACCCCACTCGCCCTCTCCCCCTCCCTCTTTTGCGCACCAGCAGACCCCTCTCTCCCACCTTCCCCTCGCTGCGCGCACGCCAGAGCGCCGCCGCCATTAACCATCGCCGCCCGAGCTCGTTTCCCGGCCGCCGTTGGAGCTCCGCCGTGTCCGTTGCCACGGTGAGCTTCGCCCCAGCGTCCGCAACCCGGGACGCGCCCCAATTCCCTCTCCCCCTCCCTATTTCTCTCTGCCCGCGCTCACCCGCCGTTGCCCGTGCAGCCGCGGAGGTCCGCCACCGTCGCCCCGGGCCACCGTCGCGCTCTCGCCGCCGCCGAGAAGTCCCCGGAGCCCGCCTTGAGGTAAAGAACCTCTCCCGCCCCCTATCGACCCGTGTATTGCCTTCTGCTGCGCTTAATTGCTCGCCGGAGTAGATTTAGGCCGCCGCCGAGCCGCTCCACCGTGAACCGCCCCCCTCCGGTGCCCTTGCCCCGACCCAGACCCCACCAGAGGATTCCCCGTGCCCTCCCCAACCTTCCCGGCCACTCAGGTCGCCCCAGAGACCCGCCAAGCGCCCGCGCCCCTCGTCTCCGGCGAGTCCTCCGCCGCGGGGACGAGCGCCGCCGCCCCAGCTAGCCGTAGGAGAAGCCCAAGCCGGCCTCCCCATCACCGCCGTCCATCTCAGATCGGATGGCCCTAATCTAAATAGCTCGCGCCCAATCCCGACCGCTTACCGGAGATCCGACGGCCCAGGGCCGCTTTCCCCAAATCCCGCCTCCCTGCCAGTTGGGCCCCGCCTGTCAGCCCGCCGCCCCGCGCTGTCCGCCCGGCCCCGCCTGTCAGCCCGCCGCCCCGCGCTGTCCGCCCGGCCCCGCCTGTCAGCCCGCCGCCCCACGCTGTCCGCCCGGCCCCGCCTGTCAGCCGCTCCGGCCGCCGCGCGCTCGCGCGCCCGCCCGCGGATCTAATCCTGAGCGTCGATCTGTGATCCGACGGCTATTAGACCCCGATACCGCTTCGCTCGCGCAACTTCTTAAAGAGACCCCCAGTTTTCTGATATTTAACCCGCCGTCCCTGGAACTTCGCAGTTAGGTCCTCGGACCTTTTATTTAATTCAAAATAGGTATTTAGGGTATATTTTTAACCCCTAAACTTGTAAAATCCATAACTTTGTCATATGAGCTCCAAATTAAGTGCTTCAAATTGCAAAATGCTCATGATGTTTTTGTCTATCTATTTAAACAATGTTTCCCTGCTGTTTCCATGTACCAATTAATAGTTAATCATTAGAATAGGATTAAGGCTATTGGAACCCCTATTTGAGATAATTAGAAATTGGTAGACTTTAATAAAAGTTTGAGTACTTAAGTTTATGGACTTAAACACTTAAGTTTATGGACTTAACATCATGTAATGATTTAACCTCACCACTGACATAAACCTGATTAGTGGATAATGAATCACTTTGCATAGCCTCTACCCCAGACCTAGGAAACACTAGAGTGCCTATCCCTTTTCCACTATGAACTTGTGATCTCTCTGCTGCATATGTTTGGTGTGTTGCTTTTTGTTTGTTATCTTCCCAAGTGCATAGTGTGAATGATTACTTTACGTAGACAACGAGCAGTCTGTGTTTCCCGAGGAGGTTGCAGAGGAAGTCCCTGATCAGCAGTTTGGTGAAGGCAAGTGTCCTCTGACCCATTATGTCCTATTCATTTATAACTTATTACCCTGCATTACTTACTTGAAACCTAAGGATTGACTAGATTTACACTTTACTTTATCCTTGATGACCTTATGGACTGTTATGGTTAGCACTCTGCTATTGCCTTAACTTAATCAATGAACATGATGTGACTATTTATGATACTGTTATCCTGATGATGTTGATGATCTTGTGATACTCTAGGGGGCTCAGGCTGTTTTCCTGAGTACCTCTCCGTAAGGACTGGTTCGTTGAGAGACCACCCGGGATAACAGTGCAACCATGAGGGTGAAATGGGATGCCCTTAGCTGATTAATTAGATGAACTAGAGGTGTAGTTGCTTCGCCGTCGTGCCGTCAATGGGGTCCAGGCACAGTGCTTGCTCTGCCGAGGCTGAGTGCCGAGGTTCTTTCGTTTTGCTTTTTGTTAGTCACTCTCCTGCGGGGAGGGGTACTGTGTTTATCAAACTAGAGAAACCTAACGGGCAGCTATGATCTCTAGGGAATCTTTGTAAAAGCTACGTAGTGATGCCCTGCCGGACCACCTAGGTAGTGGTCAATGGGGATTAGCTCTCCCCGGGTAGAAAGGGAATCATGACTCATGGGTAAAGTGTGCAACCTCTGCAGAGGGTAGTGAAACTGATATATCAGTCGTGCTCACGGTTAAGAGCAGCCTTGGGATCCTCTTTGATTAGAGATACAGATGGTTCGAGATACAAGGATTATGTTATGGTTTTGGTTCGACTATGATGATGTTGTTCCTCGATGAGGAAATGGTTTACGGGTTGGTTAATGCTAAAATCTGGCTTCTACTAATGATAAATACTTGACCAACTAAAAGCAACTGCTTGAGCCTAACCCCACATAAAGCAAGTCCACTATAGCCAAACGGGACATTTGCTGAGTACGTTGATGTGTACTCATCCTTGCTTTACCACAAAACACCAGGTTGCCCGCATTGTAATCACTGCTCAGGAGAAGGTGAAGTCGTGGAAGGAGACTTCCAGGAGTTCCAAGACTACGACGAATTCTAGATGTGGGTTGGCGGCAACCCCCAGTCAGTTGCCTGTGGAGGCCTTTTCTTTACTGCGTTTCGCTAGTACTTTGATTTACCCGTTAAGACGATGACTAGGTGGATGTCTATGACTCTGTGATGTAATAAGTTAATACTCTTTTAAGTTATTATTCGAGCATTGTGCGATGATGTTCATTTATGTAATCGCTGTGTACGTGAGTTCTGATCCTGGCACGTACATAGTTCGCATTCGGTTTGCCTTCTAAAGCCGGGTGTGACAGGTGGCAGGGCCCGCGACGACGATAAGAAGGAGGATCACAAGGTAGGAGAGTTCCCCGAGGTCCACGACTGCTTCATGATCTACGGTGGGCAAGTGGCGAACGCCTCGGCTCGGCACCGCAAGCAAGAGCGTAGTGAGGTCTGATCGGTAAAGGTGGCGGCGCCAGTCTACCTAGACTGGTCCGACAAGCCCATCACCTTTGACTAGGGCGACCATCCCGACCGCGTGCCGAGCCCGGGGAAATACCCGCTCGTTGTCGACCCCATCATCGGCAACGTCAAGCTCACCAAGGTCCTCATGGACGGAGGCAGCAGCCTCAACATCATCTACGCCGAGACCCTCGGGCTCCTGCGGATCGATCTGTCCTCGGTCCGGGCAGGCGCAGCGCCTTTTCACGGGATCATCCCCGGGAAACGTGTCCAGCCCCTCGGACAACTCGATCTACCTGTCTGCTTTGGGACGCCCTCCAACTTCCGAAGGGAGACCCTCACGTTCGAGGTGGTAGGGTTTCGAGGAACCTACCACGCAGTACTAGGGAGGCCATGCTACGCCAAGTTCATGGTCGTCCCCAACTACACCTACCTCAAGCTCAAGATGTCGGGCCCCAACGGGATCATCACCGTCGGCCCCACGTACCGACTGTGGGGGACAGATATCCCCCGGGTCCACTGGAAGAGTAAAAGACCTCACGAAAGGCCCAAGGGCCCAATAAATCATAAGGTCATTCTTTCGTGGGCTTGGGGAGGGACAATCAGCGAAGCAGGTTGACATGAGGCCAGATTGGTGCAAGCTCGGACGGCCCACAACGTTGAGCGAGCGACCACAACGGAGATCCGACTTTCCCGCGCTGGAGCCCCCATGCAACGGAGCCATGCGAGGATAGGTCGGCAGAACTATAGGGAGATAAACTCAAACAGTTCACTATCTTTTAGTTACACATTGTTATCATATCCACGTGTATTGCCCCACGGTCGAGTATATAAGGCCTAGGGGGCACCCCTTCAGAACGATCGACCCTATTACTCAGCCACCTACCTCAACTCTCTGCATTCTCGATTCGGAGAGCTCCCTTGTAACCTCATTCACCAAGCATACTCACCAGGACGTAGGGTGTTACGCATCTCTAAGCGGCCCGAACCTGTAAACATTGTCCACTATCCCTCGTGCATCTGGCACGAACCATTTTGCTACAGTCGGCGACACCGTCCTACTCCTAAAAACACCTTGAGGGGCAACCCCGGGTGTGCGGTCGGACCCAAAACACCGACAGCTGGCACGCCAGGTAGGGGGTGTGTCGACGATCCAAGCTAGCTCAATGGCCGTCACCTTCCACAACAAGATCACCCTCCGTCCCGGATCCGTATTCCGCTTCGGAACAATCTCATCCGTAGTAGATGAAGAGGGAACTCTACACCGCATTGCAGATCCGCCGAAAAAGAAGTCTCCTCCAACAAACTCCGAAAATGTCGGAGAAGCGCAACCTCCAGCTCTCCGGAAAAAGATCGCCTTCAGAAAGTCAGGGGCCGAGAGCCCGCTGACCCGGAGAACTCCACTGTCTACTTCCCCGACAAAAGAATGGACACAAATCACGAGGAAGAAGGAGATCAAGGGGAAGCAAGTTGTTCTTTCCGTTCCTCCGGCTTCAAAGGAGAACGGAAAGAAGGTCGCCACGACAGCAGCACCATTCTATCCCGACGTCCTCTTCATCAGGAGAGTGGAGTCGCCTCCCGTCTCCGACGACGAGCCGACCGCACTCGGAGAAGAACCACCTCAACGAGAATCCCGCCGACGGAGAAACCGACGCCGGAACGTTCGGCGACATCACGAGGCCGGAGAACGAAATCCGGAGCAGCCTGTCTCGCGGGACGAGGTCTCGGAGATAGGGGAAACTCCGGAGGAACGCATCTTTAGAGAACGAAGGAACTCCCGACGACGTGATCGCCGCCGAGCTCAAGAACAAGCTGAGCAAGACGCAAGGCAACGCCGGGAGAATCCATTCTTCGGGCGCAACCTGAATCCCGACTTCGCCCGAGCCATGAACACGCCGAGTGAAGTTGGAGGAGTACTAGCTCGGATAGCTGATGGACTCCCTCGGACTCCCGACGCCGAGGGCTATCGACGAATGTTCACTCAGGCAGCCAACCATCTTCTACTGCTCGCTCACCTGCCGAACGATCTACGACACGCTATCAACAGCCATCGGGACGCGCAAAGCTCCATCAATGCTTCGCGTGAACGACGACACGAGAACGAGATTCGCCGCCGGGAGGAGTACGACAGGGATCATGGCATCCCAGCTCGGAGCCAGACCACCAGAACTGAGTCGGCAACAGCCTCAACTGGCGGTACTACCCGGGGACGGTCGAGGAACCACAACAATTACTCCCCTCCACAGGACAGACATCATCCCCGACGACAGGAGGACACGTGTGGAGTGTCTGCTCTTACTCCACGCCTTAGATCCATCCAATGGCCTCCTAACTTTAAGGTGTCCAATGTCGATAAATATGAACCTAAGCAGGATCCAGGGGGCTGGCTAGCCGTCTACACCACCGCTGCTCGAGCTGCCGGGGCGTCTGAAGACGTGATGACCGCGTACTTACCCATTGTCCTCGGGCAAGACGCACTGCAATGGCTACGACATCTACCCCGACACTGAATCGACGACTGGGGAGACTTCAGTCGACGCTTCACCGCCAATTTCCAGTCCCTCTCCGACAAACCGGCACAACCGTGGGACCTCAAATCCATCAAGCGTCGGGGAGACGAAACTCTCCGGTCATACCTCAAAAGGTTCCAGACCATGAGAAATCGTATCCCTGAGGTCACGGAGGCGGCCGTGATCGAGGACTTCTACAGAGGATCCAATGACTCGGCCTTCGTCCGAGCCATACTGTAGAAGGCGCCGACTACCTCCGAGGAGCTGTTCCGGGAAGCCGGCCTCTACATCACCGCCGACGAGCGAGCCCAGGACCTCATCGGGGGAGCAAAGCCCGCTCCGGCAGCACCACGACGCGACGCGAACCAGCAACCCGACAAACGCTGGGAGAAGAGACCTCGTGAAGAAGTACACGCCGCCGGACCACCAGCCTCTCGCGCCCGGGGAGGACCTCGCGGAGGCGAGCGCACGCTGGACGACATCCTCGACGCCCAGTGCCCGTACCACAAGGACATGCGCCACACTCTTCGAAACTGCCGGGACTTCAAGCACTCCGTCGGGCACGGCCGACCCTTCCAACCTCTACCTCCTCCTCCGCCGAGGGGAGGACTAGAAGAACCGCGACAACCCCATCAGCAGGAAGAGGGAGGAGGAGGAGCTTTCCCACGCGTTGACAGGGAGGTCAACGTCATCTTCGGCAGACATGGGTCGCAGGATTACAAAAGACAACAAAAGCTCAACGATCGCCAGATACTGGTGGCGACCACCGGTCCTCCCGCCCCGTACCGGTGGTCGGAGCACCCAATCACTTTCACTCGGGCGGATCAATGGCTCAACTTCGACCACCCAGGCAAATACCCGCTCCTCGTCGATCCGGTGATCCGAGAGAGCCGAGTGAAGAAGGTGCTAGTGGACGGGGGGAGCAGCATCAACGTCACCTTCCCCCAGACACTCCAAGGCTTGGGAGTTCACCTCAAAGAGCTCCACGAGTCGGATACTCCCTTCTTCGGCATCGTGCCGACTGAAGGAGAATACCCGCTAGGCCACATCTACATGCCCGTCACCTTCGGAACTCCGGAGAACTACAGAACCGAGTTCCTGAGGTTCGAAGTGGTGAACTTCAACTGTAGGTACAACACCATCATCGGGAGGCTGGGATTGGCCAAATTCATGGCCATTCCTCATTACACGTACATGATACTGAAGATGCCAGGACCACAAGGAATCATAACTGTGCGCGCCGACTTCCAAGGCGCCGCAGAGTGTTTCCGAGTGGCCATCCAAACGGCCCTCACCACCAAGCCATCGACGATTTCTTCAACACAGGTGAACTCTAAGCCTGAGGAGGACCTTGCAGTACCGGCAAACGAAGCTTAGGCCGCGACCTCTATGCGGCTGACTGAAGAAACTAAAAGGATCAACCTGGGGTTCGCTGATGAACGCAAGACTGCCATCATCAGCTCCAGCCTGAACGACAAATAGGAAAGCGCGCTCGTCCAGTTTCTGCAAGATAATCGAGACGTATTCGCGTGGCAACCTGCGGATATGTCGGGAGTCCCAAGAGAACTGGCCGAGCACAAACTGAAGGTCTATCCCCAGGCAAGGCCGATCCGGCAAAAACTACGACGTTTCACGCCCGACAAGAGAGAGGCCATTCGCGCCGAGTTAGCTCGCTTGGTCGCGGCTGGATTTATTAGAGAGGTGTTACACCCCGAGTGGTTAGCCAACCCTGTTCTTGTACTCAAAAAGAATAAAGTGGATTGGCGCATGTGCGTCGACTATACTGATCTCAACAAACACTGTCCGAAGGATCCCTTCAGGCTCCCGAGGATAGATCAGGTGGTGGACTCCACCGATGGATGTTTTGTGCTGTCTTTTCTGGATTGCTATTCTGGGTACCATCAGATTAGTTTGGCAAAGGAAGACGAGGAAAAAATAGCGTTCATTACTTCGTTTGGTGCTTTCTGTTATACCTCCATGCCGTTCGGTCTCAAGAACGCTGGAGCGACTTATCAGAGAGCCATTCAAACATGCTTAGCCGATCACTGGGGCAAGCGTGTGGAGGCATACGTAGATGATGTGGTAATCAAAACGGAGAACTCGGAAAACTTCATCGAAGACTTACAACTGGTTTTCAACAGTCTGAGGCAGTATCGATGGAAGCTTAATCCTGAAAATTGTGTTTTTGGGGTACCAGCAGGAAAGTTACTCGGGTTTATTGTCAGCCACCGGGGAATTGAGTCTAATCCGGATAAGATTGAAGCTATCATGAAGATGGAAGCACCTCGATCACAAAAGAAGGTTCAGCGACTTACTGGATGTATGGCAGCTTTGAGCAGATTTATATCTAGGCTGGGAGAAAAAGGTTTGCCGTTTTACAAGCTACTCAAGAAAGTGGATAAGTTTCAGTGGACTTCAGAGGCACAGGAAGCTCTAGATGCACTGAAAAGATTCTTGACAACACCGCCAGTACTGAAGCCGCCACGGCGAGCCACATCAACTCAACCAGCTGAAGATCTGCTGATGTACATCTCTTGCACGACTCACGTGGTAAGCACCGCGTTGGTAGTCGAACGAGCAGAAGAAGGACATACCTACCCAGTGCAACATCCTGTTTACTTCATCAGTGAAGTTCTGGGTACTCGAAGAAAAAGTACCCTCAAGTTCAGAAGCTATTATATGCAGTACTTCTAACTGCCCGCAAGCTACGTCACTACTTTGATGACCACAAAGTCATAGTAGTCACTGGTTTTCCGATAGGGGATATTCTTCACAACAAGGAAGCCATTGGCCGAATAGCCAAATGGGCTTGTGAGCTGGGATCTCATGACATCGAATTTCGACCTCGCACTGCCATCAAAACTCAAGCATTGGTTGATTTCGTATCAGAGTGGACTGAACAGCAAGTACCAGATAACCCAGAGACTGCAGAAGTATGGCAAATGTATTTTGATGGCTCACTGAAGCTGCAGGGAGCAGGAGCAGGAATTCTTGTAACACCCTGAATTTGGGGGTATAAAATTTCTTTGCTCATATTCACAAATTCAGGTGTTACTTCCCTTTTCTCATCCTTCCTCATTCTTTTCTTTCTCATTTCTATAGGAGAAAAGTGCTTATTTTATTTGTAATTATAGTTTAATAGGTTAAACCCTAAGGGAGTATGAATTGTTGCATCATGTTGAACCCTAGATTTCACTTTTGCTTGGTGCATAATTCTTGGAAAGTCTAATTTGAATTTGTGGCTTATTTGGATTGGAATCAAATAGAGAAAATAAAAAGAAAAGAGAAAACAAATTTCAGAATAAAAAGAAAAGGAAAAGAAGCCCAACCCTGCCGCCCCCTCGGCCTTTCGGCCCACTAAGCCCATCCCGCACGCGCGCTCTTCCCCCCCCCCCCCCCCCCCCCCCCCCCGCTCTCTCTCTGCCCTGGCGGGCCCGCCCGTCAGCGCAGCTGCCTCCCGCGCGCCCGCCCCCGCTTTCCCCTCTCTCTCTGCTCGCGGGCCCGGCTTGTCAGCCCCGTCGTCCTCGCGTAACTGCCGCCCGAGCTGCGCGCGGCCGCCTTCTCCTCGCCCACGTCGCGCGTGGAGCTCGCAACCGCCCCACCCCCGGCCACTTGGGCCCAGAACCCCACTCGCCCTCTCCCCCTCCCTCATTTGCGCTCTAGTAGACCCCTCTCTCTCACCTCCCCCTCGCTGCGCACACGCCCGAGCGCCGCCACCATAAACCCCCGCCGTCCCGAGCTCGTTTCCCCGTCGCCGTTGGAGCTCCGCCGTGCCCTTTGCCCCGGTGAGCTCCGCCCCGACGTCCGCAACCCGGGACGTGCCCCAATTTCCCCTCCCCCTCCCTATTTCTCTCTGCTCGCGCTCACCCGCCGTTCCCCGTGCAGCCGCGGAGGTCCGCCACCGTCGCCCCGGGCCACCGTCGCGCCATTGCCGCCACCGAGGAGTCCCCGGAGCCCGCCTTGAGGTAAAGAACCTCTCCCGCCCCTATCGACCCGTGTATTGCCTTCTGCTGCGTTTGATTCCTCGCCGGAGTTGTTCACCGCCGCCGCTGAGCCGCTTTGCCGTAGACCACCCCCCTCCGGTGCCCCTGCCCCGACCCAGTCCCCACCGGGCGATTCCCCGTGCCCTCCCCAACCTTCCCGGCCACTCAGGTCGCCCTAGAGACCCGCCAAGCGCCCGCGCCCCTCGTCTCCGGCGAGTCCTCCGCCGCGGGGACGAGCGCCGCCGCCCCAGCTAGCCGTAGGAAAGGCCCAAGCCGGCCACCCGATCCCCGCCGTCCGTCCCAGATCGGGCGGTCCCGTTTTAATTAGGCCGAAGCCAATCCTGGCCGTCCGCCGGAGATCCAGCGGCCCAGGCCCGCTTCCCCCACACCCCGCCTCCCTGCCGTTGGGCCCCGCCTGTCAGCCCGCCCGCGCCCGCGCTGCCGTTTGGGCCCCGCCTGTCAGCCGCGTGCTCGCGCTGCCCGCCCGGCCCCGCCTATCAGCCGCTCAGACCGCCGCGCGCTCGTGCGCCCGCCCGCAGGATCTAATCCTGGCCGTTCGCCTTAGATCTGACGGCCGTAGTAGCCCGATACCCCTTCGCCCGCGCGTTTTCTTAAAGAGACCCCCGGTTTTCTGGAATTTGAACCCGTCGTCCCTGGTTTCTCTCAGTTAGGTCCCTGGGCCTTTTATTTAATTCAAAATAGGTATTTAGGGTATATTTTTAACCCCTAAACTTGTAAAATCCATAACTTTGTCATATGAACTCCAAATTAGGTGCTTCAAATTGCAAAATGCTCATGATGTTTTTGTCTATCTATTTAAACAATGTTTCCCTGCTGTTTCCATGTACCAATTAATGATTAATCATTAGGATAGGATTAAGGTTATTGGAACCCTATTTGAGATAATTAGAAGTTGGTAGACTTTAATAAAAGTTGGAGCACCTAAGTTTATGGACTTAAACACCTAAGTTAGGAACTTAAAACCATGTAATGATTTAACCCCACCACTGACTTAAACCTGATTAGTGGATAATGAATCACTTTGTATAGTCCTCTACCCCAGACCTAGGGAACACTAGAGTGCCTATCCCTTTTCTACTATGAACTTGTGATCCCTCTCTGCTGCATATGTTTGGTATGTTGCTTTTTGTTTGTTATTTTCCCAAGTGCATAGTGTGAATGATTACTTTACGTAGACAACGAGCAGTCTGTGTTTCCCGAGGAGGTTGCAGAGGAAGTCCCTGATCAGCAGTTTGGTGAAGGCAAGTGTCCTCTGTCCCATTATGTCATATTCATTTATAACTTACTACCCCGCATTACTTACTTGAAACCTAAGGATTGACTAGCTTTACACTTTACTTTATCCTTGATGACCTTATGGGCTGTTATGGTTAGCACTCTGCTATTGCCTTAACTTAATCAATGAACATGATGTGACTATTTATGATACTGTTATCCTGATGATGTTGATGATCTGGTGATACTCTAGGGGGCTCAGGCTGTTTCCTGAGTACCTCTCCGTAAGGACTTGTTCGTTGAGAGACCACCCGGGATAACAGTACAACCATGAGGGTGAAATGGGATGCCCTTAGCTGATTAATTGGATGAACTAGAGGTGTAGTTGCTTAGCCATCGTGCCGTCAATGGGGTCCAGGCACAGTGCTTGCTCTGCCGAGGCTGAGTGCCGAGGTTCTTTTGTTTTGCTCTTTGTTAGTCACTCTCCTGCGGGGAGGGGTACTGTGTTTATCAAACTGGAGAAACCTAACAGGCAGCTATGATCACTAGGGAATCTTTGTAAAAGCTACATAGTGATGCCCTGCCGGACCACCTAGGTAGTGGTCAATGGGGATTAGCTCTCCCCGGGTAGAAAGGGAATCATGACTCATGGGTAAAGTGTGCAACCTCTGCAGAGGGTAGTGAAACTGGTATATCAGCCGTGCTCACGGTTAAGAGCAGCCTTGGGATCCTCTTTGATTAGAGATACAGATGGTTCGAGATACAAGGAATATGTTATGGTTTTGGCTCGACTATGATGACGATGTTCCTCGATGAGGAAATGGTTTACGGGTTGGTTAATGCTAAAATCTGGCTTCTACTAATGATAAATATCTGACCAACTAAAAGCAACTGCTTGAGCTTAACCCCACATAAAGCTAGTCCACTTCAGCCAAACGGGACATTTGCTGAGTACGTTGATGTGTACTCATCCTTGCTTTACCACAAAAACACCAGGTTGCCCGCATTGTAACCACTGCTCAGGAGAAGGCGAAGTCGTGGAAGGAGACTTCCAGGAGTTCCAAGACTACGGCGAATTTTAGATGTGGGTTGGCGGCAACCCCAATCAGCTGCTTGTGGAGGCCTTATCTTTACTGCGTTTCGCTAGTACTTTGATTTACCTGTTCAGACAATGACTTTGTGGATGTCTATGACTCTGTGATGTAATAAGTTATTACTCTTTTATGTTATTATTCGAGTATTGTGCGATGATGTTCATTTATGTAATCGCTGTGTACGTGAGTTCTGATCCTGGCACGTACATAGTTCGCATTCGGTTTGCCTTCTAAAACCGGGTGTGACATAAGTGGTATCAAAGCCAAGTTGACTGTAGGACCGCTGACCTAGAGTAGCACTGGTCGTACTAAGGACTATTGACCTTCCCTCTCACCTTGACCTCTGTTGTTACTTCAAAAGTCGGTCACCTCGACCAACCCTATGTTCTACTACATATATATATACACACTATATCATACCTTGTTAAAATTTTTATCTTATCCTGTCTATGGTTTATTCACTTGTCATATTAGTTCTGCTCTTACTCTTGTGCTTACGGTGTCTTTTGTAGATGGCTCGTCTTAGACACACTGCACGTAAGTCGGTGATTCCTTTCCTGCCGTCTCGACTTGCGGAGCGTCCACTGCACCGCACCGTGTCCGGTCAGTCGAGTCACCTGGAGAGGCTGCACCACCGCCTGCGTGAGGAGCAGGAACGCCGGCGCCAGCACAAAGAGCAGCAGGGCTCTTCCTCCCCACCCCAGCGAGAGGTGGAGTCCGTGAGGCCCCGTTCCTCTGTTGCCCAGCTGGAGGCGCCCCCTGCACCACCGCGGGACGCCCCAGCTGTTGGAGGAGCTACTGGAGGAGATCCTGGAGGAGACCCCGACGACGACGACTCAGACCACAGCACGGAGTCTTCTGAGCCGCAGGAGGCGGAAGGATGGGTCGCCCGACCCATCACCCGTGACGCCGCTCGCGGTTGTCACTTCCACGACGCACTCGACACCTTGCTGCGCCAGGCTTTCGACCGGCACACCTGGTCGATCGAGTATCGTTGTGTAGTATACCAGCACAGTCGCGGGAGGTACCCGGATCGCTGGGAGGCTACCTGCCTAGTTCGCCGTCCGGAGGATGACCTCCGGGGTGCGGAGGCCGTTTCGGAGCACTATTCCATCTCCGAGAGGGACACTGCAGAGGCGGCTATGCAGGATGCAGCACGACGTGCACTCTCCCAGTACTGTTCTTTGTTCGGTGGGGTGGCCGACGGTCTTAACCTTCGGTACTACCCCCGCCGTCCTACTGGCAGCACCGAGAGTGTGGTTGTCTCACCTATTGGTGAGGGTAACCCTAGGTTGAGCAGCACAGTCAACCTAGTCGCAGTGCTTAACACCGAGCTGGATCACTCTCTAGACGAGCTAAGTAGGGCTCGAACGGAGATTGCGGAGTTGCGTGCTGAGCTGGCAGAGCACCATCACCAGGAGGGTGGTTCTCCCGCTCCTGTTGGGACTCAGCACCCATACCGCTCGCCGCCACGTGGTCACCACACTTATGGTTCCCCTGTCTGTAAGACCAGGATAGATCTGGATCCTTAGATCGTTAGCGTCGGAGTTTGTAATAATTCTTAAGTCAGATGTCTCAGTCTTAGGTAGTCAGTTTAGTTTGCTTATCAGTTGCTTCCATTTAGTTTAGTTTGCTTGTCAGTTGCTTTCATGCTTGTTATGATGAACTTGTGCTAGATTCGAATCTTTGTAATGACTGTTGCCAACCTGTGGGTTTCCCCTGCAGTTCGGCCTAGCTAGTAATGTTAATGAAGTCAGTTGCTTAGTTGGGAAACCATTTACTTCTACTTTCCTTCTTATCCGAGAAGCTGTGTTGAATCGTAATGAGGATCAGTGAAGCTTTTTGTTCACTCAGTGTCATGAAGAATTCTGTATTCTCTTTTCTTATGCTGAAGGGTTGTAAGATCAATGCTGATGTACGAATGTCTTCCACAGATGTCTGACAACAGGCGCCGATGCAATAGGCGTGCTCAGCAAGAGCAGCATGACCAGCAGAAGGAACAACAGAGGCAGCCTCCCCCACCACCCCCGATGTCAGTGGAGTAGATGTTCTTGATGCAGACTCAGGCAGTGCAGGCCATTGGGCAGACTCTGGCAGCCATGCAGCAGGCTCAACAGCAACTCCAACCCCAATTGCAAGTGCAGATGCCCCAGATGCCACGAGATAAGCGTGGTGAGTTCATGAGAGGGCACCCTCCTACCTTCGCCCATTCTGCCGACCCCATGGATGCAGAAGACTGGCTGCGCGCAGTGGAAAGGGAACTGCGCACCGCCCAATGTGACGACAGGGAGAAGGTTCTGTATGGTCCCCGCCAGCTAAGGGGAGTAGCCCAGTCCTGGTGGGAGTCCTACCTCGCCACACATGCTGACCCCGAAGCCATCACCTGGGAAGAATTCAGCGAGAGTTTCCGCAGGTACCATGTGCCAGAGGGACTGATGATCGTGAAGAAGGAGGAGTTTCTGGCTCTGAAGCAGGGACCCCTATCTGTTAGTGAATACAGAGACAAGTTTCTGCAGCTATCTCGTTATGCACCTGAGGATGTCAACACTGATGCTAAAAGGCAGTACAGGTTCATGAGGGGTTTGGTGGATCCCCTGCATTACCAGCTGATGAATCACACCTTCCCCACCTTCCAGCACCTGATCGATAGGGTAGTTATGACTGAGAAGAAGTGTAAGGATATGGAAGATCGGAAGCGCAAGATGAGTGGACCCCAGTCCGGAGGCATCAGCCGTCCACGTTTCTCAGGCAGTTCATCTCAGCAAGGCAGGCCTGGTCACCCACAGCAATATCAGAATCAGAATCAGCGTCCGCATCAGCAGCAGTTTCAGAGGCAGTACCCGCAGCAGCAGCAGCAGTATCGTCAGAACAGCCAGCAAGGAGGTAATCAGTATCAGAAGCAGAACAACCAGACACCTCGCCTTCCTGCCCCAGCAGCAAATCAGAGCAACCAAGCAGCCCCAGCACAAGGAGGAGGCAGAGGCTGTTTCCACTGTGGAGATCTAGGCCACTGGGCGATGCAGTGCCCAAAGAAGATGGCGCAGCAGCAGACCAACCCCAATGCTCCAACAAGGCAAGGTGTACTGCAGCCGGCGGCAGGCAATCATAGCCAAGCGTACAACCGTGGAAAGGTGAACCACTTGGAGGCCGAAGCGATACAGGATGCACCAGATGTGGCAGTAGTTATGTTCTCAGTCGAATCTCATCCCGCAAAAGTGCTATTTGATACTGGTGCAACTCATTCATTTGTCACTGCAACATGGGTAGAATTGCATAACATCTCAGTAGAGGCAATGATGCCGCCCATGAGGATTAATTCGGTTGGTGGCAAGGTGCAAACAGATAAAATATGTTCAAATATAATGGTGGAAATAAGGGGGATAGGATTCCCCAGTGACTTAATAGTAATAGACACCCCTGGGATAGATGTTATTCTAGGGATGAATTGGTTAATGAAGTATGAAGCAAATGTTAGTTGTGACAAGAGGACCGTAACATTGAAGTCCCCGTCAGGAGAAGAGGTAGTGGCCGAGCTAAGGATGCCTAAGTCAGAGGAGGGAGCCTGTCACCAGATTTCAGTTGATAGTGAGGAGCCCAACCCGCTCGAGGCTATCAAGGTTGTGTCAGACTTTCCGGATGTGTTTCCCGAGGAGCTAACGGGCATGCCACCCGAGAGAAAAGTCAAATTTGCCATAGAGCTTATCCCTGGTACCGCCCCCATTTCCAAAAGAGCCTATCGAGTGTCTGGACCAGAATTGGTGGAACTCAAGAAGCAGATAGACGAGATGTTAGAGAAGGGTTACATCAGGCCAAGTACCTCGCCTTGGGCCGCTCCAGTGTTGTTTGTAGAGAAGAAAGATGGTACTAAAAGGATGTGCATAGACTACAGAGCCTTGAATGAAGTCACTGTCAAGAACAAGTACCCCCTGCCAAGGATAGAAGATTTGTTCGACCAGCTCAGAGGTGCCAGCGTATTCTCGAAGATAGATCTGAGATCAGGTTACCATCAACTCAGAATCCGACCCTCGGACATACCGAAGACAGCATTCATCACCAAGTATGGATTATATGAGTTCACAGTTATGTCCTTTGGTTTGACAAATGCGCCAGCCTTCTTTATGTACCTGATGAACAGTGTGTTCATGGACTATCTAGACAAGTTTGTGGTAGTGTTCATCGATGATATCCTAATATACTCTCAAAGCGAGGAAGATCATGTAGAGCATTTGAAGATGGTATTGCAAAGACTCCAAGAGCATCAGTTGTATGCCAAGCTGGGCAAATGCGAGTTCTGGATTCATGAAGTCTTATTTCTGGGTCACATCATAAATCAAGATGGGTTAGCAGTGGATCCAAAGAAAGTAGCAGATATTCTGAACTGGAAAGCACCGAAGGATGTTCGTGGGATCAAGAGCTTCATTGGAATGGCTGGATATTACAGGCGTTTCATCGAAGGCTTCTCAAAGATTGCTAGACCGATGACAGCGTTACTAGCGAAGAAGGTTGAGTTTAAGTGGACCCAAAAGTGTCAGGAAGCATTTGAAGAACTGAAAAATAGATTGACTACAGCTCCTGTGTTAGTCCTGCCTGACGTTCACAAGTCATTCTCAGTGTATTGCGACGCTTCGTACACCGGATTGGGATGTGTGCTAATGCAAGAAGGAAGAGTGGTAGCATACTCATCTCGACAGCTGAAGATTCATGAGAAAAATTATCCCACACATGACCTGGAATTGGCAGCAGTGGTTCATGCTTTAAAGACCTGGAGACATTACCTGTATGGGCAGAAGTGCGACATCTACACAGATCATAAAAGTCTGAAGTACATATTCACCCAGTCAGAGTTAAACATGAGGCAGCGAAGATGGTTGGAATTGATCAAAGACTATGAGTTGGAGATACATTACCATCCAGGCAAAGCCAATGTTGTTGCAGATGCTCTGAGCAGGAAGAGTCAAGTTAATATGTTGGCCTCGTACCCGATGTCGTACGAGTTAGCCAAAGAGTTCGACAGACTGAGCCTCGGTTTCCTGAACAGTACGCAAGGAGTAACAGTGGAGTTAGAGCCCACCCTAGAGCGGGAGATCAAAGAAGGGCAGAAGGATGATGAAAACATCAACAAGATTCGGCAGCTGATCTTAGAAGGAAGAGGCAAAGACTTTCGAGAGGATGAAGAGGGAGTAATATGGTTCAAGGACCGATTGTGTGTTCCCGACCTCAAACCCATTCGGGAACTGATCCTCAAGGAAGCTCATGAGACAGCCTACTCCATACACCCTAGAAGTGAGAAGATGTACCAGGATTTAAAAAGAAGGTTTTGGTGGTATGGCATGAAAAGAGAGATCGCAGAATATGTCGCCATCTGTGATAGCTGTCAGAGAACCAAAGTAGAGCATCAGAGGCCTGCCGGATTGTTGCAGCCATTGCGGATTCCTCAGTGGAAGTGGGATGAGATCGGGATGGATTTTATAGTTGGCCTACCTCGTACCCGGGTCAGTTATGATTCCATCTGGGTAGTTGTGGACCGCTTAACAAAGGTGGCCCATTTCATACCTGTGAAGACAACATACACCGGAGCAACGTTAGCTGAGTTATACATGTCACGGATAGTCTGCCTTCATGGTGTGCCGAAGAAGATAGTGTCAGATCGAGGAACGCAGTTCACCTCTCATTTTTGGCAGTAGCTACAAGAAGCTTTGGGCACGCATTTGAACTTTAGCTCAGCTTATCACCCATAGACAGACGGTCAGACTGAAAGAACTAATCAGATCCTAGAAGATATGTTGAGAGCCTGTGCGTTGCAAGACAAGTCAGGATGGGACAAAAGATTACCTTATGCAGAATTCTCCTACAACAATAGTTACCAGGCTAGCTTGAAGATGTCACCGTTTTAGGCACTCTATGGACGGAGTTGTAGGACTCCGCTGCATTGGGACCAGCCTGGAGAGAGACAGGTGTTTGGCCCCGACATCTTGCTTGAAGCCGAAGAGAATATCAAAATGGTTCGGGAGAATCTGAAGATAGCCCAGTCAAGACAGCGAAGCTATGCGGACCGAAGGAGAAGAGAACTGAGTTTTGAAGTGGGAGATTACGTCTATCTGAAGGTGTCACCTATCAGGGGAGTCAGAAGGTTCGGAGTTAAAGGCAAGTTAGCACCCCGGTACGTTGGACCATATCAGATTCAAGCAAAGCGTGGAGAAGTGGCTTACCAACTCAACCTACCAGAAAGTTTGTCGGCAGTGCACAATGTGTTCCATGTGTCCCAACTGAAGAAGTGTCTGCGAGTACCAGAAGAACAGTTGCCAGTGGAGGGTTTGGAAGTCCAGGAGGATCTGACATACATAGAGAAACCAACGCAGATTCTGGAGTTTGCAAACAGAGTCACCCGGAGGAACACCATCAGAATGTGCAAAGTCAGATGGGGTCACCACTCTGAGGAAGAAGCAACCTGGGAACGAGAAGATGACCTGAAGGCCAAATACCCTGAACTCTTTGCTGACCAACCTTGAATCTCGGGGCGAGATTCTTTTAAGGGGGATAGGTTTGTAACACCCTGAATTTGGGGGTATAAAATTTCTTTGCTCATATTCACAAATTCAGGTGTTACTTCCCTTTTCTCATCCTTCCTCATTCTTTTCTTTCTCATTTCTATAGGAGAAAAGTGCTTATTTTATTTGTAATTATAGTTTAATAGGTTAAACCCTAAGGGAGTATGAATTGTTGCATCATGTTGAACCCTAGATTTCACTTTTGCTTGGTGCATAATGCTTGGAAAGTATAATTTGAATTTGTGGCTTATTTGGATTGGAATCAAATAGAGAAAATAAAAAGAAAAGAGAAAACAAATTTCAGAATAAAAAGAAAAGGAAAAGAAGCCCAACCCTGCCGCCCCCTTGGCCTTTCGGCCCACTAAGCCCATCCCGCGCGCACGCTCTTTCCCCCCCCCCCCCCCGCTCTCTCTCTGCCCTGGCGGGCCCGCCCGTCAGCGCAGCCGCCTCCCGCGCGCCCGCCCCCGCTTTCCCCTCTCTCTCTGCTCGCGGGCCCGGCTTGTCAGCCCCGTCGTCCTCGCGTAACTGCCGCCCGAGCTGCGCGCGGCCGCCTTCTCCGCGCCCACGTCGCGCGTGGAGCTCGCAACCGCCCCACCCCCGGCCACTTGGGCCCAGAACCCCACTCGCCGTCTCCCCCTCCCTCATTTGCGCTCCAGCAGACCCCTCTCTCTCACCTCCCCCTCGCTGCGCACACGCCCGAGCGCCGCCGCCATAAACCCCCGCCGTCCCGAGCTCGTTTCCCTGTCGCCGTTGGAGCTCCGCCGTGCCCTTTGCCCCGGTGAGCTCCGCCCCGACGTCCGCAACCCGGGACGTGCCCCAATTTCCCCTCCCCCTCCCTATTTCTCTCTGCCCGCGCTCACCCGCCGTTCCCCGTGCAGCCGCGGAGGTCCGCCACCGTCGCCCCGGGCCACCGTCGCGCCATTGCCGCCACCGAGGAGTCCCCGGAGCCTGCCTTGAGGTAAAGAACCTCTCCCGCCCCTATCGACCCATGTATTGCCTTCTGCTGCGTTTGATTCCTCGCCGGAGTTGTTCACCGCCGCCGCCGAGCCGCTTTGCCGTAGACCGCCCCCCTCCGGTGCCCCTACCCCGACCCAGTCCCCACCGGGCGATTCCCCGTGCCCTCCCCAACCTTCCCGGCCACTCAGGTCGCCCCAGAGACCCGCCAAGCGCCCGCGCCCCTCGTCTCCGGCGAGTCCTCCGCCGCGGGGACGAGCGCCGCCGCCCCAGCTAGCCGTAGGAAAGGCCCAAGCCGGCCACCCGATCCCGCCGTCCGTCCCATATCGGGCGGTCCCGTTTTAATTAGGCCGAAGCCAATCCTGGCCGTCCGCCGGAGATCCAGCGGCCCAGGCCCGCTTCCCCCACACCCCGCCTCCCTGCCGTTGGGCCCCGCCTGTCAGCCCGCCCGCGCCCGCGCTGCCGTTTGGGCCCCGCCTGTCAGCCCGCCCACGCCCGCGCTGCCGTTTGGGCCCCGCCTGTCAGCCACGTGCTCGCGCTGCCCGCCCGGCCCTGCCTGTCAGCCGCTCAGACCGCCGCGCGCTCGCGCGCCCGCCCGCAGGATCTAATCCTGGCCGTTCGCCTTAGATCTGACGGCCGTAGTAGCCCGATACCCCTTCGCCCGCGCGTTTTCTTAAAGAGACCCCCGGTTTTCTGGAATTTGAACCCGCCGTCCCCGGTTTCTCTCAGTTAGGTCCCTGGGCCTTTAATTTAATTCAAAATAGGTATTTAGGGTATATTTTTAACCCCTAAACTTGTAAAATCCATAACTTTGTCATATGAACTCCAAATTAGGTGCTTCAAATTGCAAAATGCTCATGATGTTTTTGTCTATCTATTTAAACAATGTTTCCCTGCTGTTTCCATGTACCAATTAATGATTAATCATTAGGATAGGATTAAGGTTATTGGAACCCTATTTGAGATAATTAGAAGTTGGTAGACTTTAATAAAAGTTGGAGCACCTAAGTTTATGGACTTAAACACCTAAGTTAGGAACTTAAAACCATGTAATGATTTAACCCCACCACTGACTTAAACCTGATTAGTGGATAATGAATCACTTTGTATAGTCCTCTACCCCAGACCTAGGGAACACCAGAGTGCCTATCCCTTTTCTACTATGAACTTGTGATCCCTCTCTGCTGCATATGTTTGGTATGTTGCTTTTTGTTTGTTATTTTCCCAAGTGCATAGTGTGAATGATTACTTTACGTAGACAACGAGCAGTCTGTGTTTCCCGAGGAGGTTGCAGAAGAAGTCCCTGGTCAGCAGTTTGGTGAAGGCAAGTGTCCTCTGTCCCATTATGTCCTATTCATTTATAACTTACTACCCCGCATTACTTACTTGAAACCTAAGGATTGACTAGCTTTACACTTTACTTTATCCTTGATGACCTTATGGGCTGTTATGGTTAGCACTCTGCTATTGCCTTAACTTAATCAATGAACATGATGTGACTATTTATGATACTGTTATCCTGATGATGTTGATGATTTGGTGATACTCTAGGGGGCTCAGGTTGTTTCCTGAGTACCTCTCCGTAAGGACTTGTTCGTTGAGAGACCACCCGGGATAACAGTACAACCATGAGGGTGAAATGGGATGCCCTTAGCTGATTAATTGGATGAACTAGAGGTGTAGTTGCTTAGCCGTCGTGCCGTCAATGGGGTCCAGGCACAGTGCTTGCTCTGCCGAGGCTGAGTGCCGAGGTTCTTTCGTTTTGCTCTTTGTTAGTCACTCTCCTGCGGGGAGGGGTACTGTGTTTATCAAACTGGAGAAACCTAACGGGCAGCTATGATCACTAGGGAATCTTTGTAAAAGCTACGTAGTGATGCCCTGCCGGACCACCTAGGTAGTGGTCAATGGGGATTAGCTCTCCCCGGGTAGAAAGGGAATCATGACTCATGGGAAAAGTGTGCAACCTCTGCAGAGGGTAGTGAAACTGGTATATCAGCTGTGCTCACGGTTAAGAGCAGCCTTGGGATCCTCTTTGATTAGAGATACAGATGGTTCGAGATACAAGGATTATGTTATGGTTTTGGCTCGACTATGATGATGATGTTCCTCGATGAGGAAATGGTTTACGGGTTGGTTAATGCTAAAATCTGGCTTCTACTAATGATAAATACCTGACCAACTAAAAGCAACTGCTTGAGCTTAACCCCACATAAAGCTAGTCCACTTCAGCCAAACGGGACATTTGCTGAGTACGTTGATGTGTACTCATCCTTGCTTTACCACAAAAACACCATGTTGCCCGCATTGTAACCACTGCTCAGGAGAAGGCGAAGTCGTGGAAGGAGACTTCCAGGAGTTCCAAGACTACGACGAATTTTAGATGTGGGTTGGCGGCAACCCCCAGTCAGCTGCCTGTGGAGGCCTTATCTTTACTGCGTTTCGCTAGTACTTTGATTTACCTGTTCAGACAATGACTTTGTGGATGTCTATGACTCTGTGATGTAATAAGTTATTACTCTTTTATGTTATTATTCGAGTATTGTGCGATGATGTTCATTTATGTAATCGCTGTGTACGTGAGTTCTGATCCTGGCACGTACATAGTTCGCATTCGGTTTGCCTTCTAAAACCGGGTGTGACAATTCTCTTCACCACACCTGGAGGCGAGCACCTCAAATATGCCCTCCAGTTGCTGTTTCCGGCCTCCAACAATGCAGCCGAGTATGAAGCTCTGATCCATGGATTGAACATCGCCATATCATTGGGCATCAAGAGACTGATGGTGTACGAAGACTCTCTGGTGGTCATTAGCCAGATAAACAAAGAGTGGGGTTGTTCAAGCGATTCAATGGGAAAGTACTGCACTGCCGTCCGAAAGCTGGAAGATAAATTTGAGGGTCTGGAATTTCATCATGTAGAAAGAGATCGGAACACGACAGCCGATGTATTGTCCAAGCTAGGATCCAGTCGAACTCAGGTCCCACCTGGAGTCTTTGTACAAGAAATACTACAGCCGAGCATCTCAATGGATCAAGCAGAAGAGTGTAATATTATAAATCAACCAGAGTCAGACTCTGATGACTGGAGAAGGCCAATCATCAGGTATATAAAGAATGAAGAGGAACCAGATGACAAAAATGCGGCCGAGCGTATTGCCAGACAGTCAGCTCACTACACACTCATTGGGGAAACATTTAGAAGGGGTGCATCAGGCGTCCTCATGAAGTGCATCCTCTCATCTACTGGGAAGCAACTTCTGGATGAGGTCCATGCTGGGCAATGTGGAATACATGCAGCGTCCAGGACACTAGTTGGGAAGGTCTTCAGGTCAGGATTCTATTGGCCAACAGCGAAGAGTGATGCAGCCGAGTTAGTTCAGAGGTGCGAAGCTTGCCAGTACTTGTCAAAACAACAACATCTACCAGCACAGCAACTGCAGACCATACCAGTGACTTGGCCCTTCGCATGCTGGGGACTGGATATGATTGGACCTTTCAAGAAAGCTCAAGGAGGATACACTCATGTACAGGTAGCAATCGACAAATTCACTAAATGGATAGAGTTCAAACCCATTGCTTCTTTAACCTCAGCTAAGGCCGTGGAATTCATATGAGACATAATATTCAGATTCGGGATACCAAGCAGCATCATAACTAACCTAGGATCCAACTTCACAAGTTCAGAGTTCTTCGACTTCTGCGAGCAAAAAAGCATTCAGATCAATTATTCTTATGTAGCACATCCAAGAGCCAACGGGAAGGTTGAGCGAGCCAACGGGATGATACTGGAGGCACTCAAGAAAAAGGTCTTCGATAAGAATGAAAAGTTCGCATGAAAGTGGATAAAGGAATTGCCCTATGTTGTCTGGAGCCTAAGAACCTAGCCTAGCCGAGCTCTGCATGGAAACACTCCTTTCTTCATGGTCTATGGGTCAGAGGCAGTATTACAAGCCGACCTCAAGTTCGGAGCGCCAAGGTTGATCTTCGAAAGCATAGCAGAAGTCGAAGCCACCAGGCTAGAGGACATTGATGTACTCGAGGAAGAACGGCTGAATGCAGTAATCCAATCAGCACGATACCAGCAGACTCTAAGGCGCTATCACGACAAGGTCGTGCGGCAGCGATCCTTATCAGTAGGAGATCTCGTCCTCCGCCGAATTCTAACGGGGGAGGGACGACACAAGTTATCACCCTTATGGGAAGGACCCTTCGTAGTAGCAGAAGTCACTCGGCCAGGATCATATCGTCTCACTCAGATGGACGGCACAGAAGTTGGGAACTCCTGGAATATAGAACACCTCAGGAAATTTTATCCCTAGCTGGATTTCAAAAGCTATCGGGACGACGATGTACTCTGTAAAATGGAAATATGTCATCAATAAAAAAGGGCTTCAAAGATACTCAGTTTGTTCATGATTGACTTGCATTCTTACTTAACTCGGGGTGACCACTATGCCCTGCTAACGGAGCAATCGGCTTAAGTCGGCAACGAGTTAAGGCGGTGCAACATGCTCGCGCTTACTTAACTCGGGGTGACCACTATGCCCTGCTAACGGAGCAATCGGCTTAAGTCGGCAACGACTTAAGGCGGTGCAACATGCTCGCGCTTACTTAACTCGGGGTGACCACTATGCCCTGCTAACGGAGCAATCGGCTTAAGTCGGCAACGACTTAAGGCGGTGCAACATGCTCGCGCTTACTTAACTCGGGGTGACCACTATGCCCTGCTAACGGAGCAATCGGGTTAAGTCGGCAATGACTTAAGGCGGTGCAACATGCTCGCGCTTACTTAACTCGGGGTGACCACTATGCCCTGCTAACAGAGCAATCGACTAAAGTCAGCAGCGACTTAAGCCGGTGCAACATGCTCGCGCCTACGCAATTCAGGGTGACCACTACGCCCTATTAACAGAAGCAATCGACTTAAGTCAGCAGCGACTTAAGGCGATCTGACGTGCTTACAATTACTCATATAAGGATGACTTCTATATCCCGCAAACAAATTTCAAAACCATCGCACATCATTTTACTACTGCAAATTTACGAACTGATGAATTCTGAAACAATATGAGAATAACAATGTCGTTCAAGTACTGAAATGACGTCCTCTAACAAATGTCTGACCATGCTAACCGCGTGCCCAAAGCACGCAAAATGTTTCTCTATTTTGTGATATTTTTCTCAGGAGCAATCGATGAGGAAGGGCGACTCGAGGAATCAGGGGCAGCATTCACGTCAGCCCTTATATCTTCGGGAACAACCACGCCGGGTCTCCACATCAAGATTCGCCCCGCCCAAATGGCCTTATCCATGGCTCTGTCGCACTGGGCTCTGA
Organism: Zea mays; assembly: GCF_902167145.1. Taxonomy (NCBI): domain Eukaryota; kingdom Viridiplantae; phylum Streptophyta; class Magnoliopsida; order Poales; family Poaceae; genus Zea; species Zea mays. The sequence goes on from NC_050101.1 coordinate 23,967,428, forward strand.
GAGTAACGGAAGTTTCTTCAGCAACCTTGGCAGCCAGCCGAGCAGTTTCTAACTCCTGGGCGATGGATTTCTTGGAAGCTCAGAGTTCTTTGATAGTAGCGTCCTTCGCTGATATCAACTGCTTGAGCCGGGTCACCTCATCCGTAGATTCCTGCAGCTTACAGCGTTGGTTGTCTAATTCTTCCATGGTGAAGCGATGACTCCTCTCCAGAATGGTCAGCGAGTTGCTAGAATCGCGATACAATCTGTCGAGACTGTCACGAGAAGCAGCAAGGATACATTTTTCTTCCTGCAAACAAAAGTCAACCTCCTCAAACATCAAGCAAGCAATAGGAGCACAACAAGGCAAGGCACAGTTTCATAAGTCACCTTTTCAGAATTAAGCTGAGCGTGAAGGGAAGAGCTCAGTGCATTAGCGTCATCTAAGGCAGCAGAGACCTGGGCTAGTTCAGTCTGACTTTGAGAATACTTTTCTTCAAAGTCAGAGCACCGCTGGACCAATTCAGCCTGATCTCGAGAGTGTTTCTCTTCAAGAGTGGAAATCTGTTGAGTCATACCTAGCAGGAGACAACCAAACAAAGGGGGTCAGAATGTAAAGCAGTTTAATAGTGAAGACAAAGAGAAGCAAAAAAGCACTAACCAGCGTTGGTCGTCTCCAAGTCAGAGACACGATGTTGAAGTAACACTGGATTCCAACGAGCAAGAGACGAAGCTACTTCTGGAACAGGAGGACCCTGTAACCTCAGCTGGCTAGCCATCCCGTCCACCAAAGCCTGATAAGGAGAGCAGATGAGTGTAATGACAACAGTTCATGCGGTGTAAAAATCAAGCTGAAGTATGCCACAGTACCTGGAGGTTGGAAAAGAACGAAGGGACCCCCAAATCATGAGAGATCAATTGATGACCGAGCGTAAGGCCGCCACCCGAAGCAGCTTGCAACGAACCAGCAGGAACCAACTCAGTGCCATCAACAGAGCCCACAACTTGGTCAGCGGGGACGCTGCCCTCTAAGGCGACCCCTTGGTCCAAAGCTTGGGCTACCACCATGCAGCCGGAGTGCGGAGGCGATCCCGCATGAACGTCCATGGAAGTACAGGAGGGAGACCCCGCTCGGACACCCTCGGGGGCTGGGTCATAGTTTGAACTGCCCACTTGAGCCGGATCATCCCCGGCAGCACCCTCGGGGGCTGGGCAGTGGCTTGCACTACCCACCCGAACTAAGTCATCCCCGGCACCATCCTTGGGGGCTGGGCATGTGTCAACACCATCCTTGGGGTCCAAGTTCTCTGCGGTAGCCACCTCTAAGGCTGATGGGCCCTCAGTTACTTCCATGGGACCAGGACGATCCAAGTCAGTCTCCTGACCCTCAAGATCGCGCTCTAAGGTCGACGAGGCACGGGATGACCTCAACCCAGCATCAAGCACATCAGCACAAACCTCCATCACACCATCATCTGCTGGCTCCGATAACAAATCCTCTGGAACCATATCCTCAAGAGTCTGATCAAAATTTGCCAGGGACAATTCTTGCAGACCAATGAGAGCAGACAAAGCAGGAGAAGGAACTCCACTACTTTCACCACTAGCGATAAACTGCCGACTGTTTTTCTGAGTCAAAGGAACTTCATCCTCTTCCTCCCCGTCGTCTTCATTAGCAACATAGGCAGCACCCCCATTGGGATCACCAACAGATGGAGCACCCACATTGGGATCAGCAGCTGATCGGGCACACCCATTGGGGTCAGCGTCAATAAATTCAGTCACAGGCACTTCTTCAGCAGTAGGAACCGAAGTACCAACATCCCGATCCAAACTGGATACTCGCCGGAGGCGTCTCTTTTTCTTTTTCTGCTCATCAGCAGAAGGATCAGGTTGATTAGCTCGGCAAGGGCGCCTCGGGCGAGTACTGGCAGGCTTCTGAATATCCAAGGTCGTATCAGCCTCTGGGAGGGGCGCCACCACTGATGCCCCAGCAGGAGCAGCATCAGAAGAGTCCTCAGCCAGGAAATCAAGCATAGCACTTATCTCTGCATCACTAGGATTCAGGGGCACCTCAAAATGGACCTGCCGTTCATCATCAGGAATCTCCCCGAGCGAAGCAACCAAGGCGCTAACTTCTTCAGTAGAGGGTCGCACTCTAAGGCCCAAACCACCATCAGTGACAGGTGGATTCGACACAAAAAGAGTGAAGGCTTTGGGAGGAGGCAAGTTCCAGGCTGAGTATGCCACTGGAGCACAAACATTTGACACCTTCCCTCTAAGGATCATCTCAAGTCGGTTCACCAAGTCCACAAAAGGAATTTTCCTGTTGGTAACCCGAGTTGAGTCGGCTAGGCCTCGATACAGATAAGCCGGGTATGCCCTGTCTTTCAACGGCTGAATATTCTTGAAGACAAAATCAGCAACCACAGCTTCAGCAGTCAGACCCCTCTCCTTCAGCAACCCAACTTTAGCTAGCAAAGCACCTGCCCCAGCTACCTCCTGATCCATGGGGGACTCGGTCCAACTCGGGGTGCGAACGTCCGGCTGTCTTCCCGACCGAGGGGGGAGAGAGTTTCCATAATTCTCGACAATGAACCACTCCAAGCGCCATCCCTTGATACAGTCCTTGAGAGGGATTTCGAGATACTCAGTCTTCCTCCCACGGTGCATCTCCAAGCTAGCACCCCCAACCAACTGATGTTGTCCTCCGGCCATCCCAGGGCGACAGTGATACAAGTACTTCCACAACCCAAAATGTGGCAGCACGCCAAGAAAGGCTTCGCATAAATGAACGAAAATGGAAATTTGCAGGATAGAATTGGGATTCAGATGGGTCAAGTTAAGATGGTAGAAATCAAGGAGGCCGCGGAAAAAAGGAGAAATGGGAAGACCGAGGCCGCGGAGAAGGAAAGGGGCGTAAATCACGGACTCATGGGTATCCTGTGTCGGGACAGTGACCCCATGGCAAATCCGCCAAGAGCAGAGCTCCCTCGGGGGAAGAACCCCGATGGACACAAGGTGGAGAAGTTCGGGCTCGGAGATGACAGACATGTGGTTACCTGCGAAAGGCAACTGGTTGTTGGGGTCGATTGGAGGAATCACCGCAGCAGACGAACTCGAGGCCTTCCGCTTGGGCGCCATCTCGATTCTACCGGCGAGCAGAATGGGAGGCGGATTGCAGAGAGGATTCGGAAGCAAGAAACCAAGAACTAGGGCACGGAAAGCAGAGGCGGCTAAAAGCGCAGCACTTATGGGATATTCCCGAGCCAGATACCGTTTCAAAAAGCGCCCAGTAAGCACCCGGCAGTTATTTCCAAAACACCGGCGTGCCACATCATCACCCGGCAGTTATTTCTAAAACACCGGTGCGCCACATCATCACTCGGCTATTATCCTCAAAGTGGCCCACGTAGCCCGCTATCGCTCGGCGTTACCTCTAAAACGCTGACGTCGCCCTCGAGTCGCTCGGCAGTTGACTCTAAAACTCTGACATCGTATTCAGTCACTCGGCGTCACCTCTAAAACGCTGACGTCGTCTTCAAGTCGCTCGGCGTTACCTCTAAAACGCTGACGTCACCCTCAGGTCGCTCGGCAGTTGACTCTAAAACTCCGACATAGTGTTAAGTCGCTCGGCATTACCTCTAAAATACTGATGTCGCCCTCAAGTCGCTCGGTAGTTGACTCTAAAACTCCGACATCGTGTCCAGTCACTCGACGTTGCCTCTAAAACACTGACGTTATCTTCAAGTCACTCGGCGTTGCCTCTAAAACACTGACGTTATCTTCAAGTCATTTGGCGCTACCTCTAAAACGCTGATGTTGTCTTCAGTCATTCGGCGCTACATCTAAAACACCGATGTTGTCTTCAGTCGCTCGGCAGTTACCTCTAAAACACTGATGTTGTCTTCAGTCGCTTGGCAGTTACCTCTAAAACTCCGATGTCGTCTACAAGTTACTCGGCAGCTACCTCTAAAAACGTCGAAACGATGCCAGTTATTTACTTACGAACTCCAAGGAAATCAACTTCACAAATAAGCAGGATAATTGGCACAGAGAAGGCAACATAATTTCTTCATTAAAGGGAAGATATCATACTTACAAATCAACTCCTTATGAGTTGATACTTCCCTATTACTACTACTACATTACATTATACTACTACTACTACTACTACTACACTACGCTATACTACTCTACACTACTAAATACTACTACATTATTCTACATATACTATACTAACATCTAAGGACCAGTGGCATCTAGCCACTTGCCCTGTTGCTGCCTCTGCCGCCCCTGTTGCTGCCCCTGCTGCTGCCGCCGTCGCCATCCCTGCTGCCGCTGCTGCCGCCCCTGCCGCTGCCGTCACCGTCACCGCCGCCACCGCCTTCGTCGTCGTCGTCGTCGTCATTGTCGCCGCCACCGTCCTCCTCGGACGAGTCCTCCTCATCCGAGGAGTACTCCGACTCATCCGAGCCCTCGAGCCCGGAGCGCTCGACGGCCCGGATGTACGTCCAGACCTCCGCCACGAGCCCCTGGGAGTCGTCTGAGTCGTTAGATGACTCACACAGGGGGATGGGAGCCGGAGACCCCTCAGACTCAGAGGAGAACTCCTCCTCTGAGTACTTTGAGTCACCAAAATCCTCCGATGGAGGAGTTGGCTCACGCTTGCGCTTGTTGTTCTTGCCCATGGTGGAACCGAAAGGGAGAGAAGAAAAGCAAGCAACAGAGAACAGCAAAGATGTGAAAAAGCTGGAGAGACAACGACATTATTAATAGAAGGAAAAGGCAACCGCTCACCTCCAACCACAGTCACTGAACAGTTGCAAAGCATTCAATAAGCACTTCAACCCGTCTGAAGACACGTCAGGCAGCTGACGCCGTTTCACGCAGCACAACACCCATTGGGACTCCAGTCAACAGCGCGGATGATATGATTACACCCGCCGTCACATCACATTACTACTCAGAAGCAGCCGGCTAAAACACTCAGCGTACCAAGCCGTCCCTTGCCCACACCCATTGGGGGGGGACGCCCAGGAATTATCAGTATATTTTTCAAAACTGTCACATCCGTGCAGGGCATGCAATGAATACCTCAAGACAAAAATGAGATATCAGTAAGGAACAGAGGAAAGCCAAATATAGCCGGGGAAGTACAGAATCTGACCAACATAAGCGACGTGAAGACTAGACAGGGAACGTCCATCAAATGTCCAACCAGCTGCAGAGCAAATAAATTGCACCACCTAGCGAGATATGGGCAGATCACGAACTCGGCTGAAAAAGACAAAATACATGCTGACCTCTAAAGCATAATATGGATGACATAATGTTGACCTCTAAGGCATTCAGAAAAAAGAAAGGGTTATTCTCAACAAAAGGACACAAAACGAAGACCTTTGAGAGGATTGTTTTCAAAAATCCACTCAAAGCTCGGGGGCTACACCCATTGGGTGCACCTTTGGTGCACCCCATGAATCACCATTTCAAGCCAAGATGGTGCCGACCTCTAAGGCATAAAACAAGATTAAAGACAAGGCTAGCCCTCAACCAAAGCGCAGGAGTAAAGATGAAAATAATTTCTGATGAAGACCTTCGAGTAGATTATTTTCTAAAATCTACTCGAAGCTCGGGGGCTACACCCATTGGGTGCACCTCCGGTGCACCCAATGAAGTTCAGGGTCCTACAAAATGAAATGCCGATCTCTAAGGCACAAGCACGAAACAAAGCTTTAGTTTACAAGTGATCAAAGCAGGAGGAGACAGTAAGAAATCGTTTTTCCCAAATTACCTGCAAGCTGGACCTGGGATCTTTGGGCTGATTACCTCAAAATCAACCCAAAGATCGGGGGCTTGTGGGGGACAGATATCCCCCGGGTCCACTGGAAGAGTAAAAGACCTCACGAAAGGCCCAAGGGCCCAATAAATCGTAAGGCCATTCTTTCGTGGGCCTGGGGAGGGACAATCAGCGAAGCAGGTTGACATGAGGCCGGATTGGTGCAAGCCCGGACGGCCCACAACGTTGAGCGAGCGACCACAACAGAGATCCGACTTTCCCGCGCTGGAGCCCCCATGCAACGGAGCCATGCGAGGATAGGTTGGTAGAACTATAGGGAGATAAACTCAAACAATTCACTATCTTTTAGTTACACATTATTATCATATCCACGTGTATTGCCCCATGGTCGAGTATATAAGGCCTAGGGGGCACCCCTTCAGAACGATCGACCCTATTACTCAGCCACCCACCTCAACTCTCTGCATTCTCGATTCGGAGAGCTCCCTTGTAACCTCATTCACCAAGCATACTCACCAGGACGTAGGGTGTTACGCATCTCTAAGCGGCCCGAACCTGTAAACATTGTCCATTGTCCCTCGTGCATCTGGCACGAACCATTTTGCTACAGTTGGCGACACCGTCCTACTCCTAAAAACACCTTGAGGGGCAACCCCGGGTGTGCGGTCGGACCCAAAACACCGACACCGACACGCGTATGAATGCGACGTGGAGTGCGTGGAGTACGCCGAGGCCCTCGCTGAATCCGAGGCCCTCATCGCCAACCTGAAGAGCCTCTCCAAGGAGGCGCCAGACGTGAAGCGCCACGTCGGCAACTTCGAGCCAGCGGAGACGGTTAAATCCGTCCCTCTCGACCCCAGCAACGACGCCTCCAAGCAGATCCGGATCGGCTCTGAGCTCAATCCCAAATAGGAAGCAGTGCTCGTCGACTTTCTCCGCGCAAACGCCGACGTTTTCGCGTGGAGTCCCTCGGATATGCCCGGCATACCGAGGGATGTCGCCGAGCACTCGCTGGATATCCGAGCTAGGGCCCGACCCGTGAAGCAGCCTCTGCGCCGATTCGACGAGGAAAAGCGCAGAGCCATAGGTGAGGAGATCCACAAGCTAATGGTGGCAGGGTTCATCAAAGAGGTATTCCATCCCAAATGGCTTGCCAACCCTGTGCTTGTGAGAAAGAAAGGAGGGAAATGGCGGATGTGTGTAGACTACACTGGTCTAAACAAAGCATGTCCGAAAGTTCCCTACCCTCGGCCTCGCATCGATCAAATCGTGGATTCCACTGCTGGGTGCGAAACCCTGTCTTTCCTCGATGTCTACTCAGGGTATCACCAAATCAGGATGAAGGAGTCCGACCAGCTCGCGACTTCTTTCATCACACCCTTCGGCATGTACTGCTATGTTACCATGCCGTTCGGTTTGAGGAATGCGGGTGCGACCTACCAAAGGTGCATGAACCACGTGTTCGGCGAACACATTGGTCGAACGGTCGAGGCCTACGTCGATGACATCGTAGTCAAGACGAGGAAAGCCTCCGACCTCCTTTCCAACCTTGAAGTGACATTCCGATGTCTCAAGGCGAAAGGCGTAAAACTCAATCCTGAGAAGTGTGTCTTCGGGGTCCCCCGAGGCATGCTCTTGGGGTTCATCGTCTCCGAGCGGGGCATCGAGGCCAACCCGGAGAAAATCGCGGCCATCACCAACATGGGGCCCATCAAGGACTTGAAAGGCGTACAGAGGGTCACGGGATGCCTTGCGGCTCTGAGCCATTTCATCTCGCGCCTCGGTGAAAGAGGCCTGCCTCTGTACCGCCTCTTGAGGAAGGCCGAGTGCTTCACTTGGACCCCTGAGGCCGAGGAATCCCTCGGGAACCTGAAGGCGCTCCACACGAACGCACCCATCTTGGTGCCTCCTGAAGGCCGAGTGCTTCACCAAGCATACTCACCGGAGAAGCCCTCTTGATCTACGTCGCCGCTACCACTCAGGTGGTTAGCGCCGCGATTGTGGTTGAGAGACGAGAAGAGGGGCATGCATTGCCCGTCCAGAGGCCAGTCTACTTCATCAGTGAGGTACTGTCCGAGACCAAGATCCGCTACCCGCAAATTCAGAAGCTGCTATACGCGGTGATCCTGACGCGGCGAAAGTTGTGACACTACTTCGAGTCTCATCCGGTAACTGTGGTGTCATCCTTCCCTCTGGGGGAGATCATCCAGTGCCGAGAGGCCTCGGGTAGAATTGCAAAGTGGGCGGTGGAAATCATGGGCGAGACGATCTCGTTCGCCCCTCGGAAGGCCATCAAGTCCCAGGTCTTGGCGGATTTTGTGGCTGAATGGGTCGATACCCAGCTCCCGACAGCTCCGATCCAACCGGAACTCTGGACCATGTTTTTCGACGGGTCGCTGATGAAGACAGGGGCAGGCGCGGGCCTACTCTTCATCTCGCCCCTCGGGAAGCACCTACTCTACGTGCTACGCTTCCACTTCCCGGCGTCCAACAATGTGGCTGAGTACGAGGCTCTGGTCAACGGGTTGCGCATCGCCATCGAGCTAGGGGTCCGACGCCTCGACGCTCGTGGTGACTCGCAGCTCGTCATCGACCAAGTCATGAAGAACTCCCACTGCCGCGACCCAAAGATGGAAGCCTACTGCGATGAGGTTCGGCGCATGGAAGACAAGTTCTACGGGCTCGAGCTCAACCACATCGTCCGACGCTACAACGAGACTGCGGACGAGCTAGCTAAGATAGCTTCAGGGCGAACAACGGTTCCCCCGGATGTCTTCTCCCGAGACCTGCATCAACCCTCTGTCAAGACCGACGACGCGCCCGAGCCCGAGGCACCCTTGGCCCAGCCCGAGGCACCCTCGGCTCGGCCCGAGGCACCCTTGGCCCCCGAGGGTGAGGCACTGCGCATCGAGGAGGAGCGGAGTGGGGTCACGCCTAATCGAAACTGGCAGACCCCGTACCTACAATATCTCCACCTAGGAGAGCTACCCCTCGACCGAGCCGAAGCTCGGCGGTTGGCGCGGCGCGCCAAGTCGTTCGTCTTGCTGGGGGACGGGAAGGAGCTCTACCACCGCAGCCCCTCAGGCATCCTCCAGCGGTGCATATCCATCACCGAAGGCCTGAAGCTCTTGCAAGAAATACACTCGGGGGCTTGCGGTCATCACGCAGCGCCTCGAGCCCTTGTTGGAAACGCTTTCCGACAAGGTTTCTACTGGCCGATGGCGGTGGCCGACGCCACTAGAATTGTCCGCACCTGCGAAGGGTGTCAGTTCTATGCGAAGCAGACACACCTGCCCGCTCAGGCTTTGCAGACGATACCCATCACCTGGCCGTTTCCTGTGTGGGGTCTGGACCTCGTCGGTCCCTTGCAGAAGGCACTCGGGGGCTACATGCACCTGCTGGTCGCCATCGACAAATTCTCCAAGTGGATCGAGGTCAGACCCCTAAACAGCATCAGGTCCGAACAGGCGGTGGCGTTCTTCACCAACATCATCCATCGCTTTGGGGTCCCGAACTCCATCATCACCGACAACGGCACCCAGTTCACCGGCAGAAAGTTCCTGGACTTCTGCGAGGATCACCACATCCGGGTGGACTGGGCCGCCGTGGCTCACCCCATGACGAATGGGCAAGTAGAGCGTGCCAACGGCATGATTCTGCAAGGACTCAAGCCTCGGATCTACAACGACCTCAATAAGTTCGGCATGCGATGGATGAAGGAGCTCCCGTCGGTGGTCTGGAGTCTGAGGACAACGTCGAGACGAGCCACGGGCTTCACACTGTTCTTTCTAGTCTATGGGGCCGAGGCCATCTTGCCCACAGACTTAGAATACGGTTCCCCGAGGATGAGGGCCTACGACGACCAAAGCAATCGAGCTAACTGAGAAGACTCACTGGCCCAGCTGGAAGAGGCTCGGGACATGGCCTTACTACACTCGGCGCGGTACCAGCAGTCCCTGCGACGCTACCACGCCCAAGGGGTTCGGTCCTGAGACCTCCAAGCGGGCGACTTGGTGCTTCGGCTGCGACAGGACGCCCGAGGGCGGCACAAGCTCACGCCTCCCTGGGAAGGGCCGTTCGTCATCGCCAAGGCTCTGAAGCCCGGGACATACAAGCTGGCCAACAGTCAAGGCGAGGTCTATAGCAACGCTTGGAACATCTGACAGCTACGTCGCTTCTACCCTTAAGATGCTTTCAAGTCGTTCATACACCTCTCTCACGCACAAAGTTTAGTCATCAAGGAAGGGTCAGCCTTGCCTCGGCAAAGCCCGACCCTCCCTCGGGGGCTAAAAGGGGGGAACCCCCTCTGCGTCAAAAATTTCCTCGGAAAAAGATCTTTTCTGCCAGAATGTCTTTCGTGCTTTTCGACTACTTCGAAAGTGGATCCTGAAAACGACGGAGTACACGTAAGCAGCCAAGGCTGACCGAGCCGAGGGACTCCTACGCCTCCAGGATACGGATACCTCACTCATCACCTTCTGCGATAAGTAACTCACGCTCGGATAAGTGATTCTGCGGACCGAACAAGTCTTCACGCTCGAAAACTCTTCTGCCAAAACGATTTTTCGGGCCTTCTCAGCTACATCGATAGCAGAATCCTACGGACGAGTAAGAGTACACGTAAGCGGCAAGGCCGACCGAGCCGAGGGATTCCTACGCCTCCGGGATACGGATACCTCACTCATCACCTTTCGTGAAAAGTAACTCTCGCTCGGACAAACAATTCTATTACCGACAAATAAGTCCAGATACTCGAAACAAGAGGAAAAGAAACGCAGCTTTACAACACGACGACATTAGGTTTGGGCCTCGGCGGCCGCAGAAAACATACGCACACTACAATATAACCCGATCCTGCAGGCTCGGACCTTGACAGTTGAAGGGAGCAGCAGCACCCTCGGCGTCATCTACACCTTCGGCGAGGTCCGACCTAGCCTCGGATGGCGACGCGATTGGAGGATCCCCACTCCGAAGGACGACATCAGCACCACACCCGGGCCACCGCTGCTAGGGTCTTCTCTAGGAATCCGGCTTGAGCAGACGGCTCGGCCGGCCACCCCGAAGCCTTAGCCAGTTTTCCCCCGAGGACATCAGCTCGGTTTGTGGCCTCGACAACTCAACTCCGGCGTCGGTCCCGCCAGCGGACGACCCGGCCAGGCTCCAGCCGACCAAATCTTCTTTTCGAGCCAACTCTGCCCCTGTCCATGCTGATACCGCTACCTCCGGCTTCGGCTCATCGAAGGGCAGCTGAGGGGTTCCTTTAACTAAGCAAGAGAAGCCTCGGGCGGCAAGACTGACCGAGCCGAGGGACTCCTACACCTCCGGGATACGGATACCTCACTCGTCACCTTCGCACGAGGCAACTCACACTTGGTGAAACGGTTCAGATAGCCGACAGGCGAGTCTTAGTGCTCGAAATGAGGAAAAAACATGACTCCGTGCCGAAAATACATACACGTTCAGGCCCCGACAAGCCACAATGAATAGACACCGGTGTAACACCCCAGGTGTTTATATTCTGCTCGACAGCGAGTAAGGATATAAGCACGTAATCAGTGGATAAAACGGATGCAAAATTTCACTTATCTTCGCCTATCGCGATTTTAGTATCGCATCTGTTTTATTTGTCGCGAGTGCGGCATCGTTTTTATTTCTATCTATCCGGGCTCTTCCGAAATTTTCGTGATATTCGGAACATAGTTGTTCCAAAAATCGGTGCGTCCGGTGATTATTTAAAACTCATCGCTCGCGCGAATATGAAATCGGAAGCCCGACCCACTTTGATGATTCTATCCTGAACAAATTAATTTGAACTCAACGACTAAAATGTTCGGGGCAAAATAATCTGTGTGGCGCGAACTCGTGCGCGAGGTTAAGATCCAATTTATCCGTCCGCACGCTGTTTTGGCGACGAAATCGCGTATACGTTCGCGGATTTGGTTTCGGCTAATTTCGGTCGAATCATGCAGAGCAGATTAAAATACCGAAGCCGAACTCGTGTCGATCTGGTCCGTTTACATCGTGGCCGGAATAGTCACGAAAATTATCTAAACTAATTTTAGTCAGAATCGTACATCTCGGATGTCCCGTTTCGGGATCCGAGGAAATAATGTGTATAGCCGTTTATTATATCGCGCATCGATTCTTTACTCGTCGCTAGAAATCCTGATCTGAAATATATGTGATTTTCCAATAAAAAAAGAAGAAAGAGAAATTAAAAAAATCCCAGCAGTCCTATCCTCTACAGCCGCCCCTGAATCCCTGATATTTCCAACCGTCCGTTGGCACTTATTCTCCCACCGTTCTATCCTCCTGTCTCTGCTGATCTTTCTTCTATTCCTCTCTACACGCGCCATGGTTTCTTGCTTCTTCCAGCCACGTCGCTCAAGCCGCCGGAAAAATCCTGCCGCCCAGCCGCTCACCGCCGGTGAGGTCACAGCCGTCGTTCTTATCTTCTTGCGCCGCTCCTCTGTTGATATTTTCATCAGCCGCTTAAACACTGGATAAAATCCTGCACGCCGAGGTTCTTCCTCATGGCGCTCGGCCTCTTCCCAGCGCTACCGGCCATCCCTCTGCTCGCCCAGCTCGCGAAACCCTCTGCGCGCGGACCTCTCTCATCCCCATGGCGTCTTCCCCTGCTGGTTCGTCGGCGCCCGAGCTCCCTCTGCCCGTCAATGGCCTCAGCCCGGGAGTTCGTCTGCTTTCCCCGCTCGTCCTTCCCTCAAAATCGCCTGACCGCGCGACCTCCATGGAGCTCCCTTCAGTTCTTCCCAATTAATGGTCGCGTCCCTCAAGCTCGCTCTCCCATGCCGCACCCAGCCCCTGCTCTGCTCGCCGTGGAGCTCGCCTCCGACCCCTGCTTGCCGCGTTCCTGTGCGCCGTCACCTTGCTGCGTGCGTCGTGGTTTTCTTCCTCTGCGCGCCAGGCTGTTTCGGAGCTTCCTTTGCTCCATTCCTTGGTTGCGTGTTGAGCCCCTCCCGCTGGTCGCGAGCTGTCTGTTCGTCGTAGTCGAGCCGTTCTTAGTTGCTCGCCATCGAAGCTCCCCTGTTGGCTGCGTCCTGTTTGCGCCGCATGCGCTCACTCCTCATCCATCGGGTTCTGACGGGTTCACGTTTAGCGTCGAGTCGTCAAACCTGTCATCCTCTGCTCAAACCCACCTCGTCAGCTCGCTTCAGACATAATCCTGTCGTCGTTCTGTGCGTCGGGTGAAGACGAAGCTAGCCGAGTAATATTCACCGAGAGCACGACCAAAAAGCTCGAACCAGTCGTCAATCGCCTCAACAACAACCATATCCACGACTCTCACCGTTCCAATAATTTTGCCGCATCGCCCTTCAAATCCGAGACCTCGTCCGTAGGATCGTCGTTGACCTCGCAACTTCAGCTCGAGTTAATTATGGTAAGTTGATTTATTATTCCTGGCAACTAAATAAATGGTAGCATGAAAAATTGATTGTGATGATTCTCTTGTTTATTACTCGATGTAGAGATTAAGTTAAATTTTAGGGTTATGCAATAAATATATTGGTAAATATATATAATACACAGGTTATCCGGTAAATTAGTTTAGCAAGTTGATGAAAGTTCTTCTATCAAATTTTATAAGTGTTAGGTGCCCGAGAATTTTGAAGTTAAAAGTTATAAGTCGTTTAGTGTGTTCTCTAGACTAGGTATGATAATTTATGTGTTGGTCGATCTCATGCTTGGAATGGATGTTGATTGCTACCTTGACTGTTTAGCTAGGTTGTAAGAACATGATTGTCGTAAGTAACAATATATCGATAATTAGTGTCTGTAATGTCTCGTCATTAAATAGGTTATTTCTCTTTTGCGTAGCATCATAATATCTAGTGTTATTGTTCCTTATATGCATATGCATAATGCATTTCATTCAGGACGATAAATAATCACGTGATGCGGAAGACAAGCCAAGTCGACACCAAGCGCGGGCTAATCCGCAGGATGAAGCTGATGGACCAACCTGAAGATGGTTAAATCAAACAAGTACTCGGTTGAGGGATACTCGTCAAACGGACATCGTCTAACAACACTAACCTAGTGTTACTCAGGCAAGCCCCGGTGCATTTGCCACCTCCCTTGATGTTTTTAAAATCTTTCTCACTTGCTTGCTGCATTAGGTGATAGGAGTTGATTGATTAAACAATTCCTGCATTACCTTCCTTGATTTTGATTACCCTCCTTGAAACCCTGTTTTTACAAAAAGGTTTTACTATGCTTAGTATTGCTTAGAAAAACAAAAGAATTTGTTTTACAAAAGATGTTTGGCAAAGTGGGAGGGTTGTTTTCGAAAATAAAACTTGATGGTGAATCCATCATGGCCGTGATGGATTCAACATCGGAAAAGATGTACCTCTGCCAGGTACCAAGTTTTTGGGTTAAAAGATTAAGCTGATACCGGGCGGTTGACTTGCACGAGAAAGGAGTCTCGGTGTAGTGTCTCCGTCTGAGTCGATTAAGGACCTTGTCGATGTAGGCTTGATGATCGAGGACCCTTTAACTGGTCACATGCCTCGTCATGGGTAAGCCTTGCCTCGGGCAGACTAAGGCCAGAATAAGATAACACGAAATGGGCGTGGAGCGGTGGCGGGAGTAGCGTGTACCCTCTGTAGCAAGAGGCTGGACGGTGGTGTATCTGTGCTCTCGGTTTGCGTGAACCTGATCTGGTCTTAAGAAACCCGGTGGCGGGTTGACATATGCAAGGGTTAAGTGCTACATATGTCGTGTGATTGGAGATCCTCAGCTGAGTATAATCGATTCGGATCGCCGTACCTTCGCGGTTATGAAGACTTGGTCACTGACTTACACGTAGCAATCCACTAAAGATGATGGGTTTGTTAAGAAATTGGCTAGTGCAGGTCAAGTGATTGAACTAGGGTAGAAAGAACTCTAGTTGCAGGTAATTTTACTTAACTTGACAAATAAAATTGGATTTTTAAGTATCCACTTTAGTAAGCATTTCTGCAAAAAACAGAGTCTTTGATTATTGAAAAGCCTTACCTTGACTCCCTTAAGCCAGCATACCCTTGAGAGTCTTTTCTTTAGTCGGGTAAGACTTGCTGAGTAATTTCATACTCAGGGTTTTATTCCCTATTGTTTTTCAGGTTCTAACTTTGTGCTGTTGTTGATGGTGTTAAGTGCCAGTGGGCTCGGCCTTCTTATAAGTATAAGTAACCCTTCTATACTTCTTATTGAGGATGATCACTTGAGCTAGCATATATTTCAAACTTATACTTTTGTAATCACTCCGATAAAATAATGTAAATTTTTTGTAACCTGTAAAATTTGGTAATAAGATTTCCGCTGCAAAAATGTTGTGTGTGTGATTTGTGTTACTTAATCCCGCGGTTCTGGTTGTAAGTGGTTTATCCGATGTCCTTGGGGCAATCAGACGGATCCTGTTAAGTTATTTGGTGCACATGCATAGTCGTCTGAGGTCTTTAAGACAAGGACAGGTGCATGTGGGCCCAATAACTTGGGAGGTTCTGCCACAACCGGCACTCAAGGTGCCATTATAAATGGAACTCCGGTTCTGCCTCCGCAGGTACGAACAACCCCACACGATTGGGGGGCCTGCGGAGCAACAGAAGGCCAACGGATGGCTCGCCGCCGCCCGCTCCAACAGCGACGACGACGACTTCTGCTCCGAGGGGCCGAACAGCAGCAGCGATGACCTCAGGACGGATGCTGCTGCCATAAAGCCCTCGCCCACGTCCTCACTCGAGAGGAGAGGACGAGTAGAAGGTCGTAGAGTTGGAGGTCAGTCCGCGGGCGGCACTGACTATCTCGTCGGCAGAGAAACCTCTTCCGGCTGCCGCGGCGGAAGGTGGCACCGGAAGCGGCACCGAAGCCGCTCGGGCCGGAGAGCCGGACACGCGGCAGCTGCCAGCGCCACAGACGGCGAACGCCCTTCCCCCCGATCGCTGAGGGAAGGAGCGGGCCGCTGCTCGCGCGGAGACCGACCCCAACTCGGCGCACTCCCCTCCCTAGCACTGATGATGAACATCCTTGAAGATGAGGGAGGGGCAGAGGCCGCAGCCCGGCTTGCTTCTCCCCACCCAGGAGCTGGTGGTCACCGTCTTGGGTGACCACCGGCGAGGGGATGCGGCCGGGCTGCCTGATGAAAATCCTTGAAGCCGAGCGATGGCTGAAAGGTACCAACTTCCGCGAAGTTGCGTTCCTCCAACGACAAGGCGGAAGGATCGCGGGTGTTCCCCATCTGGGGGCTCGGAAGGTGGAAAGACGCGATGCATAAGGGAGCGCGAAGACATGGTTGCCTTTCAAGGGGGTCACCCTCCTTTTAAAGGCAACTCTCCCCACTTGCGTCCTCAGCCATCGCGGGCTGAGTCTTCTCCAACACGCTCCAAGGTCCTCCCCCTACGACCCGGGGGCTGGGTCCCACGCGTCATGCAAGCTGGCCCAGGGCAGAAGAAGCCAAACCGTCGCGCGCGGTGCGCGTAACTGCCCAGCGGTTACAAGCATTCCTCCACTTTCGCCCAGACCAGCGGGTGAAAGGGCGGACAGCCATGCAGGCGGCATGCGACCGCGCCAAGTGGGCGCACCCCTTCGACTCCAACGCACCCAGCATGGAGGCCCAGGCCCACACGTCATGCAACCGGCGTGCCGGTTGCTACGTGCGAGCAACTGCACCGCCACTCACGCCACTACTGCGCCTCCTCGACTGCGGAACCAGTACCGCGGCTCGAGGCAACCCTGCGTATGACCCAACAGTGCCAGCCAGGCGCATCGGTCACGGGTCAGTCAGCTGCGGGAGAAGGCGCGACGGTCAATACGGCCAAAAATGGGCCAGCAGTAATGGCGGTGGCAGGCGGGCGGAAGCAGCGGTCACGTCGTCAGCCAAGCTCACGTCCCATCCAGGGACAGCAAGGGAACCCTCTCTCGTGGCGTGAAGACGGTGCGCCCGTGTTCCGTTCCTCGAAAGGCTCGCACGCGCGCAACGACTGCCCCGTGAACCACTCGTCCCGTCGCATTAACTCTGCGGCAGGACAGGCGGCACCTTTGGCGGGCGAAGCAGGCGACGCTTCACCTCCGCCATAATGACCGCGACAAAAAAGGTGCGCCACGTCATTCGATTTCTTATCCTTTTCCTTTTCCTCTTTCTCTCTCTTGCAACAGGGACCAGGAAAGGGGGATACCCCGAAAAGGATCCTTCTCCGCGAAGGAAACGGGCCCCGAGCCCCCCTACTGATCAGAGGTTCGAAGGCTGGCCCCTCGGAGGGGTTCAACAGCCGCCTCAGAGCGCTCGGGCTCCGCGCCTGCTACTGGTCAGAGGTTCGAAGGCCGGCCCCTCGGAAGGGTTCAACGGCCGCCTCAGGCCACTCGGGCTCCGCGCCCACTACTGATCAGGGGTTCGTAGGTTGGCCCTCGAAGGGTTCATAGCCGCCTCAGACGCAGAGCGAGGGATGACCCTGGGTACGTTCGATACATAACCAAGGCTCGGGCTATGCTCCCGAGGTAACCTAGGACATTTCCAAGACCAGCGGGAACGATCTTGTAATGGAATCCCATCAGAGGGAGGCATCGAGCCCTCGGACCCCATCAAAAGGGGACCGGGTCCAGCAGATCACCCACAGGTACTTTTGGAGCACGCCTCCGGGCCTCTAGCCGACCCCTATCAAATGGGGCACAGGCGTCCACTCGGATTACCCGTAAGCAGCTCACTGGAGACACCATGTTCGACGCCCTCCAAGGGCAACATGGTGCTTTTCCCCCCTCCTCCTTGCGGAAAGGCGACGCAGGGGCGTATGTAAAAAAGTCGAGTCTGTCCTTGACCGTCCTCTCGCTCTGTGTGGAGGCTCGGGGGCTGCTCTCGCAAACCTGGCTCTGGCCAAACCGTTGACAGCGTCAACATACCAGCCTGAGAACGTGGGACCCGACCGTGCACCTGGGCTACGGCCAGCTCGCATGAGGGAACAACCAGACCGGCCGAAGCATCGCGAAACGCATTAAGACCTCGAAGGAGTCAAACCACTCCTCCGAGGCCTCGGGGGCTACACCCGGCGGGTGCGCTCGCGCGCACCCACCGGAACAAAATGCAACCAAGAAAGGCCGGTCCCCTTGCAAAAAAGTGCGACAAAAGCCTCCAAGCGAGTATTAACACTCCCTTCGAGGCTCGGGGGCTACTGTCGGGGACCATAATTAGGGGTACCCCCAAGACTCCTAATCTCAGCTGGTAACCCCCGTCAGCACAAAGCTGCAAAGGCCTGATGGGGTACGATTAAGCCAAGGTTCGGTCCATTCAAGAGACACGATCTCGCCTCACCCGAGCCCAGCCTCGGGCAAGGGCAGCCGACCCCGGAGGATTCACGTCTCGCCCGAGGGCCCCCTCAAGGAACGGACACACCTTCGGCTCGCCCGAGGCCCAGTCTTCGCCAAGAAGCTACCTTGGCTCGATCGCCACGCCGACCGACCGTATCGCCGGAGCATTCAATGCAAAGGTGGCCTGACACCTTTATCCTGACGCGCGCCCTTTAGTCAATAGAGCCAAAGTGACCGCAGTCACTTCGCCTCTCCTCTGACCGGCCAGGCAAAAGGACAGCGCCGCCTGCGCCGCTCCGACTGCTGCACCACTCGGCAGAGTGCGGCTGACAGCAGCCAAGTCCGGCCTCGAGCGCCATAGGAAGCTCCGCCTCGCCCGACCCAGGGCTAGGACTCGGGCTCAGCCCCGGAAGACGACGAACTCCGCCTCGCTCGACCCCAGGGCTCGGACTCTGGCTCAGCCCCGGAAGACGACGAACTCTGCCTCGCCCGACCCCAGGTGTAACACCCCAGGTGTTACTCAGGGTGTCCACCCCAGGGTTACCCCCTTTTGTTTACCCATTATCACAAGAAGATTGAATTGGGCAAAGTATACCAAACTTGGAATTCTAGGTCCTAAGCAAGTGTAATCCACCTTGGATGTCATGCCCTAGCTTATCATGCACATCTAAGTGGGGTTTTCACAAAACCCTAAAGCAAACCCCCCCATAGGCAATGGGAACCCTAATTGAAGCCATGATCAAAAGAGCATGTAAACCTTATGATCATGGTTTGGGCCAAATATAAAAGTTGTAATATACTTAATAACCTACAATTAATAGTAAGGAAGTACCCCCAAAAAGTTTGCACAAAAGCCCTAAACAGTTCATCTAAGTTTCAGCACAAGGGAGAATTCAGTTTTTGCCTAAGTACAAAAACTAACCCTTGCACAAAGACTCCACACGTTCACCCTAATCCCCTTTTCAAAACCTTTCGACCCAATTGACAAAATGGCGCCAAATTAACCCTAGAACACCCTGGAAAGAGATGACACCTACCCTAGGGCGCTAGACACGACTTGACACCCCTTTTGTCTCGGCTCGGGCTTGGCTGACACAGCAAACTTCTTCCCTCTCTATCTCCCTACCCCGACCATATCTCGACTTGGAACTCACAGCAAAAAGATAGGATTTAGAGCAGAGAAGCGACCGTACACAGTGACTTTGCCAAGATACGCACGCTATGGCACTCTAATCGGTCGTTGAACCATGGCAGAAGCAAGCTTCCACGTGTTCGACGCGAGCTGACATCCGGGGGCACGCTCAGAGCACGCCCGTGCGCGAACCCCCGCGCGCCCGCGGCCGCCCGTGACCACGCCCGTGCCACGGCTATAAAGCCCACCCCAGTGCTTGGCTGCCTTCCCCGTTACCTCCTCCGTACCTCGCCGGACTTGCCCGAGCCAGCCATTAGCTCCGGCGACCTCCCCGCGACCCGCCATTGCCGCCCGAGAGCAACTACCGTGGCCAGCCCCTCTCTCGTCCTCCTCCGTTCGATCTAAGCCCTCAGTTAGCTTCCTGGTGAAGCCGTGAGACTTGCTCAAGCTTGACCCGGGGGCCCTCGTCACCGGAATAGCCCAATCGCGCTCACCGGAGTTCAAGAACCCGCCGGCGCGCGTGGACCGGGTAAGCCCCTGCACCGTTTTCCAATTCTTTGCGTGCATGGCCTCTGTGTCACCCCGTGAAGCTCCTCGTGCAACCTAATTGAACTATACCGTCGTGGTTTGGCCGGAGCAGGAGCCGCCGACGACCCCCGCCGCCTGTGCTCGTGGCCAGAGTAGCTCCGACCGCCTCCGACACCGACCCGCACATCGGCGTGACCGCCACAACCTCCGGGACGTCACTGACCACCCCGCCGGAGCTCTACTGCCGCCGGTAAGCCCCACCGCCGTAAACTATGCCGCGGGTACCGTTTCAGCCGGTCAGGGAGCGCGGGTTAGATTTTAGTTAAATCCAGGGGGCTTTGCGCAATGTCAGTGACCCAAGCCAATAGTGGACCAAGGGCTGTTCTGTGAGAAAAGAAAAGGGAAAAACCCCAGGGGCCTCAGCATAAACCTGTTTTCTTTTCCATTTTCAAATTTCTTTTCTTTTTGTTATAACAGATAGCTAAATAAATGCATAACTTGAAGAATAATCATCCAAAAATGTTCAAACCAATTTTGCTAGATTTTGGAATTTATGAACTATCAGATAAAAATAATAAAACCCATGGTTTCTGTATTTCCTTCTGAAGTTTTGAATTAAATAAGAAAACTACTCAAAACTCAATATTAGAAGGAAAAATAGGAATATTGTTTGACCAGGGTTAGAAAAATTTTGAGAAGCTTATATCTACCTACTAGACCAAGTAAAAATGTTAAACCTCTCTGTCTACCCCATTTAAGTTAGTTTTACCCCTTGATCTATAATATGCTTAAGGATAAGGAACATAGAAAATGTAATTTAATTAATGAACCAGAGAGTACCTCTATTTTTATTAGGTTACTTATTCAATATAGTTCACTGGAAAAATATATCATACCCTGTTTTAGTGTAAAATAAGTAAGATCTCTTTTGTTTTAATAAAACAAGTGAAACTTAGAAAAACTCCACAAAAATAACCCCAAGGTAAAAACACCCCCACCCTTGGGATAACTAATGTTTTGTTATTAAGAACTTAGGAAAAATATGAAATCTGCTGTTTGACATTTTTCAAATAATAATGTAGTAGAAAGTGCCTTTTTGACATTAAACTTAAGAAAATCATAACTAAATAACCACCCCTTAGTTTTCTGTGATTTTTAGCACAGAGACCTATTATTACTATGGGATGCCAGCAAAAATAACCTCTAGGACAGAACTTACCCCTAACTAAGAGGTGTAGTGTAAAGTGGCCCATTTTGCCTAACTGTTGTTATTTTTGTTTAAAGCCTAGCTTTTATACTTTAAGCCTCAAATTCTTAAAACAAGCTAGAATAGCAAGTGACAACCCACTGTAATTTTTACATAATTTTTGGAAATTATTAAAACCATGTTGTAGTTCAAACCTACCCTAGAAACCCTAAATGGAAATTAAGGAAAGGGAAATGAATAATGTGAATTAATGTTATCCTAAAACCTTTGTAATCTGTCCACTAAAATGTATCAAGACAATACCAATCCCCTATGTTACCCTCACTGAAAACCCAAGCCTAAGGAGTATTGAGCCTAACCCACTGGAAGCCCCGCATGACTAAGAAAACCCTAAGTTACTACTTAACTTAGTTTCCTTAGCTTAATGTTCTTAAATCTTGCATAATCATGACATACATGTTCATTGCATTTCGATAGACTGTAATCTTGCTGACGGAGAGTACATCCTCGTGCCGGAGCAAGGAGCTGCTCAGGAGGTAGCCCCAGATCCAGCACCCGAGCCTGCACCAGAGGACCTGCCTGCCACTGCTTTGGAAGGCAAGCCCCGGTTTTATGCATAACCGTTTATATATGCTATTTTACTTCACTTAATGATTGTAGGGTTGATTGTGCACTTAAGTGTAGGAGTTGTTTGAAACCCTAGTTGCATGATCTCAGGAATCCCGTTGAGATGAATACTAGTATGCTAGGTCGAGTAGCTGCTTTATTAATTAGGATCTCGGTAGAAGTCGAGTGATTTTTCTAGCACTCGCGCGAGGTCAGGACATTGATTGTACCCACTTTCATATCGTACTGATGTTGGTGTGTGGGCAACAATCCATGGGGATTGGTTGTTCACGGGATAAAAATTTGAATAAGGATTAAGGTGTGGTACCATGAGTCAAGCGTTTGAACGTACTAAACACATGCCGAGAAATATGGTAAATCGGTAAGCCTAGTACCTGATTGAACCTAGCAGTAGACTTTGCCCCTCTCGCGACCTGAGACGAGGTCTCCCATTCCGGTTATGGTGGGTACAAGTGCGGTCACTGCACGACGGCCAGTCGGGGTCAGTGAGGCATTGTACGCCAAGGCGGTGAGCCCTGTTCTGCTGACGGGGAATCGATGGGGACGGTTGATTATGTGTGGGGACGGAGTGCCCCTGCATGTCGTGTGTTTAGGTTTACCTTGCAAGGATAAAAACTCGATTCGAATCGTCTGCTTCTCGCAGCTAATGAGACTGCTTGATCCATGCTGCTACATTGAGTAACAAGTGGAATGATGCGGAGATGATACAAGATGTTGATTGCTAAAATGTTTGCTACTTTGTATGAATAGATAGTACATTTTTAGCCTTAAGAGAGTCACACTTAACTTTGACTAAGTTAAAATCTTGATTTAGAAACTCAGCTAGTGCTTTTGGCAACCAAACCCCACAACCAAACAGCTGCATGTCTAGAGGTAGAGGAGTAGACTCCTCACACCGGGTAAGTCTAGCTGAGTATTAGTATACTCAGCCTTGCTTGTGGCATAATTTTTTACAGGTTCTCTGGAGGAGATGGTTGCTGGGATAACTTGGACGTCCACCTTGCCACCGGGTTGGACTGTTGAGTGGGACCCTGCCTCGGCTGAGGAGGAGCATGAGGAGTGATGGGACAGGCTTCCCCATCTCTCTGTTTAATTACCGTTAGTTTTATTCCGCTGCACTTCAAACAATGATGGATACTTTTGCAAAAACTCCGATGATTATGATGGTGATGTAATAATTTAACATTGTGACATGTATGGTTTTATGCTTTATTGTATTTGCTCTGTGACTCACCTTCGAGTGAGATTGTGGTACTTGATCCTGTCAGTGGCCGTGTCGGACTAGATCCGAGGGATTGATGGGTTATTCCCATTTAAGTGTGGTCTAGCCTCTAAGGCGGGACTTGGGCACTTAAGTTGGAATAATTCGGGCAGTTCCGCCACAGCTGGTATCGAAGCTTGTACCAGCACAGAGGAATCAATAAAATGTAAATACCATCAATTTTCTAAATAAAACTTGATAGAAACAAGGTTGGATAGATAGTAGGACGAGCAGGATAGACCTAGGACGTGAAGCCTTAGGGTAATAGAAGGGTAGCTAGGTGGCTAAGTAACTAGGCCCTACAGGCCACTTTTACAGGATGGGAGTTCCTCCCTATTCCTTTTATCTTGTTGTGAGGTCGTTCAGGACGAGCATGCATGCATTCATAACTAAGCAATGGATAACTGAGTAAAGGACTTAAAAACAAGATAACAACCAACTAGGTCCCTAGTGCCTTTTTACTTAACTAGAGAAAGGCTGAGTTTGACTTTTCCTTGTTCTTTTTATAATTCTTTTTCTTTTACTTACGCTTAACCGTACACAGATGACTTCCCACGGATCCTCCGATGACGGAAATGCATTAACCCACACTGACGGGCTTGCACGAGAGGGCTTTCCCCGCATTTTGTGGGAAGTACTTCAGGGGGCCGGATACACGACACCCCCTCAGTACGCGGTGCAGCAGTTCGAGAAGCACCGAGTGCCTCGCTGTCAGGTGAGGATGACCTTGGAGCCTCATCCCTTGCAGCCAGGATGGCGCTCTTTGGACTCCGAGTCTTTCGGGTACCGGGCAGAGGACACGATCGAGGCGATCGCTCTGCATGGATTGACTACCTTCTGCAGATTCCATCCCTTGGAGCTGGCTACCCACCCCATTGGCTTGTTCCCCGCTGAGAAGGAGGACGACCCAATGTGGAAGGATCGGGTGGAGCATGCCAAGGACATCTGGGCCATCTACCCAGGTCAGACTGCGCACTTGACAGTACGGTGCATGAATGCTCTGTACCGTCTGAAGGTGATGCGCGGTGAGGCAATGTCCCATCTGATGGCACTGTTGGAGACAACAAAGATCACGTTGGATAACAGAGAGGAGCTCGTGGTTGATTTATCTCAAGAAATGGTGGAGAAGGACTTGCAGGTGGAGCAGCTATCCACTGATATTCAGGAGTTGGAGGAGCTGGTGGGCACCAGGGAGAACACCATCGAGGTCCTAGAAGATCAGCTCATTAACACTCAGCAGCAGCTTGCTGAGGCTAACGAGCACCTGGACATGCATCACCAGGAGATCCAGGACCAGGAGGCCAACAAGGACGTTGACATTGAGGGAGGAGATGAGCCTGCCTCCAGTGTGGACACTGCTGGCTCGGGAAGACCACCTTCCCCCGAGTCGAGTGTTGCTTCGTTCGCTCACTAGGTGTCCAGGGTAGGCTTAGAAGTTGGATAGTCGGACTCCTCGCAGCTAGCTTAGCTTTTGCACCCTCAGGGTACTAGGCTAGCTAGAATTGAGTCATTTTGGGACAAATTGATGTAATCGTGCTAAAACTCTCTTGGGAGCTTGTTTGATGGATGCTTTTATCAGTTTAAATTTGGAAGGAGGAATTTATGCCTCTTAAAAATCCCTTTTGTTGAAGTCGGAGTCTATCATGCTGTTTTAACTTTTCCCCGTGATAAAATCTTGAAATTTGGAACTGTGGTGTTAAGTAAGTATGTGGTTTTTCAGATGGCCGGGAGGCAGCGTCGTGGCCAGAACGAGCGCGTTCCTCCACCGCCGCCACCACCTCCCACTCTGCAGGAGCTCATGGCTCAGCAGAATGAGATCCTGAGGCAGCTGGCTCAACGTCAGCCACCACCTCAGCATTATGGTGGTGGAGACCATCAACGTCACCCCGCGGCGGCTACATATCAGGAATTCCTTAGCACCCAGCCTCCATTGTTCACAAGGGCGGAGGACCCACTTGACGCAGATGTGTGGCTGCGAGTGGTGGAATCCAAATTCCCACTGCTCCATGGAGTTTGCTCAGAGGTCACCAAAGTCAGGTTCGCCACCCAGCAGCTTCGCGGACCTGCAAGGACTTGGTGGGATCATTTTCTTGCTATGCAGTCAGAGGACCGAGAGGTGGAGTGGAGGGAGTTCAAGGCAGCTTTTAGAGGACACCATATACCAGCCGGGATCATGGACAGGAAGCTTAATGAGTTTTTGGCACTCACTCAGGGCAACAGGACAGTGCTGCAGTATGCCCAGGCCTTTAATGACTTGTGCCAGTACGCGGGATATCATGCAGATACAGATGAGAAGAAGAGGGACAGATTCAGAAGGGGGGTCAGCACTAAGCTCCGGGATCGTCTCAACACCGTCAGGGCCAACAGCTACAATGAGTTGGTCAACATGGCTATCTCCCAGGAGGACTGCATTACAGCTAGACAGGCAGAGAAGAAGAGGAAGACCCCTGTGGCAGGACCCTCAGCTCAGCCACAGCGCTTTAGGATTGTGTCCGACA
The DNA here is from genome assembly GCF_902167145.1 of Zea mays. Lineage (NCBI taxonomy): Eukaryota > Viridiplantae > Streptophyta > Magnoliopsida > Poales > Poaceae > Zea > Zea mays. Next base: position 23,992,757 of record NC_050101.1, read on the forward strand.
CCCAGGGCAGGGGACCCCAGCAGCAGCAAGGGCGATGGGTAATCCGACCTCAGCAGCAGCAGTAGCAGGCACCCAACCACAACCAGTTTCCAGCTCAGAGGAACAATCAGCAGCAGCAGCAGTACCGCCAGGCAAATGACAACCGATGTTTCACATGTGGCAACACTAGGCATTATGCCAAGAATTGCCCCAGGAACCAGCAGAGGCAGGGGCAGAATGTCAATCAGAACCAAGGCAAGAGACAGAAGGTGCAAGTGAGGCAGGGCAGGCTGAACTTCACCACCATGGTTGAGATCCCAGAGGGAGCACCCGTCTTGACTGGTATCTTTACCGTTTTAAATTATCCTACTATTGTTCTTTTTGATTCCGGTGCATCACACAGTTTTATCAGTACCAAATTTTGTGCCAAGTGCCAATTGCCTTTTCACCACACCAATGGGGGTATTACAATCTCAACACCAGGAGGCAGGGTTGCCTCCTATCAGATCTGTAGGCACGTACCAATTAAGCTGGGTAGTCTCATTTTCAAAACTACCCTAATGATAATGGGATTGGATAGTGTGGATGTCATCTTAGGGACTGATTGGTTGTCACGACACCACGCAGTGATTGATGTCGCAGCCAGAGCCATAGAAGTCCGCTCCCCTTTGGATGGTGAGATTACCTTATATCTACCTGATCAGGGATGCACCCGTTCTTGTGCCTTTGTTATGTTAGAATTCCCAGTGGAAAAGATCCCAGTGGTCTGTGACTATCCGGATGTTTTTCCGGATGAATTGCCAGGGATGCCACCTGACCGAGATATTGAGTTCGCCATCGAATTGCAACCCAGGACCGCTCCTATCTCCAAGAAACCCTATAGGATGCCTCCCGCGGAATTGGCAGAATTGAAGAAACAATTGCAAGAGTTGTTGGACAAAGGGTTTATTCGTCCAAGCACTTCACCATGGGGATGTCCAGCTTTATTTGTGAAGAAAAAGGATGAGAGTTTGAGGATGTGTGTTGACTACCATCCTCTCAATGCGGTGACTATAAAGAACAAATACCCGCTGCCCCGCATTGATGTTCTGTTTGATCAGTTGGTTGGAGCCAAGGTATTCTCCAAGATAGACCTTCGCTCAGGATACCATCAGATCAAGATCCACGCTAGCGATATTCCCAAGACAGCTTTCTCTACCAGATATGGACTGTATGAGTTTCTGGTGATGTCTTTTGGGCTGACCAATGCCCCGACTTATTTCATGTACCTGATGAACTCAGTGTTTATGCCAGAATTGGACAAGTTCGTGGTCGTTTTCATTGATGATATTTTGGTCTATTCCAAGAATGAGGACGAACATACTGAGCACCTACACATTGTGCTTCAACGACTGCGCGATCATCATCTTTATGCTAAGTTGTCTAAGTGTGAGTTTTGGCTGAAGGAGATCAAATTCTTGGGTCACACAATTTCTCAAGATGGGATATCAGTTGATCCTGAGAAGGTACAAGAGGTAATGGATTGGAAACCCCCAACTACAGTGAAGCAGATTCGGAGTTTTCTGGGATTGGCAGGGTATTATCGACGCTTTATTCCGGATTTCTCCAGAATTGCCAAGCCAATGACTGAACTGTTGAAGAAGGGAGTCAAATTTGAGTGGAGCCAAAAGTGTGAAGATGCCTTTCATACCTTAAGGCAGCATTTGACAACAGCCCCATTACTGGCCCAACCTGATAACACCAAGCCATTTGAGGTTTATTGTGATGCTTCTGGTACTGGTTTGGGATGTGTTTTGATGCAAGAGAACAGAGTTATTGCTTATGCTTCCCAGGCACTCAGGCCCCATGAGCAGAACTACCCTACACATGATCTAGAATTGGCAGCTGTAGTTCATGCTCTAAAGTTATGGAGACACTACTTGATGGGAGCTCACTGTAACATCTACACTGATCACAAGAGTCTCAAATACATCTTCACTCAGGCAGATCTGAACATGAGGCAAAGGAGATGGTTAGAGTTAATCAAGGACTATGATTTGGAGGTGCATTACCACCCAGGGAAGGCCAATGTTGTGGCAGATGCCTTAAGCAGAAAGGCCCAGTGCAATTGCATGAGCATGGATGTGGGAGTTACCACCCTGTGTGATGAGTTGTGCAGATTGAACCTGGAAGTTGTTTCTTCGGATGACCTAAGCTATATCTCGGTGGAGCCCACGTTGCAAGAGCAGATCATAAGGGCTCAGGTTGAGGATAAGGGTGTTCAGGTCATCAAAGATATGATCAAGCAAAAGGCAGAAAAATACAAGTGTTTCCGACAGGATAGCAAGGGAAATCTATGGTTTGGAGATCGATTGGTTGTTCCCAAGGACCCTGAGCTTAGAAAGAAGATACTAGATGAAGCTCACCTTTCAAAATTCTCCAAGCACCCTGGTAGCAACAAGATGTATCATGATCTCAGATCCCTATATTGGTGGACTAGAATGAAAAGGGAAATCGCCAAGTACATATCAGAATGTGACACCTGCCAGAGAATTAAAGCTAGTCACTTGAAGGCAGCAGGCCCTTTGCAACCCCTTTCCATACCATCTTGGAAATGGGAGGACATTTGCATGGACTTCATAGTGGGATTACCAAATACCTCCAGGCACCATGATTCAATTTGGGTTATCGTGGACAGGTTGACCAAGACTGCTCATTTCTTACCAGTGCATACCACCCACAGGGCAGAGAAGTACGCTGAAATTTATGTTGATCAGATAGTAAGGTTGCATGGTATTCCCAAAACCATTATATCTGACCGAGGAGCACCATTTGTGGCACGATTTTGGGAGCAATTGCAAGAGTCACTTGGGACCCATGTCATCCGAAGCTCAGCATATCACCCACAAACAGATGGCCAGACAGAAAGGGTAAATCAGATTTTGGAAGACATGTTGCGGGCATGTGCACTACATTATGGAAAGGATTGGGACAAGTGTCTGTCCTTAGCAGAGTTCTCTTACAATAATAGATATCAGTCCAGTCTGAAGATGGCACCTTTTGAGGCATTATATGGGAGAAGGTGTAGGACCCCACTAAATTGGTCTCAAGCAGGAGAAAGGGAAATTTTTGGGCCAGATTTAGTACTCTAGGCAGAAGCAAAGGTCAGGGTTATTACCAAGAACTTGGAAGCTGCTCAGGCCAGGCAAAAGAGCTATCATGATAAGAGGCGGAAGCCTCTACAGTTTGAAGTGGGAGATCATGTTTACCTTAAGGTATCACCAACCAAGGGTGTCCAGATATTCGGGATCAAGGGCAAGTTAGCTCCTAGCTATATTGGACCCTACGAGATCAAGGAGGCTTGTGGACCCGTAGCCTACCAATTGGAATTGCCACCTCACATGTCAGCAGTTCACAATGTGTTCCATGTATCTCAATTGCGGAAATGTGTTCGCCTACCCACTGAAGTACTGCCAGAACCAGACATTGAGATAGAGCCAGACTTATCCTACCAAGAGTACCCCGTCAAGGTATTAGATCAAAAGGAGAGATCAACTCGGGCAAGGTCGGTCAGAATGTACAAGGTTCAGTGGAGTCACCATTCAGCAGAAGAAGCCACATGGGAGACTGAGGATTTTCTACGCTCTCGCTTCCCCGACTTTCTGCCCAAAGGAGTCGGTATGTAACCCCAGAACCCACCCCCACCTGCCCTTTGAGTTCAATTATAAGAAAAACTTAGAGAACAAGGGTAGTCTAAGTTGTGGATTCAACTTAAGAAGGGCTTCCTTCTGAAGTTGCAAAGAGGATGACATTCGAAGAGTGATGTTAAGAGAAACTTGAGTATAAAGGGGAAAACAACACCAGCACACCTTCAAGCATCCCTCCAAAGGGCTCTACCTGAAATCTCGGAGCGAGATTCCTTTAAGGGGGGAGGGCTGTAACACCCCAGGTGTTACTCAGGGTGTCCACCCTAGGGTTACCCCCTTTTGTTTACCCATTATCACATGAAGATTGAATTGGGCAAAGTATACCAAACTTGGAATTCTAGGTCCTAAGCAAGTGTAATCCACCTTGGATGTCATGCCCTAGCTTATCATGCACATCTAAGTGGGGTTTTCACAAAACCCTAAAGCAAACCCCCCCATAGGCAATGGGAACCCTAATTGAAGCCATGATCAAAAGAGCATGTAAACCTTATGATCATGGTTTGGGCCAAATATAAAAGTTGTAATATACTTAATAACCTACAATTAATAGTAAGGAAGTACCCCCAAAAAGTTTGCACAAAAGCCCTAAACAGTTCATCTAAGTTTCAGCACAAGGGAGAATTCAGTTTTTGCCTAAGTACAAAAACTAACCCTTGCACAAAGACTCCACACGTTCACCCTAATCCCCTTTTCAAAACCTTTCGACCCAATTGACAAAATGGCGCCAAATTAACCCTAGAACACCCTGGAAAGAGATGACACCTACCCTAGGGCGCTAGACACGACTTGACACCCCTTTTGTCTCGGCTCGGGCTTGGCTGACACAGCAAACTTCTTCCCACTCTATCTCCCTACCCCGACCATATCTCGACTTGGAACTCACAGCAAAAAGATAGGATTTGGAGCAGAGAAGCGACCGTACACAGTGACTTTGCCAAGATACGCACGCTATGGCACTCTAATCGGCCGTTGAACCATGGCAGAAGCAAGCTTCCACGTGTTCGACGCGAGCTGACATCCGGGGGCACGCTCAGAGCACGCCCGTGCGCGAACCCCCACGCGCCCGCGGCCGCCCGTGACCACGCCCGCGCCACGGCTATAAAGCCCACCCCAGTGCTTGGCTGCCTTCCCCGTTACCTCCTCCGTACCTCGCCGGACTTGCCCGAGCCAGCCATTAGCTCCGGCGACCTCCCCGCGACCCGCCAGTGCCGCCCGAGAGCAACTACCGTGGCCAGCCCCTCTCCCGTCCTCCTCCGTTCGATCTAAGCCCTCAGTTAGCTTCCTGGTGAAGCCGTGAGACTTGCTCAAGCTTGACCCGGGGGCCCTCGTCACCGGAATAGCCCAATCGCGCTCACCGGAGTTCAAGAACCCGCCGGCGCGCGTGGACCGGGTAAGCCCCTGCACCGTTTTCCAATTCTTTGCGCGCATGGCCTCTGTGTCACCCTGTGAAGCTCCTCGTGCACCCTAATTGAACTATACCGCCGTGGTTTGGCCGGAGCAGGAGCCGCCGACGACCCCCGCCGCCTGTGCTCGTGGCCAGAGTAGCTCCGACCGCCTCCGGCACCGACCCGCACATCGGCGTGACCGCCACAACCTCCGGGACGTCACTGACCACCCCGCCGGAGCTCTACTGCCGCCGGTAAGCCCCACCGCCGTAAACTATGCCGTGGGTACTGTTTCAGCCGGTCAGGGAGCGCGGGTTAGATTTTAGTTAAATCCAGGGGGCTTTGCGCAATGTCAGTGACCCAAGCCAATAGTGGACCAAGGGCTGTTCTGTGAGAAAAGAAAAGGGAAAAACCCCAGGGGCCTCAGCGTAAACCTGTTTTCTTTTCCATTTTCGAATTTCTTTTCTTTTTGTTATAACAGATAGCTAAATAAATGCATAACTTGAAGAATAATCATCCAAAAATGTTCAAACCAATTTTGCTAGATTCTGGAATTTATGAACTATCAGATAAAAATAATAAAACCCATGGTTTCTGTATTTCCTTCTCAAGTTTTGAATTAAATAAGAAAACTACTCAAAACTCAATATTAGAAGGAAAAATAGGAATATTGTTTGACCAGGGTTAGAAATTTTTTGAGAAGCTTATATCTACCTACTAGACCAAGTAAAAATGTTAAACCTCTCTGTCTACCCCATTTAAGTTAGTTTTACCCCTTGATCTATAATATGCTTAAGGATAAGGAACATAGAAAATGTAATTTAATTAATGAACCAGAGAGTACCTCTATTTTTATTAGGTTACTTATTCAATATAGTTCACTGGAAAAATATATCATACCCTGTTTTAGTGTAAAATAAGTAAGATCTCTTTTGTTTTAATAAAACAAGTGAAACTTAGAAAAACTCCACAAAAATAACCCCAAGGTAAAAACACCCCCACCCTTGGGATAACTAATGTTTTGTTATTAAGAACTTAGGAAAAATATGAAATTTGCTGTTTGACATTTTTCAAATAATAATGTAGTAGAAAGTGCCTTTTTGACATTAAACTTAAGAAAATCATAACTAAATAACCACCCCTTAGTTTTCTGTGATTTTTAGCACAGAGACCTATTATTACTATGGGATGCCAGCAAAAATAACCTCTTGGACAGAACTTACCCCTAACTAAGAGGTGTAGTGTAAAATGGCCCATTTTGCCTAACTGTTGTTATTTTTGTTTAAAGCCTAGCTTTTATACTTTAAGCCTCAAATTCTTAAAACAAGCTAGAATAGCAAGTGACAACCCACTGTAATTTTTACAGAATTTTTGGAAATTATTAAAACCCTATTGTAGTTCAAACCTACCCTAGAAACCCTAAATGGAAATTAAGGAAAGGGAAATGAATAATGTGAATTAATGTTATCCTAAAACCTTTGTAATCTGTCCACTAAAATGTATCAAGACAATACCAATCCCCTATGTTACCCTCACTGAAAACCCAAGCCTAAGGAGTATTGAGCCTAACCCACTGGAAACCCTAAGTTACTGCTTAACTTAGTTTCCTTAGCTTAATGTTCTTAAATCTTGCATAATCATGACATACATGTTCATTGCATTTCGATAGACTGTAATCTTGCTGACGGAGAGTACATCCTCGTGCCGGAGCAAGGAGCTGCTCAGGAGGTAGCCCCAGATCCAGCACCCGAGCCTGCACCAGAGGACCTGCCTGCCACTGCTTTGGAAGGCAAGCCCCGGTTTTATGCATAACCGTTTATATATGCTATTTTACTTCACTTAATGATTGTAGGGTTGATTGTGCACTTAAGTGTAGGAGTTGTTTGAAACCCTAGTTGCATGATCTCAGGAATCCCGTTGAGATGAATACTAGTATGCTAGGTCGAGTAGCTGCTTTATTAATTAGGATCTCGGTAGAAGTCGAGTGATTTTTCTAGCACTCGCGCGAGGTCAGGACATTGATTGTACCCACTTTCATATCGTACTGATGTTGGTGTGTGGGCAACAATCCATGGGGATTGGTTGTTCACGGGATAAAAATTTGAATAAGGATTAAGGTGTGGTACCGTGAGTCAAGCGTTTGAACGTACTAAACACATGCCGAGAAATATGGTAAATCGGTAAGCCTAGTACCTGATTGAACCTGGCAGTAGACTTTGCCCCTCACGCGACCTAAGACGAGGTCTCCCATTCCGGTTATGGTGGGTACAAGTGCGGTCACTGCACGACGGCCAGTCGGGGTCAGTGAGGCATTGTACGCCAAGGCGGTGAGCCCTGTTCTGCTGACGGGGAATCGATGGGGACGATTGATTATGTGTGGGGACGGAGTGCCCCTGCATGTCGTGTGTTTAGGTTTACCTTGCAAGGATAAAAACTCGATTCGAATCGTCTGCTTCTCGCAGCTAATGAGACTGCTTGATCCATGCTGCTACATTGAGCAACAAGTGGAATGATGCGGAGATGATACAAGATGTTGATTGCTAAAATGTTTGCTACTTTGTATGAATAGATAGTACATTTTTAGCCTTAAGAGAGTCACACTTAACTTTGACTAAGTTAAAATCTTGATTTAGAAACTCAGCTAGTGCTTTTGGCAACCAAACCCCACAGCCAAACAGCTGCATGTCTAGAGGTAGAGGAGTAGACTCCTCACACCGGGTAAGTCTAGCTGAGTATTAGTATCCTCAGCCTTGCTTGTGGCATAATTTTTTACAGGTTCTCTGGAGGAGATGGTTGCTGGGATAACTTGGCCGTCCACCTTGCCACCGGGTTGGACTGTTGAGTGGGACCCTGCCTCGGCTGAGGAGGAGCATGAGGAGTGATGGGACAGGCTTCCCCATCTCTCTGTTTAATTACCGTTAGTTTTATTCCGCTGCACTTCAAACAATGATGGATACTTTTGCAAAAACTCCGATGATGATGATGGTGATGTAATAATTTAACATTGTGTCATGTATGGTTTTATGCTTTATTGTATTTGCTCTGTGACTCACCTTCGAGTGAGATTGTGGTACTTGATCCTGTCAGTGGCCGTGTCGGACTAGATCCGAGGGATTGACGGGTTATTCCCATTTAAGTGTGGTCTAGCCTCTAAGGCGGGACTTGGGCACTTAAGTTGGAATAATTCGGGCAGTTCCGCCACACCAGGGCTCGGACTCGGGCTCAGCCCCGAAAGACGACGAACTCCGCCTCGCCCGACCCCAGGGCTCGGACTCGACCTCGGCCTCGGAAGACAGACTCGACCTCGACCTCGGAGGAGCCTCCGCCTCGCCCAACCCAGGGCTCGGACCGACCACGTCGCAGGAAGGGCCATCATTACCTTACCCCTAGCCAGCTCTAGCTGCGGGGAACAAGACCGGCGTCCCATATGGCTCGCCCCGGTAAACAAGTAATGATGGCACCCCGCATGCTCCGTGACGACGGCGGCTCTCAGCCCCCTTACGTAAGCAAGGAGACGTCAGCAAGGACTCGACAGCCCCGACATCTGTCCTTCCGCCAGGCACCAGCGCTCCTCCGATGGCCACAACATCACACGAACAGAGTGCCAAAACCTCTCCGGCTGCCACGACGGCATGTACTTAGGGCACTAGCTCTTCTCCGCTAGACACGTTAGCACACTGCTACACCTCCCATTGTACACCTGGATCCTCTCCTTACGCCTATAAAAGGAAGGTCCAGGGCCCCCTTACAAGGGGTTGGCCGCGCGGGGGAAGGACGGGACGGCGCGCATAAGCCTCTCGCTCTCTCCCACGCGGACGCTTGTAACCCCCTACTGCAAGCGCACCCGACCTGGGCGCGGGACAAACACGAAGGCCGCGGGTTTCCCCTTTTACGCCTGTCTCCCTCCGGCTTCTCTTCCCCCCTTCTCGCTCCGTCTCGCGCCGACCCATCTGGGCTGGGGCATGTGGCGACAATTTATTCGTCGGCCCAGGGACCCCCCGGGTTCGAAACGCCGACAGTAATCACTATGAATACTTATTAAATTTGTGGTATTATGCTTTATTGTATTTCTCTGTGCCTCACCTTCAAGTGAGCTAGTGGTATTCGATCCTGGATAAGTGGCTTATTCGGACTAGATCCGAGGGACTAACGGGTTATTCCGGTTTAAGTGTGTTGCTACCTTTAAGGGTGCGACTTGGGCACTTAAGATGGAATAATTCGGACGGTTCCGCCACAGCTGGTATCAGAGCGAATACGATTACAGAGAAGTCAATAAGTCATGATTTCCAACCTTTTCTAAAGTAAAATTTGCTTAGAAACCAATGTTGGATAGATCGTCAGGATGATAAGGTTAGACATAGGACGTGAAGCCCTAGGATTAGATGGGTAGCTAGGTGGCTATTTATTTAGGCCATAAAGGCTACTAGTACTATTAATAAGGATGTTGTAGAAGCATCCGAAAAATTAGTTAGGTCTGAAAAGACGACTAGAATGAGCATGCATCATGATTGTTGAATTATAATTGTCTCTTGTGCATCAACATGCTTCTCTCACCTTTATTCCAATAATAAGAAATTGTGAAAAAAGTGTTGTATTGCTATGAACTGCAAAAAAATGTCTTATCCTGTGTGTCATGATAGACTTGATAAGGTTGTGTTATGTGATCCTCTTGTCTGGCTATCTAGGAAATGTTTTAATTGTTCAACCCTTTTTACAAAAAAAATGTTGTCTGTTCTGCTCATGAAAAGACCCCCCCACTTTAAACAACCTAGTGCTTAGCAAGTGAAACCCTTAAAAATAATCAAACCACATGTTTGTGTTGGTGTTTCTTGCCCTTGTGTGTTGCACCTGCACAACTTATAGAACCCTATAGCTTGACCGATAGACCAACCCAAGTCTCCTTGCGCACTTGATGTGTCAAAAAAATTGTTGTTTGGTGTCTAGTTGCACAAACCCTATCAAGGCCATGTTTCTTTCCATAGATCCCGTCCCGAATCTTCATAACCTTTATGGTGCTCATCCTAATCGATCTAATTTGACTACCTCTCTCTTCACCTGGATCTAGTAAATCATTACCTTTGTGAATCGTGTTGTGATCTTATCATCCAAATCTCCGGATCCTTTAATGATTCTCCCTCATTATCTGGTAATCTGCTATAACCTGTTCTCAAGTATCAGATGTTGATCTTGCCTAAATCTCTCATTTTTGGTCATTCTCATACCCCCTCTCTAAGGATCATGACGTTGTTTTATCGATTCTATCTCTAAGCGGTGTATCCATTTGGTTCAATGGATTATGTTGTTGTCTTTAGTTCTGTCATGTCTCAGCAAGTTGCCAATCTTGATCTCATGGTTGGTTCCCCCTCATATCCACTCTCGTATAAATCTCTAACCTAACAATCTCCGTGTTAATCATAAAATAATTCTCTGAGTTGAAGAAAATTCTCATGTGATGCTCTTTTGCCAACAATCTTTGCTTCAACTTCAGTCACATTTTCTGAGCCATATTCTCATGGGCTCCATCTATCTGTGCTATGTGGATTTCTCATTGGTTGCGTTTGGTAATGGTGTTATGACTAACGACCGATGGTGCCGCGACGAAACCGAGACCCTCCTATGGGTGCACACATGGTTGAGCTGCTCGGCACGCGCTGGTATCGCGGTTAATAGTAGTGATCTATTCCGAGACTATACTGATGTGATATCTTTTGTGAACATTCTCTTAGAGTGATCACTGCATTTTGTCTCAATATGTCGCGATATTCTATCCAAATCTATCTTCAGTATCTTGTCAGATGACATCTCATGAATTTGCATCTATCTTCAGCCTGGGAGTTACATGCCTCTCCACCCTTAAGGGTCTTTGTTCGAATCTCGGGATGAGATTCTTTTAAGGGGGGAAGGCTGTGACACCCGAGGTGTCTATTTCGCGTTATGTCGGGAGATTTATCTTAATCTCGAATGCTTAGTAAAAATCTCTATGCTCGCTCGCGTATATCTCTGACTATCCAGACTATTCATTCTCATTTCACTGGATTCGAAGTTATTCAGTCTCAAAGAAGGCCGAATTTGGAACCTGTTAAAATCTTTTATTCTCGGCACGAATGCAAATTCGATAATCAATCTCCATTTATAAATCTCGTCTAAAGCTCATTTACTCGGACTCTCAATGGCTGTTATTCAATCTGTGCCCAAATCCAATTCCTCGAACTTCGATCGACAGCTGACTATTTTAATTCGAGTCCGTACTCTCAAACAGAATACTCAGTATGTCGTCCTCTAATTAATTCTTACTCGACTCAGCCTAGTATCTTTTGTCTGAACTAAATTCAAAACCCACTCCGGCCGCGATTGTAAAATGTCACGATTCGCCTTCTCCGACTAAAAATCTGAAAGCCGGTCGTATCTCCAGACGATTTTATTTTGAATCATGCATAGGGAATTATTTTCGAGCAAAATCAGATCAGACTCTCGGGCGAGTTAATCGCTCAATCGTCCGTTCGTCGGAACTCCAATTCGCTCCGTTCTCTGTAGAGACGAATTCCGCAGGAGCAAAAATTGTATCTTCGGTACGAACAAAAACAGTAATAATTCTTAAAACGAACAATTCATGTTATTTAATTTTAATCCGAGCTGAGAGGTTCTAATTCAAGAGCACGTTCAAATTTCAGTCAAGACACAATTTTTCTCCAATCAACGTCGACTTGAATCTTTGTCAAATCTGCCACAGCATTCGTTTTGTCGTGATCTCATATAGTTTGAAACACATCGACAATTAATTTTAGTGGGGAGTTTAAAACCTAGTTTCCTTAATTAATTATTTTCTTGATTCACTGTCATGGATCGTGCAAACAAAAAAAAGGAGAAAAAGAAATAAAAAAGGGAAAACGCACGCACACAGGCTACACACGCACGCCAACAACTGGTCCTAGCGCTCAGCCCGACGCTCTCTGCACCAATGGCTACAGCCGGCCAGTGAGAAATGCCGCCTATTCCCGACCAATGGAGCGCCAGTGTTGTCACGTTAAATCAGACAGCAGCCAGCGTTCCTTAGCGCAGAAGCATTTCCTGGCATCTCCCTGTCTTCTTGCTCCCTCTACCGAGCTCCATCCAGGATAGCTCTTCCACTGCTCCCTCACGCTAGCAGCAGACCACCGGCGCCCTTCTTCCACCTCCGGTCCGTAGGGACCTCCTCTGGTCCGAACGCAAGCAGGTGCCCTTCCTCCACTGCGCCCCTCCTCCCATCGGCACAGGAGCTTCCCATGGCCGGCGCACGCCCCTGCTCGTGCCTTCACGGCCGTCGGGGCATCGGCTCCGAGCTCCCTCCCTGCTCCATGGCCGCTGGCCCCTCGCCCCTGCTCTTCCCCCTTGGTCGCGCGCAGGAGCTCCCTAGGCCGACCTCGGCCAGGTCCATGTCCATGGCGTCGCCTCCCTCTGCCCTCCCTGTGCTGTGCGCTCTACTCGCCAGGGCCGGAGTTCTCCATGGTCGAGCTCCTTGTCCTCCAGGCCACTGGGTTGCAGGAGGCCGCACCCTTCTTCTCCAAGACCGGCGCTTGTTTTCCCCCTGCGTCTTCTTCCATGCACACCTGCAGGCCGCCGGACCTTGCTCCATCTGGATTTCGCGCCATATGCTCCTTCACCAATGCCATGGAGAGATCTGTCAACAGAGCAATGCTAGGCCTCGCCTTGGACCTTGGGTTCGCACCAGCGAGCTCACCTGTAGGTTCAGCCATGGCTCCTGCAATGTCTAGTTCCTCCCTCGCCTAGCACCACATCGGCTCGCCTCACCTCAGCCCGACTGGGCGCCGACACCCAGCGAGCTCCTTCGCAAGCAGACTATGGCCTAGGATGCTGAGCTCGCCTAGATCACTTGCTCCTGTGTTTCCCCTCATGGCGTGCCCTGCTTAGTCCAGCATCCAATCCTCTCTGCTGTGGTCGAGCTCACCTTCACTAGCTCGCGACCACTATCCCTGTGCCGCTGGATGCCATTCCTCTCTGTTCTGCCCTTGCCATCCGCGCCCCAGTGTCTGGACTGCGCTCGCCGAGCTCCTCCTCACGTGCTCCTCCACCGGTCCGTGCCCCTGCACTTGCAGCAGCGGCCGTGGATCCCCTCTGCGTCACGCCCTCGGCGTGCTCGATGTAATGCCAAAGCAGCAGCAGTGACGACCTTCGTTGTGTCACGCTCGCCAAGTCGGGCCTCACATCGTCGATCTGCGCAGCGTCTGCGCATCATCGTCGAAACACGCGGTGAGCTTCTCGCTGTCCCATGTTCCTGGATTTTATAAAATGACTAAACAAATAAATTGTGTAATGATTGTGTATGTCGTCTAATCGCAGCCCTTGTCGACGTCACGCCTCGCGCATCGCTCGTCGGCAAAGAGCCCAAACTAATGGCATGCATGCGCGACACGAGTCGGCCAGGTTGTTCGCCTTGAATGATTCACGATTTGTTTTATTTACGTATTCGGTCGATGATGTGCCTGCGTGTTTATATGTGTGTGAAAATATAATTGTATGAATGAAAGCGTGTAGAGAAGAAAATGAAATAGAAAAGAACTCGGGTATTTTTATTTTGATAGAAAAATATGAGATGCGTTGTTTGATGCAAAGACTAAGTTTAAATAAATAAATGCAGATTATGCCTTGGGAAATGCATCGATATGTGTTTATGTGAAAAGTGTATTTGTTTTATGCAATGTGATGGGATTCATAATCATATAGGGAGTATATTTATTGATGTGACGAGTAGTTTAGAAAAATGCTAGTTTGCGTGGAGGATGTATTGTTAAAACATGAGTATCGGAGTTCATATATTAGTGGTTATGCTACGATGATCGAAGTGTCTCGAGTGCACGCCACCATATCGTTGTATGGGAGACAAGGTTATGCGCATGATGAGTTTAGTAAAAATCCATCGGTGTCACTAGTGTTAAGTTGAGGATTATTTGCGCGTGGAAATTAATAATGTGTTTAATACTTAGAACTCTTAGTCGATAGTAGAAATTGTTTTGGCTTATATAGACAGGTGGTGACATGCCAAAGTAGTCATCGCTTCCTCTATATCTTGAGTCGGGTCAATACGCGTTATGTGTTCATAAATTGGGAAGTAAGCGCGTGATGGTTTCGAGTTAGAAATCAGTGGTTTATGATTTGTATGATTGGTCGGTGTGTGTACAACACTTGTGAATATGAATGTTTATAAAAATGTTGTAGTGTATGTTGTGTCTCGGATTGCGATAATAATCGGCAAGCCGACGTGTATGTTATTTAGCGGGCTATGTCGTTGCTCCAGTTAGCCGACCTGTCAAATGGTTTGGTTAAGCTCATAGTCATGATGATTTGCTTGTTGTATTCTAAATGCGTATGGTTATGGTCGCGGATGAAAAGTAGTAGTGTTCATGTGATGTCTAAGTTAAAATGCAAATTAGTGTGTGAAGGGCGCACCGATACACGTATATGTACCGGGTCCGATTATTGTGGTGGAGGTGTTTGTTAATTGTGTGTGGTGATTCTAGCGTACAAAATAACTCGGATAAAAATTGGTAAGTTGACTTGTGGGTTCTCACTTGGTTATTTTAACTCTAACAAATGTCAAAGTGTTAGAATGGTTCAAGTCTCTAGAACGCGCCAATTCTTGAAGTAAATAGGAGCTGAAATTTATAGTTGCTGTTTTGGACTGCACGCACTGTTTTCGTCGTGCTGTATGTTTGATGAACTAAATTGTGTTTTCTGTAGAAAGGCCATATAGAAGAGTTGTAGATAACCTTATTATCTTACTTGTGTTAAAATTTGACACCCATAAGTCTGATCGTTTAGAAGTTATGCTTTTCACAAATTCAGTAACTGAATCTGTCCAATTTCTGTACAGATTTCAGAAATTGTATTGTTTGCTTAAGTTAATGTTATAATCAGTTCATGGTTGTTATAAAAAAGTTGTAGATGCTTTTATTGTCTTTCTTGTGTTAAAATTTCACAACCATAGGCCTGACAGTTTAGGAGTTATGAATTTTACAAACTGGTTGCTGTGTTCTGTCCACTGTCAGAACAGATTTCGAGAACTGTAATGTTTGATTTGATTAAACCTGGAATCACTTCTTGGTGATTATAAAAGTTATGTAGTGCTTTTGCCAAGCTTTCCAAAAAGTCTTGGATCGCCCTTTTTGGTGGTATAAAGATTAAGTTATAGGCGTTTGAAGTGTGAAGTCTGAATCTGTCCAAATCTGGACAGCAAAGCCTTCCTAGTGTCTTTTAACCATGATACACTTTAAATCAACCTGAGTTGTTTATAATGGATATGTATACAATTTAATTATCTTTCCAGAAAGTTTAAGAGCAAATGATTTGGATGTCTGAGTCTCTAGTTATGAATTTTCGAAGGCATAAGTCTGAATCTGCCCAAATCTGAATATAGTTGTCGTTTATCACTATTTAACCTTATTAAGTGTCTAATCACCTTGAGATGATAATACCAAAGTTGTAGACAACTTCTTAGACTTTCCAAAAGTATTTGATCACTATTTTTAGATGAATATCTTGTGAGTTACGACTGAAACAAGTAAATGTTGTGCTGCTGTCCTAACCTTGTTGATTGTGGTTGATTGCTCTACTCTCTTGTCTTGCTTGAGTATGATTGATAGTGTTATCTCATGATCCCTATATTAGTAGACTATATAATTGAAGATATACAAGTAACTAGTGCAGTAGTAAATTAAATGGTTGACGTCTAGTAAGAAATTAGCTTCGATCAACGTCAGTTTAGCAAGTGTCACTATATGGACGAGAAACGAAATTAATGAGATGTTACCATTTCTAATAATTGTGCTGCTAATCTGAGTACTACTAAATAACCAACCTCAATAGATTAGTATAATAAGCAGTGTAATTAGAGATGGCAATGGGGACCCGATCCCCGATTCCCCGCGGGGAATTCCTCTATTAGGGGATGGGGATGGGGATGGGGAAGTTTCTTCCCCCACGGGGATGTAAATGGGGAAAAGTTCTCCCCCGGCGGGTAAACGGGGACGGGGATGGGGAAGCATTCCCCATCCCCGTTCCCCGTGGGGACCCGTTAAACTTACATGCGATAATGTTTTCATGTAATAGTTAATGATAAAAGTAAAGAATTACCTTGTCAAGAGATCACTCGTTGTACAAATACATTGATTTTAATGTGCACATAATGAATTTTACATCTAACAATGTGTATAAGTGACAATATTTTATATTAATAACAAATGAAGTACAATTTAATTATAATTTAAGCGGGGATGGGGATCCCCGACGGGGATTTATCCCCGCGGGGAACGGGGATGGGGAAGAAATGTCCCCCGCAAGCGTTCGTGGGGATCCCCGCGGGGAAATTTTTTTGTCGCGGGGACGGGTTTGGGGAGCTAAAACCCGACGGGGAATTCCCCGTTGCCATCCCTAAGTGTAATTAGGCTATCACTTTCTTATGTGCCCTTGGATGTATGCTTGCATTAGAGTATTGCGAACAATTGTAAAACCCGATTAAGTGACTATTCCTTTTTAACTAAGTTTATCTATATAGAAGCCATGACAAATTGATGTGTACTTAACTAGTATAATAATGAAGGAACTAATGAAAAATTAGAGCGAATGTGATAAATGCTTGCATGTGTGATGCCGTGTTGCACTAGTTAATTCTAGAAAGTAATTGTCGTCTTTCTAATGGTATTGATTACGTAGGCCCGATGACGTGTGGATAACTAGTGCTAGTGTGTGGTTGTTTACGATGTCTTACGATTTAATGTTTAGTTCACTACCGTCTATTTTGGGATTGTCTTGTGATATACTTCATCATATTCATACATATGCATCCTGCATCTCATTTAGGACCGAGAGATGATGATCATGCAAGTGATGTGGTGTCAACCACAAGATGAGTTGGTGGACGACCCAGAGAAGGATGGACTTGACCAGTTGATGCTCGCCAAGCGAGTGCCACCCAGCAAACACTGTCTAAGTGTTAAATTAAAGGCAAGCCCTGGTTTTATGCATAACCGTTTATATATGCTATTTTACTACACTTAATGTTTGTAGGCTTGTACTGTGCACTTAAGTGTAGGAGTTGGTTGAAACCCTAGTTGCATGAACTCAGGATTCCTTTTGAGATGGATACTAGTATGCTAGGTCGAGTAGCTGCTATGCTAAATCAGGATCTCGATAGAAGTCGAGTGATTTTTCTAGCACTCGCGCGAGGTCAGGAATTGGTTGTATCCATTTTTGATAATAGAATGATGATGGTCTGTGGACACGGATCCATGGGGATGCGTTGTCTATGAGACTAAATTGGAATAAGGATTAACGTGCGGATACCAGTGTCAAGCGTTTGTGTTGGAACTTGCTACCAGGTGCAAGGGGATCCAACGGGGGTGAGAGTTGATGTAAACAGGGTTCTCGCACGAGATGGCAAAAGCTCTGTTAATCTAGCCTCTTAAGGGCACTGTGCGGGGGTATTTATAGGTATCTGAGTGCCCAGCGTCCTGTGTTAAGGACGCATATGCCCTCAGACATCTAGGTTATCCCCGGAATATTCCCATAAAGCGGGGTTATAGACCGTAATTACAGGGATGCCTTTACAAATTAGGCCCGTAACGCGCAGCGGCCACGCAGGGCCTGTTACAATGGGTCGGATCACACGTGGGCCTCCATGCTGGATGAGGTCGCAATGATGGGATGACCTCGTCACAGGTCTTCGTCCGATGACGTGTGGGACGAAGGGTGAGCCTGCCTGTTGTCTTGTCTCCGTCGGTCCGACGATTACGGCGAAGGCATCGAGCGAAGGGTGGCGTCTTTGTCTTCGCCCCAACATTTGCCCTCTGAGGGACCAGTTCAACTAAGTCATCTGGTGCCGAAGACGTCGCTAGATGGCGGAGACGCTGCCCTCGCTCGAAGTGGTTCCGCGGGGGTTTTTGACATGACCGTTGATTGACACCGTACTGTTGGACTGCGGGTTTCCCGAAGCGCCGCGTCCTGTGTATAAAAGGGGGCGGGGGGCGGCGCGTTTTGAACTTTATCTTTCTGCACTCCGTGAAAACCCTAGCCGCCTTTTCCACCATCTTGCTGCTCGTCTGCCCTCCTTGCTCTTGTTCGCCGGAGATCTGGCCCGAGTGAAGCAGACCGCCCGCCGCCGCCGACGGTACGTAGTGATGCCGACCTCCTCTTCTTCTACTGCCGCTACGCCACCGGCCGACGCGTCGTCTAAGGAGACGCTGAGTACTGTGGCGGTGGAGGAGTTGCGCGCCGACGATACGGTGGATTTCGGTGTGTCGCGGATGTCCTCGGTCCGCGTGCAAGATATGCAGCAGCTTGGTTACTTAGGCGGCGGAGTCGCTCGTGTCCCGGGGATGGAGGAGGTCCCCGAGCTGGAAGGCGAGTTGGTTGTGTTCGAGGCGTTCTTTGCCGCTGGTCTTCGCCTGCCTGCGCACCGATTTGTTGGAGAAGTCCTGCGCAGATTTAACGTTCAGATCCATCAGCTGACTCCGAATGCCGTGGTGGCTCTGTCGAAGTATGTCTAGGCGATGACTTCGTACGGCAGACAGCCATCAGTCGAAGTCTTCGTGAAGTACTATTGCCTGCACTGGCAGAAGAGGATGATCGGAAATGAAGTTGCCCAGTTTGGGTCCTGTACATTTACGCCGAAGACCGGCAAGACCTCGATGGAGGTAGTTGAGTTGGTTCCTTGCGCCCGCAACAAGTGGGGCAACTGGCATGAGTTTTGGTTCTACGTCACGGAGGGCACAGTCGAAGACCATCCGGGGCTCCCCGTGTCCGAGATGTGCTCGCATTATTACACAGCATACCCGCCGTTTGAATTGGCGGAGGAGGATGCAGACGAAGGGGCCCTTCGGTGCGCCGCCGGCCTGAGCAGCGGGCGCGATTTGGTTGAGGAGTTTGTGGCGTACGGGGTATGGCCTTTGGCGCATGGCTGGGCGTTGGGCAAAGTATGCCCTCGCCAGATGCCTTCCCATGGTGGGAAGCTGGTGCGAAGTCCTGCCTTCACGCTGGATCTGCATAGCCACGATCCGGACGCCTTTGTGCGTGAGGCGGAGGATGGGGCGGTGCGGATCGTCGGTCGGTACGTGCCGAAGACAGAGGGCCAGCGTAGCTGGGATATTCGCGGGTCTAATGACCGCTTGAACAGAGTTTTCGAGTTGAACCGTCTGCCGTATGGCGGTTATCCCGGCCAAGACGATGTGGATCGTCGCGGGAAGAAACCAGTGGTAGAGACTGGAGACAACCCCACGCCGGCGACCGCCCCGTCTTCTAAGAAGAGGAAACTAGGTATTGCTATGGGAGGTCTGGGGGTTTCTGATGGTTTTGCTAGGGAGTTGATGAGGACATGCGTGGCCCCCGGGGGGAAGGATGTCTTCGCCCGAGCTCCGGGAGTCTTCGGCGCGGACGCTGAGGGTTACCGGGGGTTGGTGGCCTAAGAATGTTCCTATCCCCCGCGCGGCCGGCGAAGACTTTTTTACATCTCGCATGGTTCGTGATTGGAAAGTGTTTCCTTATGGGCGGAATATTGCTGCTGTTGTGTCGGCAGTGATGGACAAGGATCGTCAGGGAGCTTCGCAGAAGCGCCAGGCGGTCGTCAGGCTTCATGAGGCCAGGCCGAAGAGGCGCGGGGGGCTACGAAGGCTGCTGCCCCCGGCGGAAGCCAGCTGTCGCTGGCGGCGAAGTTGGCTGTCCCTGCATCCAGCAGGGCACCGGAGGCTGCGAAGGCGGCTGCCGCCGGTGGTTCCAAGTCTGTGAAGGCCGCCCCTGTGTCCAGCAGGGTGCCGGAGGCTACGAAGGCCCGAGAGTTGCCGCCGCCGGGCAAGCGCGTCGCCGACTTCGCCACCGACATTAGTGTGGAAGATTATCTTGTTGGTAAGTCGTTGGCTCGAGTTTTTTTTTAATCTATTGATACGTCGCAGGGTCGGACGAAGGCCAACTTGTTGTTGTTCCGCCTGCCGTGGCGACCACGGCGGCTGCCGTGGTGCCCAGGGCGAAGGGCAGTGCTCTTAGTGCCGGCGGCGAGATACCGGCACTCACTGCCGTCAGGGACGAGGCGGGTGCTGTGTCCCGCCGGCTGAAGGAGATGAAGGAGGCACTAAGTCAGGTACGTTGAGCTAGACTTCGGTTTTTTACCGGCTTCGTTGGGGCTGTGGTCTTATGTGTGTATTGTAGGCGGCTGACTTCAAAAACCGTGCGGCGTCGGGGGCCCTGACGGCAGTTGTGTCTGCCGAAGTCGAGAGACTTTGGACGCAACATGCCGACGCCGTCCGGGAAAAGTCGGCCGCCGACAGCAAGTGCCGCAAGCTGGCGGATAAGGTGGCCGCGCTGGAGGGTGAGAAGACTGACCTCCGGCGCCAACTGGCGGAGGAAAGGAAGGAGGCTAATGAGGCCCTTGCCAAGGCATAGTCTGCGCAGGCGGAGGCCAATTTGGCGCGGGCGGAGGGCAGTCTTGCCAGGCAGCGCGCCGAGCAGTTGGAGGAGCGGCTCAGCGCTCTGCAGACCCGTGTGGAGAGGGCCGAGGCCTCGACGCGCTCGGAGGCTGAGCGGACACGCAAACAACTTATGGATTCATACCATGAGCTGGGCGCACGGACCGCTGTCATCAAAGTGCCGGACCGAGAGCCCGGACTTCGCTGCCTTGAGTGGATACAGGAGAAGTTGCTGGCGCTTCCCGCCATCGGGGAGGGGTTTATGTCCTATGCCTCCCTGGTCACCTGCGAGGGGGCGATGAACGCGCTCTCTCGCGAAGGGTGCCAGCACTATGAGGTCTTCGACCAAGCTGACGAGGATTTCGAGCACGATATCTACAAGGTTGAGGATCCTGTGGTGAAGGAATCCGCGAGAGCCCTCTACGACCGGATGTGGGGCCCTCAGGGTCGGGAGGTGGTCAGGGAGCGGGCCGAGACGGCGAGGGGTCAGGTAATGTTTGGCTTTTGTTTGGTGTTTGTTGAATGTGGACTATATGTGGGTTTGCTGAGTCTGTGTGTTGTGTCTCAAGCGGCACGTGGCGAGAGGGTGGATGACTTTGGGGCTTTGAACAGCACGCTGCCTGACCCGGAGCCGAACCCGGCGGCGGCTGTGTCCGAGGCCGCCCTGGAGCCGCCCCCGGAGACCGCCGAAGGCGTTCCTGATGCCCCCGCAGCCACTGCGGCCGGCGGAGGCCCGTCGCCAACTGTCGCGCCGAGGGCTGAGGATCCTATGAAGGTGGCGGCGGAGCCGACAGCGGAGGATCCCGCGGCGGCTGGGTCTTCGCAGGTGGCTTAGTGGGTGTGGGTAGTTAGGGAATTTTGGATATGTTGCTGAATCTTGGTTGCTGCGCAGGTTCAAGATTTTGGGCCTGCGCACGCAACCGCTACTACTAATTTTTTGGCGGCTTCGATCGTGGATGATGGTAATAAATCGGATGGGTCTGCATCTAAGTTTTCTGATTTTGGTGACTCTGGGAGCTCGGTTGAGTGGACTGAGGAGTCGTCGGATGAGGACTTGGACTACTTTGCGGCCTTGGATGTGGCAGCAGCGGAGGCTTCGCCGCATGCTGCGGATGCTGAAGTTGTGCCTGGTCCGAGTACTGGGCGAAGGGCGGTTGCGAAGCGTAGAGTGAGTGGGGCGGACGGCGGTCGGCTTCGTGTGAGTAGAGCTGGCAGGCAGGAACTGTTGTCCTTGCCGGCCGCTGTGAGTGCAGGTGAGGAGGAGCTGCGAAGTCTTTTTGCGGGTGAGGAGCTTAGGATAATGTTATTTAACTATAGGGAGATGGGAATTATTCCGAAGGTTGAGCCGATGTAGAGTGTGATGCCCTCGCTTGTACATGTGTAATGGCTTGTATGATGAGGTTGTGTGCCTTCGGACATTCGGCTATGCTCGCGAAGGCGTTACGTACTTGGTCTGGTGTATTTGTTATGTTGGTCTGGTGCGCATATAGTCGGTCTTTGCGCGGACAGTTCGGTGTAGTCGTTTTCGCACTTGTTAAGCTTCGTCCGGCTGCGCCCTTAGGCAACTGTTGCCCGGATAGTCTTCGCAGAAGACTTCGATTTTTCGCACTTGTTGTGCTAGTCCGGCTGCACCCTTAGGCAACTTTTGCGCGGATAGTCTTTGCGAAAGACTTCGATTTTTCGCACTTGTTGTGCTAGTCCGGCTGCACCCTTAGGCGACTTTTGCGCGGATAGTCTTCGCGGGAGACTTCGATTTTTCGCACTTGTTGTGCTAGTCCGGCTGCACCCTTAGGTGACTTTTGCACGGATAGTCTTCGCGAAAGACATCGATTTTTCGCACTTGTTGTGCTAGTCCGGCTGCACCCTTAGGTGACTTTTGCACGGATAGTCTTCGCGAAAGACTTCGATTTTTCGCACTTGTTGTGCTAGTCCGGCTGCACCCTTAGGCGACTTTTGCACGGATTGTTTTCGCGAAAGACTTCGATTTTTCGCACTTGTTGTGCTAGTCCGGCTGCACCCTTAGGCGACTTTTGCGCGGAGTCGTCGCACGCGAGGGTAGCTAGTGCTGGGCCTCGCGGTGACTTTTGTATTGGTCGAATGTCGAAGACCGTCAGCGCGGTCTTTTTTCAACGTAGATTTTTGCGGGGGATTTTTCACTTGTATATTACATGACTCCGCCTCGTTAAAAACCTCACCCCCGGGAGGAAAAGAGTGCGGGCCGGAATAAAATTGTTTTTGCAAATTACAAGGGAGAATCGGCCCTGATGAGTCAAACAAAAAATTTGCGGAGATTGTCGATGTTCCAGGAGTGCTCCAGGTCTTCGTCGTTTGGCGTTGCGAGCCTATAAGCGCTGGGGGAAGCCTTCGTCTTGACAATGAAAGGGCCCTCCCACTTGGGCTCCAGCTTGCCCCTGGCCTCTGTCCGAGCTGTTCGGACAAGTACGAGGTCCCCTTCGCTGAATTCCCTCTGGATGACTGCGTGGTCGCGCCATGCTTTTGGCTGGGCTTGGTATTTATTTAGAGCCTGTAGAGCGAAGACCCGGTCTCCATCGATGAGATCCTTCAAAGTGGGTTCGTCGACATCGGGGACGACTGACGAAACTATTCGCGGGGACCCATGTTTTATTTCTTGTGGAGTCATGGCCTCCGATCCGTATAGAAGGCGGAACGGGGTGAACCCAGTCGCCCTGCACTCAGTCGTGTTTAGCGCCCAGACTGCCTCAGGTAGCAAATCGGCCCACTTGCCCTTTTTTCGTCGAGGAGCATCTTTTTGACAGCTGTGAAAATTTTTCCATTGGCGCGTTCCACAACTCCGTTGGACTGCGGGTGATATACTGAGGCGAAGGCAAGCTTGGTGCCAATGGAGAAGCAAAAATCCTTGAAGTCTTGGCTGTCAAACTGCTTGCCGTTGTCGATTGTTAGTTCGGACGGTACTCCGAAGCGGCAAACAATGTTTTGCCAAAAGAATTTCTGTGCGGTCTTTGCTGTTATTGTGGAAACAGCCCTCACCTCGATCCATTTGGTAAAGTACTCAACTGCGATGAAGGTGAACTTGAGGTTCCCCTGAGCCGTGGGCAAGGGCCCGACGATGTCCAGGCCCCAGCGCTTATAATACTCAAAATTGTGTACAAGAAATATATAGTGATTTCCTTATTTGATGTGCCTCATTTGCGTCATAAAAAGAGCATACATAAAATTTAGAGTTGAATTAAAACAAACGATGGAAAAAAATATATGCATCATGTTGGAGTTTATATGTTTGTGCATTAAATAATAATAATAATAAGCATAATAAGAAAATAAATACTAGAAGTTGAATTAAACCCTAAATTTGAAATTAGGGTTTTTGAAAATGAGAAGAGGAGGAATGATATAAATAATATAGTTATGTTTCCAAAGTTGGTATTCTTAATTTCACAATATGATTGAAAATAAATTTGGAACAAATTTGAATTTAAAATTCGGATTCAAATTAAACTTAGAAATAGAGAAGAAAAGAAATACAAAGGAAAAGAATAAAACAAAAATCGACCCAGCTGGGCCCTGATCTCGATTTCGGCCCACTACTCCTTTCCGCGCGCCAGCCCAATCTCTGCATACCCGCTCACGCCGACATGTGGGGCCCGAAGGCCAGCCTCTAGCTCCGCGCGCTAGCCACTCGGCAGCTGACCGTGCGGGCCCCGTACGTCAGTCCATGCCGCACCGCGTACACCATCTATCCCTCACTGGCGGGTGGGCCCTGGAGCGCAGTACCGTCCTCAACGGAAGGCCGAGCATGGCTGGCACGTCGCCGGCGCAAAGCTCGTGTTCCGTTGCAATTGACCGCTCGTGGTTAAGTACCGGGTTCTAGGGGCCATCTCGCGCACCTCCCTTAAGCTTCTCGCCCCCACAACACCCCGCCGTCGACTGTCTCAACTATAGCGCAGCGCAAGATCTAGTCACCGCTCGGAATCGGCGTTCCTCGTCCCCATCTGTCTCGTGGAAGCTCTGGGTGGTCGCGGGCGCCGTGGTGGACGTGGCGAGGAAAGGCGCGGTGGCTACGGACGATCGGTGCGGGCGGAATCGCTCGCCGTAGTTCGATTTCCGCCGCGGATCGTCGCCTTCGCGTGGCTGGACCGCTACCGCCATAGCTCAAGGTGAGAACCCTCCCTCATCTTGTTCGTCGTGTTGTCCGCATCGAGTAAGGCATATCCATTGTAGAACCGAGGCTCGCGGTTGCCGGAATTGCAACTCTGGCGGGCGCGCCGCCGTGGGGCCGGGATGGAGCGGTCGGGTTAGCTGGGCGATTGGGGAAGAAAGGCGCGCGACCGTCAGATTTCTAAGAAACGGCTCTGATTAGATCGCGCTTACCGGTTCGTTCAGATTACGCGTCGACCGTCCGATCGGGATCGGATGGTGGCAACTCGTACTTGGACTCATTAAATCGGAACCGTTGATCCCAGATCCAACCAGCGTGATTGAATACCGGTACGCTTTAGTACAGATTTAATCTTGCGCGCTGAATTCGGATCCAACGACCCACATCTAAGGATACCCCTTCGCGACACATTTTTATTAAAGAACCCTTACAGTTTTAGAGAATAGAACCCGCGGTCCATGGACCCTATTCCCTGAGTCTCGGTAAACTTATGCCAGGGCCCCTGAGCTTTCCAGGAAATGTGGCCCAGTCCAGAGAACATATAAAATAGGTAAATAAATACAGAAATTGATTTTTAATATAAAAAGAATCCCTAAAACTTGTTTATTGCATAGAAAATTCATTTTTGGTCCAAATTGAACCATTCCACTTTCTACAAATTTGTAATAAGATTCTCTATCACTTAGTATCTCTGTTTTGACTTAAAACAGTAGGATAATTAATTCCTCATTTAATCCTATTTCAAGTATATTCAACCTTAGGAAATTCATAACTTGAAATCTATAACTCCAAATCTAGTGATTCCAGTTCCTATGATCTCATTTTAATGTGTAGGTTTTTACTGTATATTTTATTTACATGTTTGATGTGATGTTAATTTATGCTATACTATGTATGTATTGTGTTGATGCGAATAGACGAGCAAGCCACTGTGGAATCTGAGGTTCAGCAAGTAGAGATAGCTGAGCAGGAGCTCATTGAAGGCAAGTTGTGCCCTTGATCACTTACTTTTCCTAGCCATATTCTTATTAATTATAATGATCTGCGTAGGATAATTTTGATGGGACCCAATAGGTTACCCTAGTTTTGGCTATCTTTATACCTTGTTTACCACTGAAATATTTCTTTGGGTAGTGTCGAGGACCATAATTAGAGGTACCCTCAAGACACCTAATTCTCAGCTGGTAACCCCCATCAGCATAAAGCTGCAGAGGCCTGATGGGTGCGATTAAGTCAGGGATCAGTCCATACGAGCGACTCGATCACGCCTCGCCCGAGCCTAGCCTCGGGCAAGGGCAGCCGACCCCGAGGGATTTCCGTCTCGCCCGAGGCCCCCCTTTAACGGCGGACACATCTCCGGCTCGCCCGAGGCCTTGCCTTCGCTAAGAAGCAACCCTGACTAAATCGCCGCGCCGACCGACCGAGTCGCAGGAGCATTTAATGCAAAGGTAGCCTGACACCTTTATCCTGACACGCGCCCCCCGGCAGAGCCGAAGTGACCACCGTCACTTCGCCGCTCCACTGACCGGTCTGACAGAAGGACAGCGCCGCCTGCGCCACTCCGACTGCAGTGCCACTTGACAGAGTGAGACTGACAGGCAGTCAGGCCTTGCCAAAGGCGCCATAGGAAACTCCGCTCCGCCCGACCCAGGGCTCGGACTCGGGCTAGGCCCCGGAAGACGGCGAACTCCGCTCCGCCCGACCCAGGGCTCGGACTCGGGCTAAGCCCCGGAAGACGACAAACTCCGCTCCGCCCGACCTAGGGCTCGGACTCGGGCTAAGCCCCGGAAGACGGCGAACTCCGCTCC
The DNA here is from genome assembly GCF_902167145.1 of Zea mays. Taxonomy (NCBI): domain Eukaryota; kingdom Viridiplantae; phylum Streptophyta; class Magnoliopsida; order Poales; family Poaceae; genus Zea; species Zea mays. Next base: position 24,019,199 of record NC_050101.1, read on the forward strand.
GCCCGACCCAGGGCTCGGACTCAGGCTAAGCCCCGGAAGACGGCGAACTCCGCTCCGCCCGACCCAGGGCTCGGACTCGGGCTAAGCCCAGAAGACGACGAACTCCGCTCCGCCCGACCTAGGGCTCGGACTCGGGCTCAGCCCCAGAAGACGACGAACTCCGCTTCGCCCGGCCCCAGGGATCGGACTCCGCCCTGGCCTCTGCCGAACAACCTCCGCCTCGCCCGACCCAGGGGCTCGGGCTCGGCCTCGGCCATGGAAGACAGACTCGACCTCTGCTTCGGAGGAGCCTCCACGTCGCCTGACCTAGGGCACAGGCCAGCCACGTCAACAGGAAGCGCCATCATCACCCTACCCCGAGCCGACTCGGGCCGTAGAGAACAAGACCGGTGTCCCATCTGGCTAGCTCCGCCCGATAGGCAATGATGGCGCCCCGCTAGCCCTGTGACGACGGCGGCTCTTAGCTCCCTTACGGAACCAGGGGGACGTCAGCAAGGACTCAACCGCTCCGACAGCTGTCCCTCCGCCAGGCTCCGTTGCTCCTCCGACAGCCACGACATCACACCAGCAGGGTGCCAAGATCTCTTCGGCTGCCACATTGGCATGTACTTAGGGCGCTAGCTCTCCCCCCGCTAGACACGTAGCACTCTGCTACACCCCCATTGTACACCTGGATCCTCTCCTTACGCCTATAAAAGGAAGGACCAGGGCCTTCTTAGAAAAGGTTGGCCGCGCGGGGACGAGGACGGGACAGGCGCTCTCTTGGGGCCGCTCGCTTCCCTCACCCGCGTGGACGCTTGTAACCCCCTACTGCAAGCGCACCCGACCTGGGCGCGGGACAAACACGAAGGCCGCGGGATTTCCACCTCTCTCACGCCCGTCTCCAGCCACCTCGCTTCCCCCTTCACGCTTGCCCACGCGCTCGACCCATCTAGGCTGGGGCACGCGACACACTCACTCGTCGGCTTAGGGACCCCCCGGTCTCGAGACGCTGACAGTTGGCGCGCCAGATAGGGTCCTGCTGCGTGCTGACGAACAGCTTCTCGTCAGGCTCCAGATGGGCAGTCTCCAGCAACCTCTCCGGCCCGGGACGGTGCTCCGTTTCGGGAGTCTTGAGTTCATGTCCTTCGACAGCAGCTACGACATGATACTCCTTCCACCGCCGCGCGGCAACGACAATGGCGGCCGACAACCCGCCCGCCGACGGCGGAATCGATGACATCTTCCCCGCGTGGTGGAAGAACAACATTCGAGCTCGCCCCGTCCTCTCCCCCGCCAACGGAGGAGGAGGCGGGGCAACTAAGGCCAAGCGGGAGGCCGCGCTTTGTCGGCTGTCGAGCGAATCAACGTCCCCAGCGCCCCAACGGGGGGCGCGTCGGGCGTCGACCTCGCGTTTGAGACGAAGGCGAGCGCCGTCCCCCCGCGACACACCAATCCCGAGCAAGTGGACGATGCCAGCGCGCTCGCGGAGGGCTTGCAGGACGTCGCCCTCGTACCTAGGACGACGGTGCAATCAGTCCCCGATGTGACTATGTCGCTCCTCGTCGACCAAAAGGTACCGACTGATTCCCATCCTACGTCATTTCGACTCGGCCTCAACCCGCCTAGCGACCTTGCTTTGGCGGGCGCTCTCGTTGAGGCGAGTGCAACCCCTCTGGGGTTTCGTATGCGGTCGCCTTGAGACCGATTGACAGACGTCTCGACCTACGGGCCCTCTGGGTCCGAGGAAGATGATGATCCCAGCATCTGTTGGGATTTCTCTGGATTTGGCAACCCCAGTGCCATGCGGGACTTTATGACCGCATGTGACCACTGCCTCTCCGACCGTTCCGACGGTAGCCGCAGCCTCGACGACGAGGACTGCGGCCCAAGCCGCGAATGTTTCCACGTCGAGCTAGGGGATCCCTCCGAAGGCAACCATCTCGGCATGCCGGAGGACGGTGATCTCCCTAGGCCGGTGCCTCGCGCTGACATCCCGCGGGAGCTAGCTGTGGTCCCCGTTCCGGCGGGGGGTCACGACCCACAGCTCGAGCAAGTCCGCGGGGCGCAGGCCAGGCTCGACGAGGGAGCAGGAGCGCTTGAGCCGATCCGCCGGAACGTCGGGCAGGTATGGGCGGGCCAACCCCCGGCCGGAGAAACACGTCACCTGCCCCAGGGTTTCTAGCACCGTGTCGCCAACAACGTCAGGGTCAGGCCGCCGCCCGCATCCAGTGGGGTCGGACAGAACCTGGCAGCCACAGCGATGCTCCTCCGCGCGATGCCGGAGCCATCAACCACCGAGGGTCGGCGAATCCAGGGAGAGCTCAAGAATCTCCTGGAAGGCGCTGCGGCCCGACGGACCGAGAGCTCTGCCTCCCGAAGGCAGGGATACCCCTCGGAACCTCATGCCGCGACTTCCCGATTCATGCGGGAAGCCTCGGTCTACACCGGGCACACGCGCAACACCGCGCCTGCGGCCCCGGGCCACCTCGGCAACGAGCACCATCGTCGCGACCGTCGGGCCCACCTCGATGAAAGGGTGTGCCGAGGCTACCACCCCAGGCGTGGGGGACGCTACGACAGCAGGGAGGATCGGAGTCCCTCGCCCGAACCACCCGGTCCGCAGGCCTTCAGTCAAGCCATCCGACGGGCGCCGTTCCCGACCCGGTTCCGACCCCCAACTACTATCACAAAGTACTCGGGGGAAACGAGACCGGAACTGTGGCTCACAGACTACCGCCTGGCCTGCCAACTGGGTGGAACGGACGACGCCAACCTCATCATCCGCAACCTCCCCCTGTTCCTCTCCGACACTTCTCGCGCCTGGTTGGAGCACCTGCCTCCGGGGCAGATCTCCAACTGGGACGACTTGGTCCAAGCCTTCGCCGGCAATTTCCAGGGCACGTACGTGCGCCCCGGGAATTCCTGGGACCTCCGAAGCTGCCGGCAACAGCCGGGAGAGTCTCTTCGGGACTACATCCAGCGATTCTCGAAGCAGCGCACCGAGCTGCCCAACATCACCGACTCGGATGTCATCGGCGCGTTCCTTGCCGGCACCACCTGCCGCGACCTGGTGAGTAAGTTGGGTCGCAAGACCCCCACCAGGGCGAGCGAGCTGATGGACATCGCCACCAAGTTCGCCTCTGGCCAGGAGGCGGTCGAGGCTATCTTCCGAAAGGACAAGCAGCCCCAGGGCCGCCCATCGGAAGAGGCTCCCGAGGCGTCTACTCCGCGCGGCGCCAAGAAGAAAGGAAAGAAGAAGTCGCAAGCGAAACGCGACGCCGCCGATGCGGACCTTGTCGCCGCCGCCGAGTACAAGAACCCTCGGAAGCCCCCGGAGGTGCTAACCTCTTCGACAAGATGCTCAAGGAGCTGTGCCCCTACCATCAGGGGCCCGTCAAGCACACCCTTGAGGAGTGCGTCATGCTTCGGCGCCACTTCCACAGGACCGGGCCACCCGCGGAGGGTGGCAGGGCCCGCGACGACGACAAAAAGGAAGATCACCAAGCAGGAGAGTTCCCCGAGGTCCGCGACTGCTTCATGATCTACGGTGGGCATGCGGCGAATGCCTCGGCTCGGCATCGCAAGCAAGAGCGCCGGGAGGTCTGCTCGGTGAATGTGGCGGCGCCAGTCTACCTAGACTGGTCCGACAAGCCCGTCACCTTCGACCAAGCTGACCACCCCGACCACGTGCCGAGCCCGGGGAAATACCCGCTCGTCGTCAACCCCATCGTCGGCGACGTCAGGCTCACCAAGGTCCTGATGGACGGGGGCAGCTGCCTCAACATCATCTACGCCGAGACCCTCAGGCTCCTGCGCGTCGATCTGTCCTCCGTCCGAGCAGGCGCTGCGCCCTTCCACGGGATCATTCCTGGGAAGCGCGTCCAGCCCCTCGGACGACTCGACCTTCCCGTCTGCTTCGGAACGCCCTCCAACTTCCGAAGGGAGACTTTGACGTTCGAGGTGGTCGGGTTCCGAGGAACCTACCACGCGGTACTGGGGAGGCCATGCTACGCGAAGTTCATGGCCGTCCCCAACTACACCTACCTGAATCTCAAGATGCCAGGCCCCAACGGGGTCATCACCGTCGGCCCCACGTACAAACACGCGTTCGAATGCGACGTGGAGTGCGTTGAGTACGCCGAGGCCCTCTCCGAGTCCGAGGCCCTCATCGCCGACCTGGAGAACCTCTCCAAAGAGGTGCCAGACATGAAGCGTCATGCCGGCAACTTCGAGCCAGCGGAGACGGTTAAGGCCGTCCCTCTCGACCCCAGTGGCGACACCTCCAAGCAGATCCGGATCGGTTCCGGGCTTGACCCCAAATAGGAAGCGGTGCTCGTCGACTTTCTCCGCGCAAACACCGACGTCTTTGCGTGGAGTCCCTCGGACATGCCCGGCATACCGAGGGATGTCGCCGAGCACTCGCTGGATATTCGGGCTGGAGCCCGACCCGTCAGGCAGCCTCTGCGCCGATTCGACGAGGAGAAGCGCAGAGTGATAGGCGAGGAGATCCACAAGCTAAAAGAAGCAAAAAGTGTCAAGCTCAGCCCTGAAAGGTGAGTCCTCGGGGCGTCCCAGGGCACGGTCTTGGAGTTCATTATCTCCAAACGGAGCATCGAAGCCAACCAGGAGAAAACCCCGACCATCGCACGGCACCCCGAGCCCTTGCTGGGGGTACCCGGGGGCTGCACACACCCCCGAGAAAGGCCACCTGTCATCGCCGACGTTCTGGAGCCCGGAACGTACGAGCTGGCCGGCGGTCAAGGCGAGGTCTACGACAACGCTTGGAACGTCCGACAGCTACGTCGCTTCTACCCTTAAGATGTTTTCAAGCTGTTCGTATACCTCGCTCATACACAAGTATCAGTCGTCAAGGAAGGGTCGGCAGAGCCCGACCCTCCCTCGGGGGCTAAAAAGGGGGAACCCCTCTGCGTCGAGATTGGGTGTACTTCTCCGCATCCAAAATTTTCGATCAAAAAGGGGCTTTTGCGTCCTCCCGGCTATGTTAGAAGCAGGGTCCCAAGGAGCAAGCGTGGGTACATGTAAGTGGCGAGGCCGACTGAGCCGAGGAACTCCTATGCCTCCGGGTTAGGGACACCTCACTCATCACCTGCCATGAAAAATGACCCAACTCGGGAAGCCACCTTATTATTGACAAGCTAGGCCGGACACGCAAATTGAAAGACAGGAGAGTACGACTTCATGCAAGAAAAACAAAGTGTTCAGGCCTCAGCGGCCGCGGTAAGACGCACATCCAACAGAAACTGTTCCAACAAGAGTTAGGCGCGGCCTTGGGAAGGAGCCGTGCCCTCTGTTCCGTCCCCACCGTCGGTAAGGTCCATCTCGGCTTCCGGCGACGGCGCAGGGGGAAGGATCTCTGCCTCAAAGGTGGTCGCCAGCGCCACGCTCGGACCCGCGGCGACCGCGTCGAGCCGCTGAACTTCTGCCAGGGCAGCTTCGTCTTCGTCAGGAAGACAATACCCCTCACTAACCCGTTCCAGGTCCACAACGTAGTGGGAAGCGAGCACGGCGAAGGCCCGCCTGACGCCGTGGTGTAGCGCCTCGCGGACTCTGCCGCGCGCGTGATCACCCAAGGCTTGAAGGCGGCTTTGAGGGGAGCTTCCTGAAGGGACGTCGCCGGAGCCAAGGATCCGATAAACGTCCGAGACGGCCTCAGACATGGCCGCGAGGTCAGCCTCCCTCTGCTCGGCAGCTCCGGCAAGCGCCTCGGCGAGCGCCTTGGCGGACTCGTCAAGGGCGGACTCGAGCTCTGCGAACAACCAGAAGAAAGACCTCAAGCACAAGCAGAGGAAACATACAAGAACAAGAACCAGGGACAGCCAAGGCGTACCTCCGGCTCGGGCACGGTGCTCCGAAGCCGCGACCTGGGCTGCGGCTAGGTCGGCCGCGAGGGTCTCAGCCCGGCTTTCGACCTCGGCAGCCCGGCCCCGAGATTGGTCCCGCTCCTCCACGACCTGGACGAACTTCGACCGCTGCCGTTGCGCCTCCGCGCACGCTGCTGCCGCCTCGGCTCTCAGGTCAGCGCAGAGCAACTGGAGGTCCGCTACCTTGGCATCCTGCTGAGAAAGGCACGTAGTAGCCCCGGCGAGCGAGGTCCTCAGGGATCGCAGCGAGCCCCAGACATCGACCTCGCGGCGGATGAACGACGACTTGGCGGTGCTCCGATCCGTCAGATCCTGGGGGAAGGAAATAGGGCGTCACGACGAACGCCTCGCTCACAGAAAGGGAAAGGTATGCCTGAAACCGTTACCTGGAGGATTTTGGGGACGTCCCTGCAGAAAACCTCCAGTGACGACCGGAGCGACCCCACCGTTGCTCCAGCACGCTTGCGGAGCTCATCCCAGGACCGGTCCTCCTGTTCATCGTCGAGGACAAAAACAGGGTCCGAGGCCTCGCGGGTCCGGAATCGGAGCAACTGGCGCCGGGCCTCGGGGCTCCGCCGCACAGCGATGAGGCTGCCGCCCGGCTGGACGGATCGCGCGTCCACGCCCACCTCTTCCGAGGCACTGGGCGCCGACGCATCAGCCATCCCGACGCTGGCAGCAACAGGTCGCTCTCCGACTGGGACGGCGGCGACTTCGGTAGCGGCAGGCGCCAGCATGGCCAGCACGACAGGCGGGCTCGGGACCACGTCGGCGTCAGCCGCCTCCCCTATCACGATGGCCGCCTCGGCAGAAGAGCCAGCCTCGGGAACCTGCTCCCCAGAGATAGGTGATGCCCGAGCCCCCTGCGGTGAAACGCCCTGCGAAAGGGTCGGCTGAACGACAAGGCCCGGGGCGGCGCTGGCCGCACAGACCGGCGCCGTCTTAAGGGCCTTCCGGGGTGCCAGGTCGGTCTGGCCATGGCTTCGCTTGCTGAGAAAAAAAAGGAAAATCACGGCCGAGACATATGGATGGGAAGCCAAGACGAAGACATTCCGAGATACTTACCCACTTCGGGCCATGATCCACCGCGCCTGGGGGGAGGTTTCATGGATCCCGGCTCCCGGAACAGCCGCCGAGGTCCGCTTCGCCGGCAACTTCGGTGCCACCCTTGCTTTGGACGCCCGGGGAGCAGATTGCCCGGGCACGGTCGCGATGACTTGAGGGTCACCCCCATGCGCTGCCGGTACGAGCGGCGACCCCTGGGGAGCAGACGCCCTGACCTGGCCCTCCGGAGCCACCTCAGCTCCTCCAGCCGAGGGGTCAGGTGACCTCTCGGGTCGCCCCCGTGCCTCGGGCCAGGACCCCGACGCCCCAACTCCGGGGACTGACGGTGTCGGCCCGCTTGGGGGCTGGCTCGACGGCTCCTGGCCACACCCCGAGCCGGGGCTGAGGCCGAGACGGGCGGCCATGTCGTCCTCCTCCTCATCATCATCGTCATCGTCGTCGTCGGGCGTCTCCGGCGACGGCTCCCTTGGGAGTCCCTCCCTCTCCTACTGGCGACGGCGCTTCTCCAAGGCGTCCCGAGCCCGCCTCCGCTCGCGGGCCCGGGCCTTCTCCGCGTCCTTCTTCTTCTTCTTCTCCTCCGCGGCGACCCGCCGCGCTGCTCGGTCCACCGCGTCCTCCAGGACCCGTGGCCGGGAGGGCTTGTGCCACCCCACCTCCTAAAGAAGGGGGAAAGAAACCCGATCGTAAGAACCAGGAGCAACCCGATGTATGAAGAAGGAAGGAGCGAACACTCACCAGAGTTACGCACCCCTGGTCGGGGCGCATCCGAAGCTGGGAGAAGGCGTGGGAGTCCGGCTTCCCCATCGCAGCTGACACCCGCCATTGGAGGGCGTCGAAGGGAAGAGGATCAGGGGACATTCGTGAGCCCTCCCAATCAGCCTCCGGGGTCATCTCCCAAAGCGGCAGCCGCCGCTCCGCCAAGGGAAGCACCCTCCGACGGTGGATGGCGGCAACCACTCCCGCAGCGGTGAGTCCCCCCTCCCGCAACGCCTCCAGGGCCTGGAGAAGGGTTCGAGGTTCTTCTGTCTCTCGTGCGGGGTCCCATGACACCAGGCGTCGGTGGCAGCGGTGACTACTCGCTGGGAGAACGGCGGGAGCAACTCACCGTTATTCCGGAGGTAGAACCACCGGCACTGCCACCCCTTGTTCGAGGACGCGAGGATGGCAGGAATGTACTGCAACGCCCACGACTGCCTCAGCAAGAGGGTGCAGCCGCCGGCCCGCACCGCTGCACGGACCTTCCTCTCCCCCGTCGGCAAGGCAAAAAGCTCGGCAAAGAAGAGATGAGTCCACAAATCCCAATGGGGGCGATCCCCAAATACCCTTCGCACACCGCTACGAAGATAGCGGCCTGCGAGATGGAGTTGGGGGTGAGGTTGTGCAACTCCACCCCTTAGTGGAACAGGATTGCCCGCATAAAGCGGCCCGTCGGCACACCGAATCCCCGCTCGTGGAAGGAGACGAAGCTCACGACGTACCCCGGCGGTGGGGACGGAGCGACTCCGCCCATGGGAGGAATCCATTCTGGTCGCTGCTCATCGGTGAGAGGGCGAAGCAAACCCTCGCCAACTAGATCCTCCAGATCGCTCGCCGTCACCGTGGAAAAGGGCCACGGATCGCGCGGGGAGATGATGGTCGCCCGATCAGCCATCACCAAAACGGAAGGGATGGCGGCGCAAGGGGCAAGAAGGGCGGTTTCCTCTTCTCTGGCTAAAGTCTCTCGGGTTGCGAAAACCTAAAGGAAGAGGTAGGAAGCGGAGCGAAGAACCGTCACCAGACCCTCTCCCGGGTATATAAAGACCAGGGCGAGACCGTTTCCAGCGCTCCGCCCGGACCAGACGCAGGATTCAAAAAACGCGAAGCGAAACAGCCGTTCCTCGAACGGCTCGCGCACGCGCAACGGCCGCCCTGCCAACAACTCACCCCGTCGCATTAACTCCGCGGCAGGACAGGCGGCGCTTCTGGCAGGAGAAGCGTGCGACGCTTCGCCTTCGCCGCAATAATCGCGCCAAAAAAAGGTACGCCACGTCGTTCGATTTCGTATCCTTTTCCTTTTTTCCTCTTTCTCTATCTCTTGCAACAGGGACCGGGAAAGGGGGATACCCCGAAAAGGATCCTTCCCTGTGAAGGAACCCGGCTCCGAGCCCCCCCCCTACTGATCAGAGGTTCGAAGGCTGGCCCTCCGAGGGGTTCAATAGTCGCCTCAGATCGCGTGGGCCCTACACCCACTACTGGTCAGAGGTTCGAAGGCCGGCCCCCCGAAGGGCTCCACGGCCGCCTCAGGCTACTCGGGCTTCGCGCCCATTACTGATCAGGGGTTCGAAGGCTGGCCCCCGAAGGGTTCACAGTCGCCTCAGACGCCGAGCGAGGGATGACCAGGGGTACGTTCGATACATAACCAAGGCTCGGGCTGCGCTCCCGAGGTACCCTAGGACATTTCCGAGACCAGCGGGAGCGATCTTGTAACGGAATCCCATCGAAGGGAGGCATCGAGCCCTCGGACCCCGTCGCTAGGGGACCAGGTCCGGCAGATCACCCGCAGGTACTTTTGGGCGTGCCTCTGGGCCCCTAGCCGACCCCCAACGAACGGGGCACGGACGTCTACTCGGATTACCCGCTTGCAGCTCACCGGAGACACCATGTTCGGTGCCCATCGAGGGTAACATGGCGCTCTCCCCCCCTCCTCCTTGCAGAAAGGCGACGTAGGGGCGTATGTAAAAAAGCCGAGTCTGTCCCTGATCGCCCTCTCGCCCTGTGCGGAGGCTCGGGGGCTGCTCTCGCAAACCCGGCTCCGGCCGAACCGTTGACAGCGTCAACATACCAGCCCGAGAACTTGGGCCCCGACCGTGCACCCGGGCTACGGCCAGTTCGCATGAGGGAACAACCAGACCAGCCGAAGCATTACGCAAGGCATTAAGACCTCAGGGGAGTGAAACCACTCCTCCGAGGCCTCGGGGGCTACACCCGGCGGGTGCGCTCGCGCGCACCCACCGGAACAAAATGCAACCGAGAAAGGCTGGTCCCCTTGCAAAAAAGTGCGACGAAAGCCTCCAAGCGAGTGCTAACACTCCCTTCGAGGCTCGGGGGCTACTGTCGGGGACCATAATTAGGGGTACCCTCAAGACGCCTAATTCTCAGCTGGTAACCCCCATCAGCATAAAGCTGCAGAGGCCTGATGGGTGCGATTAAGTCAGGGATCAGTCCATACGAGCGACTCGATCACGCCTCGCCCGAGCCTAGCCTCGGGCAAGGGCAGCCGACCCCGAGGGATTTCCGTCTCGCCCGAGGCCCCCCTTTAACGGCGGACACATCTCCGGCTCGCCCGAGGCCTTGCCTTCGCTAAGAAGCAACCCTTACTAAATCGCTGCGCCGACCGACCGAGTCGCAGGAGCATTTAACGCAAAGGTAGCCTCACACCTTTATCCTGACACGCGCCCCCCGGCAGAGCCGAAGTGACCGCCGTCACTTCGCCGCTCCACTGACCGGTCTGACAGAAGGACAGCGCCGCCTGCGCAACTCCGACTGCAGTGCCACTTGACAGAGTGAGACTGACAGGCAGTCAGGTCTTGCCAAAGGCGCCATAGGAAACTCCGCTCCGCCCGACCTAGGGCTCGGACTCGGGCTAGGCCCCGGAAGACGGCGAACTCCGCTCCGCCCGACCCAGGGCTCGGACTCGGGCTAAGCCCCGGAAGACGGCGAACTCCGCTCCGCCCGACCCAGGGCTCGGACTCGGGCTAAGCCCCGGAAGACGGCGAACTCCGCTCCGCCCGACCCAGGGCTCGGACTCGGGCTAAGCCCCGGAAGACGGTGAACTCCGCTCCGCCCGACCCAGGGCTCGGACTCGGGCTAAGCCTAGAAGACGACGAACTCCGCTCCGCCCGACCCAGGGCTCGGACTCGGTCTCAGCCCCAGAAGACGACGAACTCCGCTTCGCCCGACCCCAGGGCTCGGACTCCGCCCTGGCCTCTGCCGAACAACCTCCGCCTCGCCCGACCCAGGGGCTCGGGCTCGGCCTCGGCCATGGAAGACAGACTCGACCTCGGCTTCGGAGGAGCCTCCACGTCGCCCGACCTAGGGCACAGGCCAGCCACGTCAACAGGAAGCGCCATCATCGCCCTACCCCGAGCCGACTCGGGCCGCAGAGAACAAGACCGGTGTCCCATCTGGCTAGCTCCGCCACATAGGTAATGATGGCGCCCCGCTAGCCCTGTGACGACGGCGGCTCTCAGCTCCCTTACGGAACCAGGGGGACGTCAGCAAGGACTCAACCGCTCCGACAGCTGTCCCTCCGCTAGGCTCCGTTGCTCCTCCGACAGCCACGACATCACACCAGCAGGGTGCCAAGATCTCTCCGGCTGCCACATTGGCATGTACTTAGGGCGCTAGCTCTCCCCCCGCTAGACACGTAGCACTCTGCTACACCCCCATTGTACACCTGGATCCTCTCCTTACGCCTATAAAAGGAAGGACCAGGGCCTTCTTAGAAAAGGTTGGCCACGCGGGGACGAGGACGGGACAGGCGCTCTCATGGGGCCGCTCGCTTCCCTCACCCGCGTGGACACTTGTAACCCCCTACTGCAAGCGCACCCGACCTGGGCGCGGGACGAACACGAAGGCCGCGGGATTTCCACCTCTCTCACGCCCGTCTCCGGCCACCTCGCTTCCCCCTTCGCGCTCACCCACGCGCTCGACCCATCTGGGCTGGGGCACGCGGCACACTCACTCGTCGGCTTAGGGACCCCCCGGTCTCGAGACGCCGACAGGTAGTACCTGCTATTGCTTTATGTGGATTTGGGTATGAAGATACTTTATTCATAATTACTCTTTTATTCTCTTTTATTATTACTGTTCATGTTAAGATCATTATGTTAATGGGAACATGGAGCGACCACCCGGGAAAACAGTGCTACCACAAGGGTATAATGGGACGCCCTTGGCTGATTAACTAGGAAAGCTAGTGGAGGTCTTCCTTACCCGAAAGGGGCAAGGGCAGTAGGGGAGTGGTCAGTGTAGGGAGGTCCTTGGTTGATTTTGCTGCGATGGCGGTCAGGCAAGAACCCTGCACTGGAGCTTCCTATAAACTGTAGCGGGATTTCTGAAGCTAGTGGAACTTTGTAAAGGCCTCGTAGAGTTACCCTGCCTCGCCTCCTCGGGAGAGGTGTATGGGATTGGCCATCTCTTGGCAGATGGGTAACATGACTTGTGGGTAAAGATGCGCAACCTCTGCAGAGTGTAAAACTGGTATACTAGCCGTGCTCACGGTCATGAGCGGCTCGGACCCTCACATGATTAACTTATGGAACTTAAATTTAATTGGACATTTGCATCGCATTTGGGATTATTTTACTATTACTTTTCTTTATTATTATTAAGGTTTGGTATTTACTTACACTTAGTAATTGCTAATAAAATTTTGATAAACTTATAAAAGCAATGCTCAGCCTTAGCCTTTATTTCATTGATCAGCCTTACACTTCATGAACTCCCACCTTTGGTGAGTCCATGCCACATTATTCCCCACGACTTGTTGAGCGATGAACGTATGTGAGCTCACTCTTGCTGTCTCACCCCCCCACAGGAGAAGAACAGGTGATCGAAGAGGAGCCGCCTAATTCTGAGGCATTCGACTTGATCTAGGTGGCGTCTCCCAGTCAGCTTCTGGCGCCAAGGATAGATTTTGGATCCTGCGATATTTATCTTTTATTTTTGTAAGTCTTCCGCTATGTAATAAATACTCTGATTATTATGACATTTATCTCTATACACTCTGTTATTATATATGATGTCTTCTTTGGCACATGTATGAGATGCACCCGGCTTTGTCCTTTAAAACCGGGTGTGACAGAAGTGGTATCAGAGCAAATGTTGACTGTAGGACGAAACCTAGACAGAAATGGACAAAACTCTTCCCTACTTACCTTCTTTTGATTCATTCTATACTTACCTTACTCTGATTCTCTCTATACTTATCTTGATCCTGTCTCACCTTCTACTGTTCTACTCTGGTGATTCTTACCTTTTCTACTCTCAGACAAGTTGGATTTCACACCTTGGAATCCTACACTTACGATCTTTTAAGAGATAGAGAACCAAAGACAAAATTAAAATTATTTTCTCTATTTAAAAATATTGGTTGATTGTTCTGATGATCAATGCTTGATTCGCTTCTTTGATTGATTGAAATAGTATAGACGGGCATCTTAGCATGTACCACCATAAGGTAATGAATTAGCTTTAGTAGGTGACACACTTAGCTAATAAATCCCCCAAAGTAACATGCTTCGTAATCACTGCCTTATCTACAATCCTTTCTTTCGTCCCCTGTGTTTCTAACCCAGATGGGCTATCCCTATAGTGTTAGAAGAGAACACAATAGATGTGATCCTTGGTATGTCATGATTAAGAAAGGCAAAATCAGTATGTACACTGTGCTAAAGGAACCATAGAACTCACCAGTTCCAAAGGAGGAAGATTTGAAGTTAGAATTGCAGTAACTACCGCCACCAAACTAGTGGCATTCTTAGTCGATGGGAAGTTTTTTGGTGACAACATCCATGTGGTTAAGGATTTTCCGGATGTCTTTCCAGAGGAGTTACCAGGGATGCCACCAGATACGGAAGTTGAGTTTGTCATAGATCTCTTACCTGGAACTGCTCCTATTTCCAAATGGACATATAGGATGTCTGTAGAAGAGTTAAAAGAACTCAAGAAGCACTTAACAGAGTTGCAAGAGGCTAGGTACATTCGTCCGAGTCTTCACCTTGGAGAGCACCGGTTTTGTTTGTAAAGAAGAAAGATGGATCACAAGGGATGTGCGTGGATTATAGGTTCCTTAACGTTGTCACTGTGAAGGACAAGTGTTCATTACCCCGCATTGAGGATTTATTTAATCAGATGAGAGGTGCAAGGGTATTCTCGAAGATTGATCTCCGATCGGGTTACCATCAAATAAAGATTAGGCCATCGGATAATTCCAAGACGGATTTCTCGACCTGATATAGTTTATATGAGTTCACTGTTATGTCATTTGGACTAACTGATGCACCAACCTATTTTATGGGTCGAAAGAATAAGGTGTTCATGGAGTATTTGGACAGATTCGTCGTAGTATTTATCGACGATATTCTTATCTATTCTAAGAGTGAAAGTGATCATGAGGAACACCTGAGATTGGTGCTACAAAAGCTAAGGGATAATCAACTCTACGCCAAGTTTAGCAAGTGCGAGTTTTGGATTGACAAGGTGACATTCCTTGGACATATTATTTCTAATGGAGGAATAGCAGTGGATCCTGCTAAAGTGAAGGAGATAATGGAGTGGAGCATACCCACTATAGTTACGGAGATTCGAAGTTTCTTGGGACTTGCAGGATATTATCAGAAATTTATTGAAGGATTCTCTAAGATTGCCAAGCCCATGACTTCACTTCTGGAGAAGGGGAGAGAGTTCAAGTGGGACGAGAAGTACCAAGATAGTTTTGATCAATTAAAGAATAGGTTGATGTCACCACCAGTGTTGGTTATGCCAGATCTACAGAAGAGATTTGATATTTATTGTGATGCATGTGGCCAAGACTTGGGATGTGTGCTCATGCAAGAAGGACATGTGATCACCTACGCGTCTCGTCAGTTGCGGAAGCATGAACTGAACTACCCCACTCATGACTTGGAGCTGGCTGCCGTTGTGCATGCACTTAAGATTTGGAGACACTACATTATGGGAACTAAGTGCCAAGTATACACGGATCATAAGAGTTTGAAGTACATATTCACTCAAAAGGATCTCAACCTTAGGCAACGCCGTTGGTTGGAGCTTATTAAGGACTATAATTTGGAAATTCACTATCACCCAGGCAAGGCAAATTTGTTTGCAGATGCCTTGAGTCGGAAGGAGCATGTTCACTCTGCTTTCGTTGTCCAGTTACCTGACGAATTAGCAAAAGATTTTGAGAGGCTCAACCTGGGAATTGTTACACATACGGAAGGAGTTACTATTGAATTGGAACCTACCTTGGAGCAAGAAATCTGTAGAAGGACAGATTGGTGAGGCTAGATACAAGAGATTAGGGATCTGATTACTAAAGGTCGAGGTCCGGAATTCACGGAGGATGAGCAAGGCACTATATGGTTCAAGAATCGAATCTGCGTTCCCGATATCGATAGTCTTCGGGAAACCATCTTGAAGGAGGCACATGATTCAGTTTATTCTATTCATCCTGGGAGTACTAAGATGTATCAGGATTTGAAGCAAAAATATTGGTGGTATGGATTGAAGAGAGATGTGGCTGCACATGTGGCTATGTGCGATGTGTGCCAAAGAGTTAAGGCTGAACACTAGAGGCCAGCCGGACTACTGCATCCACTGAAGGTACCTGAGTGGAAATGGGAAGAAATTGGCATGGACTTCATTGTTGGATTACCCCGCACGTCTGCTGGATATGATTCTATATGGGTGATTGTGGACAGACTAACCAAAGTGGCCCACTTTATTCCAGTGAAAACCACGTATTCAGGAGCCAAGTTGGTAGAGTTATACATGGCACGGATTGTATGCCTGCATGGTGTGCCAAAGAAGATTGTGTCAAACCGGGGATCACAGTTTACCTCTCGATATTGGAAGAAGTTGCACGAGTCCTTGGATACAAGATTAAATTTTAGTTCGGCTTACCACCCACAGACTGATGGGCAGACTGAGAGGACTAACCAAGTGCTGGAAGATATGTTAAGAGCTTGTGCCCTTAAGCATGGTGGTAGTTAGGATAAGAGCTTGCCTTATTCTGGGTTCTCCTATAATAATAGCTATCAGGCCAGTTTAAAGATGTCACCGTTTGAGGCTTTATATGGCAGAAAGTGCAGGACTCCATTATATTGGGATCAAACTGGTGAAAGGCAGTTGTTTGGGCCTGAGATTATACAGGAAGCAGAAGAACAAGTTCAACAAATAAGGGAGAATTTTAGAACTGCATAGTCCAGGCAGAAAAGTTATGCTGATACCTGGAGAAGACTGCTTGAGTTTAAAGAGGGAGATTATGTCTATTTGAAGGTGTCACCACTCCGGGGTATGAGAAGATTCAAAGTCAAAGGAAAGTTGTCCCCTCGCTTTATTGGACCCTCCTTAATCTTAAAGCAAGTGGGAGAGGTCGCATATCAATTGGAGTTACCGGATCATCTCGCGGATGTTCATGATGTCTTTCATGTATCTCAGCTGAAGAAATGTCTCAGGGTGCCTGAAGAACAGTTACCAATGGAGGACCTTAGTGTTCAAGAGGATTTGACTTATGCTGAGTACCCCATCAAGATTTTGGATACTTTGACTTGAGTCACGAGGAATAAGGTTATAAAGATGTGCAAAGTTCAATGGAGCCACCACGGTGAAGATGAAGCAACTTGGGAAAGAGAAGAAGAGCTTCGTATAGATTTTCCTCACATTTTCCCTAGATCTTCCTAAATCTCGAGGACGAGATTATTTTTAAGGGGGTAGGATTTGTAATACTCAAAATTGTGTACAAGAAATATATAGTGATTTCCTTATTTGATGTGCCTCATTTGCGTCATAAAAAGAGCATACATAAAATTTAGAGTTGAATTAAAACAAACGATGGAAAAAAATTATATGCATCATGTTGGAGTTTATATGTTTGTGCATTAAATAATAATAATAATAAGCATAATAAGAAAATAAATACTAGAAGTTGAATTAAACCCTAAATTTGAAATTAGGGTTTTTGAAAATGAGAAGAGGAGGAATGATATAAATAATATAGTTATGTTTCCAAAGTTGGTATTCTTAATTTCACAATATGATTGAAAATAAATTTGGAACAAATTTGAATTTAAAATTCGGATTCAAATTAAACTTAGAAATAGAGAAGAAAAGAAATACAAAGGAAAAGAATAAAACAAAAATCGACCCAGCTGGGCCCTGATCCCGATTTCGGCCCACTACTCCTTTACGCGCGCCAGCCCAATCTCTCCATACCCGCTCACGCCGACATGTGGGGCCCGAAGGCCAGCCTCTAGCTCCGCGCGCTAGCCACTCGGCAGCTGACCGTGCGGGCCCCGTACGTCAGTCCATGCCGCGCCGCGTACACCATCTATCCCTCACTGGCGGGTGGGCCCTGAAGCGCAGTACCGTCCTCAACGGAAGGCCGAGCATGGCGGGCACGTCGCCGGCGCAAAGCTCGCGTTCCGTTGCGATTGACCGCGCGTGGTTAAGTACCGGGTTCTAGGGACCATCTCGCGCACCTCCCTTAAGCTTCTCGCCCCCACAACACCCCGTCGTTGACTGTCTCAACTATAGCGCGGCGCAAGATCTAGTCACCGCTCGGAATCGGCATTCCTCGTCCCCATCTGTCTCGTGGAAGCTCTGGGTGGTCGCGGGCGCCGTGGCGGATGTGGCGAGGAAAGGCGCGGTGGCTACGGACGATCGGTGCGGGCGGAATCGCTCGCCGTAGTTCGATTTCCGCCGCGGATCGTCGCCTTCGCGTGGCTGGACCGCTACCGCCATAGCTCAAGGTGAGAACCCTCCCTCATCTTGTTCGTCGTGTTGTCCGCATCGAGTAAGGCATATCCATTGTAGAACCGAGGCTCGCGGTTGCCGGAATTGCAACTCTGGCGGGCGCGCCGCCGTGGGGCCGGGATGGCGCGGTCGGGTTAGCTGGGCGATTGGGGAAGAAAGGCGCGCGACCGTCAGATTTCTAAGGAACGGCTCTGATTAGATCACGCTTACCGGTTCGTTCAGATTACGCGTCGACCGTCCGATCGGGATCGGATGGTGGCAACTCGTACTTGGACTCATTAAATCGGAACCGTTGATCCCAGATCCAACCAGCGTGATTGAATACCGGTTCGCTTTAGTACAGATTTAATCTTGCACGCTGAATTCGGATCCAACGACCCACATCTAAGGATACCCCTTCGCGACACATTTTTATTAAAGAACCCTTACAGTTTTAGAGAATAGAACCCGCGGTCCATGGACCGTATTCCCTGAGTCTCGGTAAACTTACGCCAGGGCCCCTGAGCTTTCCAGGAAATGTGGCCTAGTCCAGAGAACATATAAAATAGGTAAATAAATACAGAAATTGATTTTTAATATAAAAAGAATCCCTAAAACTTGTTTATTGCATAGAAAATTCATTTTTGGTCCAAATTGAACCATTCCACTTTCTACAAATTTGTAATAAGATTCTCTATCACTTAGTATCTCTGTTTTGACTTAAAAACAGTAGGATAATTAATTCCTCATTTAATCCTATTTCAAGTATATTCAACCTTAGGAAATTCATAACTTGAAATCTATAACTCCAAATCTAGTGATTCCAGTTCCTATGATCTCATTTTAATGTGTAGGTTTTTACTGTATATTTTATTTACACGTTTGATGTGATGTTAATTTATGCTATACTATGTATGTATTGTGTTGATGCGAATAGACGAGCAAGCCACTGTGGAATCTGAGGTTCAGCAAGTAGAGATAGCTGAGCAGGAGCTCATTGAAGGCAAGTTGTGCCCTTGATCACTTACTTTTCCCAGCCATATTCTTATTAATTATAATGATCTGCATAGGATAATTTTGATGGGACCCAATAGGTTACCCTAGTTTTGGCTATCTTTATACCTTGTTTGCCACTGAAATATTTCTTTGGGTAGTACCTGCTATTGCTTTATGTGGATTTGGGTATGAAGATACTTTATTCATAATTACTCTTTTATTCTCTTTTATTATTACTGTTCATGTTAAGATCATTATGTTAATGGGAACATGGAGCGACCACCCGGGAAAACAGTGCTACCACAAGGGTATAATGGGACGCCCTTGGCTGATTAACTAGGAAAGCTAGTGGAGGTCTTCCTTAACCAAAAGGGGCAAGGGCAGTAGGGGAGTGGTCAGTGTAGGGAGGTCCTTGGTTGATTTTGCTGCGATGGCGGTCAGGCAAGAACCCTGCACTGGAGCTTCCTATAAACTGTAGCGGGATTTCTGAAGCTAGTGGAACTTTGTAAAGGCCTCGTAGAGTTACTCTGCCTCGCCTCCTCGGGAGAGGTGTATGGGATTGGCCATCTCTTGGCAGATGGGTAACATGACTTGTGGGTAAAGATGCGCAACCTCTGCAGAGTGTAAAACTGGTATACTAGCCGTGCTCACGGTCATGAGCGGCTCGGACCCTCACATGATTAACTTATGGAACTTAAATTTAATTGGACATTTGCATCGCATTTGGGATTATTTTACTATTACTTTTCTTTATTATTATTAAGGTTTGGTATTTACTTACACTTAGTAATTGCTAATAAAATTTTGATAAACTTATAAAAGCAATGCTCAGCCTCAGCCTTTATTTCATTGATCAGCCTTACACTTCATGAACTCCCACCTTTGGTGAGTCCATGCCACATTATTCCCCACGACTTGTTGAGCGATGAACGTATGTGAGCTCACTCTTGCTGTCTCACCCCCCCACAGGAGAAGAACAGGTGATCGAAGAGGAGCCGCCTAATTCTGAGGCATTCGACTTGATCTAGGTGGCGTCTCCCAGTCAGCTTCTGGCGCCAAGGATAGATTTTGGATCCTGCGATATTTATCTTTTATTTTTGTAAGTATTCCGCTATGTAATAAATACTCTGATTATTATGACATTTATCTCTATACACTCTGTTATTATATATGTTGTCTTCTTTGGCGCATGTATGAGATGCACCCGACTTTGTCCTTTAAAACCGGGTGTGACAGCGTTGGAGAGGCCATGTGTGGGCGATCAGCTTTGTAAGTTGCGAGGGGATGCCTGATCGAGGGGAAAATTTCTGGCAGGCTTCGCAGGACCTTGTGACCCGATTTGCGGCGTAGATCATTGTGGGCTAGTAGAAACCTTGGCGTATCACCTTTGCGGCTAGGGCCCTTGGCCCTGCGTGAGAGCCGCAGGTACCACTGTGGACTTCGCGCAGGATCTGGACGCCTTCGGTTTCGGTGACGCATTTAAGCATTGGCTGACTGACCCCCTTCTTGTAGAGTTGGCCCTCAATCAGTGCGAAGTCCCGGCTTCGATGTTTGAGGCGCTTGGCCTCGTTGATGTCGGTTGGGTGGTAGTACCCCTGTAGGAACAGAGTTATTGGTGCCCGCCAGTCTTCGGTCATGATAAGGTTGACTATGCGGTGGCCCTCGCTATCATTGGTTATTTGGAGCCCTTTGGGGCTCCGGACAGCTGGCGTGCCGATGACATGGTAGAACACGTCGGAGGGCAGGGACTCGCCTCTGGCGGCAGCCTTGGCCAATGCGTCGGCCTCTTCATTCTTGGCCCGGTCCACATGCTGCAAGGTGAATCCCTTGAATTGTTTCTCGAGACTTCGGATGGCTGCGAGGTATTGCATAAGTGCGGGGTCTTTTGCTGCATAGTCTTTCTAGACTTGGCTGGCAACTACCTTGGAGTCTGTTCTGATAATGCAGGTGGTGACACCAAGGGCCCGCAGCTTGCGGAGGCCGAGGATGACTGCTTCGTATTCTGCTATGTTGTTTGTGCATCTGTCAGATTCCAGAGCAAAGCTGAGGCGTGCCGCGTATCTGTGCTTGACCCCGGCGGGTGAGGTGATGACTGCAACGGCGCCTGCCCCCGTGTGGCACCATGCACCATCGCAGTGAATCGTCCAAACCTTCTCTATGGACGGGTCCGGCTGTGTTATTGGCCCAGTCCAGTCGACGACGAAGTCTGCCAGGACTTGTGACTTGATGGCTGTCCTGGGCTCGAAGTTGATGTGGTAGCCGGATAGTTCGGCCGCCCACTTGGCAATCCTGACCGATGCCTCCGGGTTTCTGAACAATTCACCTAGTCCCCTGTCTGAGGTGACTCGGACCTTGAATGCTTCAAAATAATGGCGCAATTTGCGCGAAGACATAACAACTGCATAGGCAATCTTCTCTAGCTCTGTCATGTTACATTTGGATGGTGTTAGCACTTCGGAGACGTAATAGACTGGGCACTGCCTGATCACGCCCTCAACTGTCTGCTCCTACACCAGTGCCGCGTTGACCGCATGTGGCAAAGCCGCAACATAGAGCAAAAGGGGTAACGAAGAGTCGGGGCTTGTAAGGACTGCCAACTCCGACAGGTACTATTTTAATGAGACGAAGGCCGCTGCCTGCTCTGGTCCCCAAGCGAAGTCTTTTGCGCCACGGAGAGTTTTGAGGAAAGGGAGACTTCGCTCAGCGGATTTGGAGATGAATCTGTTGAGGGCGGCCAACCTGCCCGTCAGGCGCTAGACGTCTCTGGCGGACTGCGGAGGCGTCATGTTGATGATGGCCTGAATTTTGGTTGGGTTGGCCTCGATGCCGCGGTGTGATACCAGGTAGCCCAATATTTTGCCTTGGCGAACGCCGAAGACGCACTTTTCCGGGTTCAGGCGAAGTCGTGCGTCTCGCATGTTCGCGAATGTCTCGGCGAGGTCAGCGAGATGGTCCTCCTTGCTCTTGCTAGCGACGACGATGTCGTCCACATATGTGAATATATTTCTGCCAACTTGCCCTTCGAGCACTGTTTTGGTAAGCCGGGAGAAGGTGGACCCGGCATTCTTGAGTCCCTCCGGCATTCTAATAAAGCAATATGTGCCGAAGGGTGTTATAAAGCTGGTGCTAGCCTTGTCTTCCTCCTTCATGTATATCTGGTGGTAACCTGAGAAACAGTCGAGGAGTGACATGACTTCGCATCCGGCCGTGCTATCGACTATTTTGTCGATCCGCGGCAACGGGAAGTTGTCCTTTGGGCAGGCCTTGTTGAGACTGGTGAAGTCGATGCACATTCGCCACTTGCCGCTCTTTTTCTGCACCATCACAACGTTGGAGAGCCACGTGGGGTAAGCCACCGGCTCGATAAATTTGGCTTCCAGGAGGCGGTGTACCTCTGCCTTCGCGGCCTCTGTCTTCTCGTCGGACATTTTGCGAAGCCGCTGTTTTTTCGGTCTTACCGAAGGGTCGATTCCCAGAATGTGCTCAATTATGGATCGGCTGACCCCGACCAGGTCGAGGGCTGACCAGGCGAAGACGTCTTTGTTCTTGGACAAGCAGCAGAGGAGTTTCTCCTCTTCCTGCGAAGTGAGGTCTTCGCTGATGGTGACTGTCTGCTTGGGCGTGGCCTGGTTAAGGGGAACAGTCTTGGTCCCATCGTTGCTCTGCAGCTATGCCTTGTCGTGCTCTTTGTGTCACACCCGGGTTTCGGGGCACCAAGACCCGGGCGCGAACATAATCACCAGGTGTGCTGGGACCAAGTCTCACACATATGATGAATCATGGCACAGGATCGAATGTCACATCTTTACTACTTAACAGGAATTCTATACAAAATAAATAAATAATTACATTATAAGGAGACAACGGTCCAACAACCCAAAGTTGACTGGGAGACGACGACCTAGATCTCTCACAAACTCATCGCAGCATCTTCCATGCGCCTCATCCTGCGGTACCTGTTCTTGACCTGTGGGGGGGTGTGAGACAGCAAGAGTGAGCTCACATACGTTCATCGCTCAACAAGTTGTGGGGAATAATGTGCATGAACTCGCCAAAGGTGGGAGCTCACGTGAAGTGTAAGGCTTATCAAAGAGGATGGTTAGAGCTGAGCATTGCTTTTAAAGTTGGTCAAAATTTTATTAGCAATTACTAAGTATAAGTAAATACCAACCCAATTAAATAGTAGAACAAAAGTAACAACATCACCTGCGATGCAATGCATATGACAAATTGAATTTAGTTCCATAATTTAATCATCAGAGAGTCCTGAGCTGCTCCTGACCGTGAGCTCGGCTAGTATACCAGTTTTACACTCTGCAGAGGTGGTACCCTTTACCCACAAGTCATGTTACCCATCTGCCAAGGGATCGCGACTTCCCATACACCTCTACCGAGGAGGCGAGGCAGGGTAACACTACGAGGCCTTTACAAAGTTCCACTAGCTTCAGAAAACCCGCTACAGTTTATAGGAAGCTCCAATGCAGGAATCCCTTGCAGGACCGCCATCGCAGCAAAATCCTCCCGAGGGCCTCCCTACACTGACCACTCCCCTACTGCCCTTGCCCCTTTCGGGTAAGGTAGTCTTCCACTAGCTTTCCTAATTAATCAGCCAAGGGCGTCCCATTAAACCCTTGTGGTGGCACGTGTTTCTCAAGTTAAGCTCTATGTTTCAATTAACATTTAATGATCTTGTCATGAGCATAAATGAAATAACAACATAATTGGAACATAGATATAATGAAATATTAACCCAAAACCATATAAAGCAGTAGCAGAACTACCCAAGTGATTCAGGGGTAAACAAGGTATTCAGGATAAACAAACTAGGGTGACCTATTGGGTCCCATCAAAATTAACCTATGCAGATCATTATGATTAATTAGAACATGAGTGGGTAAAAGAAGTGATCAAGGGCACAACTTGCCTGGGACTTGAGATTCCAGGTACCAGGATGATCTTCAGATGACACGTGTCCTCACTGCTAAACGTAGCAATACAGACAAACATGGTATATGCAAAATTAACATCACACCAAACATAAGAATAAACTATGTAATAATAATCTACGCGTCGCTATGAGATCGTAGAAACAAGAACCACTAAATTCGGAGCTACGGTTATTAAGTTAGGAATTTCTGAAGTTATTTAATACCTAGAATAGAGTTATTCATGTGAATAATTTTAAATCAAGTTTCATGGTTAGACAAAGGTACTAGGTAATAAACAATACTTAAACAAAATTAATGCCACTGGAGTGAATCAATTTGGAGCTAAATTCATCAAGTTATGAATTTTCTAAGTTTATCATATTTATTTTTAACCTGAAAATCATTTTAGATTTTATTTCCTGAAATTCCCAGACTCTGGACGGCGGCCACTATTTTCCGAAAACTCGGGGGCTAACATGTAAAATCCCCCAGACACAGAGAACTCCGCACAGGATGGCGGGTTGATTTTGCATAAGGTGAGGGGCTCATTTGGAAGACGGCCAGGCCGAAGGGGGTACGGGCCATCCTGGACCGTTGGATCATAGTTGGACTCATGAGATTAAATCAAGTCCTTCTGAACCAGTACAGTCCTGCAGCCGTAAGATCCTAATCCTACGGTCACGATTTTTATGAAATGAGATCCAACAGGATCCGTCTGTTAACAGATTAGTGGCCCAGATCAGATTTCCTAGCCGCCATCTACTGCATCTATCTTTGGCCCCACGATCGAAATCCCACGGTCAAGATCGACCCAACCTTCTCCAACCCGAGCTGTGGTGGCGCCCAGCCGCGTTTAAGCGCCAGTGTGGCGGCGCCATGGCCAGCGCGCGACCCGCACACGATTCCCCGGCGACCGAAACACCAATTAAGTTGGCGCTATGTGTTGCTACGCTCCTGATGAGACTGCTGAAGGGCGACTCACCAGCGACGAGGTTGAGACGAGGTCGGCCCACGGTGATGGTTGTAGTTGCGGCGGCGATCCGGTGCCGTCGAGAAATTAGAGTGGATTGGTCGATTTTCCCGCCCAGGAAGCCATGCCCAAACCTTGGTTGTGCTGGGGATAGTCCTAGGCCCGCTTGCGAGGCCCTGACGGCGGTGGTTGCGTGCTGCAGCATTGGCGAAATCAGCGGCAATGGCGGCACCTCGCGAGCTCCACCCTGGTGAGCACCGATGAACACCACAGATCCCCCACCCGAACCCGAGCAATCAGCGCTCGAAGAAGATCCGCATGGTGACGATTCTATCTCTCTCTCTCCTACCGGTGGCTATGAATGAAGGAAAACCCCAGCGTGCTGCGAATTCTTGAGACTAGGGCTGGAGATGACGGCAACTTGAAGCTTATAACCCAAGCGCCCAAGGGGGGGTCGGCTAACGCTCAGCTGGGAAATCCGCGCGGGTGGTTGCGATCCGCCCGCCGTGGCGCTTTTCATGCGGGGACGAAGGCCGGGTTCGGAGTCCGTCCCGATGGCCATGCGAGGAAAGCGGTCGAGTTTGTTTTGTCCCAAGGTTGAGGATTCTTACACGCGGGCCCATGCGGCAATCTCAGTAAAATGCATTACGTGCGGTGATAGCTGACACTGGCACTGCAGTCCCACGGATCAGCGACCCGGCCACAGCGTATGGTGAGGCTCGTTTTTTTATTCCATGCGGTCCTCATGTCAGCGTGCAGGGGATGAGAGTGGATGATAGCACACCTGATATCACAATTACACAGCGTCCGATGGAAGGAATAAAGAAATAGTGAAAAGAGAAGAAAATAAAAAAAATAACATTATGCATGGCACTTGACGTGCATGGCTGGTAGTGTGTGTCGGCCTATGTAGTTAGTTCAGTTAGTCATTTTCTCATTATCTTTTTTTTTAATTTGAATATTTCAAACTAAGATCTGATTTGAGGTTTCAAATTTAAACTGGATGCACAATCATAAATTCAGCATGATGCATAAGTTTGAATATTTCAGCTTGCCTTTATTTTAGCAAAAAGAAATATGCCCCAATAATAAAACACCTAAGCAAAATCTCCTTAGCATTATTTCTTTAATGACTCGGTTTTATATAACCCCAATAGAAATAATTTAGGTAACATTCACCATCCTCGTTGTTTAAAAGGGATATCTTAGTAATATTCTTTTTAAGAAGGTCTTATCTTATTTTTAAAAAAAATATAGAAAGATTTTTTTTCAAATACCAACAGTGGAATATTAGGGTGTTACACTTTGTCGGCTAGGCTGACGGACGCAGGGACCTCGCGCTGGGCCGTGAGGCAGTGCACATTTCTTTGTCCGGGGACGAAGTCCCGCTCTATGTTGCGCGCAGTCTGTTGATTGCCGTAGACCGCAATGGCGCCTAACGGACCTGGTATCTTCATGCACAGGTACAGTCCGTGGATGGCTGCCTCAAACTTGTTGATAGAGCCCCGGCCCATGATGGCATTGTACGGATACACCATATCGACGATATCAAAGGTTATTTGCCCACTTCGGGCATTGGGTGCTACACCGAAGGAGAGAGGCAGTTCTATTTTGTCGACAGGAAAAGTGCCCTTGCCGCCGAAACCATACAGTAGGTTGTCCAAAGGCTTGAGCAGGCTGTGGCTTATGCCCATGCGGTCGAAGGCATGGAGGAAAATGATGTCTGCTTGACTGCCATTGTCGACTAGGACTTTGTGCAGGTCCCAGCCTGCCACGCTGCATTTGATAACCATGGCGTCGATGTGGGGGGCACTGTGCAGGTCGACATCTCGTTCGTCGAAGGTTAGCGGTACGTGGGACCACTTTGTCTGCACGACTGGGCCGGTGATGGCGACGTGGTTGGTGCTGCAGTAGTGGTCCCGCTTCTGCCGCTTTGTGTCGAAGTCGGTGCTGGACCCCCCAGTGATCATATGAATGACTCTGCGATACGGCTGATCGGTGAAGTCTTCTTGTTTTGGGGCGTGGGGGTGGGGGATGTTCTAATGTTGCTGGTGTGGAGGTGGGGGTGGGGGTGGGGGAGGTACGATTTGTACTTCCTGGTGGTGTTGGTATGCGTGGTGCGGTGGATGCGGGGTGGGGGCGTGGATGTATGGTGGAGGGGGTTGCTGATAAGTATGCGCGACAACTCTGGGGTTGTCGGTTGGCTGCGCCCGTGCCATCCTGTCTTTGGTGACCTTCGTTTCTGGGTAGTCTCTGGTTTGGTGGGCGCAGTCTTCGCCATGAAACAGACAGTAGAACCGGCGCGGCGGCTGCGCATGCCCCCGACCCCTACCGCGAGTTCCGTTTCCGCGGCCCTGGGGGATACTCCTGGCGGCGAGGGGCGTCAGCAGCGGGGTGCTGGTTGGCGATGTTGTGCACTTGCTGCTGATTGTGGCCGTCTCGACCGGAGTCTGGCTGCGGAGTCCTCGTCCACGTGCGGCTGGACTGTGGAGCATCTTTGGGTTTCCTCTAAGACTCAACCTTGCGCTGGTGGAGCTCTTCGGATTTGGCATATTTTTCAAAGAGCTGATATAATTCCTGGAGGTTCTTGGGCGGGTCCCTGATGCAGTGGCTGTAAAGGACGCCGGCGCGAAGGCCACTGATGGCGTAGTGGATGGCGATCTGGTCATCAACTGAGGGCAGCTGTGACTTGAGTGTTAGAAACTTGCGGTAATACTCCCGAAGAGTCTCTTTTTCCAGCTGCTTGCAGAGTGAGAGTTCGGCCAAGGTGTCGGTGTCTGGGCGGTACCCTTGGAAGTTGAGCAGGAATTTGTCCCGGAGGCTTCTCCAGGAGTCAATGGACAGCGGGGGCAATTTGGTGAACCAGGTGAGAACTGGGCCTTCGAGGGCGATGATGAAAGACTTGGCCATTGTGGCGTCGTCCTCTCCGAAAGATGCAACGGCGACCTGATAACTCATGATGTACTGTGTTGGGTCCGTGCTCCCGTTGTACTTGGGATAGGTCCCTGCCCGGAAGTTGGCAGGCCAGGGTGTCACTTGCAGGTGTGGTGCTAGGGGACTTCGCTCGTCGAGGTAGTTGACCCCTTGGAATGGCGCGGCGTGTGGGAAGGCATGGTCGCGCTGGGGGAAGTGTAGGTCTTCCATTTGCGCGCGCTGTTGCAGGGGTGGCCCGTGCTGCAGGCCGAGGTGGCCGTCACGTATGTCTTCCAGTTGTGCGCGCTGTTGCAGGGGTGGCCCGTACTGCAGGCCGAGGTGGCCTTCGCGCTGCATCAGCGCGATCTCCCGCTCGAGGTCCTGGGCCTTCTGCTCTTCGTCGCGTATCATTTGCCGCACCTTGGCTAGTGCGGACACGCGCTGGCGCTTGGCCTCCAGTATCACTTTTTGCCTCTGGAGATTGCGGTTCTTGAGGCGCAGGGCGTGCAGCTGTAGCTGTTCTTCCGCTGAGACGCCGAGGACTTCACCATCCTCGGTGAGGTCCGCGCCCTCCGGTGGGGCGAAGCCTGGGGGAGGTTGCGATTGTCCTTCAGGGCCGCGGGTGCGGAGAGCGTCGTCTTCGCAGGTGCGGAGAACGTCGTCTTCAGTAGCCTCTTGGTGAGTGGAGTGGGTGAGGGCGAGGGCCTTGCCCTTTTTTGCGGCCAGCAGTGGTGCCTTCGCAGCCTCGTCAGCCTTCGAGTTAACTTTCTTGGGTGCCATCGCGGGTGGTTTTTTCGTCGCACGAACGGTGGGCACCAAATGTTGGAACTTGCTACCAGGTGCAAGGGGATCCAACGGGGGTGAGAGTTGACGTAAACAGGGTTCTCGCACAAGATGGCAAAAGCTCTGTTAATCTAGCCTCTCAAGGGCACTGTGCGGGGGTATTTATAGGTATCTGAGTGCCCAGCGTCCTGTGTTAAGGACGCATGTGCCCTCAGACATCTAGGTTATCCTCAGAATATTCCCATAAAGTGGGGTTACAGACCGTAATTACAGGGATGCCTTTACAAATTAGGCCCGTAATGCGCAGCGGCCACGCAGGGCCTGTTACAATGGGCCGGATCCAAGTGGGCCTCCATGCTGGACGAGGTCGCAATGATGGGACGACCTCGTCACAGGTCTTCGTCCGATGACGTGTGGGACGAAGGGTGAGCCTGCCTGTTGTCTTGTCTCCGTCAGTCCGACGATTACGGCGAAGGCATCGAGCGAAGGGTGGCGTCTTCGTCTTCGCCCCAACAGTTTCAACATACTAAACACATGTCGGGAAATATGGTAACCGGTAAACCTAGTACCTGGGTGAAGCCGAGCGCGGACTTTATCCCTCACGCGACCTAAGACTGGGTCTCCCATTCTAGATATGGTGGGTACAAGTGCGTCCACTGCACAGCGGTGGCCGGGGTCAGTGGAGCATTGTATGCCAAGGCGGTGAGGCCTGGCCGCGAACGAGGAATCGATGGGGACGGTTGACATGTGTGGGGACGGAGTGCCCTTACATGTCGTGTGTTTCGGTTTACCTTGCAAGGTTAAAACTCGATTCAAATCGTCTTCTTCTCGCAGCTAATGAGACGGCTTGATCCATTGTACTGTATTGAGTAATAAGTGGAAATGAGATGACTGGAAAAAGATGTTGATTGATATAATCTTTGATACCATGTATGAATAGCTAGGTACTCATCTAGTCTAAAATTATCATTCTAGAACTTGAAAAGCTAAAACTTGATTTTAGACTCAGCTAGTGCTTTTGGCAAACCAAACCCCTCAGCCAAACAGCTTCATGGTCTAGAGGTAGAGGAGTAGACTCCTCACACCGGGTAAGTCTAGCTGAGTATTAGTATACTCAGCCTTGCTTGTGGCATAATTTTTGCAAGTACCTCCTTGATTTGGTTGATGGTGTGACTTGGCCTTCATCCCTGCCACCGGGATAGATGGTCGAGTGGGTTACTGCTTCCGCAGGAGAGGACCAGGAGGAGTAGCATGGCCAGGCTTCGCCATGTTATTCGGTTTTCTCCATTAGTTATTTCCGCTGCATTAAAACTTATGGTTATTATTTCTGAAACTCCGATAATGTAATCACTATGGATACTTATTAAATTTGTGGTAATATGCTTTATTGTATTTCTCTGTGCCTCACCTTCGAGTGAGCTAGTGGTATTCGATCCTGGATAAGTGGCTTATTCGGACTAGATCCGAGGGACTGACGGGTTATTCCGGTTTAAGTGTGTTGCTGCCTTTAAGGGCGCGACTTGGGCACTTAAGCTGGAATAATTCTGGTGGTTCTGCCACAGTGATGATGGATTCTCGCATCAATACCCTGTGTGATGAGTTGAGCAAGATGCAGATCAAAGTGATTCCTTCTGGTGCTTTGTCTCACATTTCCATTGAGCCAACTTTGCAAGAACAGATAATTACGGCCCAACTCAGTGAGAAGGGAGTGCAAATCATTAAGGAGAACCTCTATCAGAAGACATAGAAGTATAAGTGTTTTCGCCAAGATAGGAAGGGGATATTGTGGTTTGAAGACAAATTTGTGGTTCCTAAGAATAAAGATCTCAAGAAGAAAATCTTGGATGAGGCTCACCTCTCCAAATTCTCTATTCATCTGGGAAGCACCAGATGTACCATGATCTGAAGCCCTTGTATTGGTGGACCAGAATGAAGAGGGAAATAGCTCAGTATGTATCGGAATGTGACACGTGTCAGAGGATAAAGGCAAGACACTTAAAATAAGCTGGTGCCTTGCAACCCCTATCAATACCTTCATGGAAATGGGATGACATCAGCATGGATTTCATTGTGGGTCTGCCCAACACCTCTCGGCATCATGATTCGATTTGGGTCATTGTGGACCGATTGACAAAAGTGGCACATTTTCTTCCAGTGCACACCACCGATAAGGCTAAGAAGTATGCAGAACTGTATATTGATCGAATCGTGTGTTTGCACGGGTTACCCCAGACCATTGTTTCTGACCGAGGAGCCCAATTCATTGCCAGATTTTGGGAGCAATTGCAAGAGTCTTTGGGAACTAAGCTAATAAGAAGTTCAGCTTACCACCCCCAGACTGATGGTCAGACCAAAAGGGTCAATCAAATTCTCGAAGATATGCTAAGGGCTTGTGCGATCGATTGCGGCAAGAACTGGGATAAGTACCTCTTGTTGGCAGAGTTTGCTTATAACAAAAGTTATCAATCCAGCCTAAAGATGGCACCCTTCGAAGCCCTATATGGAAGAAGGTGTCGAACACCCCTCAACTGGTCTCAGCTGGGAGAAAGAGAAATTTTTGGACATGACTTAGTGACTGAAGCCGAAAGGAAAGTCAAACTAATCAGGAAGAATCTAGAAGTTGCTCAGGCCAGGCAGAAGAGTTACCATGATAAGAGAAGAAAACCTCTCCAATTTGAAGTGGGAGATTTCGTATATCTGAAAGTATCACCCACCAAAGGAGTGCAAAGGTTTGGGATCAAAGGCAAGTTATCCCCTTGCTACATTGGACCTTATGAGATCGTGGAAGCATGTGGACCCGTGGCAAACAAATTGAAGCTACCTCCAAAAATGTCTGCCATCCACAATGTGTTCCATGTATCCCAATTGAAGAAATGTGTTCGATTGCCAACCGAGGTCATAGCAGAACCAGAAATGGAGATAGAGCCAGACCTATCATATCAAAAGTACCCTTCCAAGGTTCTGGATTGCAAGGAAAGATCAACTCGGGCTAAGTCGATCAAAATGTATAAGATCGAATGGAGTAATCACTCAGAGGAAGAAGCTACTTGGGAGACTGAGGATTTTCTATGTTCGAACTTCCTCGATTGTCTACCTAAGGGAATCAGTATGTAACTATACCCAGCCCCTCCCCCTTCCCTTTGAATCTAAGTATAAGAAGAATGACCTTATCCTAAGATAAGTTAGTAGTAAAACTAAATAAAAAAGGACTTCCTTCTGAAGTTGCAAAGAGATGACATTCGAAGAGCAGTTTACTAGAGAACCTTAATGAACAAACCCGCAAAATTCAAGCAAGCCATAACCTTATCTTCACCCCGGAGGACTCCGACCCGAATCTCGGGACGAGATTCCTTTAAGGGGGAAGGTTGTAACACCCTAGTGTTACCTAGGGTTCTTCTCAGTGCTAACTCAAGATCATTATCCCATGTGAATCAAATTGAGCAAAAGACACCAAAATTTAGGAATAAAGGTTTAATTAAGACTTTTTCATCTCAAGGATCATACCTTAACTCATGTCATGCACCTCAAAGTGAGAAAAATGCACAAAACCTAAATAACCCTAAGTAAGCCATTTAAGTGCAAAGGGGAAAATTTGTAAAAAGGTTATGAAAAACATAAAATCATGATGAGAACCAAATAACAAAGTTAAAGTGCACTAAATAAACTACAAAATGTAGAAAGAAAGCTTGATCAATGGAGCTTTGCAAAATTCCCAAAAAGACCCCTCGAGCAAGAATCTCAATGGGAAATTCAGAAAATTCAGAAACTAAATTTTTACCTCTTCATGAAGTTCAGCTGTGTTCTCTGATTTCCAAAACTCAAATCCACGAAACCCAAATATGAAAGTGGCGCCAAATTACCTTGAACATACTCTGGCAAAGTTTGAAATCAAACAAAAACTGTTTGACATGATTTGACTCGATCTTAGTCTCGGTTTTCAGCCGAGCGACAAACCCATCTTCGCCCCTCGTATCTCGCAAATCCGAGATCCAATCCATTCAAGTGTTGTAAGAGAAACAAAGAGTAAAAGA
The DNA here is from genome assembly GCF_902167145.1 of Zea mays. Classification (NCBI taxonomy): domain Eukaryota; kingdom Viridiplantae; phylum Streptophyta; class Magnoliopsida; order Poales; family Poaceae; genus Zea; species Zea mays. The sequence continues at coordinate 24,051,246 of NC_050101.1, forward strand.
CAAAGAAGAAATCATGTGTAGGGATTTGGGAGAGTTACGAGACGATCGCGAGCCAATTGGCATTTGAAAACGACCAGACCGAGCGATGCCACACGTTCAATCGCTTGCCTCACAGGCCGAGCGCAGACTGGCCGCGACAGCGCGCACCCCGCGCATGGTTGCCCCGCCCGCAAGCCTGCGTCTCGCCCTCTCCTATAAGTGCTCCTAGAGGCCTTAGTCGTATGCACTTGTGCACCCAAAGCCCCGCCCGAGCCAGGGATCACCGGAGTTCGCCGTTGAAAGCGAGCGCGACCGCCCGCCATCACTGCCCGAGCACAGCCGTCGTGGCCAGCCTTTCCCATCAACCCCCAGCCTCGCCCTAGCCCCTAGATGGCTTCCCCGAAAGGCTGTGAAGCTTCCCAAAGCTTGAGCCGAGGCATTGCCTCATCGGAGAAGCGGGATCACCCTCGTCGGACTTCGGCCACCCGCCACCACTCGTAGACCGGGCCACCAGGTGAACCATTCTTCGATTCCTTGCACCCACTACCTCCCTAACCTCCCGTGAAGCTCCCCAACTCACTGGATCGTGCTATGTCGCCGTGGTTAGGCCGGAGTCCTCGCTGCCGACGAACTCCCCCACCTGCGCACGTGGACCCGCCAACTCCGGTCACCTCCGACAACGATCTGCACATCGACATGACCGCTGTCACCTCCCCGACCTCCCTAGACACCTCACCAGAGCTATCTTGCCGCCAGTAAGCACATCCGTCGTGGGCACTGTTTAAATAAAGGAAGGACCGCGGGTTAGATTTAGTGATACCCCAGGGGTTTTCTGCGCTGTCAGAGACTCATGTGAATAGTGCTTCAGGGACGCGGTTTAAACAACTTAGATAGAAATAATCCCAGGGACCCCGATGCAAAACCTATTTCCTTTAACCATTTCCGTTTATTCTTTTTAATGGGCAGAGAACCTAGGAAATTCATAACTTGAGTATTATTCAACCAAATTTGGTCAAACCAATTTAGCTAGGACCTACATATTATAGACTATCATACAAAAATAGTAAACCACATGGTTTCTGCAATACTTTTTAGAGTTTTCATTTAAATTAGGAAACTACCCAAAACCTAATAATCCAGAAAAAAAAATAGAAATACTTCTATACTAGGCTTGAGAAAATTTGTGGAGATACATACCTAACATACACATTGTTTAAAAATACTAAGCACCCTAGTATACAAGAATAACTCAAGATTGTCTATTAAAAACTATATCTGTTCAAAACTTAGAAAATTAAGAAGGGCAATGGAAAATAATAAACAGAGGATGAACATATTTTTCCTAGTATACTTAAGTGATAAAGAACACAGGAAAAATACAGAGAACCCTAGTCCAGAGCTAATCCAGGGTTAATTATTTTATTAGGCACTAAGAAATCAAGAAAAGCCATTATTAAAAATATAAGGACCATTGCAAAAATGGTAAGAAAAAATTAGTAGACTCCTAACTGATAGAACAACACTACAAAAATGATAAACACCCCAATCCATCACAGTAAGTGAGTTGAACAATTAAAACTTGAATTTGGCCCATGTTCAATTTAAATCATGATTAAGCCTAAAATTGTGCAGCAGTGGGCAAACAAATTTTTACCCAATTACTTATGAAGTACACCACCAGATAAAAATATAACACCCAAATAAAAAGGTAAGGTAACACACATTACCCCCTACCCCATGAAAAAGACCATATATTCCAAGAATTTCTACCACCCTCTCCCCTAAGCAAAAAGTTGCCAAATTCTAAAATGATTGCTCTTGCACAAAGAAGAAGATAGGAAAAATTAAAAATTTGTTGTTTGACATTTTTTAAGTATAGTGGTAGTAGAAAGCACCCCTTTGGTGAAGAACTTTAGAAAATCACAGTAAAATGACCAATAGGTATTAGTAGCTAAAACTTGATACAAAGTCATATTATTACACCTAAATGTCAGCAAAAATAATCTTTAGGGATTAATTCACTGTTAGAAGAGAGTTGTAGTTCAAAGCACCCTCTACCCTAAAACTTAATATTTTTGTACAGAGAGAACCCTTAACATTTTAAGCCTCAATTTTTGATACTGAGAGTTATACACCAGTGAGAAGCTACTGTAATTGTTACAGAATTTTTGGAAATTTATAAAGCCATAGTGTAGTTCAAGCCCACCTTAAAACATAAGAGAAAAAGAGAAGAAGAAAGAATTAGTAAGGATAATGAATCTGAAAGTCACCTAGAGGGGGGGTGAATAGGGCGAATCTGAAATTTATAAACTTAAGCACAACTACAAGCCGGGTTAGCGTTAGAAATAAGAATGAGTCCGAGAGAGAGAGAGGGTGAAAAACAAATCGCGGGCAAATAAAGCGTGAGACACGATGATTTGTTTTACCGAGGTTCGGTTCTTGCAAACCTACTCCCCGTTGAGGTGGTCACAAAAACCGGGTCTCTTTCAACCCTTTCCCTCTCTCAAACGGTCACTTAGACCGAGTGAGCTTCTCTTCTCAATCAAACGGGACACAAAGTCCCCACAAGGACCACCACACAATTGGTGTCTCTTGCCTTAGTTACAATTGAGTTTGTCACAAGAAGAATGAGAAAGAAAAGAAGCAATCCAAGCGCAAGAGCTCAAATGAACACAAATATCACTCTCTCACTAGCCACTATTGATTGGAGTTGTCTTTGGACTTGGGAGAGGATTAGATCTCTTTGGAGTGTCTAGAATTGAATGCTATAGCTCTTGTAATGTGTTGAAGATGGAAAACTTGGATGCCATTGAATGTGGGGTGGTTGGGGTATTTATAGCCCCAACCACCAAAATATGGCTGTTGGAAAGCTGCTATCGCATGGCGCACCGGACAATCCGGTGCGCCACCGGACACTATCCGGTGCGCCAGCCACGTCAGCAGACCGTTGGGGTTCGACCGTTGGAGTTCTGACAGGTGGGGCCTCTGGGCTGTCCGGTGGTGCACCGGATAGGTCCTGTAGACTGTCCGGTGTGCCAACTGCGCGTGCTCTGTCCTCTGCGCGCGCAGGCGCGCATTAAATGCATTGTAGTCGACTGTTGCGCGCGAAGTAGCCGTTGCTCCGCTGGCACACCGGACAGTCCGGTGTGACACCGGACACTGTCCGGTGCTTCACCGGATAGTCCGGTGAATTATAGCGGAGCGGCCTCCCATTTTCCCAAAGGTGAGGAGTTCAGCGTTGAGTGCCCTGGTGCACCGGACACTGTCTGGTGGTGCACCGGACAATGTCCGGTGGCACACCGGATAGTCCGGTGCGCCAGACCAGGGTGCCTTTGGGTTGTCTTTGCTCTCTTTGTTTGAACCCTTTTCTTGGTCTTTTTATTGGCTTATTGTGAACCTTTGGCACCTGTAAAACTTATAGACTAGAGCAAACTAGTTAGTCCAATTATTTGTGTTGGGCAATACAACCACCAAAATCAATTAGGAAAAAGGTGTAAGCCTAATTCCCTTTCAATCTCCCCCTTTTTGGTGATTGATGCCAACACAAACCAAAGCAAGCATAGAAGTGCATAATTGAACTAGTTTGCATAATGTAAGTGCAAAGGTTACTTAGAATTGAACCAATAAATATTTTCATAAGATATGCATGGATTGTTTCTTTATTTTTAACATTTTGTACCACGCTTGCACCACATGTTTTGTTTTTGCAAATTCTTTTGTAAATTCTTTTCAAAGTCTTTTTGCAAATAGTCAAAGGTAAATGAATAAGATTTTGAGAAGCATTTTCAAGATTTGAAATTTTCTCCCCCTGTTTCGAATGCTTTTCCTTTGACTTAAACAAAACTCCCCCTCAATAAAATCCTCCTCTTAGTGTTCAAGAGGGTTTTAGATGTTAGTTTTTGAAGAGGGTGAACCAATTTGAGATTCTATCAAAAATAAGATACTAATTGAAAATTTCATCATTTCAAGACCTTTTAAATTTTGAAAATTGGTGGTGGTGCGGTCCTTTTGCTTTGGGCTAATACTTTCTCCCCCTTTGGCATGAATCGCCAAAAACGGATACTTGAGTGAAATATAAGCCCTTTTAACTACTTTCTCCCCCTTTGGCGAACAATATGAGTGAAGATTATAGCAAAGATGGAGAGTTGCTCAGAGCGACGGGGAAGGATGAGTTATGGAGTGGAGTGGAAGCCTTTGTCTTCACCGAAGACTCCAATTCCCTTTCAATACACCTATGACTTGGTTTGAAATACACTTGAAAACACATTAGTATACTTATGAGCTATGTGTGCAAAACATCAAAAGAAATTCCTAGAATCAAGAATATTTAGCTCATGCCTAAGTTTGTTAAAAGTTTGTTCATCTAGTGGCTTGGTAAAGATATCGGCTAATTGTTCCTTAGTGTTAATATATGCAATCTCGATATCCCCTTTTTGTTGGTGATCCCTTAGAAAATGATACCGAATGGCTATGTGTTTAGTGCGGCTATGTTCAACGGGATTATCCGCCATGCGGATTGCACTCTCATTATCACATAGAAGAGGAACTTTGGTTAATTTGTAACCATAGTCCCTAAGGGTTTGCCTCATCCAAAGTAGTTGTGCGCAACAATGACCTGCGGCAATATACTCGGCTTCGGCGGTACAAAGAGCTACGGAATTTTGCTTCTTTGAAGCCCAAGACACCAGAGATCTTCCCAAGAACTGGCAAGTCCCCGATGTGCTCTTTCTATTAATTTTACACCCTGCCCAATCAGCATCCGAATAACCAATTAAATCAAATGTGGATCCCCAAGGGTACCAAAGCCCAAACTTAGGAGTATAAACTAAATATCTCAAGATTCGTTTTACGACCGTAAGGTGAGCTTCCTTAGGGTCGGCTTGGAATCTTGCACACATGCATACAGAAAGCATAATATCCGGTCGAGATGCACATAAATAAAGTAAAGAGCCTATCATCGACCGGTATACCTTTTGATCGACGAATTTACCTCCCGTGTCGAGGTCAAGATGCCCATTGGTTCCCATGGGTGTCTTGATGGGCTTGGCATCCTTCATCCCAAACATGTTTAGAATATCTTGAATGTACTTCGTTTGGCTAATGAAGGTGCCCTCTTGGAGTTGCTTCACTTGAAATCCCAAGAAGTACTTCAACTCCCCCATCATCAACATCTCGAATTTCTGTGTCATGATCCTACTAAATTCCTCACATGTAGATTCGTTAGTATACCCAAATATAATATCATCAACATAAATTTGGCATACGAACAAATCATTGTCAAGAGTTTTAGTAAATAAAGTAGGATCGGCCTTTCCGACTTTGAAGCCATTAGTAATAAGGAAATCTCTTAGGCATTCATACCATGCTCTTGGGGCTTGCTTGAGCCCATAAAGCTCCTTAGAGAGTTTATAAACATGGTTAGGATACTCACTATCTTCAAAGCCGGGAGGTTGCTCAACATAGACCTCTTCCTTGATTGGTCCGTTGAGGAAGGCACTTTTCACGTCCATTTGATAAAGCTTGAAGCCATGGTAAGTAGCATAGGCAAGTAAAATGCGAATTGATTCTAGCCTAGCTACGGGTGCATAGGTTTCACCGAAATCCAAACCTTCGACTTGTGAATACCCCTTGGCCACAAGTTGGGCTTTGTTCCTTGTCACCACACCATGCTCGTCTTGCTTGTTGAGGAAGACCCACTTGGTTCCTACAACATTTTGGTTAGGACGTGGAACTAAATGCCATACCTCGTTCCTAGTGAAGTTGTTGTGCTCCTCTTGCATCGCCACCACCCAATCTGAATCTTGAAGTGCTTCCTCTACCCTGTGTGGCTCAATAGAGGAAACGAACGAGTAATGTTCACAAAAATGAGCAACACGAGATCGAGTAGTTACCCCCTTTTGAATATCGCCGAGTATGGTGTTCACGGGGTGATCTCGTTGGATTGCTTGGTGGACTCTTGGGTGTGGCGGTCTTGTAGCTTGTTCTTCTTCCTCATCTTGATCATGGGTATCTCCCCCTTGATCATTCCTCTCCTCTTGAGGTGGCTCAACTTCTTGATTTTCTCCTTCATCATTTTGAGCCTCATCCTCATTTTGAGTTGGTGGAGATACTTGCATAGAGGAAGATGGTTGATCTTGTGTTTGTGGAGGCTCTTCGGATTCCTTAGGACACACATCCCCAATGGACATGTTCCTTAGTGCGACGCACAGAGCCTCTTCATCACCTATCTCATCAAGATCAACTTGCTCTACTTGAGAGCCGTTAGTCTCATCAAACACAATGTCACAAGAAACCTCAACTTGACCAGAGGACTTGTTAAAGACTCTATATGCCCTTGTGTTTGAATCATATCCTAGTAAAAAGCCTTCTACATTCTTAGGAGCAAATTTGAATTTTCTACCTCTTTTCAACAAGAATAAAACATTTGCTAACAAAGACTCTAAAATATGAAACATTGGGCTTTTTACCGGTAAGGAGTTCATATGGTGTCTTCTTGAGGATTCGGTGTAGATACAACCGGTTGATGGCGTAGCAGGCGGTGTTGACCGCCTCGGCCCAAAACCGATCCAAAGTCTTGTACTCATCAAGCATGGTTCTTGCCATGTCCAATAGAGTTCTATTCTTCCTCTGCACTACACCATTTTGTTGTGGCGTGTAGGGAGAAGAGAACTCATGCTTGATGCCCTCCTCCTCAAGAAAGCCTTCGATTTGAGAGTTCTTGAACTCCGTCCCGTTGTCGCTTCTAATTTTCTTGATCCTTAAGCCGAACTCGTTTTGAGCTCGTCTCAAGAATCCCTTTAAAGTCTCTTGGGTATGAGATTTTTCCTGCAAAAAGAACACCCAAGTGAAGCGAGAATAATCATCCACAATAACTAGATAGTACTTACTCCCGCCGATGCTTATGTAAGCTATCGAGCCGAAAAGGTCCATGTGTAAGAGCTCGAGTGGCCTGTTAGTCGTCATGATGTTCTTGTGTGGATGATGAACACCAACTTGCTTCCCTGCCTGACATGCACTACAAATCCTGTCTTTCTCAAAATGAACATTCGTTAGTCCCAAAATGTGTTCTCCCTTTAGAAGCTTGTGAAGATTCTTCATTCCAACATGTGCTAGTCAGCGATGCCAGAGCCAGCACATGTTAGTCTTAGCAATTAAGCAAGTGTCGAGTTCAGCTCTATCAAAATCTACCAAGTATAGCTGACCCTCTAACACCCCCTTAAATGCTACTGAATCATCACTTCTTCTAAAGACAGTAACACCTATATCTGTAAAAAGACAGTTGTAGCCCATTTTACATAATTGCAAAACTGAAAGCAAGTTGTAATCCAAAGAATCTACAAGAAAAACATTGGAAATGGAATGGTCAGGAGATATAGCAATTTTACCCAATCCTTTGACCAAACCTTGGTTTCCATCCCAGAATGTGATCGCTCTTTGGGGATCTTGGTTTTTCTCATAGGAGGAGAACATTTTCTTCTCCCCTGTCATATGGTTTGTGCACCCGCTATCGATGATCCAACTTGAGCCCCCGGATGCATAAACCTACAAAACAAGTTTAGTTCTTGACTTTAGGTACCCAAATGGTTTTGGGTCCTTTGACATTAGATACAAGAACTTTGGGTACCCAAACACAAGTCTTTGATCCCTTGTGTTTGCCCCCAACATACTTGGCAACTACTTTGCCGGATTTGTTAGTTAAAACATAAGATGCGTCAAAAGTTTTAAATGAAATGTTATGATCATTTGATGCAGTTGGAGTTTTCTTCTTAGGCAATTTTGCACGGGTTGATTGTGTAGGATTACGGGGAGGCTACACTAGCGCAAAACAAAATTTTCAACCCCATAATACCAAGAACTACTGCGGTTATAGGTCATGGAATTACCACTAGACGCGCAGAGCAGCGGAAGACGTCTCGATGTAGACGAACGCGTCGAGCAGTGCCGTGCAGTCGCCGGCGTCCTTCACGTCCTCGCACGGTTCGTCCAAGTGCTCCAGATGCAGCACCTCCGAGGTATCCACACGTACAGGGAGGAAGCGCCGCGTACCGAACTGCTAGGTTCGCGACGGCGGCTTGACGAGGGCGAGAGGTGGGCGGCGGCTGTTAGTTCGCTGGTGGCGAATTAGGTTATCACTTAACCGCGCCCCCGCCCCTCATTATATAGGCGTTATGGTGGGCTTCTGACGCCGAGGCCCATCATTAACCCTAAAGCCCGGTCTAATTTCGGATCTAATCCGAATTAGGCTTCCTTCCCCTTAAGTGTGTGACCCTATAGGTTCACGTACAAATAGACATAGCCCGAGTACTCTTACTTGGCCCAATAATTGACAGCGGCCTCTAGCAAGACATGTCAACTCCTATGTGTACGTAAAGATCATATCAGACGAACCATTGCGACATTACGTACATGATGTTCCCTTTGTCTCACGATATTTGGTCTGGCTCTAAGCTGACCTCTCTTTCTCGATACTGTGAATTGGAATCCTTTCAATGGTTAACTCTTAACCCTAGCACGGCCATGCATTTCTTGATCCAATCACTCGAGGGGCCCAGAGATATCTCTCTCACAAAGAGAGGGACAAATTCCATCTTGACTGACCATGCCTCACAGCATGCTTCCTGACAAACCCAAAACTACCTTTATAACTACCCAGTTACGGGATAGCGTTTGATAGTCCCTAAGTAAGTCAATTCACATCTTGAGAACATGCGACAATCTCAGGTCTAAGGATACAGTATTCATGTTGCAAGAAGAGAACTATATTACAATATCTCACGTTGGGTCGGTCCAGCCTCATGTCATACATGCGCCCACATTATTAGTTTAACATCTCCATGTTCATGACTTGTGAAATGTAGTCATCAACTAATACATGTGCTAGTCATCGACTCTGACTAGGGACATCATTTAGAATAACCATATAAGTAAAGAATCTCACAAACAATTCACATAATTGCTAATCAATACAAGGTGCCTTCCATGTATATTCAATTAAACAATATATATATATCATGGATATAAAGAAATATGCTCATCTCTATGATTATCTATAGGGCATATTTCTAACAGTCTCCCACTTGCACTAGAGTTAATCTAGAAGATACCTAATACCCATAGATCTCACGTGTGCCTCATGCTTAGGTTGTGGAAGAGGTTTTGTCAAAGGATCAGCAACATTCAAATCCGTATGTATTTTGCATATCTTTATCTCACCCCGCCTAATGAATTCCCGTATGAGGTGAAACTTCCGCAGTACGTGTTTGTTTTTCTGGTGGTTCCTTGGCTCCTTAGCTTGCGCAATAGCCCTATTGTTGTCACAGTAGAGGTTCAATGGACTAGAAGCATTAGGAAACACACCAAGCTCGATGAGGAACTTCCTTATCCAAACACCTTCCTTCGCAGATTCAGAAGCTGCAATGTACTCGGCTTCTGTTGTAGAATCAGTCACAGTCTCCTGTTTGGAACTCTTCCAACTAACAGCACCACCATTTATTGTGAACACAAAACCTGATTGCGATTTTAACTCGTCTGGGTCAGTTTGGAAGCTAGCATCGGTGTAACCAGTTACAACGAGCTCCTCCTTACCCCCATATACCAGGAACATATCTTTAGTCCTTCTTAAGTACTTAAGAATGCCTTTTACCGCTGTCCAGTGATCCTCACCTGGATCAGCCTGGTATCTACTCGTTGCACTTATAGCGTATGAAACATCTGGGCGTGTACTTATCATGGCATACATGATTGATCCAATCGCTGAGGCGTATGGTACCTTACTCATGTGCTCCCGCTCATTAGCCGTCGCAGGACATTGCATCTGGCTAAGGTGTTTACCATGTGACATAGGTATGAAACCTTTCTTGGACTGTTCCATGTTGAACCGTTTCAAAACCTTGTCAATGTACGTATCTTGACTTAATCCTATAAGCCTCTTCGACCTATCTCTATAGATCCTTATGCCCAAAATATATGCTGCTTCCCCTAAGTCCTTCATAGAAAAACTCTTTTTCAATGAAGCCTTGACGGATTCCAGCATAGGAATGTCATTCCCAATCAATAATATGTCATCCACATACAAGATCAGAAATACAACAGCGCTCCCACTTTCCTTCTTGTAAACACAAGCTTCTTCATTCTGATGAAAACCAAGCCCTTTGATCACTTCATCAAAACGAATGTTCCAACTCCGAGATGCTTGCTTCAACCCATAAATGGATTTCTGAAGTTTGCATATCTTTCCAGCATTGATCGGATCGACAAAACCCTCAGGTTGTATCATATACACGTCCTCATCTAGGTTTCCATTAAGGAAAGCTGTTTTGACATCCATCTGCCAAATCTCATAATCGAAATATGCGGCAATAGCTAGAATGATCCGAATAGATTTAAGCATCGCTACTGGCGAGAATGTCTCGTCATAGTCAACTCCTTGAACTTGTCGAAAACCCTTTGCAACAAGTCGAGCCTTATAGATGTGAACATTTCCATCCATGTCTTTCTTCTTCTTATAGATCCATTTGCATTCTATAGGTCTAACACCATCAGGCGGGTCAACCAAGTTCCAAACTTGATTTTCTCCCATGGAATCTATCTCGGATCTCATGGCGACATGCCATTTCTCGGAATCTGGGTCCATCATCGCTTCTGAATATGTTGCAGGTTCGTCGTTGTCTAACAACAACACTTCCCCATTGCCCAACAATAGCACTTCTCCTCGTGCCTCGCGAAGCCTTGCTGACCTTCGTGGTTGTGGTGGTGATTCTCTTGCCATAGACGTCTCAACTTGTTCTGCTACATTAGCATCACTTGTTGAATCTTGTCCCACTGGCTCATCCTGAACTTCTTCAAGATACACCTTTTGTTTACTTTTCTCTCTTTTGAGAAACTCTTTCTCTAAGAACACACCGTTCCGGGCGACAAACACTTTGCCCTCTGACCGGTGGTAAAAGTAATATCCTAAAGTTTCCTTTGGATAACCCACGAACATGCACTTGTCCGATTTTGGAGTGAGTTTATCCGACTGTAGTCGCTTGACGTAAACCTCACAACCCCAAATCTTCAGAAAAGACAAACTGGGAGTCTTCCCAGTCCACATCTCATATGGTGTCTTAACTACGGACTTAGACGGTACCCTATTTAGTGTGAAAGCTGCTGTTTCTAGAGCGTATCCCCAAAACGACAAAGGTAGGTCCGACTGGCTCATCATTGATCGAACCATATCCAATAAAGTCCGATTACGTCGCTCAGACACGCCATTCCTCTGAGGCGTTCCAGGCGGCGTAAGCTGTGGAACAATTCCACAACTCTTTAGATGATTGCTAAACTCATGACTCAAATATTCACCACCACGATCTGATCGCAGTGCTTTAATTTTCTTGCCACGCTGATTTTCTACTTCATTCTGAAACTCTTTGAACTTTTCTAAGGATTCAGACTTGTGTTTCATTAAGTAGACATACCCATATCTACTAAAATCATCAGTGAAGGTTATGAAGTATTGGAATCCTCCCCTAGCTATCGTACTCATTGGTCCGCAAACATCAGTATGTATGAGTTCCAATAAATCTAACGTCCTCTCTGGTAAACCCATGAAAGGCGCCTTGGTCATCTTACCAAGTAAGCAAGCTTCACATGTCTCGTATGATTCAAAATCAAACGAAGTTAAAAGCCCATCAGAATGAAGCTTCTTCATGCGATTCTCACTTATATGACCCAAACGACAGTGCCACATGTAGGTAGGACTTAAATCATTAGGCCGAGGCCTTTTAGCACTAATATTACAGATAGGTGCATCATCAAGATTTAAAATGAATAACCCATTCATAATGGATGCAAAAGCCACAAACATGCCATTCTTAGAGATCACACAACCATTGTTTTCACTCGCAAATGAATAACCATCCTTCATCAAACATGAAGGAGACATAATGTTTCGACTCATACTAGGAACTAGATAACAATTATTTAACTCCAAAATAAATCCTGATGGGAGGTGGAGTTGCATCGTCCCGACGGTCAACGCAGCAACTCTTGCATTATTGCCTACCCGGAAATCAACTTCTCCTCTTTTCACGCTTCTACTTCTTATCATTCCCTGCATCGAATTGCAAATATGGGCAACCGATCCGGTATCAAATACCCAAGAATTAATATAAGAATCAGCAAGAAAAATTTCTGTAATGTGAATAGCAAGTGTACCTGCTGCGGCTGTACCCTTACCGCCGCGATCCTTAATAGAGGCCAAGTACTGCTTGCAATTCCTTTTCCAGTGACCAAGTTCTTTGCAATAAAAGCACTCTGCATCTGCAGCTGGTCCAGCCTTGGGCTTTTGATTTGGCTTGGATACTGTATCCTTTGCCTTGCCCTTCTTCTTTTGAGTTTTACCCTTCTTCTTAAAGTTGGGTTTGTTTTGGACCGCCATCACATGGCCGCTGCTGCCAGCGCTTTTCTTTATGTCCCCCTCTGCAGTTTTCAACATGCCACATAGTTCATTGAGGCCCCTCTCCGCCCCATGCATATGGTAGCTCGTGATGAAGTTTCCATAGCTGGGCGGAAGAGATGCCAAAATGAAGTCAGTGGCCAACTCTTGGCTTATTGGGAAGCCTAGCTTCTCCAACCTCTGACTGTAACCAACCATTTTGATTACGTGTGGCCCAACTGCTGCGCCTTCTGCTAGCTTGCATTCCAGAAAGGCTTTGGACACATTGAACCTTTCAGTCCTAGCCTTAGTCTGGAACATATCCTTGAGCGCCACGATCATATCGTACACCTCATGGTTTGTCTCAAACTGCATCTGGAGCTCAGGCTCCATGCAAGCAAGCATTAGGCAACTCACTTCAAGATTAGTATCCATTGCTTTCTTGTAAGCGGTTTTAGCTGCAGCAGTTGCATTTTCACCAGGATCCTCTGGCAGTGGGGTGTCTAGAACGTCTTCCTTTTTTTCAGCCCTGAGAACAATTCTCAGGTTACGGATCCAATCCGTATAGTTTGTTCCATTTAACTTATCCTTTTCAAGAATCGATCGCAAAGTAAATGTTGGTGTGCTAGGTGCCATTTATCTACAACAAAATAATGCAAAATACTAAGACAAAATATCCATGACAGAGTAAATCATATTAAACATTTAATAGTCTACTCCCACTAAAATCAATATCCCTCTATTGATACTTAGTGATTCAGAACCCACAACTAACAAGTCTACTAGTGAGCTTTAGCATCACCGCTAGAAGACAAGGTAGATCGGTAAGCAACTCCTTGCTAATCATATCATATATATGACTTCTGTTGTTGGGTGACATCTCTATGTCTCGGCTCCCAACCTTATGCCTCAAAGTCCTTAACCATTAAGCTGACTTTCTTTAAGTTAACCAACCCTTTCTGCAGTTCGTATCCGATACAAACCTATCTAGTCAAGGAAAACTGGTGGCACCCTAATTTCATAGACCCACCACCAATTGTACAAGACTTATGATAGTGCAAGGTTTGGAGAGGCATTAAAGCTTAAACATTTATGAGGGATCGTCCTACTTATAACATCGCACGCAAGGATATATATGCAATATGAACAAGTAGAATAATAAGAATGGCATTCACACAACAGTTGTGATTCGGTATGGCTTGCTGTCACATGGTGATCCCCATCTCCAATAATCTGTCCATCACGATGATCTCCATCTCCATGATATATGTATGCCATCCTCCAGGTGATGAGTCCTTCAAGACCTATCTAACGTATGCTGGTAAACAAATTACATATACGCTTTGGATCATCACATGTTGACACGCAGGTCATTACATTAAATTTGGACAATACATGTGGCTCCAGCCGTATTGCCCTGGTCACGACACGCAGGTCATGAATAATTTATTAACATGCATCATATACACAATAGCCATACCGATCACAAGATGTCCTGCAAAAACAGGTTAGACAAACACGTTTCTATACGTTTGCCACTTCAGCAGATAGCCACGGCGGTGATTCCAATGCATCGTATGTATGGAAATTCCACTGGAAATCTCATGCGGTTGATCAAATCAACCCAAATCCGAGACTTTCGACCCGAAGAAGATTACACTCATGACGTTGATCTGTTATGTCAATCTGCTGGTTGTGTACGCAGTTTGCCCCGATGGTGATTCCAGCCGGTAGGGGCAAGTCGTGCATACAACAGAGAAGGACGAACTGATCTCTCCAGTCATATCCAATGTAATCTACTTCAACCCTTTATTACCAATTGATCTAATCAAACCGTGCATCAAGTAGATCCATCTCATGAACCTAGATCCAGACCTAAAACTACGCAGAACCTGGCTCTGATACCACTTTAGGATTACGGGGAGGCTACACTAGCGCAAAACAAAATTTTCAACCCCATAATACCAAGAACTACTGCGGTTATAGGTCATGGAATTACCACTAGACGCGCAGAGCAGCGGAAGACGTCTCGATGTAGACGAACACGTCGAGCAGTGCCGTGCAGTCGTCGGCGTCCTTCACGTCCTCGCACGGTTCGTCCCAGTGCTCCAAATGCAGCACCTCCGAGGTATCCACACGTACAGGGAGGATGCGCCGCGTACCGAACTGCTAGGTTCGCGATGGCGGCTTGGCGAGGGCGAGAGGTGAGCAGCGGCTGCTGGTTTGCAGGTGGCGAATTAGGTTATCTCTTAACCGCGCCCCCGCCCCTCATTATATAGGCGTTATGGTGGGCTTCTGACGCCGAGGCCCATCATTAACCATAAAGCCCAGTCTAATTTCGGATCTAATCCGAATTAGGCTTCCTTCCCCTTAAGTGTGTGACCCTATAGGTTCACATACAAATAGACATAGCCCGAGTACTCTTACTTGGCCCAATAATTGACAGCGACCTCTAGCAAGACATGTCAACTCCTATGTGTACGTAAAGATCATATCAGACGAACCATTGCGACATTACGTACATGTTGTTCCCTTTGTCTCACGATATTTGGTCTGGCTCTAAGCTGACCTCTCTTTCTCGATACTGTGAATTGGAATCCTTTCAATGGTTAACTCTTAACCCTAGCACGGCCATGCATTTCTTGATCCAATCACTCGAGGGGCCTAGAGATATCTCTCTCACAAAGAGAGGGACAAATTCCATCTTGACTGACCATACCTCACAGCATGCTTCCTGACAAACCCACGGTGGGCGCCAATGTTGGGGACTTGTTCTCAAATGCTATGAGTTAAGAACAAGGCAACATAGAAAATATTAATCGATTAAGTCCTTCATCCTTCGAAGCATTATTACCCTTAGGATATAATGGTTTTCAGACGAAGGTTATGAAGGGCGTACCTTCATAAATTCAATTCACAGTGATGAAGGACGAATTGTAAGGAATATAAAGGACAACATTAGACAATTAAATATTATTATTATGTATAAACATAGATAACATTGAATTACAAATGTACCTTCAACTTGAAGGAGATGAAAGTACAAGCGTGACGCAAGAGCGAATGCCAAGTCAGCGTGAACCGTACGGGGGGTACTGTTCACCTATTTATAGGCACGGGGCGCAGCCCATACAAAATTACATACATGCCCTTTACATTTGGTGGTAATTCTATAGTAATCTATCGAGGTCTAAATGGCCTTTTCATCTTTAAGTCGGTTCCTTTTTCTGTGATCACGCCGAAGCTTTCCTACTCACAGCTTCGGCGCTGTACCAACCTTCGTATCTTTTGAGCTTCTCCCTCTGGGGTACCGATTCGAGTCCGAAGATACCTGTTCACGCATTATACTCCAGAAACACTGTTAAATCATGTTTTTGAGGACCTTCGGAAGCCGAAGGCCCCCAACACAATATATATATCATGGATACAAAGAAATATGCTCATCTCTATGATTATCTCTAGGGCATATTTCTAACAGCTGGTGTTTCCGATAACAGGCGGCTCAGGTTCAGAGCCGGCTAACAAGAAGTAGAAGAAGGAAGCACAGAGATGGGTACAACATGTTGGGGTGCAAGGACCCTTCATCAAGTCAAAATGGTCTCACATCCCAATCACCTTCTCCCAGGAGGACCTTCAGCTCAAAGATTACCCTCATAATGATGCTATGGTCATATCTTGTGTCATTAAGGCATTTCTGGTCCATAATGTTCTAGTTTATACAGGCAGTGCAGCGGATATCATATTTGCTAAAGCCTTCAAACAGATGCAAGAACCAGAGGATAAGATTCCTTATGCTACACATCCTCTATGTGGCTTCGGAGGAAAGCAGATTGTAGCACTCGGCAAAATCATAATGCCGGTGACCTTCGGCTTTGTTCATAACACAAGGACTGAACAGGTTGTCTTTGACATTGTTGGCATGGAGTATCCCTATAATGCAATCATTGGTCATGGAACACTTAATGCTTTCGAAGCGATACTTCATCCAGCATATCTATGCATGAAGATACCTTCGGAACAAGGGCCCATTGTTGTTCATGGCAGTTAAGAAGCTGTCAGGAAGGCCGAAGGAAACTGGACAAATTCAAAGGCAATCCATAACATAGATGGAGCCAAAGCCTGTGAGTAGTATCGATACAAAAGAGAGAAGGTTGCTTCGGCGGATCAGCCGAAGCCTATGCTTCTATGTGAAGATATAGCAGAACAAAAGGTACTGTTGGGGTCTCAGTTATCTGAAGAGCAGGAAAAGAACTTGCTAAGATTTCTATTCAACAACAAAGATGTCTTTGCTTGGTCAGCCAATGATCTTTGCGGTGTAAACTGAGATGTCATTGAGCATTCACTCAATGTGGATCCATCTTTCAGGCCAAGAAAACAAAGGCTTCGGAAAATGTCTGATGACAAAGCTGAAGGTGCTCGGAACGAAGTGAAGAGGCTTCTTAGCGCTGGAGTTATCAGAGAGGTCAAATACCCAGAGTGGCTAGCTAATACTCTTATGGTGAAGAAGGCCAATGGTAAATGGAGAATGTGCATTGATTTTACAGATCTTAACAAGGCTTGTCCAAAGGACGAGTTCCCATTACCAAGAATAGATTCTCTAGTAGATGCAGTAGCATCGTCAGAGCTCATGAGTCTACTAGATTGTTACTCAGGCTACCACCAAATCTGGATGAAGAAGGAAGATGAGCCGAATACTAGCTTCATAACCCCCAGTGGCACATATTGCTATCTTCGGATGCCCGAGGGGCTTAAAATGCTGGAGGAAGCTTCAGCAGAATGACAGCTAGAGTCCTCCATTCTCAGATAGGCAGGAATGTGCTGACTTATGTTGATGATATCATAGTTAAAAGCACGAAACAAGAAAATCACATTGCTGATTTGCAAGAAACATTTGCCAACTTCAGGCAAGCTGGTTTGAAGTTAAATCCAGAAAAATGTGTTTTGGGGTAAAGAAGGGCAAGTTCCTTGGCTGTTTAGTATCAACGAAGGGAATTGAAGCTAACCCAAGCAAGATTGAAGCTATCCTTCGTATGGAACCGCCAAACACAAAGAAAGGAGCTCAACAGCTAGCAGGCCGATTAGCATCATTGAACAGATTTATATCTAGATCAGCAGAAAGAAATCTACCATTCTTTGAAATACTAAAGTCAGCCGAAGTCTTTCAATGGGGTTCGGCTTAGCAAAAGGCCTTCGAAGAGTTGAAGCAATATTTGATTGATTTAACAACGTTAACTCCACCTTTGCCAGGGGCGCCATTGCTCTTATATGTTGCAGCTTTACATTCTGCAGTGAGTGCGGCACTTGTACAGGAGAAGCTAGATGGTCAAGTCAAAAAGCAAGCTTCAGTGTACTTCGTCTCCAAAGTTTTGAGTCCGTCAAAGAAAAAATACACAGAATTGGAAAAGGTGCTATATGCTGTGTTAATGGCCTCTAGAAAGCTTCGGCATTATTTTCAAGCATATCACATAATTATTTCTTTGTCACATCCACTGAAGGACATTATGAGGAATAGAGAAGCTACTGGAAGGATTGGGAAACGGGCTGCATAACTTAACGAATTCACCATCGACTATGTGCATAGATCCTCAATTCAATCCCAAGCGTTAGCAGACTTCATTGCTGATTGGACGCCAGGGGCTCACGAAGAAGAAGTAAGCAAAGATGCCGAAGCTTGGATAGTGTTCTGCGATGGTTCCTGGGGAACCTTCGGTGCAGGAGCAGCTGCGGTCCTAGTGGCACCTTCAAAAGTCAAAACATGTTATGCCGCCAAGCTTGATTTCAGTTGCACAAATAATATTGCTGAATACGAAGCACTTCTGTTGGGGCTTCGGAAGTTAAGGGCAATGGGAATAAAAAGGGCCATCTTGAAAACTGATTCTCAAGTTATTTCTGGCCATGTGGACAAAAGTAGCAAGGCAAGAGATCCGAAGCTTGAAAAATATCTGGATACAGTTCGAAGGTTGGAGGCTTCTTTCGAAGGTTTTTCTGTCAAGAATATTCCAAGAGGTGAAAATGAGCATGCAGATTTGCTAGCCAAATCGGTGGCTCAGGGGCTCCCTCTACCTTCGAAAGTATTTTTTGAAACAATAAAAGCACCTTCGGTTGAACTCATGGAGAGAGCAGTGCTTACTATTTCTCCAGTACATAGTGAAGATTGGAGGACTGAAATTATATTTCCTCCAAGGCAATTGTCTTTCAGATGACGAAGCTTATAACAAAAGAATGGAGGCAAGGACAAGACCATATGTGATAATAGAAGGGGAATTTTATAAACATGGAGTCTATTATCCACTTCTCAAGTGTTTATCAAGAGCTGAAGGTATTGAATTAATGAAAGAGATACACGCAGGTCTGTGTGGATCTCACATTGGGTCTAGGCCCTTGCTGGGAAAAGTGTTTCGACAAGGATTTTACTGGCCGAGGGCAGCTTCGGATGCAGCAGAGCTAGTCCAAAAATGTGAAAGTTGTCAAAAATGTGCAAGAGACCAGGAACAACCTTCATCTCTCACTCAGTTAATACAGCCCACTTGGCCATTGCAAAGATGGGGCCTCGATTTGCTAGGCCCACTTCCACCAGCACAAGGCAATTTAAGATATGTTGTGGTGGCTGTATAATATTTTTCTAAGTGGATTGAAGTGAAGCCTTTGGCCACAATAACATCGGTCACAGTCTAGAAATTCTTCTAGCAAAACATTGTTTATCGCTTCGGCGTGCCGAAGGCTATAACTGTGGACAATGGAACACAGTTTGATGCTGAAGCTTTTAAGGAATTTTGTGATAAGATTGGCACGAAGATTCATTTTGCATCAGTCAGACATCCAGAGTCAAATGGACTTGTCGAAAGAGCAAATAGCATTATAATGACGGGAATAATGAAGCTAATCTTCAATCAGCCCAGAGGAAAGTGGCCAGATGAGTTGATTAAAGTGGTGTGGAGCCACAATACAACCATATCAAGATCAATAGGTTTTATGCCATTCAAGTTATTATTTGGTGACGAAGCTATAACCCCAGAAGAAGCTAAAGCGGGGTCAATAAGAACAGCAACTTCGGCAGAAGACGAAGCTGATTATCACGTGGCAAAAGATACTATAGAAGGGACCAGACTTTAGGTTGTGGAAAATATCAATAAATAACAAGCCAAAACAATAAAATGGCGCGACAGAAAAGTCCGGTTGAAAAATATCAAGCCATGGCATTTGGTGCTTCGGAGAGTGGCTAATCCGGACACAGTAGGCAAACTACACCTGAAGTGGGAAGGACCTTTTCTGTTGGTATCTTCATCAAGGTCCGGTTCTTACAGGTTGAAGGATATGGACGGCAACGACATTCCTAGATCTTGGAATGCGGATGAGCTTCGACGATATTATGTGTAATTTGATGTAATCTTTTTTCATTTTTTCCTATGGCACCCTTTTCCTTTCCAAAGGGGGGAAAGGTTTTTAATGGGGCCATATCTTGTAATTTTTCTTTTCTTACTTAGCTCTACGAGAGCAAAATCCCCCAAAAGAATTTAAAATGTAACATCTGAGCGGGCACCATCGAGTGCAGGAAAAAAACCAGGGAGAAGCTCAAAAGTTGTCCCTAAGGGGATGCAGAGCACGATGAAGCTACAAAAAGTCGTTCCTAAGGGAGCGCAGCATAAGTTTTCTATTCAAAAGTCGTTCCTAAGGGAATGCAGAGCCAAATACCGCCGAAATAGAAGGCGAAAAAGTTCAAAAGACGTTCCTAAGGGGATGCAGAACTTATACCGTCGAAATAGAAGGCGAAGAAGTTCAAAAGACGTTCCTAAGGGGATGCAGAACTTACACCAAAAAATAAGCGGTTAAGCCAAAAAATAAATGGAAAAGAGATGTCATTCCTAAGGGAATGCAGAGTTTGGATGTGGCTTCGTAAGCGTGTGTCTGGACATTCATTTGCACAATACATCACATCATTCATTTCATTCATAAACATTCATTTAGACATTCATAGGATCATCATCATCATATCATCGAAGTACAGACAGTTGCTTTGGCTTTAATGACAAGGCTTCGGTGAAAGAAAAAAGAAACAGATATATGCTTCGTTGTGTACGAAAAGAAGGGAAGGTGTTTTTCACCTTCGGCTCAAAAATACAAGTTTCATCCACATCAAAGCAGTTCACATATGGACGGAAAGGTAAAAATATATTAAAAGGTATGCACTAATTTACAGGGTAGTATCTGATTCTTAAATTACAATATTTTTTACAAGGATAATTCAAGAATTTCTCTAGAGTTTTTTTCATAGCAGTGTCTTCAGCTTCATCACCATCCACCAAGCTTCGGATCATTGCTCTTCGGCTTCGTCATCCTTTACATAACAAAGCGTTATAAGGTAAACTCAAGTTTCAAGGAGAAGGTAAGCATCAGGTATGACTTTATTACCGGCTTGAGGTGACTTCGAGCTTCGTCACCAGCTAAGCTTCGCCCACCCTTCATCCAGATTTGTGTTATGAATCTATTTCCTATGCTTCGAGCCAGGCTGGGGATATCAATTAAATATGCTGGTGATAAACTGAAGTTTGGTCTATTAACGATCTTCCCATGCGTGCAACCAGTTTTCATGAAGGCAACAGCTGTGCCCCGAGAAGCTAGCAGGGCACAGAAATCACCGTGCCCAGCTATAACTTCGTCAAGAGCATCAACTTCACCCTCAATGTGTTCGAAGGTCCCTAGCAGGTCTTCAACTGAAGGTTCAAACTTCTCAGAACTGTCCCAAACTGAGTTGAAGACTTGCTTCAGCCGCTGCACGCATCGGTTGCCGAAGTCTAGACATTTATCTTGAAGCTCATTCAATGATTTCTGTAAATTTGAACTTTTCAACTTCAACCTCAAACTTCGCATCAAATTTCTGCTTTTCTTGTTTGAAGTTTTCTGTCTTTGAGAGGAGTTCACTATTCAATCTAGCGATTCTAGCTTGGGATTCCGCCAGTAAGCCCTCCATTGATTGAAGTTCAAAATCCTTCTTCTCAAGAGCAGCTTCGTGATCTTTTATTTTGCTCTCTAAGCCTTCAATTATAACCTCATGTTTTTTATCTTCAAGGTCCTATTGCATTCTCAAGGCTTTACTTAATAGCATGCTCTGCACAAAAATAACCTTCGTCAGTAAACACCTTCATCGTTAAAACAATGAAAAGCCAAAGAAAAAATTTTACCTTGAAATTAGAATTGAATAAACTACCGACGATATGCTATCGTCGGTAGCAGTTGATGTCGGCCTCAAGCTTCGGGAAACCAATACTCTTCGACAGAGTACTGATAACCTTCGCTCTAGTTCGGTCTCGGAGGCATCCTAAGCTTTCGTCGTCAATACCGCCGAGGAGTAACGCTCCTGGTTTGTAACCACACGATATAGCATAATCTCTCAGCTCCTCTTTTTCAGCCTTCGATAACTCTTGACCAATTATGTTTTGAAAATTGAAATCCTTTTCATCCGAAGTATCTTCGGTGATCTCCTTCCCTTTTCCAGGCACTGTGGCCAGGGTCTCTTCGGCGGCTACAACAGCTTCTTCCGCGACCATATTCAAAAGCATTTTATCAATATCAAAAAATGTGCCCTCCAGATTTGTATCTTCGACCGTTGCAGCTTCGATGAGGGCAGCTTCGGTAGATGTAGCGTCTTCGGCAGCTGGTGTTTTTGACGCTGAGGTCGACGGTGGTGTTTCTTCAATGGCTTCAATCACAGTAATAATCCTCCGCCTTTTTGGCCCAGCAGATGTTGGGGACTTGTTCTCAAATGCTTTGAATTAAAAACAAGGCAACATAAAATGTTAAATGTTAATGCCCTTCGTCCATTGAAGCATTATCTCCCCAAGGGTATAATGAACTTCGGACGAAGGTCATGAGCAAAAATCACGAAGGTCATACCTTCGTGAATAAAGTTGTGAAATAATGAAATAATGAAAGATGAAATATAAAATATAAAACATGAAGAAATAATATACCAAAACACATAAACTTATTCATATATTTCATTATACAAGCTTAAATATTAAAACATAACATTTAATCGCATTTATACCTTCGTATTGACATAAGGCAATAATCCAAGTGTCGTGTGCAAGTGATTACAAGATTGCATGAATAGTACGGGGGTACTGTTCATCAAATTATAGGCACAGGGCGCAGCCTATGTGAAATTACATTTATGCCCTTTACAATCGATTACAGTCATGACACAAACTATCATGGGTTTATTGGTCATTTCGTCTTTAAGTCGGTTCACTCCTTTGTCTTGAGACATGTCACTATGCCGAAGCTTTATAGGTGATAGCTTCAACACTGCTTTTGAGAGGATCTGCTGAAGGTGTTTCTTTCTTCAGGATCTTCGGCTACGAAGCATACCCCAAACAGTAGCCCCTTCGCGGTGCTAGACCATTTTTCGTAATGAGCTTGATCCGTGAAAAAGTCTCTTAGGCTTCGGGATGCCGAAGATCTGAAAAACACCTTCCTTGAGCTCGTTGTCGAGAAACAATTAAAATAATCTAAGCGCGAGGTGGCCCCGCCATGCAGCAGTACCGCGCGTCCTGGCGATTCACCTTCTCGGGCTCTGTGGCCCACCGTTCAATGGGCGCGGGCGGCTGTTTGTCTGGTGCGGAAGTCTTGACGATTTACCTTCCCACCTATGGCACTATATAAACAGACGGGTAGGTGTGAAGTTACCACAGCATTCATTGCTATTGCACTGTTTTGCTGCCAAAAATTTGACCATAGCCGAAGCTTGCTTACTACGTCCTCAACCGAAGCTATTCGTTTTGCTCAAGCTTCGTAACAAGAAAGAGCTTCGGCAAAGTTAAAAATTTTCAACTTCGTAAAAAATCAAGAAATTCAATCATCAGATGGCTAGGGTACGCTCAACAGCTAGGGTTACTCGTGACGGAGAGGAAGCCAAAGGTGCCAAAACCGCTCCAACCTCTGAAGTGATGAAACGGTCAAGGCTGGTAGTATCGGAGGATGCACCTGCCGCTGAAGCTGAGCAGGTTGATGTTGAGGAAATTGAATCTGAAGATGATTACAGCGTCGTGCCATCTAAACCCAGCCACCTGGAGTTTGGGAAATCCACCATTACCGATGGTGATATGTCTAAGCTGATGAAGTTAGGCGATTTCAGTGAAGCACAAAAGGAGCTGGTTCGTTTTGGCGGAGAGGAAATTACTCTGAAGCCGAAAAAGGATGAGGTGGTAGTATTCAAAAGCATCTTTAAAGCAGGATTAAGATTTCCTTTGAATGGGATGATTGCTGATGTTTTGAAGAAGTTTGGGATTTATCTTCATCAGCTAACTCCTAACGCCATCGTTAGGCTTAGTGTCTACATCTGGGCCCTCCGAAGCCAGGGGTAGAACCATTTGTCGAAGGCTTCTGCCGAGTACATGAGCTTCATTATCAAACAAAAGCTAGAGAAGATGGGCTGCATGAAAACTTCGGCTGCTACAATTTTGCTTATCGCAAAAATACGAAGTTTCGAGTTATCAGCTATCGTACCAAGTGGCCAGCTGGCTGGAAGACTGAATGGTTTTACGTCAAAGTAGATGAAGAAAAGGAGAAGCTAGTCCAAAGTCCACTAGAATTAATCTTCGGAGAAACCAGGCCCGAGTGCAACATGACACCGAAGAGTCCAAGCCAAATTGCACTGGGCGAATTTCGAGTTATTGTGGAGCATATTGGCACTAGGGATCTGGTGCAAGAATTCTTGGCTTTTAGAGTGTTCCCAACTTTGAAAGAGTGGGACATGCCAAAGCTCAAGGGAGAAAAGAAAATGGGGAACTTGTTCGGTTGCCCTATTATTATAAATTCAAGAAACATTTCAAAGTACCTTGCCAAGAATGGTTAGACACAATTGAAGTTATGTGCAACGAAATTCTTGGCAATTATTCTAAAAAAGAAGATCAACTAATGACTGCAGCCTTCGGCACTCGTCCGAAGCGAAGGTTAAACCAGGTGATGGATGCTCTGAACTTTGAGTATCCTGACTATGAGCGACTGGACCGAGGTGCCGAAGGACAGAAGAGAAAGAGAGTTGCCAGTGTCCTGAATAAAGAAGCTGCTAAATTGGTGGAAGATGATGAAGAAAAACTGAAAAAGAGAAAGTTGAGGCCTGAGCCGAAGACAGATGCTTCGAAGAAAAGAAAGGTTGTGGCTCCGAAGCAGAAGGCAACTGATATAGAAGAAGAAACTGCTGCAACACCTTCTGCCACCGACGTGGAGGAAATATTAAAGGTAATGATTGAATCTTTGCCTATCAAGCTAAGTCCACTGGGGCCACATCTGACGAAGCTTTTTCAGAAGCAAAAGGAGCCATCGATAACGAAGAAGGCAGCTATGCCGAAAAAATAAAGAATTGTTACAGTGATAGAAGTTATTGAAGGGACACCACCAGCAGCTTCGGCTTCGAAGGCACCAGCTGTTGAGAGCGCAACAGCTACCGAAGCTGCACCTACTGAAGCTGCAGCTGCCGAAGCTGCCACAACCGAAGATGTACATTTAGAAAGCACACTTTCTAACATTGATAAGATACTTCTGGATATGGCCACAAAAGAAGCTGCTGCAGCCGCTGAAGAAACCATGGCTACAGTACCTAAGAAGGAGCTGAAGATGCTTCGGATGAGGAAAACTTTAACTTTCAAAACTTAATTGGGCAAGAATTGTCGAAGGCTGAGAAAGAAGAGTTGAGAGAATACGCCATATTCTGCAGGTATCAACCAAGGGCACTGCTCTTCGGTGGTGTTGACGATGAAAAGTTTGGTTGTGTCCGAGATCAAACCGAAGCGAAGGTTATCGGTACTCTATCAAAGAGTATTGGTTTCCCGAAGCTTGAGACAGACATTAGCCGCTACCGACGACAACACATCGTCGGTAGTTTATTCAATTCCAATTTCAAGGTAAAAAACTTTTCTTCAACTTTTTATTGTTTTTAACAACGAAGGTGTTCTCTAACGAAGGTTACTTTGTGCACAGAGTATGCTGTTGAGTAAAGCTTTGAGAATGCAACAAGATCGTGAAGATAAAAACATGAAGTTATAATTGAGGGTTTAGAAAGCAAAATAAAAGATCAAGCAGCTGCTCTTCAAAAGAAGGATTTCGAGCTTCAGACAACAGAAGGTTTATTGGCAGAAGCTGAAGCTAAAATTGCAAAGTTAAATACGGAGCTTCTCTCAAAATCAGAAAGCTTCGAACAGGAAAAGCAGAAGTTTAATGCAAAATTTGAGACTGAGGTCGAGAAAAGTTCAAATTTGCAAAAATCATTGACAGAGCTTCAAAACAATTGTCTGGAGTTCAGTAACGATGTGTACAACGGCTGAAGCAGATCTTCAATTCGGTTAGAGCCAGCTGTGAAAAATTTAGTCCTTCGGCTGAAGACCTGCTAGGGGCCTTCGAACATATCGAGGGTGAAGTTGATGACCTTGATGAAATTATAGCAGAACATCGTGATTTCTGTGCCCTGGTAGCTTCTCGGGGCACAGCTGTCGCCTTCCTGAAATCTGGTTGCACACATGGAAAAATTGTAAATAGGCCCAACTTTAGTTTATCACCAGCAGATCTGGTTAATATTCCCAGTCTTGCCCGAAGCATAGGAAACAGATTTATAAAACTAGTATGGACGAAGGGTGGACGAAGCATAGCTGGTGACGAAGCTCGAAGTCATCTTAAGCCTGTAACAAAATCATATCTTGTGCTTACCTTTTCCTTTAAACTTGAATTTTCCTTACAATACTTGAATATGTACAGGATGACAAAGCAGAGGAGCAAGATGACGGAGCTGAAGGGCACAAAGCCGAAGCTTAATAGATAATGATGAAGCTTGAATAGATAGCTGTGGAAAAAACTCTAAGAACTCTTGTAATAACTTTTGTAAAGAATATTGTAATTTAAGAATTAGGTTTTACTCTAAATTTTGTCCATACCTTGTAATATATTTTTACCTTTCCACCAATGTATGAAGTGCTTTGATGTGAACGAAACTAGCATTTTTTGAGCCGAAGGCAAAAACACCTTCCCTTCTTTTCGTACACAACGAAGCATGAAACTGCTTCTTTTTCTTTTTGCTGAAGCCTTATCTTTAGAGCCGAAGCATCCGCCTATGTTATGATGATGATGACCCTATGTATGTCTAAATGAATGTTTATGAATGCAAATGTATGATGTAATGTGTCGTGCAAATAAATGTCCAAACACACGCATACGAAGCCACAACCATAGCCTTCATTCCCTTGGGAATGACCGAAGTCTCTTTGTCGTTTATTTCTCGGCTTCACCGCTTATTTTTCGGTGTATCAGCGCTGACTTTTCGCTGTAAGTTTTGCATCCCCTTAGGAACGTCTTTTGAACTTCTTCGCCTTCTATTTCGGCGGTATCGCGTTGACTTTTCGCGTTTCGCCTTATATTTCGGCGGTATCAACGTTGACTTTTCGCTGTAAGCTCTGCATTCCTTTGGGAACGACTTTTGAGCAGAAAACTTACACTGCGCTCCCTTAGGAACGGCTTTTTGTAGCTTCGTCGTGCTCTGCATCCCCTTAGGGATGACTTCCGAGCTTCTCCCTATTTTTTCCTTTTTCCCTGCACTCAATGGTGCATGCTCAGTTTTTACATTTACATATTTGGGGGATTTTGCTCTCGTAGAGATGAATAAGAAAAAAAAGATAAATTATATGCTATGGCCCCATTAAAAACCATTCTCCCCCTTCGGAAAGGAAAAGGGTGCCATGGAAAAAATAAAAAGATTACATTAATCTAGACATAATATCGTCGAAGCTCATCCGCATTCCAAGATCTATGAATGTCATTGTCGTCCATATCCTTCAATCTGTAAGAACCGGGTCTTGACGAAGATACTACCAGAAAAGGTCCTTCCCACTTCAACTGTAGCTTGCCTACTGTATCTGGGTTGGCAACTCTCTGAAGCACCAAATGCCCTGGTTTAATGTTCTTTAGCCGAACTTTTCTGTCACGCCATTTTATTGTTTCGGCTTGATATTTATTGATGTTCTCCACGGCCTGAAGCCTGATCCCTTCTATAGCATCTTTTGCCACAGAATAATCAGCTTTGTCCTCTGCCGAAGCCACTGTTTTTATTGATCATGCCTTAGCTTCTTCTGGGGTTATTGCTTCGTCACCAAACAGTAATTTGAATGGTGTAAAGCTTGTTGACCTTGATATTGTTGTGTTGTGGCTCCACACCACTTTGATCAATTCGTCTGGCCACTTTCCTCTGGGCTGATTGAAGATTAACTTCATTATTCCTGTCATTATAATGCCATTAGCTCTTTCAACAAGTCCATTTGACTCCGGATGTCTGACCGATGCAAAATGAATATTTGTGCTAATTTGTTCACATAATTCTTTGAAAGCTTCAGCATCGAATTGTGTCCCGTTGTCCACAGTAATACCCTTCGGCACTCCGAAGCGACAAACAATATTTTGCTAAAACAATTTCTGGACAGTGACCGAACTTATTGTGGCTAAAGGCTTCGCCTCAATCCATTTGGAAAAATACTCTACCGCCACCACAACATATTTTAGATTTCCTTGTGCTTGTGGAAGTGGGCCTAGCAAATCGAGGCCCCACCTTTGCAATGGCCAAGTGGGCTGTATTAACTGAGTAAGAGATGAAGGTTGCTTCTGGTCTCTTGCACATTTTTGACAGCCTTCACATTTTTGGACTAATTCTGCTACATCCGAAGCTACCTTCGGCCAATAAAATCATTGTCGAAAAACTTTTCCCAACAAGGGCCTAGATCCAATGTGAGATCCACACAGACCTGCATGTATCTCTTTCATTAATTCCATACCTTCGGTTCTTGATAAACATTTGAGGAGTGGTGAACAAACTCCATGTTTATACAATTCCCCTTCTATTATCACATATGGTCTTGTTCTTGCCTCCATTCTTTTGTTATAAGCTTCGTCACTTGAAAGACAATTGCCTTGAAGGAAAGATATTTTTTTAGTTCTCCAGTCTTCACTATGTACTGGAGAAATGGTAAGCACTGCTCTCTCCATGAGCTCAACCGAAGGTGCTTTTATTGCTTCAAAAAATACTTCGGAGGATAGGGGGAGCCCCTGAGCCGCTGATTTGGCTAGCAAATCTGCATGCTCATTTTCACCTCTTGGAATATTCTTGACGGAAAAACCTTCGAAGGAAGCTTCCAACCTTCGGACTGCATCCAGATATTTTTCAAGCTTCGGATCTCGTGCCTTGCTGCTCTTATCCACATGTCCAGCAATAACTTGAGAATCAGTCTTTAGGATGGCCCTTCTTATTCCCATTGCCCTTAGTTTCCGAAGCCCCAATAGAAGTGCTTCGTACTCAGCAATATTATTTGTGCAACTGAAATCCAGTTTGACTGCAAAACATGTTTTGACTTTTGAAGGTGCCACTAGGACCGCAGTTGCTCCTGCACCGAAGGTTCCCCAAGAACCATCGCAGAACACCGTCCAAGCTTTGGTATCCTTGCTTGTCCCTTCTTCATGAGCCCCTGGCGTCCAGTCAGCGATGAAGTCTGCTAGCGCCTGGGATAGAATTGAAGATCTGTGCACGTAGTCAATGGTGAATTCATTGAGCTCCGCGGCCCACTTGCCAACCCTTCCAGTAGCTTCTTTGTTCCTCATAATGTCCTTCAGAGGCTGTGACAAGGGAACAATTATATGGTAAGCTTGAAAATAATGCCGAAGCTTCCTGGAGGCCATTAATACAGCATACAACACTTTCTCCAATTCTGTGTAATTTTTCTTTGATAGGCTTAATACTTCGGAAACAAAATATACTGGGACTTGGTTTTTAGTTTGTCCTTCAAGCTTCTCCTGTACAAGCGCCGCACTTACTGCCGAGTGCGAAGCTGCCACATACAATAGCAGAGGAGCCCCTAGCGTGGGTGGAGTTGGCGTTGTTAGATCTATCAGGTATTGCTTCAGCTCTTCGAAGGCTTTATGCTGAGCTGATCCCCATTGAAAGATTTCGGCTGACTTTAGCACTTCAAAGAATGGTAAATTTCTCTCTGTTGATCTAGATATGAATCGATTCAAAGATGCCAGTCTTCCTGTCAGCCGTTGAGCCCCCTTCTTTGTGCTTGGCGGCTCCATCCGAAGAATAGCTTAGATTTTGTTCGGATTAGCTTTGATCCCTTTCATTGAAACTAGACAACCAAGGAATTTTCCCTTCTTTACTCCGAAGACACATTTTTCTGGATTTAATTTAAGGCCAGCTTGCCTAAAATTAGCAAATGTTTCCTGCAGATCGGCAATGTGATTTTCCTGCTTCGTGCTCTTTACTATGATATCATCAACATATGTTAGCACATTTATGCCTATCTGAGAGTGAAGGACTTTGGCTGCCATTCTACTGAAGCTTCCTCCAGCATTCTTGAGCCCCTCAGGCATCCGAAGATAACAATATGTACCACTGGGGGTTATGAAGCTGGTCTTTGGCTCATCTTCCTTCTTCATCCAGATTTGGTGGTAGCCTGAATAACAATTTAGTAGACTCATGAGCTCTGACGAAGCTGCTGCATCTACTAGAGAATCTATTATTGGTAATGGGAACTCATCCTTTGGACAAGCCTTGTTCAGATCAGTAAAATCAATGCACATTCTCCATTTACCATTGGCCTTCTTCACCATAACAGTGTTGGCTAGACATTCTGGGTATTTCACTTCTCTGATGACACCAGCACTGAGAAGTCTTTTTACTTCATTCTGAGCACCTTCGGCTTTATCGTCAGACATTTTCCGAAGCTTCTGTTTCCTGGGTCGGAAGGATGGATCAACATTGAGTGAATGTTCAATGACGTCCCTGTTGACACCACAGAGATCATTGGCTGACCATGCAAAAACATCTTTGTTGTTGAATAAAAACCTTTAACAAGGTTTTCTCCTGATCTTCAGATAGTTGGGATCCCAGCAATACCTTCTGCTCTGCTATTTCTTCACATAGAAGCATGGGCTTCGGCTGATCAGCCGAAGCAGCCTTCTCTCTTCTGTACTTATACTGTTCACAAGCTTCGGCTCCATCTATATTGTGGATTGCTTTCGAATCTGTCCAATTTCCTTCAGCCTTTCTGGCAGCTTCTTGACTTCCATGAATAGCAATAGGCCCTTGGTCTGAAGGTATCTTCATGCATAGATATGCTGGATGAAGAATTGCTTCAAACGCGTTGAGTGTTCCACGACCAATGATTGCATTGTAGGGATATTCCATGTCAACAATATCAAACACAACCTGTTCAGTTCTTATGTTGTGGACAAATCCGAAGGTCACTGGCATTGTGATTTTGCCCAGTGCTATAATCTGCCTTCCTCCGAAACCACAGAGAGGGTGTGTAGCATCGTGGATCTTATCCTCTGGCTCTTGCATCTGTCTGAAGGCCTTAGCAAATATGATATTCGTTGCACTGCCTGTATTAACCAGAACATTGTGAACTAGAAATCCCTTTATGACACAAGATATGACCATAGCATCATTGTGAGGGTAATCCTTGAGCTGAAGGTCCTCTTGGGAGAAGGTAATTGGGATGTGAGACCATTTTGACTTGATGAAGGGTCCCTGCACCCCAACATGATGTACCCTTCTCTGGGCCTCCTTCTTTTGCTTCTTGTTGGCCGGCTCTGAGCAGGAACCAGCTGTTATCGGGAGCACCAGCTTAGTAGCCGAAGCAGCTTCAGCTTGGATGTTGAACGAAGCCATCAACTCAAAA
This sequence comes from Zea mays, assembly GCF_902167145.1. Taxonomy (NCBI): domain Eukaryota; kingdom Viridiplantae; phylum Streptophyta; class Magnoliopsida; order Poales; family Poaceae; genus Zea; species Zea mays. The sequence continues at coordinate 24,082,350 of NC_050101.1, forward strand.
AATGGAAGTGAGTTCACCGGAGGTGGGCAGCAATGTTGGGGACTTGTTCTCAAATGCTTTGAATTAAGAACAAGACAACATAAAATGTTAAATGTTAATGCCCTTCGTCCATTGAAGAATTATCGCCCCAAGGGTATAATGAACTTTGGACTTCGGACGAAGGTCATGAGCAAAAATCACGAAGGTCATACCTTCGTGACTAAAGTTGTGAAATAATGAAATAATGAAAGATGAAATATAAAATATAAAACATGAAGGAATAATATACCAAAACACATAAACTTATTCATATATTTCATTATACAAGCTTAAATATTAAAACATAACATTTAATCGCATGTATACCTTCGTCTTGACAGAAGGCAATAATCCAAGTGTCGCGTGCAAGTGATTACAAGATTGCGTGAACAATACAGGGGTATTGTTCATCTATTTATAGGCACAGGGCGTAGCCTGTGTGAAATTACATTTATGCCCTTTACAATCAATTACAGTCATGACACAAACTATCATGGGTTTATTGGTCATTTCGTCTTTAAGTCGGTTCACTCCTTCGTCTTGAGACATGTCACTATGCCGATGCTTTATAGGTGATAGCTTCAGCACTGCTTTTGAGAGGATCTGCTGAAGGTGTTTCTTTCTTCAGGATCTTCGGCTACGAAGCATACCCCCAATAGCAGACTTCTTGGCTGCCGAAGGCTCCTCCTTCTTCTATAAAAGCTTCGTCAGATGTGGCCCTAGTGGACTTAGTTTGATAGGCAAGGATTCAGTCATTACCTTTAAAATTTCCTCCACGTCGGCAGCAGAAGGTGTTGAAGGAGTCTCTTTCTCTATTTCAGTTGTTTTTGGTTTCGGAGCCGCAGCTTTCCTCTTCTTCGGAGCAGCTACTTTCGGCTCAGGGCTCAATTTTCTCCTCTTCAGAATTTCTTCATCTTCTTTCACCATTCTAGCAGCTTGTCTGCTCAGAACACTAACAATCTTTTTCTTTTTTGCCCTTCGGCAACCTTGTTCAATCGCTCATAATCGGGATATTTGAAGGTCACGACATCCATCACCCGATTCAACCTTCGCTTCGGTCGGGTGCCAAAGGCTGCAGTCATCAGCTGATCTTCTTTTTTAGTGTAATTTCCCAAAATTTCGTTGCACATGGTTTCTATCATTTCTAACCATTCTTGACATGGCCCTTTGAACTGTTCCTCGAATTTGAACTTATAAGGTAGTCGCACAAGTTCTTTCTTCTCCTTTGTCCCCTTTAGCTTTGGCATGTTCCATTCACTCAGCGTTGGGAACACCCTATAGGCCAGGTATTCTTGGACTAGATCTCTTGTGCTGATCTGCTCGGCTACCACCCGGAATTATGCCACAACTTGTTGGCATGGTGACCCCGGCTCCATACGGCACAGCTGCCTAGTTAGCCTGAAGCTTAAGTTCAGAGGGCTCAGTACTAGCGTCTTGAGCTTCTCCCTCTTCTTCTCATCGGCCTTCACATAAAACCACTCATTTTTCCAACCAGTTGGCCACTTGGTGCGATAGCTAACTACCGGAGTCTTCATATCTTTACGGTAGGCGAAGTTGTAACAACGAAGTTCTCATGATGACCATCTTCTCTGGCCTTCGTCTGATAATGAAGCTCGTGCACTCGGCAGAAGGCTTCGGCATTTGGGTCTATTCCTTGGCTTCGGCGAGCCCAGATGAAGACACTGAGCCTAATGATAGCGTTAGGAGTCAGCCGATAAAGATAGATCTCGTAGTTTTCCAAAACTTCTCCAATCATTTCGTTCAAAGGAAACCTCAATCCCGCTCTGAAGAAGCTCCTGAAAACTACCACCTCATCTTTTTCCGGTGTCGGAGTGGTTTCTTCTCCGCCAAAATGAATCAGCTTCTCCGAAGTAGCCTAGCTTTATCATCATAGGCATATCAGCCTCAGAAACGGTAGATTTTCCAAAGTCCAAGTGACTGGGTTTGGCTGGCATGAGAGTATTATAATCTTCCTCTTCTTCATCAACCACATCTTCTTCAATGTCAGCATATTTAGCTTCGGCAGCAGGTGCACCTTCCTCAGCAGCTACCTCTGTCACAACCATTCCCGATTGTTTCATCACTTCAGAGATTGGAGCAGTCTCTGTAGTTTTGGCCTCTTCTCCATCGCGGGTCACCCTAGCGGTTGAACGTACTCTAGCCATCAGGTGTTGAATTCCTTGCACTTCTTACGAATGTTGATGATTTTTATGGTTGTGACGAAGCTCTCTTATGACGAAGCTAGTTCAAAATGATGCTTTGTTTGAGAATGCAATGGGAAAGCTTCGGCTATAGTTAAATTTTTCAGCAGCACGGCAGTGCAATGGCAATGAATGCTGTGGTAACTTCACACCTACCCGTCTGTTTATAGAGTGTTGCAGGTGTGAAGGTGAATCGTCAAGTCGCCCGTACCTGCTCAACAGTCACCCGCACTCACTGAACGGTGGACCAGATCGTGCATACCCGTTGCATGGCGGGACCACCCCGCGCTCGGATTATTTTAATCGTTTCTCGGCAACGAGCTCAGGGAAGGTGTTTTTCGGACCTTCAGCATTCCGAAGCCTACGACAATTTTCCACGGATCAAGCTCGTTACGAAAAACGATCTAGCACCGCGAAGGGCTACTGTTGGGGATCTGCTTCGTAGCCGAATGTCCTATAAGTAGAAACACCTTCGAAAGATCAGCATGCAAATAACGCTGAAGCTACCTTACAGGGAACTTCGGCATAACGACATGCCTAAGACGAAGGGTTGCACCGACTTAAAGATGAAAGGACAGATTGACCCATGATAGTTTGTGTCATGATTGTAATCGATTGTAAAGGGTATAAATGTAATTTCACATAGGTTGTGCCCTGTGCCTATAAATAGGTGAACAGTACCCCCGTACTGTTCACGCTAATTTGTACCCGCTCGTGCATCACACTTGTTCTTTCTCCTTCTGTCAAGCCGAAGGTACAAATGTAATTCTATATTATTTATGTTTATCCATGGTAATATAATAAAAGATGAGTTAATAATATCATATGATTATTCATATTGTTTCTTATATTTTACATGCTTCTTATTTCATTATCATATACTGCAATGATGAAGGTATGTCCTTCATGACCTTCGTCTGAAGATCATTATATCCTAAGGGAAATGATTCTTCGAAGGACAAAGGGCTTTAACCTTTAACATTTTGTGTTGCCTTGTTCTTAATTCATAGCATTTGAGAACAAGTCTCCAACACTAGGTATTCCGCAAGCCCATCCCGCCCGTAAAGAGAAAGGAACCTATATAATACATGCAATTATATGGTGGAGTTGAAGTCACTCTTCTTTTCCAGAGAAAGGCAATACTTTGATGTTTTTTTCCAAAGAAGGAAGTAGCACATTTTCACACTCAACCACCACTGAGCTTCCTGCTCCCGTGGCATTGTTTTTATTTCCAAAAACACACCCACTCACACATTGCCCTATTTACGGAGGTTATAAAACACTAATTGTCATACCACACCAGACTCGTCCATACCAGTGGACACGGACTATTCGAATAGGTTTGAACTCTGCAGAGGGGTACACTTTACCCACTAGTCCGGTTTCTACGATCTCACCGTCGTGAGATCCGAATGCCGAATCTCTCTCTTTCCTCGCACGTTCTTACCTTAACGGTTATACCGGAAGGAGTCAGACCACCGCCATGTCCAAACTGGACAAAACATTCCCCCTCCTTATCCTCCCGGTGCTCCCCAGCCTTCATAACCCTGGGGTTTGGACCATACGAGTTCAGATTGAGTGACTGCCCATACAGTCTCGAGTGGTTGTACTTATCATGAGTACATGTAGGATGACAAATCGGTCCTTATATGAGGGGACAATCCTTCTGCTCACACCTAACCCAGCTGAGCCATCACCTTAGGCCCTCCCCAAAACCAGGGAGTCCCTGATCATCCCACTCAAAAGGTGATGAGGGTGAATACCCTTCATCATACACTTTTTGAAAACATCATTTAGTAAAAACACTGCCCTTTTGTCATCCCACATTTTGAACTCAAAAGATGTTTTGTTAATGCGGGCTATCTCTCTGCTCACAATGCAAAAGATACATCCCTTATTCCTGGCTTAGGTAGTGGTAGAAAGAGTAGGTAATTTATGCATCAAGGGAAGAATGGACTTGCCTTCGTCGAAGTTCTCCTGGCATGAAAGATCTGTTTCGGAGAGGTCGGGTTCCTGCCCTTCTTCCGGAGCTACAAATTCTGGAGGATCGGATCCCTCTTCTTCTAGCAAAAATAGCTAATGAACAGTACATCAACCATGGTGACTTGGTGGAGTGTGCCAATTGTTAGACATTATTATTTTGGTGCCCTATAATTTATTTAGACTATTTTTGGTGCATAAAATATCAATATATGCATAAATATGTGAAAATAGGAAAAGGAAATGGAAAAAGGAAAAAAGAAAAAAGAAAAGGGTTTCCTCTACTGGCTGGGCCGGGGGGGAACTCGGCCCAGCCGAGCGCGGGCGCGCGCGGCCGCGTGGGAAGGCGGCCCACTTGGCCCGCCAGTGGGAGAATGGCGCGGGGACGGTGCCGTGGGCATGGGCCCACGTGCCAGCAAGGAGGGGAGGGGAGGGCGTTAGGGGGGTGACTGGGGGGGCGAACCTGTCATAGCTCGATCGCCGGTGAGGCCCCACGGCGGTTCTCCGCCGGGGTCCCGGTTTTGTGTCGATGGAGTGGTGGCAAGGCACGGGCAGGGGTATGGGATTACGGTGGTGGGACCAATTTGGCTGGAGGGTGCTTAGGATGGCCGGTACACGACGAGGTGGCGGGCGTCCGCGGTGAGAGATCGCCGGCGAGGGATGCCGGGCGCAATAGGTGAAGGGGATGGGTGTGTTGTGTTTGTGAGGGAGTGGTGAAGCTCAAGAGCTACACTAATTGGACCAGAACATAACTGAGAGAGGAGGGCGGGACTCACCAGAGTAGAGGAAGGGTGCGGCAGCGCTGGATCAATCGAGCTCAGGGAAGGGGAGAGGGTGTGGCCGAGGCCGGTGTGGAGAAAGAGGGAGCTCGGTCGGTCCTTTTATAGGCGCTCAAGGCGGGGAAGGGGGCGAGAGGTGGCGAGCACCGGCGAGCTTGCCACGGCGGTGATGGTGGCGCACAGTGGCGACGACGGGATGGCTCGGGCAGGCGGTGACGGAATGGTTTGGGCTGGCGCAAGGGGACAGGGACGCAAGGCGCCAACCGTGCTGGCGAGCGAGTTAATGGCGAGACGACGGGGCATGGCGATCGTGCCGTTAGCCTGGTCACGGGCGCGAGGAAGTTGCTGACAAGTGGGACCCGCTTGCCAGAGAAAACGGTTGCGAGGGAGCGAGGGCGAGTGCGGCTCACGGGTGGGGCCGGGCTGGTAGCGGCAGAGGGGAGGGGAGCGTGGGCGTGCGGGATATGGAGAAGGATTGGGCCGGAAACGACCCAACCGGGGGGGATTTTCCTTTTTCTTTTTTCTATTTCTATTTCTTATTTTTTTCTCCTTTTTCTTTTGAACCATTATTTAGCTATATATATTCTTAAGTGATAAAAAAATATATTCTATGTGAAGTGCTTCTAACAATCAAGGTGTATGCATATGATGAAATGTCCTATGAGGTGGAGTCTAGGGAATAATAAAAGGGGGGGTTAGGAGATTAGGGTTTCTAACCTTGGGGGTTAAATTTTGGGATGTTACAAACCTACCCCACTTAAAGGAATCTCACCCTCGAGATTCAGACTAGGCTTGAGAAAAGGTAAGGGTATTCCCTCCTCAAAGAGTCCTCACTCTCCCAGGTAGCTTCCTCTTCTCCTTCCTTGCTCCACTGAACTTTACAGAGTCTCACTTCTGAGTTGCGGGTCTTTCGGACTGCCAAGTCAAGAATCTTTACTGGCTTTTCTCGGTATTGAAGATCCTTCTGAATCTGGATTGTCTCTTCTTCGACGTGATTTTCTGGTACTTGCAGGCATTTGTGGAGCTGTGATACGTGAAACACATTGTGGATATATGACATGGATTCTGGCAATTCAAGGCGGTATGTTGCGGGTCCTACTCTGCCAATGATAGGATAGGGGCCGACGAACCGCGGAGCTAGCTTTCCTTTCACTTGAAACCTTTTGACTCCGCGCATCGGGGAGACCTTGAGGTAGACGAAGTCTCCTTCCTCAAATCTGAGTTCTCTCCGCCTGTTGTCCGCATAACTCTTCTGCCGACTCTGAGCTTCAAGTAATCTTTTGCGGATCAGGGCAACCTTCTCTTCTGCCTATTTAACAAAGGCAGGTCCTTCTAGTGTCTTTTCCCCTACGTTGGACCACAATAGAGGGGTCTGGCACTTCCGTCCATACAATGCTTCGAACGATGACATCTTGATACTGGCCTGGTAGTTGTTGTTATACGAGAACTCTTCATATGGTAAACTGGACTCCCAATTTTTGTCAAACGTCAACACACAGGCTCTTAATAAATCCTCGAGGACCTTGTTGACCCTTTCTGTCTGACCATCTGACTGGGGGTCATAGGCGGTGCTGAAGTCTAGCTTGGTGCCCATAGCTTGCTGAAGGCTCATCCAAAATTTTGAGGTGAACTGTGTCCCCCTGTCTGACACTATCTTCCGTGGAATACCATGGAGTCTGACTGATATATTCGGGCAAGGGTGGCTCCTCCGAAGGTAGTTTTCACTGGGATGAAATGGGCTACCTTGGTAAGACGGTCGATTATCACCTAGATAGAGTCGTTCCCTTTTTGGGTCCGGGGCAGTCCGGTTACAAAATCCATGCCTATTTCTTCCCACTTCCATTCGGGTATTGGAAGGGGTTGCAGTAGACCTGCAGGCTTCTGATGCTTGGCCTTAGTTTGCTAGCAAGTGTCGCACCGGGCCACATACTGTGTTATTTCTTTCTTCATCCCTCTCCACCAGTATCTGGTCTTGAGGTCTAAGTACATCTTGGTGGTCCCTGGGTGGATAGAGTATGCTGAGTTGTGAGCTTCGTCAAGCAAAACATCTTGTGCCTCTCCTTTTGGTACATAAAGACGGTTTTTGAACCAAAGGACTCCTTCATCTGTCCTGAAGTCCGAAAGTTGTTCTTTGAGGGCTCTTTCTGTGGCGGAACTGCCCGAATTATTCCAACTTAAGTGCCTAAGTCCCGCCTTAGAGGCTAGACCACACTTAAATGGGAATAACCCGTCAATCCCTCGGATCTAGTCCGACGAGGCCACTGACAGGATCAAGTACCACAATCTCACTCGATGGTGAGTCACAGAGCAAATACAATAAAGCATAAAACCATACATCAAGGAGTATTAAACTTATTACATCATCATCGGAGTTTTAGCAAAAGTAGTCATCATTGTTCGAAGTGCAGCGGAATAAAACTAACGATAAATAAATAGAGAGATGGGGAAGCCTGTCCCATCACTCCTCATGCTCCTCCTCAGTCGAGGCAGGATCCCACTCGACTGTCCAACCCGGTGGCAAGATGGACGGCCAAGTCACTCCAGCAACCATGTCCTCCAAAGAACCTGAAAAATTATGCCACAAGCAAGGCTGAGTATACTAATACTCAGCTAGACTTAACCGGTGTGAGGAGGCTACTCCTCTACCTCTAGACATGCAGCTGTTCGGCTGTGGGGTTTGGTTGCCAAAAGCACTAGATGAGTCTAAAATCAAGTTTTAGCTTTGTCAAGTTTAAGTGTGACTCTCTTAAGACTAAATGTGTACTATCTACTCATTCATGGTATCAAACACATTTAGCAATCAACATCTTGTGCCACATCATCACATTTCAACTTGTTACTCAATGAAGTACAATGGATCAAGAAGTCTCATTAGCTGCGAGAAGCAGACGATTCGAATCGAGTTTTTATCCTTGCAAGGTAAACCTAAACACACGACATGTAGGGGCACTCCATCCCCACACATATCAACCGTCCCCATCGATTCCCCGTCAGCAGATCAGGGCTCACCGCCTTGGCGTACAATGCTTCACTGACCCCGACTGCCGTCGTGCAGTGACCGCACTTGTACCCACCATAACCGGAATGGGAGACCACGTCTCAGGCCGCGTGAGGGGATATGTCCACTGCCAGGTTCACTCAGGTACTAGGCTTACCAATTTACCATATTTCTCGGCATGTGCTTAGTACGTTCAATCGCTTGACACAGGTATCCGCACGTTAATCCTTATTCCAATTTTTATCTCGTAGACCACGCATCCCCATGGATCCGTGTCCACAGACCAACATCGGTATGATATTAAAGTGGGTACAATCAATGTCCTGACCTCGCGCGAGTGCTAGAAAAATCACTCGACTTCTACCGAGATCCTAATTAGCAAAGCAGCTACTCGACCTAGCATACTAGTATCCATCTCAACAAGGATTCCTGAGTTCATGCAACTAGGGTTTCAATCAACTCCTACACTTAAGTGCACAATACAAGCCTACAAACATTAAGTGCAGTAAAATAGCATAATATAATTGGTTATGCATAAAACCAGGGCTTGCCTTCCAAAGCTGGGGCAGGCAGATCCTCTGGTGCAGGCTCTGGTGCTGGATCCGGGGCTACCTCCTGAGCAGCTCCTTGCTCCGGCACGAGGACGTACTCTCCGTCAGCGAGGTTGCAATCTATCGAATGCAATGAATAAGAATATGCATGCCATGATTATGCAGGATTTGTAAACATTATGCTAAGTGAAAGAAAACTAAGTTAGTTTGGTAACTTAGGGTTTCCTGGTCATACGTGGCTCTTTTTATGGTTATCTATTTTAGGTTTGGGTTTTGCCCAGGGATAAGCATAGTGAATTGAACTTGGATTTCTCATAGATGTTTTAGTAGACAATTGAGGGATTTTGCTGGTTGGGTTAAAATGATATTACTCTCCCTTATTAATTTCCTTTTTTCATTTTCTATTTATGAATTCTAGGGTGGGGTTGAACTACAACAGTGGTTCAACCTATTCCAAAAATTCTGCAAATTTTACAGTGGGTTACTATTGGTCATTGTAGTTTGTCCTATAAATTTGAGGTGAATGCTGATTCAGATATCACTTGTGCAAAATTAACAAGAATAAGTCCTTTAAAGGGCATTTCACACTATAGCTGTGATTTAATTGGGGTTTCTGTACCAATTTGTATTTTTGTCCAAATACCTAGGTGATATTAGGCCTCTGTGTTAAATATCACAGAAAAAGGCCTACTGGATTTTTAGTTGTGGATTTCTAAAGTTTTATGTCAAAAAGGCACTTACTACTATCTTGTTATTTGAAAAATGTCAAACATCAGATTTCATATTTTTCCTATGTTCTTGATAACAAAACATGTTTTTCTAAGTTTTCCTTGTTTCCTTAGAATAAAAGGCATCTCCTTTATTCTATACTAAACAAGGGTATAATAAATTTTTCTAGTGAACTATACTGAATAAGTAAACTAACAAAAATGTGGGTGCTCCTTGGTTCTCTATTTAAACCTCCATTAATATTTTCTCTAACTTTAGGCTAAAAAGGATTTAAATGGTAAACTCTACTTTAACTGGGTGTACAGAGGGATTTATTATTTTTAAACAGGTTAGGAAGTGATTAGGTACCTCAGTCTAACAGTGCAACTATTTTTCCTCATATTACTTAGCTTTTGGCCAAATCAATATTTAAATCCAAACCATAAATTCCTTTGCAATACTAAGGGGGTTTTGTATTTTTCCTAAGTAGTTCACATTATTTAGAATCAGGCAAAATTTGTTTGACCAAATTTGGTTGAATAAAACTGAAGTTTTGAATTTTACAAGCTCTGTTTGCCTTTAAATTAGAAATATTGAAAAGGTTTCCTGGAAAACCAGTTTACACCGAGGACCCTGGGTTCATTCTAAATCAATCCACTCATTTCTACCCCTGCGCCACTATTCCCCTGGGTCACTGACAGTTCAAAACCCCCCCGACCTTTCCTTCTTCCTCCCCGAGGTCCTTCCCCTAATGCAAACAGTACCCGCGGGAAAGAAAAGGGCAGCGCGGCTTATCGGCGGTGAGAGGGGCTGGCGAGGGGCGGCGTTGGCTTCTGGAGGTCCTGGCGGTCACAGCGAGGTACGGCTCGACGGCGGTGGTGGCCGGAATCGGCCGGTCCACGCGCGCAGGCGGGTGATCTCGTCGGCGACGGGGGTTCTGGCTGAACCACGGCGACCTAGTTCAATTAAACGGCACGATGAGCTCCACGGGATGACGTAGAGGCTATGTGCACAAGGAATCGAAGAATGGGGCAGAGATTTACCCGGTCTACGTTCACCGGCGATCGGGTGAAGTCCGGCGACCGTTGGCTGGCTTCTCCGGCGAAGCAAAGTCCGATTCCTTGCTCGGGGAGCTTCACCGAGGCATGCACGGTCTCTTCCGAGGGTCGAGCGTGGCTGGGAAGGGCTCAGTTGGCCGGTCTACTGTGGCAGGGGCTCGGGTGGCCGCGGGCACGCTGTGCGCGGGGCAAACGCCGGTGGTTTCGGGCTCCGGTGAGGTCGAGCGTGCGCGGAGGAGTACGGTCGACGTCTGAGGGGGCTTTATAGGCGCGGGCGCGAGCAGGGGACACGGGCACGGCTCAGCGCGGCGTGGGGCGCGCGGGGTCGGGCGCGGGCGTGCTCTAGCGTGCTCAGAGTGCGTCGAACAGGTGGAAGTGTTCATCTGCCCATGTTCAACAGCTCGCCGAGATCGCTAGCCTGTGAATCTTGGCAAAAATTCGGTGCAGGCCTCTTCCTGGCACCTAGGGCTATCTCTTATGTGTGAGTCCCCATGGCAGATATGCCCTAGGTAGGGAGATATGCGGACGCCAAATCTGGCTTGTCCCTCTGCCCACCTCGCGACAAAAGCCATGCCAAATCATGTCAAATGTCTAGGGCTCGGTCTCAACTCTTTCCAGTGGGTGCCTTAGGTGGTATGCCACATTTTTGGTATACAACTTAGGTGGTTTTGGTGCCATCTACTAAGTGAACACGGTGGATCTTTAGATTAGGTGTAGAATTTGACTTAGAGAGAATTAGAGAGCTCTAGCTCTCTCTCCACTTAAGGAATGGATTTGGGGTTCTTTAAGGGATCTTTTTGCAATGTTTCCTCTCTGTATTTTGTAGATTAATATGTTACTTAAACTTTGGCCAAAGGTTAAATCATGACTTGCACATTTGCTTAACCTTTCCCCCTTTCAATCCAAGGTTTTAGGAGTTAAGGGCTCAAGAGGGGTATAGGGTTTAATCCTCTTTTGCCCAAGGTGATAATTGCACAAAGGCTTGGGTAATGCTTTTGGTCATTAACATTCTTGGCTAAAACATGGTCCCTAAAGTTTTATACTCTTCTTCTCAAGTTTCTTCCACATGTGATCACAGTCATCAGTGCATAGAGGTGCCATGGCCATGGTAACACCTGGGGTGTTACAGCCCTCCCCCTTAAAGGAATCTCGTCCCGAGATTTTGGGTAGAGTCCTCTGGAGGGGTGCCATGAAGGCGTGTTGGTGCGTGGTTCCATCTTTTGTTCAAGTTTCTCTAGTTAACTGCTCTTCGAATGTCATTCTCTTTGCGACTTCAGAAGGAAGTCCTTTTTAAGTCATTTCCACAACTTATACTACCCTTAACATCTAAGTTTTTCTTATATTTGAATTCAAAGGGAAGGTGGGGGGAGCGAGAACGTAGAAAATCCTCAGTCTCCCATGTAGCTTCTTCCACTGAATGGTGACTCCACTAAACCTTATACATTTTGATCGACTTTGTTCGTGTTGATCTCTCCTTTTGGTCCAATACCTTGACTGGGTGGTCTTGATAAGACAAGTCTGGTTCTATCTCAATTTCTGATTCAGGTAATACTTCAGTGGGTAGGCGGACACATCTCCGTAGCTGAGATACATGGAACACACTGTGAACTGCTGACATGTGGGGTGGCAACTCCAATTGATAGGCTACGGGTCCACAATTTGCTTTGATCTCATAGGGCCCAATGTAGCGAGGAGCTAACTTGCCCTTGATTCCAAATCTCTGGACACCCTTGGTGGGTGACACCTTAAGATAAACATGATCTCCCACATTAAACTGCAGAGGCTTCCTCCTCTTGTCATGATAGCTCTTTTGCCTGGCCTGAGCAGCTTCTAGGTTCTTCATAATAACTCTGACCTTTTCCTCTGCTTCAAGTACCAAGTCTGGTCCAAATATTTCCCTCTCTCCTGCTTGAGACCAATTGAGCGGGGTTCTACATCTTCTCCCATATAAGGCTTCAAAAGGTGCCATCTTCAAACTGGACTGATAGCTGTTATTATAGGAGAATTCCGCCAAAGAAAGACACTTGTCCCAATTTTTACCATAGTGTAGCACACAGGCTCGCAACATGTCTTCAAGGATTTGATTTACTCTTTCTGTCTGGCCATCTGTCTGCAGATGATATGCGGAGCTTCTTATTGCATGGGTCCCATGTGATTCTTGTAGCTGCTCCCAAAAGCGTGCCACAAACAGTGCTCCTCTGTCAGATACAATGGTCTTTGGAATACCATGCAAACGCACTATTTGATCAACATAGATTTCTGCATATTTCTCTGTCTTGTGGGTGGTATGCACTGGTAAGAAATGAGCGGTCTTGGTCAACCTATCCACAATAACCCAAATAGAATCATGGTGCCGGGAGGTATTGGGCAATCCCACGATGAAATCCATGCAAATGTCCTCCCATTTCCAAGATGGTATGGGAAGGGGTTGCAAAGGGCCTGCTACCTTCAAATGACTGGCCTTGATTCTCTGGCAGGTGTCACATTCGGATATATACTTGGCAATTTCCCTCTTCATTCTCGTCCACCAATATAAGGATCTGAGATCATGATACATCTTATTGCTGCCCGGGTGCATGGAGAATTTTGAAAGGTGAGCCTCATCCAATATCTTTCTTCTGAGCTCAGGGTCCTTGGGAACAACCAATCGATCTCCAAACCATAGAATTCCTTTGCTGTCCTGACGGAAGCATTTGTATTTTTCTGCTTTCTGCTTGATCATTTCCTTAATAACCTGAACACCCCTGTCTTCAATCTGTGCCCTGACTATTTGCTCTTGTAATGTGGGCTCTACCGAGATATAATTTAAAGCACCTGAAGCAACAATTTCTAGGTTCAGCTTGCACAACTCATCACACAGGGTGGTGACCTTTGCATTCATGTTCATACAATTGCACTGGGCCTTTCTGCTCAAGGCATCTGCCACAACATTGGCTTTGCCAGGATGGTAATGCACCTCCAATTCATAGTCCTTGATTAACTCTAACCATCTTCTCTGCCTCATATTAAGATCTGCCTGAGTGAAAATGTATTTGAGACTCTTATGATCAGTGTAAATGTTACAGTGAGCTCCCATCAAGTAATGTCTCCATATCTTGAGAGCATGAACCACAGCTGCTAACTCCAGATCATGTGTAGGGTAGTTCTGCTCATGGGGTCTAAGTGCTCGGGAGGCATAAGCAATCACTCTGTTATCTTGCATTAAGACACATCCCAATCCAGTAACGGAAGCATCGCAATATACTTCAAAGGGCTTGGTATTGTCAGGTTGAGCTAGCACTGGGGCTGTTGTCAAGTGCTGCCTTAGTGTATGAAAGGCATCTTCACACTTCTGGCTCCAATTATACTTGACTCCCTTCTTCAACAGTTCAGTCATTGGCTTGGCAATTCTGGAGAAATCCGGAATGAATCGTCGATAATACCCTGCCAATCCCAGAAAACTCCGAATCTGTCTCACTGTGGTAGGAGGTTTCCAATCCATTACTTCATGTACCTTTTCAGGATCAACTGATATCCCATCCTGAGAAATTGTGTGACCCAAGAGTTTAATTTCCCTTAGCCAGAATTCACATTTAGACAACTTAGCATAAAGACGATGATCGCGCAGTCGCTGAAGCACGATGTGCAGATGCTCAGTATGCTTGTCTTCATTCTTGGAATAGACCAGGATATCATCAATGAAAACCACTACAAATTTGTCCAGCTCTGGCATGAATACTGAGTTCATCAGATACATGAAATAAGCCGGGGCATTGGTCAGCCCAAAAGACATCACCAAGAATTCATAGAGCCCATATCTGGTAGAGAAAGCCGTCTTCGGAATATCACTGGCACGGATCTTCATCTGATGGTAGCCCGAGCGAAGGTCTATCTTGGAGAACACTTTGGCTCCCACCAACTGATCAAACAAAACATCAATGCGGGGCAGTGGGTATTTGTTCTTGATGGTCACCGCATTGAGAGGGCGGTAATCGACACACATTCTCAGACTTTCATCCTTCTTCTTTACAAACAAGGCTGGGCATCCCCAAGGTGAAGTACTTGAGCGAATGAACCTCTTGTCCAACAACTCTTGCAGTTGCTTCTTTAATTCTGCCAATTCTGCTGGAGGCATCCTATAGGGTCTCTTGGATGTAGGAGCAGTTCCGAGTTGTAATTCAATTGCGAACTCAATGTCTCTATCAGGTGGCATCCCTGGCAACTCATCCGGAAAATCATCTGGGTAGTCACAGACCACCGGGATTCTTTCAATCGGTGACTCTATCATAGTGAAAGCACAAGAACGGGTACAACCCTGATCCGGCAAAAATAATGTGGTTTCACCACAAGTCGGTGAGTGCACTTCAATGGCCCTAGCTGCAATATCCATCGTGGCCTGATGTTTGGTTAACCAGTCAGTTCCCAATATGATATCCACACTATCCAAACCCAAAATGAGGAGGTTGGTTTTGATTATCAAACTACCAAACTTTATAGGCACATTCTTGTTGATTTGGTAGGTGGCAACCCTGCCTCCTGGTGTTGAAATTGTAATACCCCCATTGGTGTGGTGAAAAGGTAATTGGCACTTGGCACTAAATTTGGTACTGATAAAACTATGTGATGCACCAGAATCAAAAAGAATAATTGCAGGATAATTCAAAACAGAAAAGATACCAGTCATGACGGGTGCTCCCTCTAGGATGTCATCCATGGTGGTGAAGTTCAGTCTGCCTTGCCTCACTTGCACCTTCTGTCTCTTGCCTTGATTCTGGTTGGCACGCTGTCCCTGCCTCTGCTGGTTCCTGGGGCAATCCTTGGCATAATATCCGGTGTTACCACAAGTGAAACACCTGTTGTCATTGGCCTGACGGTATTGCTGCTGCTGTTGATTGTTCCTCTGAGCTGGAAACTGGGTGCGGTTGGGTGCCTGCTGCTGCTGCTGTGGTCGGATCACCCATCGTCCTTGCTGCTGCTGAGGTCCTCTGTTCTGAGTGTCAGACACGATCCTGAAGCGCTGTGGCTGAGCTAAAGGTCCTGCCATAGTGGTCTTCCTCTTCTTCTCTGCCTGACAAGTTGTGATACAATCTTCCTGGGAAATGGCCATGTTAACTAAGTCGTTATAGCTGTTGGCCCTGACTGTGTTGAGACTGTAACACCCCTGGTGTTTATATTCCGCTCGACAACGAGTATGGATTTAAGCACGTAATATCAGTGGATGAAACGGATACTAAAATTTAATCGTCTTCGCCTATTGTGATTTTAATATCGCATCTCTTTCGTCTGTCGCGGGTGCGACATCGTTTTTATTTCATCTATTCGGGCTCGTCCTAAATTTTTGTGCTGTTCAGAATATATTTGTTCTGAAAACCGGTGCGTCCGGTGAGTATTTAAAATTCATCGCTTGCGCGAATACAAATTCGGAAGCCCGACTCACTCAGATGATTTTATCCCGAACAAATTAATTTGAACTCGACGACTAAAATACTCGGTGCAAAATAATCCGAATCGTGCGTCGTCTGAGTGAAATCGTGTGCGAGGATATAATTCAATTTATTCTTCGGCACGCTGTTTGGCGACGAAATCGCGTATGCATTTGCGGATCTGGTTTCGGCTAATTTTGGTCGAATTACGCAGAGCAGATTAAAATATCGAAGCCGAACTCGTTTCAATATGGTCCGTTTACATCGTGGCCGGAATTTGTCACGAAGAGTATCCAAACGAGATTCGGATAGCACCGTCTTAACTGTGTTTTGGTGACGGATAAATTTTTATCTGAGTTTGACCAAACCAATGTTGTCTTAAATATTGAATCTATCGGTTTACACGCTGTCCGAGAAAAACGATGCGCCAGCTCATTGTCGGATTATTCTCTGATTGAATATTTGGATAGCGGGCGAAATTCATTTAGGTTCAACTAAATTAATGGCGTCTATCCTGATAGTGTTTTAATCTATTCCATTTATATCTCACCTAAACTCTAATCCCAGAATACATATTTATTCGTGTAAAAAAAGGAAGAAAATCATTTTCTCTTGCTGCAAGCGTTCGGCTGTGAGGAAAGAAAATGGGAAAATCCTTCTCTAAATATCTCTACCATCCTTTACAACGTACTTGGATTTTTTTTCATCACCATTGAGAATATCTACTGCGTGCTCTTATCTTCACGCCGTGAATTTTTTTTTAGAAGCCCAGCCTTGTTCCTATCGCCTCCTCTCCTTATCCTCAAACGGACATTCCCTGGGATTTTCCTCTACAGTTCCAACTTTCACGCTTTCCGTGGAAAAATCCTGCCGCCCTTCCCTTCTCTGATTTTTTCAGCCGGCGTTATCTCCCTGCTCGGCAGTCCGTCCCTGTGCTTGTTCTTCAAGCCGCGCGCTCCTCAAATTCTCAACTCCTGCTCATCTTCCACCAACGCGCGCTGCTCCAGCCTTTCGCTCCCTGGCGCTCGCTCAGCTCGCGGAGCTTCCTCTACGCGGCGCTCCTGCTCCCCGAGCTCGCCCCTGCGCGCGCTCAGCTCCAGCCCAGCTCCCTGCATCCATGGCCACTGCGCGCGCCGTGCTTCTTTCTCTCTGCTCGCCCCGGCCCCTTCGCTCCCTGGGCGTGTCGCGCCCTGGCCATGGACATCGGTATCGGCGAGCTCACCCTGAGTTCCCTGGCCTGACCGACTTCCTCTGCTCGCTCGTGCCCGGCCAACTCCCTGCTCCAGTTTCCCCTGCGTCGGCCTCCTACGCGCAAAGTTCGTCTGTGGCTGCGCGCACGAATCCCTGCTCGCCAGCGTGCTCTGGATTCAACCATGAAGCGTCCCCTGCGTCTCCTCGCCGTGATCTTCCTTCTCCAGCCGAGTCCCTCGCGCAGGCCGCAAGTTCCCTATGTTCCACGTCTGCTCCCTCTGTCTATTCCCTGCCGCAGAGCTCCTGTGTGTGCGAGTTCTTTGGTGGACGTGCGCTGGCCGTGCTCCACTTTGCCCATCGCAGCGCTTCAGCTCCAGCTCGCTGCGCGCTCTATCGGTTTGCTCAACTTTAATTCCCAACTACATCGTCGATCTCGTAGACAAAAGTAAGCGAGGTCTCTGTGCATCGCTTATCAAGTACTCGGTCGAAGACTTCAATCGAAGATCGTCATCATTCCGTGCGTCATCAAAGAATCCCAAGAATCGGGTGAAGACAAAGTTAGCGGCATGAAGTTCGTGTGACACCTGCCAAGCGCTCGACAAATTGACTGGATCGGAAAATCGCTACCGATCTCGCGGATTCGTGTCAGCTGTTGAAACGGTAAGCTGATGAATTATTTAGAACAGTTCGATCGATGAATAAATTAATGTGCTAGTGCGATGCTCATTAAGGTGCTCGATAAATTGCGTAAGTCACGAAACTCTCGTCGACTTCGCAGTTCTTGCGATTATCGAGCCAGGTTCAGTTATAGTGAGTTATTTCGCTATTCCAGTCAATTAGCTGAATTAATGTACCGAGTAGAATATTAGTAGGCCTGTGTGGTGAAGGAATATTTTAATCACTTGTAAAGATGTAGTATAATTTATAAAGCAAGAGATAAGGTTAGCATTTAATTAACTAGCTGGTGAGTTGTGTAGGCTAATTATATTTCATTTGTATAGTTTGTTGTTTGTGATGTTTGCGTTAGGTTCGAGAAGCGTAATTATTGCGCGTAGTCGTATAGTAATAACTAGTGTTTTCGTAAGATTGTACAACAACTCGCCCTTAGGTGTTTAATTCGCTATCGCATAGCACTATTTAGGTTTGTAATATTCATGTTTATATGCATTCATATGCATAATGCATTTCATTTAGGTACGTTAATTAATCACGTGATGCGGAAGACGAACCAAGTCGACCCCAAGCGCGGGCTACTTCGCATGGAGATGCTGATGAACGAACCTGCCTGATCAAGTGCTAGGACAAGGATGATCGTCAAATGGACGTCACCTAACAACACTAACCTAGTGTTACCCAGGCAAGCCCCGGTGCATGCAACCCCTTTCCTTGTGTTTTTAAATACTTTTCGCACACTTTAAGTCTAGTGAAATGTGCATTAAGTTTATAGGAATTGCTTGAAACCCTTTGATGCATTGCTTTCCTTGATATCCATACCTTTATAGATACTTCTGTGAAGTATCAAAATATGATTTACAAAAATGCTTAGTCTTGCTTAGATCTTGTGGATAGAGGTTGTCCTTAATTTAACTCGAGAAAGGATGGCTTCTACCTGCAAGAATATTTTCATTTGGAGCAATGGTGGGATCTTACTGCAAAGTTCCCTGTGATGCTCTTTCATCCTAAGGAACATACACAATCCTAAGGATGGAAATACTTAAATTGAAACTTGGGCTAGGAACAGGTGATGTTCTACCCAGGTTGGTTAAGGATTAACGCGTATGTAGGCGTGCTGACCGAGGACCCTTTAACTGGTCACATGCCTCGTCATGGGTAAGCCTTGCCTCGGGCAGACTAAGGCCGGAATAAGATAACACGAAATGGGCGTGGAGCGGTGGCGAGAGTAGCGTGTACCCTCCGTGGCAAGAGGCTGGACGGTGGTGTATCTGTGCTCTCGGTTTGCGTGAACCTGATCCGGTCTTAAGAACCCCGGTGGCGGGTTGACATATGCAAGGGTTAAGTGCTACATATGTCGTGTGATTGGAGATCCTCAGCTGAGTATAATCGATTCGGATCGCCGTACCTTCGCGGTTATGAAGACTTGGTCACTTTTCTACAACCTAGAGTCAGGATGTGAACACTATGGATAAAAATGATGTTGGCTTGATGTGATGTGAAATTAGACTAGATGCAAATAGAGTCTATTAATACTTAACATGGCGTTAAAAGATTGAAAGTAAGGACTCACTTTAGTAAGCTTCTTCTGCAAAACTATAAGTTGATTTTTGCTAAAGCCTCTCCTTGACTCCTATTTATCCAGCATACCCTTGAGAGTCTTTTCCTCAGTCGGGTAAGACTTGCTGAGTATTCCATACTCAGGGTTTATCCCTTTGTTGTTTTTAGGTGAGGAAGCGACAAACTTTTGTTGCTTTTGCTCCAAGGTGGTACCAAACGAGGAAAAACAAGACTGAAGTGCGGGAGGACTCGGTCCTCCACTTAGGATCTTTTGTTTATTAAACTTATCGGGAGAAGTTTGTGCATCCCCTGGTTTGTATAATAATACTACTCTGCACTCACTTTTAGTTCTGGTCTGTAATAAATTAACTCAAGCTTGCTTTTGAAATAAATGTAAGTTTATGTAACTGCTTCCGCATGTCTTTATCTCCGATGTTCTGTAATGTCTGCAAGACGGGTGAGACGTTCCTGGTAAGGTAAGGAAAGATACCGAACTTGTCAAGTAGTTCAGGGGCACCTACAGGGTTGTCTGACGTCCGTTGGACAAGGACAACTGTAGGTGGGCCTAATTACTTGGGAGGTTCCGTCACAGCTGGTATCGGAGCTGGATTAAGTATATACAGTCACATACATATTTTCAGAACAAAAGTTTTGGTTTTGAAAACCTAGTTTCAACTAAACACATTGTTTGGCTTTGAAAAATAGTTTTGAAAAACTATAATGCTAGCGACATCCTCTGTTAAGCCCTAAACTAAGGACTATTAGGTGGCTTAGTTGAAAACCACTAACCCACAACCGGGTGGGTATTGCATACATGTGTATTGTTATTTTTAAGGCCATTCAGTCTTGAATGGATCGACGCTCTAGGTAAGGTGAGATGTGAGAGCATGACCGAACAACCGTCGGTCTAGCGAAATGCTTAATTGTAGCGCTTGATTATATACATGTTCCACATATGTATATATGAAGGCTGCGACGTGGAGTATTTAATTTTCTGGGATTCAGTACCCCATGGATGTGTATGGGTATACAAACATGGGAAATACTGAGAAGTGTGATGTACTTGCAACTACGCACCTACGCTCAGGTAAGAAGGTGAGTTACCATAATGGGTTGCCCTATGGTTAAAGTGTGGCAACGACGCCTATGCGTGGCTCAGCGCTTAATGATGAGCCAGCCTCCATATAGCAATATATGGAGTATAAACTGTGATAAACTGTCTTGTGTGAATTGCATCATTGGGAAATTGGGTTGTGATGGATTTTTCTGCAGGTACACTAACCTCGAAAACGTAGGTGTAGCTGACGACTAGCAAAATACCGTGAGAGTCGTTAGTGTGCCACCGATATAGAACGTTATTGCCACAGTATGTTGGCAAAACTCATGAGGACGTATAAGACGAGCATGCATCCTGATTGTTGCATCCTGTTTGTCACCTATACACCCAAAGTGCTTCTCTCATCTTTATTCCAGTAACCATTGATTGTAGATAATGTAGTGTAATGCTGAATTATGAACTTCGATGAAATAGGTGTCCTCCATTCTTTAGGTAACCTGTTAGGGTGTTATATGTGTTTGCTCTGGTGCTTGATGTACTGATAGAAGGTTAGTGACTTGTTTGCCTAAACCCAAATCTAGGCCATGTTCTTAGTTGGTGAACCATGACCCAAATTTGAATTTTCCATTAACACTCCATGACCAAACTCATACAAATAAATGTTTAGATAATTTCTTCGTTGGACATAAAGTGTACCCGGGCTTAAAACAAGAATCTCGAGTCATGTCTCATTCCAAAACCATTCCCTTGTTTGGTTGGTGCAAGCTGTATTCCACTTTGCCTCTTCTGGAGGATCACATTGTTGCTTTACCAACCCAGTCTAGGAAAGACATATTCAGTCGTTTTCTTGAATTTGGTGCCTTTGATTTTTCTCATATCTATCGAAGGCATACCAACTTAATCTTGTGATTGTTTTTCCTCCGTATCTAGTCAGATACTAATCCTTGACCTTGTAATCTCTATGATGGGCATATAAATATGTTTGGGGCTGAATTAACAGTCTCCCATCATACTCCTTCCATCAAGTTTAGGTTATGGCCATGCCTTGTTCATTTCATTGGGCCATGATCTATTTGACTCTCTACTTGTAACTGTTTTGACAGGTAGAGTCTCTTTGTATATTGTCACCCTTGCCCAATTCATTTGTGTCGCGTGAGATTTCTTATTGGTTATGTCTGGTAATGGTGTTATGACTAAAACCGGTGGTGCCGTGACGAAACCGAGGGCCTTCTGTGTGTGCGCACACATGGTTGTGCTGCTCGGCACGCGCTGGTATCACAGTTAGTAGTTGTAATCCATTATGAGACTATGTCAATGCGTTATCTTGGCACAATATTTTTTTAGCTACGTGAGATTGTTATTGGTGCTAGTTCGGTAGTGGTGTCATGGTTAATGACTTATGGTGCCGCAGCGAAACTGAGAGCCTCCTGTGAATGCGCACATAGGATTGTGCTACTCGTCGGATGCTGGTATCAAGGTCTCTAGTCATGATCCACTGTGGAACTACACTAATATATTATCTTCCGTAGATCTCTTCCTTGAAACGATTTCGGTGTTATTTGTCGAGTGATCAAGTAACATCTATCATCTCTGTTGGATCAAATGGGCATACCACTTCCCATGCGTAGTCTCTTTTTCCTTAACTTTGGTAGTGACTACACGTATACAAGTTCCCTTTACGTCCTTTGTGTAAAGGTGAAGCCTTGGAGCTTTTTAGTGTCAAGAGACAACTGATTAGCTCTCAAAATGGAGATCTGTTTCCCCTGCTGTTGAGATGCAGGAGTTTGTTCATTCGCTCTTTTATTTAATCCATGTATTCCCGAACCTAGTCCATTCATCTCGCACGAAGAAACAGGTGAACAACCTGACCAAATGGACTTCTATTCAAATACATGATCTCTTGTTAACCAGAGTGAACTCTCGGCCATTGGACTGCCGATGGTACTGAGAGGACTTGCTCGATGTCAAAAGTAGTTCAACAAGTTGGCTTTACTAACTTGTAACTGCCCAATGAACAAAGGTTGAGTTTAGAGATCGTTTTGTTGAATTGTCTAAACTCACTTTTGTTCAACCCATCCTAAGAAGGTACTTATAAGAATCAAGATTAAGTCGGCCAATAACCACCTAATCATCGCTCTAGTCGTGCCTCGATCACCTCACGTGTGCTTTTCGAGCATGTGTGATTAAGTCGAGCCATGGTTAGTATTTGATGAAATGGGTTGGTCACGAAGTCAACATCAATGGATCTCTTCATTGATATTTTCTCGAATCTTTATCGTCTTTCATGGACTTGAATTCTCTGGTTAGCCATATGTTAACCATGACAGTATTCGACATCCACATCCGTCTTGTGTGCTACGAACTCACTGTGACCACTTGTTGGTAAACCTCTTTCTGTGTGTTTTACCTAAGAGGTTGCATCTGGTTCTGTTTGGGTAAAGCCGTATATCTATCGCTCGCTCAACAGACTCAGATAGTACAGTGTCATCAGAAAAAGCAAACTGCACATATGGAACCTTATGTGTTCTTCTGGCAGGCATTGTCTCTATTGTTGGACATCTCTAAATTAGCCTAAGGCGATATATGTTATGTCCACTAGAGAAACCACATCCTGAGACACTCGTCTTTGTTTGGAACTACCTTAGGGTTATCGCTGATATGGACATGCTACATGCTTCTCTACCCTTAGAAGTCTTTCGCTCCGAATCTCGGGACGAGATTCTTTTAAGGGGGGAGGGCTGTAACACCCCTGGTGTTTATATTCCGCTCGACAACGAGTATGGATTTAAGCACGTAATATCAGTGGATGAAACGGATACTAAAATTTAATCGTCTTCGCCTATTGTGATTTTAATATCGCATCTCTTTCGTCTGTCGCGGGTGCGACATCGTTTTTATTTCATCTATTCGGGCTCGTCCTAAATTTTTGTGCTGTTCAGAATATATTTGTTCTGAAAACCGGTGCGTCCGGTGAGTATTTAAAATTCATCGCTTGCGCGAATACAAATTCGGAAGCCCGACTCACTCAGATGATTTTATCCCGAACAAATTAATTTGAACTCGACGACTAAAATACTCGGTGCAAAATAATCCGAATCGTGCGTCGTCTGAGTGAAATCGTGTGCGAGGATATAATTCAATTTATTCTTCGGCACGCTGTTTGGCGACGAAATCGCGTATGCATTTGCGGATCTGGTTTCGGCTAATTTTGGTCGAATTACGCAGAGCAGATTAAAATATCGAAGCCGAACTCGTTTCAATATGGTCCGTTTACATCGTGGCCGGAATTGTCACGAAGAGTATCCAAACGAGATTCGGATAGAACCGTCTTAACTGTGTTTTGGTGACGGATAAATTTTTATCTGAGTTTGACCAAACCAATGTTGTCTTAAATATTGAATCTATCGGTTTACACACTGTCCGAGAAAAACGATGCGCCAGCTCATTGTCGGATTATTCTCTGATTGAATATTTGGATAGCGGGCGAAATTCATTTAGGTTCAACTAAATTAATGGCGTCTATCCTGATAGTGTTTTAATCTATTCCATTTATATCTCACCTAAACTCTAATCCCAGAATACATATTTATTCGTGTAAAAAAAGGAAGAAAATCATTTTCTCTTGCTGCAAGCGTTCGGCTGTGAGGAAAGAAAATGGGAAAATCCTTCTCTAAATATCTCTACCATCCTTTACAACGTACTTGGATTTTTTTTCATCACCATTGAGAATATCTACTGCGTGCTCTTATCTTCACGCCGTGGATTTTTTTTTAGAAGCCCAGCCTTGTTCCTATCGCCTCCTCTCCTTATCCTCAAACGGACATTCCCTGGGATTTTCCTCTACAGTTCCAACTTTCACGCTTTCCGTGGAAAAATCCTGCCGCCCTTCCCTTCTCTGATTTTTTCAGCCGGCGTTATCTCCCTGCTCGGCAGTCCGTCCCTGTGCTTGTTCTTCAAGCCGCGCGCTCCTCAAATTCTCAACTCCTGCTCATCTTCCACCAACGCGCGCTGCTCCAGCCTTTCGCTCCCTGGCGCTCGCTCAGCTCGCGGAGCTTCCTCTACGCGGCGCTCCTGCTCCCCGAGCTCGCCCCTGCGCGCGCTCAGCTCCAGCCCAGCTCCCTGCATCCATGGCCACTGCGCGCGCCGTGCTTCTTTCTCTCTGCTCGCCCCGGCCCCTTCGCTCCCTGGGCGTGTCGCGCCCTGGCCATGGACATCGGTATCGGCGAGCTCACCCTGAGTTCCCTGGCCTGACCGACTTCCTCTGCTCGCTCGTGCCCGGCCAACTCCCTGCTCCAGTTTCCCCTGCGTCGGCCTCCTACGCGCAAAGTTCGTCTGTGGCTGCGCGCACGAATCCCTGCTCGCCAGCGTGCTCTGGATTCAACCATGAAGCGTCCCCTGCGTCTCCTCGCCGTGATCTTCCTTCTCCAGCCGAGTCCCTCGCGCAGGCCGCAAGTTCCCTATGTACCACGTCTGCTCCCTCTGTCTATTCCCTGCCGCAGAGCTCCTGTGTGTGCGAGTTCTTTGGTGGACGTGCGCTGGCCGTGCTCCACTTTGCCCATCGCAGCGCTTCAGCTCCAGCTCGCTGCGCGCTCTATCGGTTTGCTCAACTTTAATTCCCAACTACATCGTCGATCTCGTAGACAAAAGTAAGCGAGGTCTCTGTGCATCGCTTATCAAGTACTCGGTCGAAGACTTCAATCGAAGATCGTCATCATTCCGTGCGTCATCAAAGAATCCCAAGAATCGGGTGAAGACAAAGTTAACGGCATGAAGTTCGTGTGACACCTGCCAAGCGCTCGACAAATTGACTGGATCGGAAAATCGCTACCGATCTCGCGGATTCGTGTCAGCTGTTGAAACGGTAAGCTGATGAATTATTTAGAACAGTTCGATCGATGAATAAATTAATGTGCTAGTGCGATGCTCATTAAGGTGCTCGATAAATTGCGTAAGTCACGAAACTCTCGTCGACTTCGCAGTTCTTGCGATTATCGAGCCAGGTTCAGTTATAGTGAGTTATTTCGCTATTCCAGTCAATTAGCTGAATTAATGTACCGAGTAGAATATTAGTAGGCCTGTGTGGTGAAGGAATATTTTAATCACTTGTAAAGATGTAGTATAATTTATAAAGCAAGAGATAAGGTTAGCATTTAATTAACTAGCTGGTGAGTTGTGTAGGCTAATTATATTTCATTTGTATAGTTTGTTGTTTGTGATGTTTGCGTTAGGTTCGAGAAGCGTAATTATTGCGCGTAGTCGTATAGTAATAACTAGTGTTTTCGTAAGATTGTACAACAACTCGCCCTTAGGTGTTTAATTCGCTATCGCATAGCACTATTTAGGTTTGTAATATTCATGTTTATATGCATTCATATGCATAATGCATTTCATTTAGGTACGTTAATTAATCACGTGATGCGGAAGACGAACCAAGTCGACCCCAAGCGCGGGCTACTTCGCATGGAGATGCTGATGAACGAACCTGCCTGATCAAGTGCTAGGACAAGGATGATCGTCAAATGGACGTCACCTAACAACACTAACCTAGTGTTACCCAGGCAAGCCCCGGTGCATGCAACCCCTTTCCTTGTGTTTTTAAATACTTTTCGCACACTTTAAGTCTAGTGAAATGTGCATTAAGTTTATAGGAATTGCTTGAAACCCTTTGATGCATTGCTTTCCTTGATATCCATACCTTTATAGATACTTCTGTGAAGTATCAAAATATGATTTACAAAAATGCTTAGTCTTGCTTAGATCTTGTGGATAGAGGTTGTCCTTAATTTAACTCGAGAAAGGATGGCTTCTACCTGCAAGAATATTTTCATTTGGAGCAATGGTGGGATCTTACTGCAAAGTTCCCTGTGATGCTCTTTCATCCTAAGGAACATACACAATCCTAAGGATGGAAATACTTAAATTGAAACTTGGGCTAGGAACAGGTGATGTTCTACCCAGGTTGGTTAAGGATTAACGCGTATGTAGGCGTGCTGACCGAGGACCCTTTAACTGGTCACATGCCTCGTCATGGGTAAGCCTTGCCTCGGGCAGACTAAGGCCGGAATAAGATAACACGAAATGGGCGTGGAGCGGTGGCGAGAGTAGCGTGTACCCTCCGTGGCAAGAGGCTGGACGGTGGTGTATCTGTGCTCTCGGTTTGCGTGAACCTGATCCGGTCTTAAGAACCCCGGTGGCGGGTTGACATATGCAAGGGTTAAGTGCTACATATGTCGTGTGATTGGAGATCCTCAGCTGAGTATAATCGATTCGGATCGCCGTACCTTCGCGGTTATGAAGACTTGGTCACTTTTCTACAACCTAGAGTCAGGATGTGAACACTATGGATAAAAATGATGTTGGCTTGATGTGATGTGAAATTAGACTAGATGCAAATAGAGTCTATTAATACTTAACATGGCGTTAAAAGATTGAAAGTAAGGACTCACTTTAGTAAGCTTCTTCTGCAAAACTATAAGTTGATTTTTGCTAAAGCCTCTCCTTGACTCCTATTTATCCAGCATACCCTTGAGAGTCTTTTCCTCAGTCGGGTAAGACTTGCTGAGTATTCCATACTCAGGGTTTATCCCTTTGTTGTTTTTAGGTGAGGAAGCGACAAACTTTTGTTGCTTTTGCTCCAAGGTGGTACCAAACGAGGAAAAACAAGACTGAAGTGCGGGAGGACTCGGTCCTCCACTTAGGATCTTTTGTTTATTAAGAAGTTTGTGCCTCCCCTGGTTTGTATAATAATACTACTCTGCACTCACTTTTAGTTCTGGTCTGTAATAAATTAACTCAAGCTTGCTTTTGAAATAAATGTAAGTTTATGTAACTGCTTCCGCATGTCTTTATCTCCGATGTTCTGTAATGTCTGCAAGACGGGTGAGACGTTCCTGGTAAGGTAAGGAAAGATACCGAACTTGTCAAGTAGTTCAGGGGCACCTACAGGGTTGTCTGACGTCCGTTGGACAAGGACAATTGTAGGTGGGCCTAATTACTTGGGAGGTTCCGTCACAGAGACGGTCACGGAGCTTAGCGCTGAGCCCCCTCCTGAACCTGTCCCTCTTCTTCTCGTCGGTGTCTGCATGATATTCGGCATACTGGCACAGGTCATTAAAGGCCTGAGCATACTGTAACACTGTCCGGTTTCCCTGAGTGAGTGCGAGAAACTCGTTGAGCTTTCGGTCCATAATGCCTGCTGGTATATGGTGACCCCGGAAAGCTACCTTGAACTCTCTCCATTCCACCTCACGGTCTTCTGGCTGCATAGCAAGAAAATGGTCCCACCATATCCGCGCGGGTCCGCGAAGCTGCTGGGTGGCGAACCTGACCTTAGTGACCTCTGAACAAACTCCATGGAGTAGCGGGAATTTGGATTCCACTACTCTCAACCATACATCCGCATCAAGTGGGTCCTCTGCCCTGGTGAACAATGGTGGCTGGGTACTGAGGAACTCCTGATAGGTGGCTACCGCGGGGTGACGCTGATGATCACCACCACCATAGTGCTGAGGTGGCGGCTGACGCTGAGCTAGCTGTCTCAAGATCTCATTCTGCTGGGCCATCAGCTCCTGAAGAGTAGGAGGCGGTGGCGGTGGTGGAGGAACGCACTCATTTTGACCACAACGCGCTCTCCAGGCCATCTGAAAAATCATATATATATTTTCAATATCACAATTTTGAAGTTCAAGGTTCAATCGCGGTGAAAGAGTCAAAGGGCGAAACTAATATATAGTGCATAATTATAAAAGATTTCACATGGTCTAAACTTCTCTTCTTAAATTAAGACTGACAACATTCATCAACCATGCTTCCAAAAGAGTCTGCCCGAATTACATCAGTGTCTCAAAAGACTCAACTCTATCTAGCCTAGTACCCCAAGGGTGCAAAAGCTAAGCTAGCTTCGAGGAGTTCTACCATCACCAACTTCTAACTCTATCCCTGCGACCTATTGAGCAAACGAGGCAACACTCGACTCGGGGGAAGGTGGTCTCCCAGAGCCAGCAGTGTCCAAGCTGGAGGCAGGCTCCTCTCCTCCCTCGATGTCAACATCCTAGTTGGCCTCCATGTCCTGGATCTCCTGGTGATGCATATCCAGGTGCTGGTTAGCCTCTGCAAGCTGCTGCTGTGTGTTGATTAACTGATCCTCGAGAACCTCGATGGTGTTCTCCCTCGTTCCCACTAGTTCCTCAAGCTCTTGGATCTCATTTGACAGTTGCTCCACTTGTAAGTCCTTTTCCACCATCTCAGTGGACAAGTCAACCACAAGTTCCTCTATGTTATCCAAAGTGATCTTGGTTGCCTCCAACAATGCCATCAGATGGGACATTGCCTCACCACGCATCACTTGCAGACGATACAGGGCATTCATGCACCACACCGTCAAGTGAGCAGTCTGACCTGGGTAGATAGCCCAGATGTCCTTGGCATGCTCCACTCGGTCCTTCCATATTGGGTCGTCCTCCTTCTCAGTGGGGAACAAGCCAATGGGGTGAGTGGACAGCTCCAAGGGGTGGAATCCGCAGAAAGTGGTCAGTCCGTGAAGAGCGATCGCCTCGATAGTATCCTCAGCCCGGTATCAAAAGATTTGGAGTCCAGCGAACGCCAGCCTGGCTACAGGGGATGAGGCTCCAGGGTCATCCTCACCCTACAGCGGGGCACTCGGTGCTTCTCAAACTGCTGCACCACGTACTGGGGAGGTGTCATGTAACCAGCTCCCTGAAGTACCTCCCACAAAATACGGGGAAACCCTCTCGTGCAAGTCCATCAGTGTGGGACTGTGCATTCCCTTCGTCCGAGGATCCGTGAGAAGTCATCTGTGTACGGTTAAGTGTAAGTACAAGAAAAAGAATTATAAAAAGAAAAAGGGATCACAACTTAGCCTCTCTGTAACTATGACAAGGGTGCTGGGTGTACTTACTTTGCCATCATTTTATATTAAAGTTCTTACCCAATTATTAAGTAGTTTAATTAAGGATGCATGCATGCTCGTCCTGAACAACCTCACATCAACTTAGAGGGAATAGGGAAGAACTCCCATCCATTATAGCAGCCGGTAGGGCTTACTATATTAGCCACCTAGATACCCTTTATTATCCCAAGGCTTCACGTCCTAGGTCTATCCTGATCGTCTTACGATTTATCCAACATTTGTTTCTACCAAGTTTTATTTTGAAAAAGGATGGTATTTATAGTTTATTGATTCCTCTGGGTGGTACGAGCTCCGACACCAGCTGTGTCGGAACTGCCCGAATTATTCCAACTTAAGTGCCTAAGTCCTGCCTTAGAGGCTAGACCACACTTAAATGGGAATAACCCGTCAATCCCTCGGATCTAGTCCGACGAGGCCACTGACAGGATCAAGTACCACAATCTCACTCGATGGTGAGTCACAGAGCAAATACAATAAAGCATAAAACCATACATCAAGGAGTATTAAACTTATTACATCATCACCGGAGTTTTAGCAAAAGTAGTCATCATTGTTCGAAGTGCAGCGGAATAAAACTAACGATAAATAAACAGAGAGATGAGGAAGCCTGTCCCATCACTCCTCATGCTCCTCCTCAGCCGAGGCAGGATCCCACTCGACTGTCCAACCCGGTGGCAAGATGGACGGCCAAGTCACTCTAGCAACCATGTCCTCTAAAGAACCTGAAAAATTATGCCACAAGCAAGGCTGAGTATACTAATACTCAGCTAGACTTACCCGGTGTGAGGAGGCTACTCCTCTACCTCTAGACATGCAGCTGTTTGGCTGTGGGGTTTGGTTGCCAAAAGCACTAGCTGAGTCTAAAAATCAAGTTTTAGCTTTGTCAAGTTTAAGTGTGACTCTCTTAAGACTAAATGTGTACTATCTACTCATTCATGGTATCAAACACATTTAGCAATCAACATCTTGTGCCACATCATCACATTCCAACTTGTTACTCAATGCAGTACAATGGATCAAGCAGTCTCATTAGCTGCGAGAAGCAGACGATTCGAATCGAGTTTTTATCCTTGCAAGGTAAACCTAAACACACGACATGTAGGGGCACTCCGTCCCCACACATATCAACCGTCCCCATTGATTCCCCATCAGCAGATCAGGGCTCACCGCCTTGGCGTACAATGCTTCACTGACCCCGACTGCCGTCGTGCAGTGACCGCACTTGTACCCACCATAACCGGAATGGGAGACCACATCTCAGGTCGCGTGAGGGGATATGTCCACTGCCAGGTTCACTCAGGTACTAGGCTTACTGATTTACCATATTTCTCGGCATGTGCTTAGTACGTTCAATCGCTTGACACAGGTATCCGCACGTTAATCCTTATTCCAATTTTTATCTCGTAGACCACGCATCCCCATGGATCCGTGTCCACAGACCCACATCAGTATGATATTAAAGTGGGTACAATCAATGTCCTGACCTCACGCGAGTGCTAGAAAAATCACTCGACTTCTACCAAGATCCTAATTAGCAAAGCAGCTACTCGACCTAGCATACTAGTATCCATCTCAACAAGGATTCCTGAGTTCATGCAACTAGGGTTTCAATCAACTCCTACACTTAAGTGCACAATACAAGCCTACAAACATTAAGTGCAGTAAAATAGCATAATATAATTGGTTATGCATAAAACCGGGGCTTGCCTTCCAAAGCTGGGGCAGGCAGATCCTCTGGTGCGGGCTCTGGTGCTGGATCCGGGGGTACCTCCTGAGCAGCTCCTTGCTCCGGCACGAGGACGTACTCTCCGTCAGCGAGGTTGCAATCTATCGAATGCAATGAATAAGAATATGCATGCCATGATTATGCAGGATTTGTAAACATTATGCTAAGTGAAAGAAAACTAAGTTAGTTTGGTAACTTAGGGTTTCCTGGTCATACGTGGCTCTTTTTATGCTTATCTATTTTAGGTTTGGGTTTTGCCCAGGGATAAGCATAGTGAATTGAACTTGGATTTCCCGTAGATGTTTTAGTAGACAATTGAGGGATTTTGCTGGTTGGGTTAAAATGATATTACTCTCCCTTATTAATTTCCTTTTTTTCATTTTCTATTTATGAATTCTAGGGTGGGGTTGAACTACAACAGTGGTTCAACCTATTCCAAAAATTCTGCAAATTTTACAGTGGGTTACTATTGGTCATTGTAGTTTGTCCTATAAATTTGAGGTGAATGCTGATTCAGATATCACTTGTGCAAAATTAACAAGAATAAGTTCTTTAAAGGGCATTTTACACTATAGTTGTGATTTAATTGGGGTTTCTGTACCAATTTTTATTTTTGTCCAAATACCTAAGTGATATTAGGCCTCTGTGTTAAAGATCACAGAAAAAGGCCTACTAGATATTTAGTTGTGGATTTCTAAAGTTTAATGTCAAAAAGGCACTTACTACTATCTTGTTATTTGAAAAATGTCAAACAATTGATTTCGTATTTTTCCTATGTTCTTAATAACAAAACATTAGTTATCCCAAGGTTTGGGGTGTTTTCCCCTTGGGGTTATTTTTCTAGGGTTTTTCTATGTTTTCCTTGTTTCCTTAGAATAAAAGGCATCTCCTTTATTCTATACTAAACAAGGGTATAATAAATTTTTCTAGTGAACTATACTGAATAAGTAAACTAACAAAAATGTGGGTGCTCCCTAGTTCTCTATTTAAACCTCCATTATTATTTTCTCTAACTGTAGGCTAAAAAGGATTTAAATGGTAAACTCTACTTTAACTGGGTGTACAGAGGGGTTTATCATTTTTAAACAGGTTAGGAAGTGATTAGGTACTTCTCCAAATTTTCTTAACCTCAGTCTAACAGTGCAACTATTTTTCCTCATATTACTTAGCTTTTGGCCAAATCATTATTTAAATCCAAACATTAAATTCCTTTGCAATACTAAGGGGTTTTGTATTTTTCCTAAGTAGTTCACATTATTTAGAATCAGGCAAAATTTGTTTGACCAAATTTGGTTGAATAAAACTAAAGTTATGAATTTTACAAGCTCTGTTTGCATTTAAATTAGAAATATTAAAAAGGTTTCCTGGAAAACCAGTTTACACCGAGGACCCTGGGTTCATTCTAAATGAATCCACTCATTTCTACCCCTGCGCCACTATGCCCCTGTGTCACTAACAGTTCAAACCCCCCCGACCTTTCCTTCTTCCTCCCCGAGGTCCTTCCCCTAATGCAAACAGTACCCGCGGGAAAGAAAAGGGAGGCGCGGCTTACCGGCGGTGAGAGAGGGACGGTGAGGGGCGGGGTTGGCTTCTGGAGGTCCTGGAGATGACAGAGAGGTACGGCTCGATGGCGGTGGTGGCCGGAATCGGCCGGTCCACGCGCGCAGGCGGGTGATCTCGTCGGCGGTGGGGGTTCCGGCTGAACCACGGCGACCTAGTTCAATTAAACGGCACGATGAGCTCCATAGGATGACGTAGAGGCTATGTGCGCTAGGAATCGAAGAATGGGGCAGAGATTTACTGTAACACCCGGTTTTAAAGGACAAAGCCAGGTGCATCTCATACATGCGCCAAGAAGACAACATATATAATAACAGAGTGTATAGAGATAAATGTCATAAAACATCAGAGTATTTATTACATAGCGGAAGACTTATTACAAAATAAAATAATAAAGATAAAACAAACTAAGGATCGTCGGCGCCAATGTCGACTGGGAAACGCCACCTAGATCAGATCGAACTCCTCAGTGCTAGGCGGCTCCTCCTGAAACACCTGCTCTTCTCCTGTGGGGGGGGTGTGAGACAGCAAGGGTGAGCTCACACATGATCATAGCTCAACAAGTTGTGGGAAACCAGTGGACATAAACTCACAAAGGTGTGAGTTCATGTGATGTGTAAGGCTTAATCAATGACAGGGGTTAAAGCTGAGCATTGCTTTTAAGTAGTTGGTCAAAATTTTATTAGCAATTACTAAGTGTAAGTAAATACCAAACCATAAGTAAAGTAATAGAACAAAATTAATAACAAACCCATGCAATGCAAATGACAAAATTGAATTTAAGTTCCATAATTTAGACATCAGAGAGTCCTGAGCTGCTCGTGACCGTGAGCTCGGCTAGTATACCAGTTTTACACTCTGCAGAGGTTGTACCCTTTACCCACAAGTCATGTTACCCATCTGCCAAGGGGTCGCGACTCCCCATATACCTCTACCTAGGAAGCACGGCAGGGCAACACTACGAGGCCTTTACAAAGTTCCACTAGCTTCCGAAAACCCGCTACAGTTTATAGGAAGATCCAGTAAAGGGTTCCTGGCTGACCGCCATCGCAGCAAAATCAACCAGGGACCTCCCCGCACTGACCTCTCCCCTACTGCCCTTGCCCCTTTCGGGTAAGGTAGTCTTCCACTAGCTTTCCTAATTAGTCAGCCAAGGGGTCCCATTCCTCCCTTGTGGTGGCACGTGGTTCTCAAGTTAAGCTCTATGTTCCAATTAACATTAATGATCTCAACATGAACATAAACAGAATAACAAGAATAATTGGAACATAGATATAATAAATGATTATCCCAAAACCATGTAAAGCAATAGCAAACTACCCAAGTGATTCAGGGGTAAACAAGGTAATGAGATAAACAAATCTAGGGTGACCTATTGGGTCCCATCAAAATTAACCTATGCATGGATAAGTGATATTAAAGAACATTATTGGGTAAAAAGTGGTCAAGGGCACAACTTGCCTTCGATGAGCTCCTGCTCAGCTACTTCAACCTGCTGCTCACCAGTATCCTCAGCAACGGGCTCTTCTACTCGCCACAATACAAACAAGCACAGTGCATATAGAGAAATTAACATTACACCAAACATATAAACAAAATACACAGAAATATTCTACTCAATAAAATAAAATCCTAGGAACAGGAATCATAATTTTCTGAGTTATAGAATTTAAGTTATGCATTTTCAAAGGTTTTATGTGTTTTAAATAGGATTAAGTGATAAATAAATTTCTTACTGTTTTCATGATAAAACAGAGGCTCTAGGTGATAAAGAATAAAATTACAAAAATTTAGAAAGTGGAATGGATTAATTTGGAGTTCAAATGAATTTTCTATGGAATAAACAAGTTTCTAGCATTATTTTTGTATTAAAAATGAATTTAGAAAGAATTCCTCTGATTTTATTGATTCCTGGACTGGGCGCACTATTACAGGAAAAGTCAGGGGCTAAACTAAAATTTTTCCCAGACTCAGTGAACAACCCCCAGTGGACGGCGGGTTAATTCATTGAAACCCGAGGGGCTCTTTAGATAATAATCCAGGCCGAAGGGGTATCGGCCAATCCTATCCGCACGTTCCAAAATCTACCAACCAGATTAGATCTATATTTCATCAAACCGTTATGAAATCATGGCCGACCGATCTAATATCAACGGTCAGTAGCGCTTGTCTCGATCCCCATCCGACGGCCAGCCATACTTCCTGGCCGAGCGTGCTCCAGGCCCGATCTCCACCGCTCATCAGAAAACCAACGGTCATGGGGTCGTCTTCCACCACGCGACGTCCGCACACGGTGTTGGTCAGCCCCACGACACAGCACGCACATCGAGGACTCCGCACAACCCTTGCCACAGACCGGACTAGTGCTAGAGGTATTACGAAGCAGCGCGAGAGGGCGAAGGTAGAGTTTACCGTGGATTAAGAGGCCGAGGAGGATTGTCCGCGGCGCACAGAAGGCTCGTCGAGTCCACCAATTTCCAGCGAGCAATTCGTCGGACCAGTGTCGATTTCCACTCGGGTTCCACGCGCGCTGGCAACGACGGACCCCCCTGGTGTGCACCCGTACGCACAACGAAGGCAATTCGGCGACGTGCAAAAGGGATGGCCCGCGGCGGATCTCTCCACCCAGACCTCACGCTGCCCAAATTACAAGCTCACCGGGGGCGATTTCGACGGCGCGGCCTACCCGGTGGATGAGGGGAAAGGGGTCGCGGGTTTTGGTTGGTCTTATACCCGGGCCCATGCCCGGTCACGGCGCAACGGTGAGCCCCGATCCTGGCGGGCACAGCAAGGTTGGCGCGGCTTTGGCGGAGAAGATGAAGACTGAGTCTGCCGCCAGGTCCTAGATGTCAGTGACAAGGCAAGGGAGAGAGCAGATGACCAATAGGGCCCGCGCGGTGGGCTGGTTTGAGCGCGAGCTGGGCCGAGAAGCGCTGGAATCGGCCCAACGCACAGTTTCCCTTTTCTATTTTATTTTCCCTTTTTGTTTTCTTTTTTCTGATTTCTTTTTTTTCATCTTGAATTTAATTTTCAAGTTCAAATCCTTGTGGCAAATTTGGACTTAGGTCAAACATGATATTTGAACACTTTAGTGTGGGATGGATCCATTATTTGAATTCATCATTTTTCTGTCCAATATTTTCTTCCTTTCCCCCCTTTCTTAACTATTTACCCATTTCCAAATATTCAAGTTGGTCTTTACCTTTCTAATTTGTATATTAATTTATTTTTATCAATGTGACTACTATTAAATGCACACACAACTAAAAGTCAACATGGTGCATAAATTATTTTAGGTATTATTGGTTAATTACTTGCTTTAGAATATGGTGTGTACATGCTTAGAGTAAATAGAGGCAAACATATAAGTGATGCAACTCCACCATCATTGTTTACATTTTTGGGCATTACAAATCCTACCCCCCTTACAAATAATCTCGTCCTCGAGATTTAAGAATGACTAGGGAAAAGATGGGGAAAATCTATGTGGAGATCTTCTTCTCTCTCCCAAGTAGCTTCATCTTCTTCATGATGGTTCCATTGCACTTTACATTTCTTAATAACCATATTTCTTGTGACTCGAGTCAAAGTATCCAAAATCTTGATCGGGTACTCCGTGTAAGTCAAATCTCCTTGAACACTGAGCTCATCTATAGGTAACTGTTCCTCGGGAACACGGAGACACTTCTTCAGTTGAGATACGTGAAACACATTATGCACATCCGATAGACTAGCAGGTAACTCGAGTTGGTATGCCATCTCCCCAACTCTTCTAAAGATCAAGAATGGTCCAATATAGCGAGGGGACAATTTGCCCTTGACTTTAAATCTCCTCATTCCACGTAGTGGGGACACCTTGAGGTACACATAATCTCCTTCTTCAAATTCCAGTGGTCTTCTTCTATTATCTGCATAGCTCTTTTGCCTGGTGTGAGCCACTCTCAAATTCTCTCGAATTATACGAACTTGTTCTTCTGCTTCTTGAATCAGTTCAGGCTCAAAGAATTGTTTTCCTCTAGTCTGATCCAATATAGAGGAGTCCTGCACTTCCTACCATATAGAGCCTCGAATGGTGACATCTTTAGACTAGCCTAAGAACTCAGCATAAGGTAGACTCTTGTCCCAACTACTACCATGCTGAAGGGTACAAGCTCTCAACATGTATTCCAATACATGATTAGTCCTTTCAGTCTGTACATTAGTCTAAGGATGGTAAGTCAACTAAAATTCAACTTTGTATCCATATTCCCATGAAAACTTTTCCAAAATTTGGAGGTAAACTGTGATCCTCTATCCAAAATGATCCACTTCGGTACACCTTCTAGAGACTCAATCCGAGACATGTATAACTTAGCCGATTGGGATCCCTTATAAGTAGTCTTGACTGGAATGAAATGAGCCACTTTGGTCAGTCTATCCACAACAACTCATACAGAATCACATCCTCTTGAGGTGCGAGGCAATCCAGTAATGATATCCATACCAATCTCTTCCCACATCCATTCGGGTATCTTCAGTGGGTGCAGTAGTCTAGCTGGCCTCTGGTGTTCAGCCTTAACTCTTTAACACACATCACACATAGCCACATGTATAGCCACATCTCTCTTCAATCCATATCACAAGTATATCTGCTTCAAATCCTGATACATCTTGGTACTCCCAGGATGAATAGAATAATCCAAGTCATGGGCTTTCTTCAATATAGTCTCACGAAGGCTTTCAATCTCGGGGACACATATCTTGTCCTTGAACCATATGGCACCTTGCTCATCTTCCGTAAATTCCGGAACTCGACCTTCAGTAATCAGATCCTTAATCTCTTGTATCTTAGCATCACAAATTTGTCCTTTGCGGATCTCTAGCTCCAAAGTAGTTTCCACATCAATAATAGCTCCTTTCGTGTGAGTAACTATCCCCAGGTTAAGTCTCCTGAAATCCTCAATAATCTCATAAGGTAGCTGGGCAACAACAGCTAAATGAACTTGCTCCTTTCGACTCAAGGCATCTGTAACCAAATTTGCCTTGCCCGGGTGATAGTGAATTTCCAAATCATAATCCTTAATAAGCTCCAACCAACGGCGTTGCCTAAGGTTGAGATCCTTCTGAGTGAATATATACTTCAAACTCTTATGATCCGTATATACTTGGCACTTCTCGTCCCATTTGAATTATCTTTCCTTCACCAAAAGCGAGGTCATAAGCTTAGCAATCTTAGAAAATCCTTCAATCAATCTCCAATAATGTCCTGCAAGTCCCAAGAAACTTCGGTCCTCCGTAACCGTAGCGGGTATGCTCCACACCACTATCTCCTTGACTTTAGCAGGATCCACTGATATCCCTCTATTAGAAATAATATGACCCAGAAATGGCACTTCGCCAATCCAAAACTCGCACTTGCTAAACTTAGCGTAGAGTTGATTATCTCGTAACTTCTGTAGCACCAACCCTAGATGTTCTTCATGGTCACTCTCGTTCTTAGAATAGATAAGAATATCGTCGATGAACTCCACGACGAATCTGTCCAAATACTCCAAAAACATCTTGTTCATCAAATCCATAAAATAAGCTGGTGCATTAGTTAATCCAAACGACATAACGATGAACTCATATAATCCATATCGAGTCGAGAAAAGCCGTCTTAGGAATATCTGTTGGTCCAATCTTCATCTGAGGGTATCCCGATCGGAGGTTAACCTTCGAGAATACCCTGGCTCCTCTCATCCGATTAAATAAATCCTTAATGCAGGGTAACAAAAACTTGTTCTTCACAGTGACATCTTTAAGGGACCTTTATTTCACGCACATTCTTTATGATCCATCCTTCTTCTGTA
The DNA here is from genome assembly GCF_902167145.1 of Zea mays. NCBI lineage: Eukaryota > Viridiplantae > Streptophyta > Magnoliopsida > Poales > Poaceae > Zea > Zea mays. Next base: position 24,120,571 of record NC_050101.1, read on the forward strand.
CAAACAGAACCGGCGCTCCCCAAAGTGAAGACTCGGACGAATGTACTCAGCCTCTTGCAACTCCGTTAAGTGCTACTTGAGTTCTTTTAACTCTTCTACAGACATTCTATACTGCTTGGCTCCAATATTATAGCAGTAACTCCGAATTCTCTACCCATAATGGCCAATGTCAATCTACGGGTCATTCGATTCGCCACAACAGGCCCTTTAGGTGTAATTACTCTCATGGGTTTTCTCATATTGTCCAACACATATGCCCAAACCAAAATCTCAGCATGACGCATAATTTTATTAGCAACACATGGGGACAAATAGACCTTTTTATTCCTCCTAAAATGGTATCATACCGAATACTAACTAAAGGAACACGTAGATCCTACAAATAGTAGTAGTTTACATATATGTTTATGTAGCTTGGTGGAGCTGGTGGTGGTGGAGATGGTGGTTGCTCTTGTTGTTGTCTCTCCAACCGTGATTGCCTTATTTCTTGATGTATCTCCAGACGGGCCTGACGTATTTCCTCGCGTTCTTGTCTTATCTGGTTTTGCATTTCGGTCATCATGTCTGTCAATTGCTGTATTACCAGCCTTTGGGTTACGATCACTTGCTCGGTGTCAACAGGTGGGGGATTTGGAGGATTCATTTCTGTTTGCTGTCGCGTGATAATCTTTCCTTTCCTGGTATTGACCATCTGAGTTAGATACATAAGGTAAGAAAGAGCAATAGACAAGGCAATAATTACAATCATGTTACTTTGGGGGACTTATTAGCTAAGTAGATTAGTGTGTCACCTACTAAAGCTAATACAATACCTTATAGTGGTACATGCTAAAATGCCCATCTATACTATTTCAATCAATCAAAGAAGCAAATCAGGCACTGATCATCAGAACAATCAACCAACATTTTTAATAGAGAAAATAGTTTTGATTTGGTCTTAGGCCTCCTATCTCTTAAATTGTCATAGGGGTAGGGATTCCAAGGTGTGAAATCCATCTTGTCTTAGAGTAGAAAAGATAAGGATGATCAGAGTGGAACAGTAGAAGGTAAGATAAGATCAAGGTAAGTGTAGAAAGATTCAGAGTAAGGTAAGTGTAGAATGAATCAGATTGAGGTAAGTAGGTAAGGGTTGTCCATTTCTATCTAGGTTTCGTCCTACAGTCAACATTTCCTCTGATACCACTTCTGTAACACCCGGTTTTAAAGGACAAAGCCGGGTGCATCTCATACATGCGCCAAGAAGACAACATATATAATAACAGAGTGTATAGAGATAAATGTCATAAAACATCAGAGTATTTATTACATAGCGGAAGACTTATTACAAAATAAAATAATAAAGATAAAACAAACTAAGGATCGTCGGCGCCAATGTCGACTGGGAAACGCCACCTAGATCAGATCGAACTCCTCAGTGCTAGGCGGCTCCTCCTGAAACACCTGCTCTTCTCCTGTGGGGGGGGGGGGGGGGGTGTGAGACAGCAAGGGTGAGCTCACACATGATCATAGCTCAACAAGTTGTGGGGAACCAGTGGACATAAACTCACAAAGGTGTGAGTTCATGTGATGTGTAAGGCTTAATCAATGACAGGGGTTAAAGCTGAGCATTGCTTTTAAGTAGTTGGTTAAAATTTTATTAGCAATTACTAAGTGTAAGTAAATACCAAACCATAAGTAAAGTAATAGAACAAAATTAATAACAAACCCATGCAATGCAAATGACAAAATTGAATTTAAGTTCCATAATTTAGACATCAGAGAGTCCTGAGCTGCTCGTGACCGTGAGCTCGGCTAGTATACCAGTTTTACACTCTGCAGAGGTTGTACCCTTTACCCACAAGTCATGTTACCCATCTGCCAAGGGGTCGCGACTCCCCATATACCTCTACCTAGGAAGCACGGCAGGGCAACACTACGAGACCTTTACAAAGTTCCACTAGCTTCCGAAAACCCGCTACAGTTTATAGGAAGATCCAGTAAAGGGTTCCTGGCTGACCGCCATCGCAGCAAAATCAACCAGGGACCTCCCCGCACTGACCTCTCCCCTACTGCCCTTGCCCCTTTCGGGTAAGGTAGTCTTCCACTAGCTTTCCTAATTAGTCAGCCAAGGGGTCCCATTCCTCCCTTGTGGTGGCACGTGGTTCTCAAGTTAAGCTCTATGTTCCAATTAACATTAATGATCTCAACATGAACATAAACAGAATAACAAGAATAATTGGAACATAGATATAATAAATGATTATCCCAAAACCATGTAAAGCAATAGCAAACTACCCAAGTGATTCAGGGGTAAACAAGGTAATGAGATAAACAAATCTAGGGTGACCTATTGGGTCCCATCAAAATTAACCTATGCATGGATAAGTGATATTAAAGAACATTATTGGGTAAAAAGTGGTCAAGGGCACAACTTGCCTTCGATGAGCTCCTGCTCAGCTACTTCAACCTGCTGCTCACCAGTATCCTCAGCAACGGGCTCTTCTACTCGCCACAATACAAACAAGCACAGTGCATATAGAGAAATTAACATTACACCAAACATATAAAAAAATACACAGAAATATTCTACTCAATAAAATAAAATCCTAGGAACAGGAATCATAATTTTCTGAGTTATAGAATTTAAGTTATGCATTTTCAAAGGTTTTATGTGTTTTAAATAGGATTAAGTGATAAATAAATTTCTTACTATTTTCATGATAAAACAGAGGCTCTAGGTGATAAAGAATAAAATTACAAAAATTTAGAAAGTGGAATGGATTAATTTGGAGTTCAAATGAATTTTCTATGGAATAAACAAGTTTCTAGCATTATTTTTGTATTAAAAATGAATTTTGAAAGAATTCCTCTGATTTTATTGATTCCTGGACTGGGCGCACTATTACAGGAAAAGTCAGGGGCTAAACTAAAATTTTTCCCAGACTCAGTGAACAACCCCCAGTGGACGGCGGGTTAATTCATTGAAACCCGAGGGTCTCTTTAGATAATAATCCAGGCCGAAGGGGTATCGGCCAATCCTATCCGCACGTTCCAAAATCTACCAACCAGATTAGATCTATATTTCATCGAACCGTTATGAAATCATGGCCGACCGATCTAATATCAACGGTCAGTAGCGCTTGTCTCGATCCCCATCCGACGGCCAGCCATACTTCCTGGCCGAGCGTGCTCCAGGCCCGATCTCCACCGCTCATCAGAAAACCAACGGTCATGGGGTCGTCTTCCACCACGTGACGTCCGCACACGGTGTTGGTCAGCCCCACGACACAGCACGCACATCGAGGACTCCGCACAACCCTTGCCACAGACCGGACTAGTGCTAGAGGTATTACGAAGCAGCGCGAGAGGGCGAAGGTAGAGTTTACCGTGGATTAAGAGGCCGAGGAGGGTTGTCCGCGGCGCACAGAAGGCTCGTCGAGTCCGCCAATTTCCAGCGAGCAATTCGTCGGACCAGTGTCGATTTCCACTCGGGTTCCACGCGCGCTGGCAACGACGGACCCCCCTGGTGTGCACCCGTACGCACAACGAAGGCAATTCGGCGACGTGCAAAAGGGATGGCCCGCGGCGGATCTCTCCACCCAGACCTCACGCTGCCCAAATTACAAGCTCACCGGGGGCGATTTCGACGGCGCGGCCTACCCGGTGGATGAGGGGAAAGGGGTCGCGGGTTTTGGTTGGTCTTATACCCGGGCCCATGCCCGGTCACGGCGCAACGGTGAGCCCCGATCCTGGCGGGCACAGCAAGGTTGGCGCGGCTTTGGCGGAGAAGATGAAGACTGAGTCTGCCGCCAGGTCCTAGATGTCAGTGACAAGGCAAGGGAGAGAGCAGATGACCAATAGGGCCCGCGCGGTGGGCTGGTTTGAGCGCGAGCTGGGCCGAGAAGCGCTGGAATCGGCCCAACGCACAGTTTCCCTTTTCTATTTTATTTTCCCTTTTTGTTTTCTTTTTTCTGATTTCTTTTTTTTTCATCTTGAATTTAATTTTCAAGTTCAAATCCTTGTGGCAAATTTGGACTTAGGTCAAACATGATATTTGAACACTTTAGTGTGGGATGGATCCATTATTTGAATTCATCATTTTTCTGTCCAATATTTTCTTCCTTTCCCCCCTTTCTTAACTATTTACCCATTTCCAAATATTCAAGTTGGTCTTTACCTTTCTAATTTGTATATTAATTTATTTTTATCAATGTGACTACTATTAAATGCACACACAACTAAAAGTCAACATGGTGCATAAATTATTTTAGGTATTATTGGTTAATTACTTGCTTTAGAATATGGTGTGTACATGCTTAGAGTAAATAGAGGCAAACATATAAGTGATGCAACTCCACCATCATTGTTTACATTTTTGGGCATTACATTTACCCGGTCTACGTTCACCGGCGATCGGGTGAAGTCCGGCGACCGTAGACTGGCTTCTCCGGCGAAGCAAAGTCCGATTCCTTGCTCGGGGAGCTTCACCGAGGCATGCACGGTCTCTTCTGAGGGTCGGGCGTGGCTGGGAAGGGCTCTGTTGGCCGGTCTACGGTGGCAGGGGCTCGGGTGGCTGCGGGCACGCCGTGCGCGGGGCAAACGCCGGTGGTTTCGGGCTCCGGTGAGGTCGAGCGTGCGCGGAGGAGTACGGTCGACGTCTGAGGGGGCTTTATAGGCGCGGGCGTGAGCAGGGGACACAGGCATGGCTCAGCGCGGCGCGGGGCGCGCGGGGTCGGGCGCGAGCGTGCTCTGGCATGCTTAGAGTGCGTCGAACACGTGGAAGTGTTCATCTGCCCGTGTTCAACAGCTCGCCGAGATCGCTAACGTGCGAATCTTGGCAAAATTACGGCGCAGGCCTCTTCCTGGCACCTAGGGCTATCTCTTATGTGTGAGTCCCCATGGCAGATATGCCCTAGGTAGGGAGATATGCGGATGCCAAATCTGGCATGTCCCTCTGCCCACCTCGCGACAAAAGCCATGCCAAATCATGTCAAATGTCTAGGGCTCGGTCTCAACTCTTTCCAGTGGGTGCCTTAGGTGGTATGCCACATTTTTGGTATACAACTTAGGTGGTTTTGGTGCCATCTACTAAGTGAACACGGTGGATCTTTAGATTAGGTGTAGAATTTGACTTAGAGAGAATTAGAGAGCTCTAGCTCTCTCTCCACTTAAGGAATGGATTTGGGGTTGGGATCTTTTTGCAATGTTTCCTCTCTGTATTTTGTAGATTAATATGTTACTTAAACTTTGGCCAAAGGTTAAATCATGACTTGCACATTTGCTTAACCTTTCCCCCCTTTCAATTCAAGGTTTTAGGAGTTAAGGGCTCAAGAGGGGTCTAGGGTTTAATCCTCTTTTGCCCAAGGTGATAATTGCACAAAGGCTTGGGTAATGCTTTTGGTCATTAACATTCTTGGCTAAAACATGGTCCCTAAAGTTTTATACTCTTCTTCTCAAGTTTCTTCCACATGTGATCACAGTCATCAGTGCATAGAGGTGCCATGGCCATGGTAACACCTGGGGTGTTACACTTTCCATAAGACCTGTTGTCTCAGTGTCCAAGCGTTGAGCCTTGCGTATGAGGTCTTCTAGCATTGGCTTGACTTCTAAGCTGCCATTGTCTCCCAGACATGCATTCAGCTGAGATGATTCTTTCTTCCAACCTTCTAAGAAGTTGGTTCCTTTCTTCCCGAAAGGTTTTCGGCTGAGGGCGTCTGCTACCATGTTGGCCTCCCTGAGGTGGTAGTCGATCTCAAGGTCATAATCTTTGATCAATTCCAGCCATCTTCGCTGACGGAGGTTGAGGTCTAGCTGAGTGAAAATATACTTCAGGCTCTTGTGCTCGGTGAAGATGTGACATTTGTTCCCAATGAGGTAGTGTCTCCATATTTTTAAGGCATGCACTTTGGCTGCCAATTCCAAATCATGTGTGGGATAATTCTGCTCATGTGGCTTGAGTAAGCGCGATGTATAGGCAATGACTTTCTCATTTTGCATAAGTACACACCCTAAGCCTTGCCTTGAAGCATCACAGAAGACGACGAAATCCTGATGGATGTCTGGCAATGTCAAAACGGCTGCAGTTGTGAGCTTCTTCTTTATGATTTGGAAGCTTTCCTCACACTTCGGGGTCCACACAAACTTATTGTCTTTCTTGAGGAGCTCGGTCATAGGTATTGCTATGATGGAGAACCCTTTGATAAAACGGCGGTAATATCCTACCATTCCCAAAAAGCTTCGAACTTCACTAACGTTGGATGGCTGCTTCCATTTGGATATTGCTTCTACCTTGGACGGGTCTACTTCTATTCCTTCTGTAGTCAAGATATGCCCAAGGAAGGCTATCTTTTCTAACCAGAATTCACATTTGCTGAGATTAGCATAGAGTTGATGTGCTCTGAGTCTTTCGAGGACAATCCGGAGGTGATGCTCATGATCTTCGCGACTCTTGGAGTAGATAAGGATGTCGTCAATGAAGACTACGACAAACTTATCCAGCTCTTCCATAAATACCTTATTCATGAGATTCATGAAAAAGGCGGGTGTGTTGGTTAGTCCGAAGGGCATTACTGTGAACTCATATTGTCCGTACCGGGTGACAAATGGAGTCTTCTGAATATTTGCTTCCTTGATTCTCAGCTGGTGATATCCTGACCTTAGGTCTATCTTGGAGAAATACTTGGCCCCTTAAAGCTGGTCGAAGAGGTCATCGATCCGAGGGAGTGGATACTTGTTTTTTATTGTAACCTCATTCAAGGATCGGTAATCAATACACATCCTCATACTTCCATCCTTTTTGGTGACGAAAAGGACTGGTGCTCCCCAAGGAGACGAGCTGGGATGAATGTACCCTTTTTGTTGAAGCTCTGCGATCTGGAGTTTTAGTTCTGCTAATTCGGTGGGAGCCATGCAGTATGGTCTCTTTGCGATGGGTGCAGTGCCGAGAATTAGATCTATGTAGAACTCCACTTCTCTTTCTGGCGGCATTCCTGGCAATTCTTCGGGGAATACATCCATGAATTCTTCTACTACATATATGCTTTTTGCTGCTAGATTAAACACCATTGGATCCTTGGCGGGTGGCTGAGCCTGACATGAAACTGACTTTCCTTGGTGGTCAGTGAGAAGAACGGTCTTATTTGCGCAACTTATGATGCCCTTGTGTTTGGTTAACCAATCCATTCCTAAGATCACATCAATCCCTTGGGATGGCAAGACGGCTAAGTGTGCCAAGAACACTACCCCACTTAAAAGAATTCTGACTTGGGAGCATTTGAGCTGGCATAGAAGGTCTGACCCTGGGGTTCGGGTGACCAAGGGAATTTCTAGGTGTGTAGAGGGAATGCCATGTTTTTCCACAAAACTAGTGGCTATAAATGAATGAGATGCTCCTGAATCGAAAAGTACAGTAGCGAAGGTAAATTCAACTAGGAACTCACCAAGCACTACTCCCGGAGCTTGCTGAGCCTCTTGAGCATCGACGTGGTTTACTCGTGCCCTGCCATGATACTGGGTCTTGCTCTGCTGGCTGTTGGAGGAGGGTTCCTTGGAGGCGGGCGCTGGGGCATTCTTGGGGCCATTCACCGAGTTGGAGTAAGTAGGTCATGATGCCTTCAACTGGGGGCAGTTATTCTTGTAGTGACTGGGGTCTCCGTAGTGCCAACAGGCATTAGCTGGTGGTTGGTTGCTTGCAACGGAGGGAGCCTGAAAGGAGCTTTGACCCTGCTGACTGAAACATGACGGAGTGGGTCCGGCTGGCTTTTTGAAGCTTGGTCCCTTGGGTGGAAACCCAAAGGATCGAATTCTCTAGTGCCTGTCTTGCTGCTGAGCTCGGAGGACATGGAATTTCCTCTTGAGGTGACCTTTTTCTTATCCCTTGCCCTTTCCACTTGTATGGCCTTGTTTGAGAGGTGCGAGAAGATGAGGAAATCTTGGCAGGCAAGGATAGTCTTGAGTTCTGATCTTAGCCCTTTCAAAAAGTGGGCCATCTTCTTGGCTTTTGTGCTGACGTCGTCAGGCGCGTAACGAGCTAGTTCTGTGAATTTGTGCACGTACTCACTAACAGATCTTGCGCCTTGAGTTAATTCTCGGAATTCATCTTCCTTGAGCTGAACGATACCTTAGGGCACATGATGTTCTCGGAAAGCAGCTTCAAATTCTGCCCAGGTAGCATCTCTGACGGCAGTGCTGAAGGTATCCCACTAGGATAGGGCCATCCCGGAAAGTTGATGAGCAGCCAGATGGACACACTGGTTCTCTGGGCATCTGATGGCTTCTAACTTCCTTTTTATCGTGCACAGCCAGTCATCAGCATCGAGCGGATTGCTGGATCCAACGAATGTGGGAGGCTTGAGTCTTAGAAAATCTCCCATCCTGTCCTGAGGTCTTCCACCATTCAGGCGCTGATTCTCCAGACTTCTGGTGAGGACTTCAATGAGTCAGATTTGGTTGGCCAGAACTTGGGCTAAATCTAATGGTAGCTCCGGAGGTGCGGGGAGGTGGGTCTCACTCCCTTCTCCACCAGCTTCTCCTTCAGTTCCTAGGGGAAACCTTGCTCCCATCCCGGAGGCGGTAGGTGTGGTTTTATCCGAAGCCATCTGCTAGGGGGAGAGAATTACTACTATGCATATGCCAATTTTTCTTCAACCATGTTATTTTATTCATCACACAAGTTCATTACAAGCATACAGTTACCACAACTCTCTTTCTAAAGTGTCCCCAAATTCCTTGAGAAGGTCGTCAAGGCTAGCTAGGGACATATCCTCGACGTCGGACAAGTTCTCTATCCTAGATGGAGGCAGTGCTGGTGGGGCTTCCTTTTTCTGCTCAGTCTGGCATCCTTGGCTCTTGGTCCTCTTTCGGATCTTCTTAGTGGGGGCGAGCTTCTTTAACTTCTTGTCGTAATCCATCTTCAGGGTTCGGTAGGCTTCACGAGTGTTGGCCTCTTCACCTTCTGCTATTTTGAGACTTTCTTGGAGAGACACCTTCTCCTTCTTAAGTTCCTTGACCTGTTGCTCTAAGCTTTCCACCCAGGAGTTTAGGTGGGTGCAGTGGGAGGAAAGGTTGTCATAGTGGTTATCGAGGGTGTGGAGATATCCGGCCATGTATACGATGGTGGGGTCATCCTCAGTAGGATCTCTTCCTGACAGGGTCTGAAGTCTTTTCCTCCAGGTAGGGGTATTTTTGTTGCTAGGTGGAAAGTATCGAATGAGGGTCTCAAAGACCTCCCTGCTGTAGTTTTGGCATAGCTGTCGGAGGGCTTTTCGGGCAACATTTTGGCAAGTGTCTGGGAAGCGATGTCTAGTGAAGGTGACTTGGAAGGGAGGGTGGTTCGGGTAGTTTCGTCTTTCTCCTAGGTAGACTACCATGGAGCACTTCTCAGTTCCATTCTCGTGGTATTCTTTTCAGACATACTCCGGCTTCTTGCGGATCCCCATGCGAAGAGCGCAACTCCACAAAAGATGAGGGAATCCTTCCACCTCTGAGTAGTAGGATGTCCTAATGACCAAGGAGCCTTCCATCTGGTAGAAGAAAAGAAGGGTCTGTTAATCTTGGGGAAAGGAGAGAAGATTTTTCTTAGAGGTAAAAGGTCTTTTCTTTTTAAGGCAAACTTTTAAGGTCGAGGCTGTGATCTATGGCCAATCCTATGGCTCTGATACCACCTAAAGCGCCCCAATCCTTTGGGACTCAAATGTGAAACAATTACTAGTCCCAGGAGGCTAGTAACCACATTCCTTACTTCGAATAGTACAGAGTTCGAATAAAAGTTATTACAATACCAGAGTACAAGCTCTAGAGAGCCAGCAATACAAAGCGTAGTAGAAGATAAACTAGCCCAAGCCATAGGTAGAACTGGGTGCAGACACAGCCCCCTCTAGTCGAGTATAGCACAAAAGAAATCTTCAGCTGCTGAAAAACATAAATAAATTTGGGTGAATACACTAGGTATTCCGCAAGCCCATCCCATCCGTAAAGAGAAAGGAACCTATATAATACATGTTTTATATGGTGGAGTTGAAGTCACTCTTCTTTTCTAGAGAAAGGCAATACTTTGATGGTTTTTCCCAAAGAAGGAAGTAGCACATTTTCACACTCAACCACCACTGAGCTTCCTGCTCCCGTGGCATTGTTTTTATTTCCAAAAACACACCCACTCACACATTGCCCTATTTACAGAGGTTATAAAACACTAATTGTCATACCACACCAGACTCGTCCATACCAGTGGACACGGACTATTCGAATAGGTTTGAACTCTGCGCAGAGGGGTACACTTTACCCACTAGTCCGGTTTCTATGATCTCACCGTCGTGAGATCCGAATGCCGAATCTCTCTCTTTCCTCGCACGTCCTTACCTTAACGGTTATACCGGAAGGAGTCAGGCCACCGCCATATCCAAATCGGACAAAACATTCCCCCTCCTTATCATCCCGGTGCTCCCCAGCCTTCATAACCCTGGGGTTTGGACCGTACGAGTTCAGATTGAGTGACTGCCCATAAAGTCTCGAGTGGTTGTACTTATCATGAGTACAGGTAGTGAAGGATGAAAAATCGGTCCTTATATGAGGGGACAATCCTTCTACTCACACCTAACCTGGCTGAGCCATCACCCTAGGCCCTCCCCTAAACTAGGGAGTCCCTGATCATCCCACTCAAAAGATGATGAGGGTGAATACCCTTCATCATACACTTTTTGAAAACATCATTTAGTAAAAACACTACCCTTTTCTCATCCCACATTTTGAACTCAAAAGATGTTTTGTTAATGCGGGTTATCTCTCTGCTCACAATGCAAAAGATCCATCCCTTATTCCCGGCTTAGGTAGTGGCAGAAAGAGTAGGTAGTTTATGCATCAAGGGAAGAATGGACTTGCCTTCATCGAAGTTCTCCTGGCACGAAAGATCTATTTTGGAGAGGTCAGGTTCCTGCCCTTCTTCCAGAGCTACAAATTCCGGAGGATCGGATCCCTCTTCTTCTAGCAAAAATAGGTAATGAACAGTACATCAACCATGGTGACTTGGTGGAGTTGCCAATTGTTAGACATTATTATTTTGGTGCCCTATAATTTATTTAGACTATTTTTGGTTCATAAAATATCAATATATGCATAAATATGTGAAAATAGGAAAAGGAAATGGAAAAAGGAAAAAAGAAAAGGGTTTCCTCTGCTGGCTGGGCCAGGGGGAAATTCGGCCCAGCCGAGCGCGGGCGCATGCGGACGCGTGGGCAGGCGGCCCACTTGGCCAGCCAGCGAGGGAACAGCGCGGGGACGGTGTCGTGGGCGCGGGCCCACGTGCCAGCGAGGAGGGGAGGGGACGGTGTTAGGGGGTGATGGGGGGGGCGAACCGGTCGGAGCTCGACCGCCGGTGAGGCCCCACGGCGGTTCTCCGCCGGGGTCCCAGTTTTGCGTCGATGGAGTGGTGGCAAGGCACGGGCGGGGGTAGGGGATTACGGTGGTGGGGCGAATTTGGCCAGAGGGCGCTTGGGATGGCCGGTCCACAACGAGGTGGCGGGCGTCCGCGGTGGGAGATCGCCGACGAGGGATGCCGGGCACAATAGGTGAAGGGGATGGGTGTGTTGTGTTTGTGAGGGAGTGGTGAAGCTCAAGAGCTACAGTAATTGGACCAGAACTTAACCGAGAGAGGAGGGTGGGACTCACCGGAGCAGAGGAAGGGCGCGGCGGCGCTGGCTCAATCAAGCTCGGGGAAGGGCAGAGGGAGTGGGCGAGGCCGGTGTGGAGAAAGAGGGAGCTCGGGCGGTCCTCTTATAGGCGCCCGGAGTGGGGAAGGGGGCGAGAGGTGGCGAGCACCGGCGAGCTTACCACGGCGGTGATGGTGGCACACAGTGGCGATGACGGGACGGCTCGGGCAGGCGGTGACGGGATCGTGTCGTTAGCCTGGTCACGGGCGTGAGGAAGGTGCTGACAAGTGGGACCCGCTTGCCAGAGAGAGCGGTTGTGAGGGAGCGAGGGCGAGTGCGGCTGACGGGTGGGGCTGGGCTGGCAGCGGCAGAGGGGAGGGGAGCGCTGGCGCGCGGGAGATAGAGAAGGATTGGGCCGGAAACGGCCCAACCGGGGGGGATTTTTCCTTTTTCTTTTTTCTATTTCTATTTCTTATTTTTTTTCAAGGTGTATGCATATGATGGAATGTCCTATGAGGTGGAGTCTAGGGAACAATAAATGGGGGGTTAGGAGATTAGGGTTTCTAACCTTGGGGGTTAAATTTTGGGATGTTACAGCTATCCACCAGGAAGACCAGGAGCCAGCTTCTGAGCCTGCCACAGAGGATCTCCCCGCAGCCCCAACATTTGAAGGCAAGCCCCGGTTTTATGCATAATCAATTTATATATGCTACTTTACTACACTTAATGTTTGTAGGCTTGTAATGTGCACTTAAGTGTAGGAGTTGCTTGAAACCATTAGTTGCATGAACTCAGGATTCCTTTTTGAGATGGATACTAGTATGCTAGGTTGAGTAGATGCTTTCTAATTAGGATCTCAGTAGAAGTCGAGTGATTTTTCTAGCACTCGCGCGAGGTCAGGAATTGATTGTATTCATCTTGATAACGGGATCTATGATGGTCTATGGACTTGGATCCATGGTGGATGCCTTGTCCATGAGACGGAAATGGAATTAAGGATTAATGTGTGGATACCTGAGTCAAGTGTTTGAAAGTACTAAACACATGTCGAGAAATATGGTAACCGGTAAACCTAGTACCTGAGTGAAGCCGGGCGCGGACTTTCCCCTCACTTGTCCTGAGACTGGGTCTCCCATGCTAGCTATGGTGGGTACAAGTGAGGTCACTGCACGGTGGCAGCTGGGGTCAGTGGAGCATTGTATGCCAAGGCGGTGAGCCCTGGCCATGAACGGGGAATCGATGGGGACGGTTGATGTGTGTAGGGACAGAGTGCCTCGCCACGTCGTGTGATTAGGTTTATCTTGCAAGGTTTAAAAACTCGATTCGAATCATCTGCTTCTCATAGCTAATGAGACTGCTTGACCCCTTGTACTGCATTGAGTAAGAAGTGAAATGAGGTTTACTTGAGATAACGTGTTGATTGTACCAAATGATTGCTACCATGTATGCTTAGAAGAAGCAAACTTAGCTAAATTAATTATGCTAGAACTGAAAAAGCTAAAATTGATTTTAGACTCAGCTAGTGCTTTTGGCAAACCAAACCCCTCAGGCAAACAGCTGCATGGTCTAGAGGTAGAGGAGTAGACTCCTCACACCGGGTAAGTCTAGCTGAGTATTAGTATACTCAGCCTTGCTTGTGGCACAATTTTTGCAGGTACGCTACAGGACATGGTTGTTGGTGTGACTTGGCCTTCCACCCTGCCACCGGGATGGACGGTCGAGTGGGATGCTGCTCCGGCAGGAGAGGAGCGGGAGGAGTAGTGGGCTAGGCCTTGCCCTATTCCTCAGCATTCGACGTTATCGATTATCTGCTGCATTTTAAATTATGAACTTATTTTTGTTTACTTAACAACTCCGATTTATGTAATAACTCCAGTACTTAATTTGTGGTTGCATGCTTTATTGTATTCTCTCTGTGACTCACCTTCGCGTGAGCTAGTGGTATTTGATCCCGGGGAAGTGGCTTTATCAGAATAGATCTGAGGGACTGACGGGTTATTCCGATTTAAGTGGGTTTCTACCTCTAAGGCGTGACTTGGGCACTTAAGCTAGAATAATTCGGGCGGTTCCGTCACAACAGTAGCCCCTCGCAGTATTAATTTGTTTTATCATAATAAAATCAGACTGCGACATGAACGAAGGCCTTTAGCCGAAGGTCCAAAAAACAACTTCCCTTCGCTAGGATAGAGAATCATTCTGACCCGTGGGGTCCACTGAGCTGTGAGGCTCTGAGTATATATATAGAAGGCTATGTCGCAAATATTTTTCGCGCCATCTAGTTTTCTTGTTGCAATTGTTGTTTAGTTTTCCTGTTCTCTGAGTTCAATTGTTTGCAAGCTTCGGCTTTTTGACGCGACCATCACCGAAATGGCCGAAGAAAAGAAGAGCACTGACCCCACACTCGCTGGCTTCTACGAAGCCATGGAAAGGACCAGTGTGGAGAAAATCACCAACAAAATATTGGCTAGGCTATCTGAAGCGCCCCAATCCTCTGGGACTCAAATGTGATACAATTACTAGTCCTAGGAGGCTAGTAAACACATTAATACATCATATGATTCCAGATCTGCTTAAACGAGACAAACCTATAAAGGTGGTGATCAACTTTAAGAGTTGGTCCACAACTCGAGACATATCATCAGAGTGGGGCTGAAGCAGCCCGATGTACGCAGCGAAGCAAATCAGTGGTCCAACAACCACATGCAAGGTTGGGAACAGTCGTAACTCTTACCCGATCTCCTTTTTCTGAAAAACAACAAATAAGCAAGGGTGAGTACAAACGTACTCAGCAGCCCACCTTCACCCGCGGAATGGGGAAATCAGATATAATGCATGGAATATGTGGAGCTCAGGATATTTTGCAGAAACAGCAATATTTTATGCAGGATTGTTTTGTAAAACATTTTGTATTTTTCAAAGCGCATCCTCTGACAAAGGAGCAGGAAGTTTTTTCAATATTAGAACAAAATCCCCTGGACTAAACCATCCAGGTAACTCAGTAGTTTCCCACTGGTTTTCATTTTCAAAAACAGCTACTGGACTTCCCATCCACCATAGCTCACGGCTCAACCGTCGGACCTTTTAAAAACCACTTTTCTCAAACACACCCTTTTTTGAAAACAAAACACTAATTACCATAACACACCAGACTCGTCCATTCCTGTGGACACAGACTATTCGAATGGGTTTGAACTCTGCGTAGAGGGGTACACTTTACCCACTAGTCTGGTTTCTGCGATCTCACCGTCGTGAGATCCAAATGCCGGATCTCTTTCTTTCCTCGCATGTCCCCACCTTAACAGTTATACTGGAAGTAGTCAGGCCATCGCCATGTCCAAACCGGACAAAACATTCCCCCTCCTTATCCTCCCGGTGCTCCCAGCCTTCATAACCCTTGGGTTTGGACCGTACGAGTTCAGATTGAGTTACTGCCCATACAGTCTTGAGTGGTTGTGCTTAACATGAGTACAGGTAGTGAAGGATGACAAACTAGTCCTTATGTGAGGGGACAATCCTTCTGCTCACACCTAAACCAGTTGAGCCATCACCTTAAGCCCTCCCCTAAACCAGGGAGTCCCTGATCATCCCTACTCAAAGGTGATAAGGGTGAAAACCCTTCATCATACACATTTTGAAAAGCATTTTCTTTTGAAAACTCACACCTTTTCTCAAATCATTTGTAACAAATATATCAAGGATTGATTGCGGCAAGCGGCTGGGTGGCCATAATAACTTGTCTCAAAATCATATCATGCATATAATAACAGGTTGAGGGTTGTGGTTGAAAATCATAGGTAATTTACGCATCAAAGGGATCCAGTGAGCTTGTCGTGCTTATCCGGCAAAGGGGGAAGGGGAGCTCGCGGAACTGGCTTCTAGCTCCACTGCCTAGCGTAGACTTGCAGATCTGGCCTCCGCGAGACGGCACGAACGCTCCGATAACTATGCAACATGAATAAGCAAACATACAAACCAACAAGTATACCAACAAATATTTAGTATAGTGCTCAGAATGGTGATATGTGGATGGGTAGAGTCTTGAGAAGAATCTGTGTCATGTGGTGTTGAGATACTACTAGTGGTGGAGCGGAGGTGCTTACCAGGAGGGTGAACTGGAGGCGAAGCGACACTATGCGTGTAGCCGGCAGAGCGGAGTAACTGAGTGGGTGGGGTGTTTGCCTTGGCTGAGGGTGTTGAGTGTGTGTAGAGAGGGAGAGGGTAGCTGGGTGTATGTGGTGTAGCATAGTGAAGTTCACTATTGGTGAGAATAGTGACGAATGAATCGTCTGACTTAGATGAACATGAGAGTTATAGGCAGAATATGGGACAAGAGTAGTTTGGGAGTTTTCTGGAACATGAACCATGCTTAAGGGATGACATGGTTGGTTAGGGAATAGTTTGATAAGAATTTAGAAACAAGAATTATTGGAATCGGAGTTTGGAAGCCTGGTTCGAAGGAATCTCAAAGTTAAGCGTGCTCAACTTGGAGAAACCTAGGATGGGTGACCAGATGGGAAGTTCCTACTGGAAGGAAAATCACAGTCACCGGAGTTCGTATGACTGGAATATGGGTCTGGCTGGTCTTAGATGGATTGGACAGCATGATGGATGAGTAGTTGAAATTTGGGGTGATCGGATGATCGATGAATAGTAACAATGAATAGTAACAGTGAATAGTGATGACGAAAAGGTATTATAGATATCATTGACGAATAGCAACGATGATGAATAGTGTCGGTGAATAGTAACAATGAATAGTAACGATAGTAAATAGTGTCGATGAATAGTAACAATGATGAATAGTAATGGTGAATAGTGATGCTGAATAGTCGTATGAACGAATGATGAACGATGAATAGTGACGATGAACGAACGATGAATAGGAACTATGAACGAACGATCGAATGATCGAACGATCGGAATTTCGGCAGCATAACGGCAGGAAAAAGATTATTTGGACGAACGAACAGACGAACGATTGAACGATCGGACGAACGAACGAACGAACCATGAACGATCGGACGAACGATCGAACGATCGGACGAACGAACGAACAAACTAAGAATAGGGGGATGAACGATCGAAAAACGACCGAACGATCCTTGTGCTAGTTTGTGCTTGTGTGGGAGGTGGAGTGGGCGTGTGGGGGGAGTGGAGAGAGTTGCCATGAAATGGCTTGGGGTGGGATGAGAGGAGGCCCTTGCCCCTCTATTTATAGCCATGGTGGCGGGATTAGGGGGAGGGATGAGGGGATTAGTGGGAGGATGAGAGGATTAGTGGGAGATTAGCATGGATTTGTCTTATATGAGTGTAATTAGCTTGTATAGCTCACCGTATGACACCGGAGGCATACGTATACGTATGAGCATGAGAAAAGTTATGAAGAAAATATTTGGAGGGACTTGAAAAATGATTCTGAAGGTATTTCTCAGGAAGAAAATACTTGGAGATATATCGGTGGAATATTTGGGTAGTATTTATGGAAAGAATTTGAGGGGGTCACTAGGGGAAATATCTAGGCAGTATTCCTGGAAAGAATTTGAGGGGATCACTGGGGAAATATTTGTAGGATATTTTGAGGAGGATTTTGAAGAGAATATAGACCACTATATTTTATTTGTTGATATCAACTCGCAAACAAACATTTTGAAATGAAATTTGAAATTCATTTTGAATATAGAGCGAGTTCGAGAAATTTTCAAGATTTGAATTTTTGGGATGCTACACTATCTGGTGACTCAAGCGATAGCGAAGGCTTCGATGTTGAGATTGAGAATGAGAATGGCGAAGATAAGCCGTGAAGACCTAGCCACATTGTTTTTTTGGGAAATCCACCATCAAGCAAGGTCAGATTGAATCGATGAAGGGGAAATACTTCCATGATGTATCTATAGTGAGGGCTGGGGGAGAGGGCACTGTTCCCTTGCCAGAAAGCGATGAAGTGATAGTCTTCAGGAGCTTCATGTAGGCTAGGCTTCGCTTCCTACTTCATAAGATGCTAGTCGATGTTTTGCAAACATTTGAAATATACCTTCATCAGATTACCCCCGAGGCTCTTATTAAAGTGGGGGTTTTATTTGGGCCATGAGGAGCCAAGGACTAGAACCAGATGCAAGGTGCTTTTGCAATATTCATGAACTGTCTTATCAAACGAAGGCGACCGGAAAGGAACACTATCACAACAATTTTGGTTGTTACAGCTTCGTGCCTCGATCTGAGGCGAGTTACCCTGTGCCCACATTTCAGAAGAGGTGGCCAGGCTCTTGGATGCAGGAATGGTTTTATGTAAAGAGTGACCTGAGTCAGAGGGAAGATGTGAGAGGGATTATTCAACGCCCTATATGGTCTCGCTTCGGCGTTAGAAGGCCACCCACTGCACTTGGGAATGATGTGCAAGCGTGCCAAGCTGCTTTCAACACAGTGTGCACTTATATTGGCACAAGAGACTTAGTTCAAGAGCATATTGCTTACAAAATATGGCCTCTTGCGAGCGAGTGGGAAATGTCGAAGAAGGCCGCCGCCGGCTCTAGCCAGAGTGGTCTAGTTTATCTGAAGTACACTTTTCGGTTCAGGAACTAGTTTGATGAGCCAAATGATGATTTGTTGGATGCCATAGAAGCAACAAGTGATGAGATACTTGGAGCGTATTTGAAGGCAGAAGACAAAGCTATGACAACTGCCTTCGGCGCTGATGGCAAAAAGAGGTTAAACAGGGTGTTTGATGTTATCGGGTTCGTTTACCCAGACAACTGCTATCCCGCCCGGAAGCAGGGGAGGAAAAGGAAAGTTGTTACCTTGGCATCTACTGGTGCATCGAGGTCAAAGAAAATCAAAGTTTTGACACGCAGACATAGGCGCATTGAGACAACCGATGTGCCAAAGTTAAGTGAAAGGGCGGAAACAACCCCCTAGCCATAGAGACTGTTCTTGTTGTGTCTTTTGGAACTATTGCAGACTTGGCTAGAGAGCCTGAGCCAGAAAAGGTAGTAGAAAAAACACCAGAGCAGCCGAAGATGAAGGTAACAGTATTGCCGAAGCTGCCAGCTGCCATAGGAACTCCAAGGAAAAGGAGGATGGCTAGTGTCTTCGAAGCTGTTCTAGAATCTGTGAAAACATCGCTTCCTTTTTATGCCGAAGCTTCTGGGAGTAAAACTGAAGATGTTCGAGAGATGATTACTGCCAGCACCTTTGTCCATGATGAGGCGGAACCTTCGGAAGTTGTACCAGAAAATCTTACAGAGGAGAGCCTTCCAGAGAAACCCTCGGCGCCTGTTCCCGAAGGAACTTCCTAGGGTGATTTGGACTATATTGTTCAACATGCTTCATGAAAGCAACTATCAGAAGAGCAGATTGTCGAAGTGCAACACTATGCCAAGGATCTGAAATACCCCCGAGGGTCCTTGGTATATGGTGGAAATGACGAAGATGACTTTCTTTATTGTCTACTAGACAGTAAAGAGATAAATGTTTGTCGGGAAATAATGGACAACATAGGATATCCGAAGCTTGAACTTGGCCTGTCTGCAATGTCGAAAGATCAACTTGCAGATAGTCTTGCTTACAACAGCCTAAAGGTGTGTATACTTTGATTTGTCAATCTGCAATTTGTGCTACGATAAACTATTTTTATGGTTTTTCTTATTGTCGTTACATGCTCACTCTTCGTTTTGCAGGGCTTGATTCTAAGCAAGGCTTTAAAGGCCTAGAAAGATGCAGAGGATGAGAGTTACCGAATAGCTCTTGGGAACCTTTGTTCAGAAGTTATAACATTGAGAAACGAAGCTCTCGAGAAGGATAAGATCCTACTCACTTTGGTGGATAGATTGAAATCTAGCGAGGCTAGGCTTTCTGCTCAAGCTGAAGCTTACGAAGCCGAAATACAAGAACTAAAGAGAAAGGTTGCTGAAGCAACTGAAAAGTTTGAAGTTGAAGTGGTGAAGCATGAGATATGTGAAATCAAAAGATCAAGAGCGCAAAAGAATGCCGATGAGCTTCGTGCCGCCAAAGAAAAATGTTGTGAAATATCCTTGGAATGCTCTAAGAACTTAAAGAACAACTTTGCAAAGGTTAGAGCCTATTTCTCTGAGCAGAAATTTATTCGTGGAAATCCTGATGAGATCATTCAATGGATAAATGGCAAAGTTGAAGTTTTTCGAAGAAGTTCTTAGTGATCAAGGAGATTTTTGTGCCTTTGCTGGTGCTCGTGGGGCCACGTCCATCATGGAGAAGGCTGGTTGCGATCATACTAAGGTTGTAGCTCAGTCAGACTTCGCCTTCTCAGCTGATGATACCAGAAATCCTTCAGCCGAAGCTACAACCCTATGTGGGAAATTTTATACCGAAGTATGGCTGAAGGGCGGACGAGAAATCTCTGATGAAGCCATCAGAAGAAATGAAAAAGAATCTCATGATGCTTCAGAAGAGGCAAAAAGGGCTGAAGAAGCTGTCGAGTGGGCTAGACTTATAGGTATACATTTTTAACTCATTTTCGTAAGCTTTTCAGTTTCGATACTGACAGATATTTGTGCCTCAATGCAGCTGAGCTCTCTCCACCTCCTGAACCATACAATCCTGAAGCTGACCCGACCGTCAAAGAGGCGCTTGACATTATAAAAATTGCTAATGACTGTATTGACAAAGCTGTCAACAGGCTTTTGAATGAAGTTGTCGATAAAGTCCTTTGGGAAGAGTAAAAACTTTATATCTCTGCTAGCTTACTGTCCTAGAAGATGATTCCTAATTTTGTAAAAAACACTTTGTAAACAATTTGTATGTATATTGTTGTAATGATGTAATATATTTCTTTATGGAGCGTGGAACTTTCGTACATACCATTTTTGAGCTGGTGGTGAAAAAACACCTTCCCTTCTTTCCACGCTGCAGAAAGAAATCCCCCTTCTTTGCCAAAGCTACTGTTTGATGTTTGATTCTTGGTGCAAACATTGCATAGGAATACTATTGACGAAAGCATAAACTTCTCATGGCAGTGGCTTCAAGTATAAGCTGCACATCTTTAATACTCCTTCGTAAATTTTTCCCGAAGTTGAAGGAGAAATCCCCATTTTCTCACTGCTTTTGTTAATGCAAAATGATGTATGATGCAATGTCATGGTGTAATATGACGTGATGACATGATGCAATATGATGTTGGCGCGCGAAACATAAAAGATAAGACTCAGCATCCCCTTAGGAATGACTTTGGAGTATCTTCACCTTTGACTTAGGTGGTATTTTAGCTCTGCATTCCCTTAGGAACAACTTTGGAGCTAAGCTCTGCATCCCCTTAGGAACGACTTTGGAGCTTCTTCACCTTTGACTTAGGTGGCATTTAAGCTCTCCATCCCCTTAGGAACGACTTTGGAGCTTCTTCACCTTTGACTCAGGTGGCATTTAAGCTCTGTCATCCCCTTAGGAATGACTTGGGAGCTTCTTCACCTTTGACTTAGGTGGCATTTAAGCTCTGTATCCCCTTAGGAACGACTTTGGAGCTTTGTAATCCTTTCTTGTTACACTCGATGGTGTAACCATAGACTTCTTACATCAAGCTGAAGGTTGAACCTCCTTGTATTGTTATTTGAACAGAAGAAATAAAGACAGAAAATGTAAAGATACATTGTACTAAGACACTCTCTGGTCAAAACGATGTGCTACCTTCAGTAGATATGCCTTGACTCGGGCACAGTACTATTGACTATGCGAGCCTCGGACTCCTCCCGAGCGTCGCGCTGTTGCTGAGCCTGACGATGCCCTTCTGGTTGTTGGTTATGGATCAAGTTTGGCGCTAGTGGTGGCGGTGGTGGCAACTGAACCCAGGAGGCTTGGGAGTGACTTGCCGTAGAAACGGATGTCATAGGTTGTTGATTGCCCACATACTCAGGGATATACGGAGAATAGCATGAAGCAGTATGCAAGACCTACTTCGGCGGATTCTGTCGTGCTTCGGCTACAGCGATTTCCTTCTCCTTTTGGATATTGACTTGGCACGTCCTCGTCGTGTGTCCCTTATCTTCCCCACAGAATAGGCAAAACAGTCTCCTAGGCTGATTACCATACCTTCCTCTAAAGCTTCTCCCCCTCTGCCTCTTGGAGCTGGTGGTCTAAAGGAGCTTTGTTGTGTCCCTGATGATTGGGAGTTGTGTTGATGCCCTTGAGTATGACTTCCCATGTCGTTGCTTGAGCTGGGATTATGGATCGTCCTGACATGCTTAGGGTGGAGTCTTCCTCCAAAGCCCCTGGTCATCTCGGAGTATCTGTAGGATTCTTCTCTTCTCTGCTGAAAGTCATTGTCGGCTCTGATGTACTCGTCCATTTTCTGGAGGAGCTTCTCTAAGGTCTATGGTGGCTTCCTTGCAAAATATTGTGACATGGGTCCTGGTCGGAGGCCTTTGATCATGGCCTCGATGATGATTTCATTAGGCGCCGTTGGCACCTGGGCTCTCAGCCGCAAGAACCTTCAGACATATGCCTGCAAGTACTCCTCATGATCTTGCGTGCACTGGAACAAAGCTTGAGGAGTCACTGGCTTCGTTTGGAAGCCTTGGAAACTTTTGACTAGCATATCCTTTAACTTCTGCCAAGATGTAATTGTTCCTGGCCGAAGAGAAGAATACCAAGTTTGAGCTACGCTCTTAACTGCCATGACGAAGGACTTAGCCATGATAGCAGTGTTGCCACCATATGATGATATAGTTGCCTCATATCTCATGAGGAATTGCTTCGGGTTAGAGTACCCATCATACATGAGGAGCTGTGGTGGCTTGTATGAAGGTGGCCATGGGGTAGCCTGCAACTCTGCTACTAGAAGAGAGGCATCATCAAAAGCAAAATTACCATGGTATAGATCATCATACCATCCATCATCATTGACTGGAGTTTCTTGATGAAGCTCTCTATGTTGAGGCCCTCGTCCTTGATCTTCCTGCACGAGGTAGCGCATTTCTTCAGCTGCTTCGTCAAACTTCTTTTGAAGATCAGCTAACCGAAGCATCTTTTCTCTTTTCCTCTGCACCTAGTGATGTATATCTTCTAAATCACTGATCTCCTGGTCCAACTCTTCTTCCTAAGGTGTTGGGCTGGTAGCTTTCTCTTCTAGCTTCTTGCCTCTCTCAGTGAGAGCGTCTCCTGATTGGTGTCCAGTGGCTGCAGAGCAGCCCTTGGCGCTGTTGTCTTCTTCGGCGGCATGACGAAGGCAAGCTTTTGCTGAAGGTGGTGGAAATGAGTTCACCGGAGGTGGGCGCCAATGTTGGTCACTCGTTCTCAAATACTGTGAATCAAGAACAAGGCAACACAATTGTTAATTATTAGAGACCTTCGTCTTCCGAAGCATTATCTCCCCATGGGTATAATGATCATCAGACGAAGGTCATGAAGGACAGGCCTTTAACATTTAGTATGTGAATATGAATGTGAAAGGACTAAAATAGTAATTGCATCTCATTAATTCCTTCACATTCGTATTCTATAAAACATGTATGAATATCAACAGAATTCATATTACATTGATACCTTCGGCTTGTTCGAAAGTGAAGACGCGAGAGAGTGATTATCATTCGGCGTGAACAGTACGATGCTACTGTTCATCTATTTATAGGCGCGAGTCACAGCCCGGGTTAAAGTACATTTATGTCCTCAATATTTACATATGATCAAAATACAAGTCATTGAGGACTAAGTAGTCTTTTCCTCTTTCAGGTCATCATCATCATTATACTTCATCTCCGTTATGAGCTGAAGTTGTCCATCTGGTGATAGCTTCGGTGTTTATTCTTATCCCCTTTAGATCTGGTCTTCATTTCATGTGCCTTCATCATGAGGAAGAGGCTTGCATTCTGAAGACGAAGATTCCTGTAATAGCTTATGCTGAAAACAAATGGTTAATTATGTTTTTGAGGACCTTTGGAAGGAGAAGGCCCCCAACACCACCTAGACTTCATCAAACTCCTCATAGTAGTCCTCCTCATGGGCTACCTGCTCTTCACTTGTGGGGGTTCATATATTGCAAAGGTGAGCTCTCAAAAGTTCATAGCTCAACAAGTGTAGGCAATAATGTGCATGAACTCACCAAAGGTGGGGGCTCATGTGAAGTGTAAGGCTAATCAACAAATAATGGTTAAAGCTGAGCATTGCTTTTAATAAGTTGGTCAAATTGTATTAGCAGTTACTAAAAGTAAGTGTATACCAACCCAAAGTAATAATAGATCAAAATTAATAATAAAACCACAATGCGATGCATATGACAAATTAAGTTTAATTCCACAAGTTAATCATGCGAGAGTCCTAAGCTACTCATGACCACGAGAACGGATAGTATACCAGTTTTACACTGTGCAAAGGTTGTACCCTTTACCCACAAGTCATGCTACCCATTTGCCAAGGGGTCAGTCCCATTCATCTCTACCGAGGAGATGAGGCAGGGTAACACTACGAGGCCTTTACAAAGTTTCACTAGCTTTAGAAAACCCGCTAAGGTTTCTGAGGAGAGTGATATAGGAATCCCCCCTCTGAAAAGCCATCGCAGCATGATCAACCTGAGAACCTCCCTATACCAGCAACTCCCCTATCGCCCTTGCCCCTTTCAGGTAAGGTAGTCCTCCATTAGCTTTCCTAATTAGTCAGCCAAGGGTGTCCCGTTCCACCCTTGTTGTAGCACGGTCATCTCAAGTTATGCTCCATGTTCCAATTAAAACAATAGTCTTATCATGAATGATAAAGAATTCAATAACAATAAGAAACATGATCATGAATAATAAGTATCTTAACACCCAAAATCACATATAGCAATAGCAGATACTACCCAAAAAGTTCATTGGTAAACAAGGTATAAAGATGACCAATCTAGGGTGACCTATTGGGTCCCATCAAAATTAAGCCTAGACATGCCAAAGTGATTATAAAGAACATTATTAGGTAAATAAAAGTGGTCAAGGGCACAACTTTCCTTCAACGGGCTTCTGCTTAGTAGTTTCATCTGAGCGGCAGCTACAGCATCTGTCTCAGCCGGTGGAGGATTTGGAGGAGGATTCATCTACGGTTCTGGTTGGTAACTATCCTCTTGCGACGAATACGAGTAGGTAGATCGATACCGCC
This sequence comes from Zea mays, assembly GCF_902167145.1. Classification (NCBI taxonomy): domain Eukaryota; kingdom Viridiplantae; phylum Streptophyta; class Magnoliopsida; order Poales; family Poaceae; genus Zea; species Zea mays. Next base: position 24,145,278 of record NC_050101.1, read on the forward strand.
TCCCTTCCTGCTATTGACCATCTGGGTTAGAAACACATGGTAAGATAGAATTGCAGATAAGACGAGTAATTACGAGATACCCAACTTTTAGGTCATGATCATTTGGGTCATAATAGCTCACTAAATTAGAGTGTCATCTACCTAATACATTATCCTATGATGGTAAATGCTAGAATGCCCTACTATACTATTTCACTCAATCAAAGATGCAAATCAAGCAATTATCATCAGCACAAACATCCAAACACTTAAATAAAGAAAAATATTTTTTCCTTAGGTCTCCTATCTCTTTAGGGATTCGTAAATACAAGATTCCAAGGTGTGAAATCCTTTCTGTCTATCTAGAGTAGAAAAGATACGAGTAGTCAGAGTAGAACATCCAAAGGTGAGATAGGATCAAGAAATGTATAGAAAAAATCAGAGTAAAGGTAAGTAGATAAGGGTTTTGTCCAGTTCTATCTAGGTTTCGTCCTACAGTCAACATTTGCTCTGATACCACTTCTGTCACAACCGAATTTAAGGGACAAACCCGGTGGCGTCTCCCAATCAGCTTAATGGCGCCAAGGAAATAATATTAGTTTGCTTTATTTGTTATTATTTATTTTTGTAAGACTCTTCCGCTATATAATAATGTTTGTGACATTTATCTCTATACACTTGGTCATTATATGTGTTGTTCTTCTTTGGCGCACATATGAGACGCACCCGGATTTGTCCCTTAAATCTGGGTGTGACACAATTTGATCACACTGCTCAGTCCAATTAAGATATTCATTTGCACTTTCTTTCCCAGTAAATTGAGGAATAACCAACTTGACTCGGGCAATATTGTTCGGGTCATTTCTACGACGACGCCCGCGATAACGGTCTCTATCTTCAAAGTCAGAATGTCGGTGTAACACCCAAAATTACATTTTTGTGATTTAAGGAAATAATAATAATAATAATAATAAATGTCTTCCAATAATGATTTCGTTCCTTCATGAAGTAAATCTCTCTAAAAATAAGAGTATGGTAACTCAAAACTTAGATCCAAGTTTGGAAAGTAAAATTTAAAATTGAGACTTGGAACAATAAAAGAAAGTATGTTGCCTAATAAAGGTTAAAAAAGGGTCTTTATGTGAACTAAATTATTCCCTTGTTAAATTATGTATTTAAAAATTTCTCTCTATGGTATTCTATCCGACTAGGAATTATTTCTTTAAAATGCTTATTTTTGTATGTATGAGTGGCATATGTGACGGAACCTCCTAAGTTATTAGGCCCACCTACAGTTGTCCTTGTCTAACAGACTTTAGACAATCCTGTAGATGCACATAATTACTTGACAAGTTCGGTATTTGTATCCTTTTCCTTTCCTAAGAGTGTTTCACTCGTCACGCAGATATTACAACACATCAGAGAAACGAATAAGCGGAAGCAATTACAGTAACTTAATTTACATAAAATATAGAAAGAGTGATATTATTACAGACCAGTGGTATATGAGTGCAGAAGTATTATTATTATTACAAACCCGGAAGGCAAAAAACCCTCGCGCTTAAAAGTATAATGTTTTTAAAAGGAGGACAACATCATGGGTTCGAAAACCCTGAGTACGAAGTGTACTTTCGCAAGTCTTACCCGTCAAAATAAAAGACTCTCAAGGATATGCTGGCTTGAGGGGGGTCAAGGTAAGGCTTAATCAAGAATCAAGACTTTGTTTGCAAAAATGCTTACTAATAGTGGATCCTTAAAAATCTAGTTTTATTAGCAAGTTAAGTCGTTACCTGAATCTAGAGTTCTTTCTACCCTAGTTCAAGCACTTGGCCTATACTAGCCATCATTTTATCATCACTTTAAGTTCACTGGATTTCTACGTGTAAGTCAGTGACCAAGTCTTCATGTCCGAGAAGTAATGGTGATCCGAATCGATTAATACCCAGCTGGGGATCTCCAATCACACGACATATGTAGCACTTAACCCTTGCATATGTCAACTCGGCACCGGGGTTCTTAAGTCCAGATCAGGTTCACGCCAACCGAGAGCACAGATACACCACCGTCCAGCCTCTTGCCACGGAGGCTACACGCTACTCTTGCCATCTCTCCACTCCCATTGCGTGTTGTCTTATTCTGGTATTAGTCCGCCCGAGGCAAAGCTTACCCATGATGAGGCATGTGACCAGTTAAAGGGTCCTCGGTCAGCAGGCCCACATCGGGCACGGTCCTTAATCGACTCAGACGGCGACACTATACCGAGACTCTCTTCTCATGCAAGTCACCCACCGGGTCTCAGCTTTATCATTTTAGACCCAAAGTTTGGTACCTGTCAGAGGTACATCTTTTCCGATGTTGAACCCATCACAGCCATGATGGATCCACCATCAAGTTCTATTTTTGAAAACATCCCATCCCATTTGAAGCATCATCTTTTGTCAAAACAAAACATTTTGTTTTTCTAGAGCAAGACTAAGCATCAGAAAAACCTTTTTATAAACCAGGTGATCAAGGAAAGGTAATCAATTCTCCAAGGAAGGAAATGCATAAATTGTTTAGCACACAACTCCTATCACCTAATGCACCAAGCAAGTGAGAAAGATTTTAAAATAGCAATGTGGGGGACAGATATCCCCCGGGTCCACCAGAAGGACAAGATGCCTCGCGAAGGGCCCGTGGGCCCAATAATCCACAAGGTCATCCCTTCGTGGGCCTGAGGAGGAACGTCCAATAAACCGGATCGACGCATGCCCAGACGGCCTGAAGAATTCAAGCGGAGATCACAAACAGCAACCCGACCTTCCCGCACAGGGACCGCATACATCGGAACTGAGCAAGGATGAGTCGGCTGAATTATAGGAAGATAGACTCAGTTAGTTCACTATTACTTAGGCACACGTTGTTATCATATCCACATGTAATGCCCCACGGTCGAGTATATAAGGCCTAGGGGCACCCCTTCAAGACGATCGACCTCATTCTACTTAGCCACCCACACTAGCTCTCTACGTTTCCAATACTAGAGAACCTCTTTGTAACCCACCACATAAAGTGCTCACACCAGGACATACGGTGTTACGCATCTCGAAGCGGCCTGAACCTGTACACAACTGTCCATTATTTCTCGTGCAACTAGCACGAACCATCGAGCTATAGTCGATAACACCGTCCTACACCAAAAAGCACCTTGAGGGGCAACCCTGGGTGTGCGGTCGGACCCAAAACAACGACAGCTGGCGCGCCAGGTAGGGGGTGTGTCGTCAATCCAAGCTAGCTCAATGGCCGTCACCTTCCAGCACAAGATCATCCTCCGTCCCGGGTCTGTGTTCTGCTTTGGAACTATCTCATCTGTAGCAGATGAGGAGGGAACTCTGCATCGCATCGTGGATCCACCGAAGAGAAAGTCATCCTCAAAGATCTCCGAGGAAATCGGAGCAAAGCAGGGAAAAGCGCAACCTCTAGGGCTCCGAGAAAATCACCTTCAGCAAGCTAGGAGCCGAGGGTCCGTCCACCCGGAGAACCCCGTTGTCCACCTCTCCGACAGAAAAATGGACATGGATCACAAGGAGGAAAGAGGCAAATGAAGCCAAGGGACATCAAGCTGCTCTTTCTGTGCCTCCATCCTCAAAGGAGGACAGGAAGAAGATCGTCGCGACAGTTGCTCCATTCTACCCCGACGTCCTCTTTATCGGGGGAAGAGTGGAATCGAATCCTATCTCCGATGATGAACCAACTGCACCAGGAGAGGAACCTCTTCATCGGGAGTCTCGCCGACGGAGGAACCGACGCCGAAATATTCGGCGACATCACGAAGCCGGAGAACGGTATCCGGCGCAACCCGTATCGTGAGACGAGGTCTCAGAAGTGGGATAAACTCCAGAAGAATGGGTCCTCCGAGAAAGAAGGAACTCTCGACGACGTGACCGTCGGCAGGCTCAAGAACAGGCCGAGCAGGAAACAAGGCAACGTCGGGAAAATCCACTCTTCGAATGCAATCTAAACCCCGACTTCGCCCGGGCCATGAACACGACGAGTGAAGTCGGAAGAGTGTTGGCTCGGATAGCTGATGGCCTCCCCCAGACTCCCGACAGTGAGGGCTATCGGCGTCTGTTCACTCAAGCAGCCAACCACCTTCTACCCCTCGCTCATCCGCCGAACGATCTATGACACGCCATCAACCGTCGGTGGGACGCATGGAGCTCCATCAACGCTTCGCGCGAACGACGACACGAGAACGAGATCCGTCACCGGGAGGAGTACGACCGGGATCACGGCATCGCAGCACGGAGTCAGGCTACCAGGACCGAGTCGGCCACGGCTTCGACTGGTGGCACCACCCAGGGATGGTCGAGGCACCACGACAACTACTCCCCTCCCCGGGAAAGACATCATCACCGACGACAAGAAGACAGTTGTGGAGTATCGGCGCTTACTCCACGCCTCAGGGCCATTCAATGGCCCCCTAACTTCAAGGTCTCCAACGTCTACAAATATGAACCTAAGCAGGATCCATGAGGCTGGCTAGCCGTCTACACCACCGCCGCCCGAGCCGCTGGGGCAACCGAGGACGTGATGACAGCGTACTTGCCTATCGTCCTTGGGCAAGACGCGCTGCAATGGTTGCGACACCTACCCCGGCACTGCATCGACGACTGGAGCGACTTCAGTCGGCGCTTCACCGCCAACTTTCAATCTCTCTCTGACAAACCGGCGCAACCATGGGACCTCAAATCTATCAAGCACCGGGGGGACGAAACTCTCTGGTCGTACCTCAAAAGATTCCAGACCATGAGAAATCGTATCCGCGAGGTCGCAGAAGCAACAGTGATCGAGGACTTCTACCGGGGATCCAATGACTCGGCCTTCATCTGAGCCATACTACAAAAGGCGCCGACCACTTCGGAGCAGCTATTCCGGGAAGCCGACCTCTACATCACCGCCGACGAACGAGCTCTAGACCTCATTGGAGGAGCAAAGCCTGCACTGACAGCACCGCGACGCGACACGAACCAGCAACCCGACAAACGCTGGGAGAAGAGGCCTCGTGAAGAGGTTGTAGAGCCCAAAAATTTGTATCAAAGAAAAATAAGGTTATAAATAAATAAATATGTTTATAAGTGGGTATCTTGGAATTATGGAACCCTTGGGAGTTAATTGGTTTTCTCTTCTTTGTGCATATTTGATTAATGGAATTATATGGGTTAACATAACAAATAAATAAATAAATAAAATGCCTCTCATGATAAAGTTATTGTATTGTTGCACTTTGTATTCAAAATTGTGAAACAAGCTTAAGCTAAGAAAACTAGAATTTGAAAATGGAAATATAAAATAAAAGAGAAAAGACAAGGAAGAAATTACTATGTGAATAAAAATAATTATAATATATATATAAATTATTCTTGTACAGATTTGAGATTGCACATTTGACTCAAAAGTGAAGTTTATAACAGATTTCAAATTCAAATTAGAGATTCAAATGAAAAGGAAAGTGAATCAAATAGGAAAAAGGAAAAAAATAAAAGAAAAAGACTAAGAACACCTTACCTGGGCCTCAGACCCGAATTCGGCCCAAACCTCTTTTCTTTCCCCGCGCGGCCCGCCTGCTCTCTGCGTTTTCCTTCACACTGGCATGTGGGCCTGAGCCGTCGGCGGCTCAGTCGCGCCTGAATACCCCTCTCTCTCGCTGACGTTGCGGGACCCATCTGTCGGCGCCGTCTCCATCCTCGCGCGCGCGGCGGAGCTCAACAAGCCGGTTTCTACGCCGCCCACCTATCGATCTCTTCGCGCGGACTCCGATCAAACGACTAACCTCGCCTAGAAATCCGGCCATCGCCGTTTGATTTTTCCCTCACCGGCCGTATATATGTGGGCGCCTGGAAACTCCCCTCGTCCCTCCTTCGCCAAGCAAAATCCACCACTGCTGCCGGTGATGACCGCCCCTGCGAACGCACTGCCTCCGGGGCTTGGGGCTGGGAATTCGCCGGTGCGTGTGGGTGCTCTCGGACCGGTTGTCGTGGGGAATCGCTGCCCCGACACCATTAATCGCTCACCAGGGTCTCCTCCTCCGCCGTGGAACACCGTCCGCCGTGGCCGGGGGGCTTCGCGCCGTGCCTGCCGGTACTACTCCCTCCCCTTGCTTCGCCTCGATACGTGGATGGCGTCCGTGGCCGTGGTGGGGTGGATCGACCACTGTGGCCGCACCAATTCCTCGCCGTCGTTCCGCCTAGCCGCGTGGCCGCCATTCGCCGTGGCCAGCTACAACCAGGCACCAATCCACGGTAAAGAGTACTCCATCCGGTTCGCCTTGATCTCCTCTACGCGTAGCAGTCGTTCAATCGGGCTTTGGTGCACTGGGTTGCAATGCGATTGCCTCCGGCGATGGCACGGCCGTGAAGAGACTCGGGCGCCGCCGCAGTTCATCAGGGGTTGACGATGGATCGTGCGCCGTCGGATCCGCTGTGGACGGCCGGATTAGAGTCATGGCGTACCACCCTGGGAGATGGGCTGAGAGCCGTTAGATATGGATGGGCGGTCCTGATTAAATATGTGCGTACCCCTTCGCCATTTGGATCTGGGGCGATAGATCGAGATCGTGCGGTTCTGCGTCGTTCGCGGGTTCATTGTGGGCTTGATCTAATCTGAACCATCGGCCGCTGATCCAACGGCTCTGATGGGTCCTTACCCCTTCGCTGTGGCGAATTAACAGAAGAGCCCCTCACCTTATGCAAAACCAACCCGCCGTCCACCTTGGGATTTTCTGAGTCTTAGGAATTTTTACGCGCCAGCCCCTGCGCTTTCTGAAAATTGAGGCCCAGTCCAGTGATTGTTTAAACTGAATAAATAAAATAGAAAATAGATTTTTAATACAAAAATAATTGCTAGAACTTAGTTAATTCATAGAAAATTCATTTTAGCTCCAAATTGAGTCATTCCAGTTTCTAAAATTTTATAATAATATTCTCTATCATTTAGAATCACTGTTTTGACATGAACTCCGTCAGAAAATTTATTTATCATTTAATCATATTTTAATCACATTAAACCTTTGAAAATTCATAACTTAAAACCTATAACTCCAAAATTAATAATTCTTGTTCCTGTGGTCTTATTTTAGCATGTAGATTATTAATGTGTATTTTGTTCTTATGGTTGGTGTAATGTTAATTTTGCCTATACCATGTTTGTATGAATTGCTACGACTAGCAGTGAGGTCACGAGTCACCTGAAGATCATCCTGGTACCTGGATTCTCAAGGCCCAGGCAAGTTGTGCCCTTGATCACTTCTTTTTACCCACTCATGTTCTAATTAATCATAATGATCTGCATAGGTTAATTTTGATGGGATCCTTTATGTACCCCAGTTTTGATTACCTCTATACCTTGTTTACCACTGAACTTTCTGGGTAGTACTTGCTAGTGCTATATGTGGTTTTGGGTATGGAGATACACATTACTATTCATGATCATACTTTTATTATCAGTTGTTATTTACTATTCATGTTAAGATCATTATGTTAATTGGAACATGGAGCGACCACCCGGGAAAACAGTGCTACCACAAGGGTGGAATGGGACGCCCTTGGCTGATTAATTAGGAAAGCTAGTGGAAGACTACCTTACCCGAAAGGGGCAAGGGCAGTAGGGGAGAGGTCAGTGCGGGGAGGCCCTCGGGAGGATTTTGCTGCGATGGCGGTCCTGCAAGGGATTCCTGTACTGGATCTTCCTATAAACTGTAGCGGGTTTTCGGAAGCTAGTGGAACTTTGTAAAGGCCTCGTAGTGGATCCCTAGCCATTCACCTCGGAAGTGTCTTAGGGCCTTGCAAACCCTGGCGACATGGGATACACGACTTGTGGGTAAAGATGCGCAACCTCTGCAGAGTGTAAAACTGGTATACTAGCCGTGCTCACGGTCATGAGCAGCTCGAACCCTCACATGATTAAATTATGGAACTAAATTCAATTTGTCATATGCATTGCATCGCAGGTGATGGTGTTACTTTTGTTCTACTATTTAATTGGGCTGGTATTTACTTATACTTAGTAACTGCTAATAAAATTTTGACCAACTTTAAAAGCAATGCTCAGCTCTAACCATCTTCTTTGGTAAGCCTTACACCTCACGTGAGCTCTCACCTTTGGCGAGTTCATGCACATTATTCCCCACAACTTGTTGAGCGATGAACGTATGTGAGCTCACTCTTGCTGTCTCACATACACCACAGGTCAAGACCAGGTACTGCAGGATGATGCTCATGGAGGATGCTGCAATGAGTTTGTGAGAGGTCTAGGTCGTCGTCTCCCAGTCAACTTTGGGTTGCTGGACCGTTGTCTCCTTATAATGTAATTATTTATTTTGTATAGAACTCCTGTTATATATAAAGTTGTGACATTCGATCCTGTGCCACTATACATCATATGTGTGAGACTTGGTCCCAGCATACCTGGTGTTTATGTTAGCGCCCGAGTTTTGGACCCCTAAAATCCGGGTGTTACAGAAGTGGTATCAGAGGAATGTTGACTGTAGGACGAAACCTAGATAGAACTGGACAACCATTCTTTACTTACCTTACTCTGATTCTCTTCTAAACTTATCTTAATCTTTTCTCATCTATTTCCGCTTTACTCTGATTATTCTTACCTTTTCCTTCTAAAGACAAATGTGGATTTCACACTTTGAAATCCTGTACCTAAAGTGACCTTTAGGGATAGGAGACCTACTCTTAGGAACAAAGACAAAACTATTTTTATCTATGTGCTTGAATGTTTGTTCTTATGATATTTGTCTGATTTGGATTTTTGATTGAGTGTGATGGGTTGTGGAGTAATGTCCACAATTACATCTACATACACATATAGGCATACATATATAAAATTCATAAGATAATTAAACAGCCTAGATTACTCTCCATTAAAGTGTATCTATTTTAATAGATCAATCTTATCTTGAAAGATTCTCTCTTATCTTAATAGATTCATCTTATCTTGAAGGACTCATATTATCCAAACCACCTGACTTATTACACCATGGTCATAATCTAAACCAAATTAAGTACATCGAATCTAGGCTCAGTTAGTAATACTCACCTAACCTAGATCTGATCAAATCTAAAGTGACTTATCAAACATGTTAGATAATACTGATGAAATAGTTTAGACTCTACCCCTATAAAACAGGTCTTAACTTATCCTAATATATATAGATCCATCTTATCTTAAAAGATACTCTATTACTATTAATAGATTCATCTTGACTTGAAAAGATTCTATCCTATCCTAATAAATCTAACTGACCTCAAAAGATTCTACCTTATCCTTATGGATTCATCTTGTCCTAATAAGCATATTTACCCCACCCTAGTAACAACCATGATCTAACCCAAGGTAATTAGATATTATCTAACCTAATCTAGTTACATCCAACCTAATCCAGATTCTATCTAATCTAAATATGACCCAATCTAAAGCGAGTTATTAACAAGTTAGTTAAGTTGGTGATAAAGGTTAGACACTGTCTCTACAAATATATCTTAACCTAAATTAATGTCTTATACCAACTCATCCTTGAACAATGGCCTACCTATATCAAATAATCCATCCTATCTTAAAAGATTCTAACATATCCTAATAATATTTATCCTACCCTGGTAGATCTAGCTAATCTTAACTAGTTTAATCTAGTCATACCAACCTAATCTGGATTCTATCTAATCCAATATGATCTAAACTAGTGTGAGTTACTTAATGATGGTACAAAAGATAAGGCCATACCCTTCATGCACTTAAAACTAAACTAAATGCCTTAAACCAACTCAGCCACATGCATGAGATCTGATCCAACCAACAGAGTCATGAAGAATTGCATAGTTTGTCTATTCCCACCTAACATCACACAAACTTATGATCTACATCATGTAGACTATCTCATCCATATCTGTCTTAACCACGTTCCCCAACTCCAATGATATACACTAACCTCGAATCAATGAGACAAGACCAGAGAAGATGATCAACTTCATCAAGAAAGGATGAGCACCAACTCAAGTATTCAAGGATCAAGTGAGGCCACCAAGATGAATCAAGATCCACAAAATCTTGGAGGAAGTCTTTTCTTATCCTACTCTTTCTTACCCAAACCTATATATACCCTAAAGACATCTTCTATCCTACATAATAAAGTGGACATACATATATTACCTATGCTCTCCTATCACTTATTAATAATAAAAAGAGAGACTCTTGATTTTGAACTAATTAGAAACTAAAAGCTAAATTTCAAATCACTCTTCCTATATCCTCTTTCTTACAAATCTCGAGGACGAGATTATTTTTAAGGGGGGTAGGATTTGTAGAGCCCAAAAATTTGTATCAAAGAAAAATAAGGTTATAAATAAATAAATATGTTTATAAGTGGGTATCTTGGAATTATGGAACCCTTGGGAGTTAATTGGTTTTCTCTTCTTTGTGCATATTTGATTAATGGAATTATATGGGTTAACATAACAAATAAATAAATAAATAAAATGCCTCTCATGATAAAGTTATTGTATTGTTGCACTTTGTATTCAAAATTGTGAAACAAGCTTAAGCTAAGAAAACTAGAATTTGAAAATGGAAATATAAAATAAAAGAGAAAAGACAAGGAAGAAATTACTATGTGAATAAAAATAATTATAATATATATATAAATTATTCTTGTACAGATTTGAGATTGCACATTTGACTCAAAAGTGAAGTTTATAACAGATTTCAAATTCAAATTAGAGATTCAAATGAAAAGGAAAGTGAATCAAATAGGAAAAAGGAAAAAAATAAAAGAAAAAGACTAAGAACACCTTACCTGGGCCTCAGACCCGAATTCGGCCCAAACCTCTTTTCTTTCCCCGTGCGGCCCGCCTGCTCTCTGCGTTTTCCTTCACACTGGCATGTGGGCCTGAGCCGTCGGCGGCTCAGTCGCGCCTGAATACCCCTCTCTCTCGCTGACGTTGCGGGACCCATCTGTCGGCGCCGTCTCCATCCTCGCGCGCGCGGCGGAGCTCAACAAGCCGGTTTCTACGCCGCCCACCTATCGATCTCTTCGCGCGGACTCCGATCGAACGACTAACCTCGCCTAGAAATCCGGCCATCGCCGTTTGATTTTTCCCTCACCGGCCGTATATATGTGGGCGCCTGGAAACTCCCCTCGTCCCTCCTTCGCCAAGCAAAATCCACCACCGCTGCCGGTGATGACCGCCCCTGCGAACGCACTGCCTCCGGGGCTTGGGGCTGGGAATTCGCCGGTGCGTGTGGGTGCTCTCGGACCGGTTGTCGTGGGGAATCGCTGCCCCGACACCATTAATCGCTCACCAGGGTCTCCTCCTCCGCCGTGGAACACCGTCCGCCGTGGCCGGGGGGCTTCGCGCCGTGCCTGCCGGTACTACTCCCTCCCCTTGCTTCGCCTCGATACGTGGATGGCGTCCGTGGCCGTGGTGGGGTGGATCGACCACTGTGGCCGCACCAATTCCTCGCCGTCGTTCCGCCTAGCCGCGTGGCCGCCATTCGTCGTGGCCAGCTACAACCAGGCACCAATCCACGGTAAAGAGTACTCCATCCGGTTCGCCTTGATCTCCTCTACGCGTAGCAGTCGTTCAATCGGGCTTTGGTGCACTGGGTTGCAATGCGATTGCCTCCGGCGATGGCACGGCCGTGAAGAGACTCGGGCGCCGCCGCAGTTCATCAGGGGTTGACGATGGATCGTGCGCCGTCGGATCCGCTGTGGACGGCCCGATTAGAGTCATGGCGTACCACCCTGGGAGATGGGCTGAGAGCCGTTAGATATGGATGGGCGGTCCTGATTAAATATGTGCGTACCCCTTCGCCATTTGGATCTGGGGCGATAGATCGAGATCGTGCGGTTCTGCGTCGTTCGCGGGTTCATTGTGGGCTTGATCTAATCTGAACCATCGGCCGCTGATCCAACGGCTCTGATGGGTCCTTACCCCTTCGCTGTGGCGAATTAACAGAAGAGCCCCTCACCTTATGCAAAACCAACCCGCCGTCCACCTTGGGATTTTCTGAGTCTTAGGAATTTTTACGCGCCAGCCCCTGCGCTTTCTGAAAATTGAGGCCCAGTCCAGTGGTTGTTTAAACTGAATAAATAAAATAGAAAATAGATTTTTAATACAAAAATAATTGCTAGAACTTAGTTAATTCATAGAAAATTCATTTTAGCTCCAAATTGAGTCATTCCAGTTTCTAAAATTTTATAATAATATTCTCTATCATTTAGAATCACTGTTTTGACATGAACTCCGTCAGAAAATTTATTTATCATTTAATCATATTTTAATCACATTAAACCTTTGAAAATTCATAACTTAAAACCTATAACTCCAAAATTAATAATTCTTGTTCCTGTGGTCTTATTTTAGCATGTAGATTATTAATGTGTATTTTGTTCTTATGGTTGGTGTAATGTTAATTTTGCCTATACCATGTTTGTATGAATTGCTACGACTAGCAGTGAGGTCACGAGTCACCTGAAGATCATCCTGGTACCTGGATTCTCAAGGCCCAGGCAAGTTGTGCCCTTGATCACTTCTTTTTACCCACTCATGTTCTAATTAATCATAATGATCTGCATAGGTTAATTTTGATGGGATCCTTTATGTACCCCAGTTTTGATTACCTCTATACCTTGTTTACCACTGAACTTTCTGGGTAGTACTTGCTAGTGCTATATGTGGTTTTGGGTATGGAGATACACATTACTATTCATGATCATACTTTTATTATCAGTTGTTATTTACTATTCATGTTAAGATCATTATGTTAATTGGAACATGGAGCGACCACCCGGGAAAACAGTGCTACCACAAGGGTGGAATGGGACGCCCTTGGCTGATTAATTAGGAAAGCTAGTGGAAGACTACCTTACCCGAAAGGGGCAAGGGCAGTAGGGGAGAGGTCAGTGCGGGGAGGCCCTCGGGAGGATTTTGCTGCGATGGCGGTCCTGCAAGGGATTCCTGTACTGGATCTTCCTATAAACTATAGCGGGTTTTCGGAAGCTAGTGGAACTTTGTAAAGGCCTCGTAGTGGATCCCTAGCCATTCACCTCGGAAGTGTCTTAGGGCCTTGCAAACCCTGGCGACATGGGATACACGACTTGTGGGTAAAGATGCGCAACCTCTGCAGAGTGTAAAACTGGTATGCTAGCCGTGCTCACGGTCATGAGCAGCTCGGACCCTCACATGATTAAATTATGGAACTAAATTCAATTTGTCATATGCATTGCATCGCAGGTGATGGTGTTACTTTTGTTCTACTATTTAATTGGGCTGGTATTTACTTATACTTAGTAACTGCTAATAAAATTTTGACCAACTTTAAAAGCAATGCTCAGCTCTAACCATCTTCTTTGGTAAGCCTTACACCTCACGTGAGCTCTCACCTTTGGCGAGTTCATGCACATTATTCCCCACAACTTGTTGAGCGATGAACGTATGTGAGCTCACTCTTGCTGTCTCACATACACCACAGGTCAAGACCAGGTACTGCAGGATGATGCTCATGGAGGATGCTGCAATGAGTTCGTGAGAGGTCTAGGTCGTCGTCTCCCAGTCAACTTTGGGTTGCTGGACCGTTGTCTCCTTATAATGTAATTATTTATTTTGTATAGAACTCCTGTTATATATAAAGTTGTGACATTCGATCCTGTGCCACTATACATCATATGTGTGAGACTTGGTCCCAGCATACCTGGTGTTTATGTTAGCGCCCGGGTTTTGGACCCCTAAAATCCGGGTGTTACAGAGGTCCATGCCGCCGAACCGCCCGCCTCTTGCGCCCGAGGAGGACCTCGTGGAGGCGAACGCACGCTGGACGACATCCTCGATGCCCAGTGCCCGTACCACAAGGACATGCGCCACACCCTACGGAACTGCAGAGACTTCAAGCACTCTGTGGGGAACGGCCGACCCTTCCAACCTCTACCTCCTCCCCCGCCGCGAGGAGGACCAGGAGAACCGCGACAACCCCAGCAGCAGGAGGAAGGAGGAGGAACTTTCCCGCGCGTTGATAGAGAAGTCAACATCATCTTCGGCGGACACGGGTCGCAGGAAAGCAAGAGACAACAAAAGATCAACGATCGTCAGATACTGGTGGCGGCTACCGGTCCACCCGCTCCATACAGATGGTCTGAACACCCGATCACCTTCACTCGGGCAGATCAGTGGCTCAACTTCGACCACCCCGGCAAGTACCCGCTCCTCGTCGATCCGGTGATCCGAGAGAGCAGGGTAAAGAAGGTATTAGTGGACGGGGGAGCAGCATCAACGTCACCTTCCCCTGGACGCTCCAAGGCTTGGGAGTTCACCTCAAAGAGCTCCACGAGTCAGACACTCCTTTCTTCGGCATCGTGCCGACTGAAGGAGAATATCCGCTGGGCCACATCTACATGCCAGTCACCTTCGGAACTCCGGAGAACTATAGAACCGAGTTCCTGAGGTTCGAGGTGGCGAACTTCGACTGCGGATACAATGCCATCATCGGAAGGCCTGGATTGGCGAAGTTCATGGCCATTCCGCATTATACATACATGATATTGAAGATGCCAGGACGATAAGGGATCATAATTGTGCGCGCTGACTTCCAAGGCGCCGCAGAATGTTTCCGAGTGGCCATTCAGGCGACCCTCACCACCAAACCATCGGCGACTTCTTCTGCGCAGGCGAACTCAAAGACTGAGGAAGATCTCACAGTACCCGCGAATGAAGCTCAAGTCATGACCTCTATGCGGCCGACTGAAGAAACCAAGAGAATCAATCTTGGGTTCACCGATGAACACAAGACTGTTATCATCAGTTCCAGTCTGGATGACAAATAGGAAGGCGCGCTCGTCCAGTTTCTACAAGATAACCGAGACGTATTCGCATGGCAACCTGCGGATATGCCGAGAGTCCCGAGAGAACTGGTCGAGCACAAACTGAAGGTCTACCCCTAGGCGAGGCCGATCCGACAAAAATTACGCCGCTTCACGCCCGACAAGAGAGAAGCCATCCGTGCTGAGCTGGATCGCTTGGTCATGGCATGATTCATTAGAGAGGTGTTACATCCTGAGTGGTTAGCTAATCCTGTTCTTGTACTCAAAAAGAATAAAGTGGATTGGTGCATGTGTGTCGATTATACGGATATCAACAAACACTGTCCGAAGGATCCCTTCGAGCTTCCTAGGATAGACCAGGTGGTAGATTCAACCGCCGGATGTTCGGTGTTGTCTTTCTTGGATTGTTACTCTAGGTATCATCAGATTAGTCTGGCAAAAGAAGACGAGGAAAAAACACCATTCATCACTCCATTCGGAGCTTTCTGCTATACCTCCATGTCGTTCGGCCTCAAAAATGATGGAGCGACTTATCAGAGAGCTATTCAAACATGCTTAGCCGATCACTGGAGCAAGCGTGTGGAAGCTTATGTGGATGATGTGGTGATCAAAACAGAGAATTCAGAAAATTTCATTGAAGATTTACAGCTGGTTTTCAACAGTCTACGGCGATATCGATGGAAGCTTAATCCCGAAAAGTGTGTTTTCAGGGTACCAGCAGGAAAGTTTCTCGGATATATTGTCAGCCACCGGGTAATTGAAGCCAATCCAGAAAAGATTGAGGCTATCATGAGGATGGAAGCACTACGATCACAGAAGAAAGTACAAAGACTTACCGGATGTATGGCAGCTCTGAGCAGATTCATATCAAGGCTGGGAGAGAAAGGCTTACCATTCTATAAGTTGCTCAAGAAGGTAGAAAAATTCCAGTGGACTTCAGAAGCACAAGAAGCTCTAGATGCGCTGAAAAAATTCTTGACAACACCACCAGTGCTAAAACCGCCGCGTCGAGCCACGCCGACTCAATCGGCTGAAGATCTGCTATTATACATCTCTTGCACGACTCACGTGGTGAGCACCGCGTTGGTAGTCGAGCGAGCAGAAGAGGGACATGCATACCCAGTACAGCACCCTGTCTATTTCATCAGTGAAGTTCTGGGCCCCTCGAAGAAGAAATACCCTCAAGTCCAGAAGTTATTATATGCAGTACTTCTAACTGCACGCAAGCTCCAACACTACTTTGACGACCAAAAAGTCATAGTAGTCACTAGATTTCCAATAGGGGATATTCTCCACAATAAAGAAGCTATTGGAAGAATAGCCAAATGGGCCTGTGAACTAGGATCTCATGACATCAAATTCCGACCTCGCACTACAATCAAAACTCAAGCACTGGTTGACTTTGTATCAGAATGGACCGAGCAACAGGTGCCGGATAACCCAGAAATTGCAGAAGTATGGCGAATGTATTTTGATGGCTCGTTGAAGCTGCAGGGAGCAGGTGCAGGGATCCTCTTTATTGCACCTGGAGGTGAACAACTCAAATATGCTCTTCAATTGTTATTTCCAACATCCAACAATGCAGCGGAATATGAAGCTCTGATTCATGGACTGAACATTGCCATATCACTGGGTATCAAGAGACTGATGGTATACGGAGATTCTCTGGTGGTCATAAGTCAGATGAACAAAGAATGGGATTGCTCGAATGATTCCATGGGAAAATATTGCACAGCTGTTCGGAGACTAGAAGACAAATTTGAAGGTCTAGAATTTCATCATGTGGAGAGAGATCGCAACACAGCAGCCGATACATTGTCCAAGCTCGGATCCAGTTGGACTCAGGTCCCACCTGGAGTTTTCGTACAAGAAATACTGCATCCGAGCATTTCACTGGATCGGGTGGAGGAATGCAATGCTCTGAGCCAACCAGAGTCAAATTCTAATGACTAGAGGGAGTCGATCATTAAGTACATAAAAATGAGGAGGAACCAGATGACAAAAATGTAGCAGAACGGATTGCAAGGCAGTCAGCTCATTATACTCTCATTGGAGAAACGTTATACAGAAGGGGCGCATCAGGAATCCTCATGAAATGCATTCTCTCAGCCACCGGAAAGCAACTGCTAGAAGAGGTTCATGCTGGGCAATGCAGGATACACGCAGCATCCAGGACCCTGGTTGGGAAGGTCTTCAGGTCGGGTTTCTACTGGCCAACAGCAAAGAGTGATGCAGCCGAGTTAGTCCAGAGGCCCGAAGCCTGCCAGTACTTGTCAAAACAGCAACATCTACCAGCGCAACAACTGCAAACCATACCCGTAACTTGGCCGTTCACATGCTGGGGATTGGATATGATTCGACCTTTCAAGAAAGCTCAAGGAGGATACACTCATGTACTGGTTGCCATCGACAAATTCACTAAATGGATAGAATTCAAACCCATTGCTTCTCTAACTTCAGTTAAGGCAATGGAATTCATACAAGACATAATATTCAGGTTTAGAATACCGAATAGCCTCATAACCGACCTGGGATCCAATTTCACAAGCTTAGAGTTCATCGATTTCTGCGAGCAAAAGAGCATTCAGATCAAATATGCCTCGGTGGCACACCCAAGAGCCAACGAGCAGGTAGAAAGAGCCAACGGGATGATATTGGAAGCACTCAGAAAGAAAGTCTTTGACAAGAATGAAAAGTTCGCAGGAAAGTGGATCAGAGAGCTGTCACATGTTGTTTGGAGCCTCAGAACTCAACCTAGTCGAGCTTTGCATGGAAACACACCTTTCTTTATGGTCTATGGTTCGGAAGCAGTGCTACCTGCTGATCTCAAGTTTGGGGCACCAAGGTTAATCTTTGAAAACATAGCAGAAGCTGAGGCTACTAGGCTGGAAGATGTCGATGTACTAGAAGAAGAACGATTGAATACGGTGATTCAGTCAGCCCGATATCAGCAAACTTTGAGGCGCTATCATGACAGGACCATACGGCATCGATCCTTTGCAGTGGGAGACCTCGTCCTCCGCCGAATTCTAACGGGGGAGAGACGGCACAAACTGTCGCCACTATGGGAAGGACCGTTCATAGTAGCAGAAGTCACTCGGCCTTGATCATATTGCCTTACTCAAATGGATGGCACGGAAATTGGGAACTCATGGAACATAGAACATCTCAGGAAGTTTTACTCCTAGCTAGATCTCAAAAGCTATTGGGACGACAATGTACTATGTAAACTGGGAGATATATCATCAATAAAAAGACTTCAAAAGGCACTCGAATTGTTCACTATCAACCGGCACGCTTACTTAACCCGGGGTGACCACTATACCCTACCAACGGAGCAATCGGCTTAAGTCAGCAATGACTTAAGGCGGTGCGACATGCTCACGCTTACTTAACTCGGGGTGACCACTATACCCTACTAACAGAGCAATCGGTTTAAGTCAGCAATGACTTAAGGACGTGCGACATGCTCACGCTTACTTAACTCGGGGTGACCACTATACCCTACTAACGGAGCAATCGGCTTAAGTCAGCAATGACTTAAGGCCGTGCGACATGCTCACGCTTACTTAACTCGGGGTGACCACTATACCCTACTAACGGAGCAATCGGCTTAAGTCAGCAATGACTTAAGGCGGTGCGACATGCTCACGCTTACTTAACTCGGGGTGACCACTATACCCTACTAACGGAGCAATCGGCTTAAGTCAGCAATGACTTAAGGCGGTGCAACATGTTCACGCTTACTTAACTTGGGGTGACCACTATACCCTACTAACAGAGCAGTCGGTTTAAGTCGGTAATGACTTAAATCGGCACGGTACACTCTCGTCTACTTAACCCAGCACAAGCACGTTTGCGATTGCTTATCTTAGGGCGACCTCTATGCCCCGCGAAGAAATTTCATACTGCATTTACTTCTGCGATTGTAGATACTATTGTATTCTAACAACGGGAAAACAATAGCGGCATTCAGTACTAAAAAGTGTTTTCTAACAAAATATCCGAGCACACTAACCACATACTCAAAACATCCAGTGTTTCTATTTGGTAATGTTCTTCTCAGGAGCAACCAACGAAGAGGGACGGCTCGAGGAATCAGGAGCAGCATTCACATATGCCACTATGTCGTCAGGAACAACCACGTCGGGTCTCCTCATCAGGATCCGCCCCACGCGAATAGCTTTGTACATAGCTTTGTCGCGCTGGGCCCTCAGAGTAGCAGAAGTCTCTTCAGCAGCCTTGACAGCCAACCGAGCAGTTTCTAGCTCCTGAACGACTGATTTCTTGGAAGCACGCAGATCCTTGATGATAGTATCCTTGTTCGACACCACTTGCCTGAGGCGAATCATATCGTCCAAAGACTCTTGCAGCTTATAACGATGAGTATCCAAATCTTCCATGGTGAAGCGATGACTCCTCTCCAAGATGGTCAACGAGTTGCTGGCATCGCGATATAGCTTGTCAAGATTGTCGCGAGAAGTGGCCAGAACACGTTTTTCCTCCTGTAGACAAGAATCAGTTTCTCCAACGTCAAGCAAGCACTAAGAACACAACAGACAAAACCAAGTTAATCTTAATTCACTGGTCACCTTTTCAGAGTCGAGCTGAGCATGGAGAGTGGAGTTCAGCGTGTTAGCATCATTCAAAGAAGCAGAAACTCGGGCCAGTTCAGTCTGACCTTGAGAATATTTTTCTTCAAGATCAGAGTACCGCCGGGCCATATCTGTCAAGAAATAGTCAAGCAAGGGTGTTCAGTTAAAAAGCAGAATTAATCAAGTAGTCAAAGAAGAAACAAAGGGCACTAACCAGCATTTGCCATCTCCAAATCAGACACCCGCCGTTGAAGCAGCACTGGATTCCAATGTGCCAGAGATAGAGCCCTTTTCGGGACAGAAGCACCCTGCGACCTCAGCTGACCAACCATTTCATCAACCAATGCCTGACATTAAAAAACAAATGAGAGTAAGAACAATATCACACCCGGGGTACAGCCAGATCAGTAAAAACCAAGTTACCTGGAGGATGGAAAAGAACGAAGGAACTCCCAAGTCGTGGGAAGTAAATTGATGGCTCGATGAAGGATCACCAACCAGAACAACCCGCAATGCATCAGTGGGAACCAAGTCACTATCATCAGCAGAGGTCAAAACTCTGTCATCAGGAGCGCTGGCCTCTAAGGTGACTTCCTAACCCGAAGCTTGAGCTGCTGCCATGCAACCAGAATGCGGAGGAGAAGACCCTACGTGAACGTCCATGGAAGTGTGAGAGGAAGAATCGACTCGGACACCCTCGGGGGCTGGGTCATAGCTCGCACTACCCATCTGAGCTGGGTCATCCCCGGCAAGAGTAAGAACAATATCACACCCGGGGTAGAGCCAGATCAGTAAAAACCAAGTTACCTGGTGGTTGGAAAAGAACGAAGGAACTCCCAAGTCGTGGGAAGTTAATTGATGGCTCGATGAAGGATCACCAACCGGAACAACCCGCAATGCATCAATGGGGACCAAGTCAGTATCATCAGCAGAGGTCAAAACTCTGTCATTAGGAGCGCTGGCCTCTAAGGTGACTTCCTGACCCGAAGCTTGAGCTGCTGCCATGCAACCAGAATGCGGAGGAGAAGACCCTACGTGAACGTCCATGGAAGTGTGAGAGGAAGAACCGACTCGGACACCCTCAGGGGCTGGGTCATAGCTCGCACTACCCATCTGAGCCGGGTCATCCCCGACAACACCCTCGGGGGCTGGGTAAGCGCTAGCGCCATCCTTGAGGGCCAAGCTCTCCGTAACAGCCACCTCTAAGGCTGAAGGCCCTTCACCCACTTCCATGGGAGCAGAACAATCCAGACCAGCCTCCTGACCCTTAAGACCGCGCTCTAAGGTCGATGAGGCACGGGACGCTGCTCGAGATAACTACAGCCCGGCATCAGGCACATCAACACAAATATCCATCATTCCACCATCTGTCGACTCCGACAACAGATCTTCTGGGACCATGTCTTCAAGAGTGTGATCAAAGTTTGCTAGAGACAATTCTTGCAGACCAATGAGGGCAGATAAAGCTGGAGAAGGAACACCACTACTTTCCCCGCTGACTATGTAGCGTCGGCTGTTCTTACGAACTAGAGGGATTTCATCCTCCCCTTCCTCATCTTCATCAACAATGCAGACGGTACACCCATTGGGATCAGCTTCAGCCGGATCACACCCATTGGGTTCAGCATCATCTAGGTCACACCCATTGGGATCAGCATCAGTCGGGTCACACCCATTGGGGTCAGCTTCAGCAAAAACTGGCACGGGCACTTCCTCGGCAGCAGGAGCAGAAGGACCAGCATCCTGATCCAAGCTTGACACTCGGTGAAGACATCTCTTCTTTTTTCTAACCCTCAGCAGGAGAAGTTGGTTGATTGGCTCGGCGAGGACGCTTTGGGTGAACACTATCAGACCTCTAAATATCCAAAGCTTTGCCAGCCTCTGGGATGGGCGTTGCATCCAGTGTTTCAGCAGGGGCTACATCAGAGGAATCTTCAGCCAACATATCCAGCATGGCACTTATCTCAGCATCACTTGGATTCAAAGGTACCTCGAAATGAACCTGCCTCTCATCATCAGGGATTTCACCAAGTGAGGCAACCAAAGCACTAACCTCTTCGGGAGAGGGTCGCACTCTAAGGCCCAAACCGCTATCACTAGCAGGAGGATTCGACACAAAATTGGTAAAAGCCTTGGAAGGAGGCAGATTCCAGGCCGAGTATGCAACAGGAGCACCGATGTTCGACACCTTGCCTCTGAGTATCATCTCGAGCCGGCTGACCAAATCCACTGCAGGAATTCTTCTGTTGGTAACCCAGGTCGAATCAGCGAGGCCTCGATACAAATAAGCCGGGTAGGCTCTATCCTTTAATGGCTGAATGTTCTTGAAAACGAAATCGGCGACCACAGCTTCTGCAGTCAGACCACTCTCTTTCAACAGTCCAACCTTAGCAAGAAGAGCCCCTGCCTCAGCCACCTCCAGGTCTGTGGGGGACTCGGTCCAGCTCGGAGTACGAACATCTGGCTGTCTCCCTGACCATGGGGGGAGGGAATTCCCGTGGTTCTCCACGATAAACCACTCCAGGCACCATCCTTTGATGTTGTCCTTGAGTGGGATGTCGAGGTAGTCGGCCTTCCTCCCACGGCGCATCTCCAAACTTGCGCCCCCCACAAGCTGGTGCTGCCCTCCAGCCATCCTAGGCCAGCAGTGGTACAAGTACTTCCATAGGCCGAAGTGTGGCAGAATACCAAGGAAAGCTTCGCACAAGTGAACAAAAACGGAAATTTGCAGAATGGAATTGGGATTTAGGTGGGTCAGATTCAAGTGATAGAAGTCAAGGAGACCGCGGAAGAAAGGGGAAATGGGAAGAGCAAGGCCGCGAATGAGAAAAGGAACGTAAATGACGGATTCGTGGGTGTCTTCTGTCGGAAAAGTGACCCCACGGCAGATCTGCCAAGAACATAGCTCCTTTGGAGGAAGAACTCCGATGGATACGAGATAAAAAAGGTCAGATTCAAGGACAACAGACATGTGATGTAACACCCTAATATTCCACTGTTGGTATTTGAAAAAAAATCTTTCTATATTTTTTTTTAAAATAAGATAAGACCTTCTTAAAAAGAATATTACTAAGATATCCCTTTTAAACAACAAGGATGGTGAATGTTACCTAAATTATTTCTATTGGGGTTATATAAAACCGAGTCATTAAAGAAATAATGCTAAGGAGATTTTGCTTAGGTGTTTTATTATTGGGGCATATTTCTTTTTGCTAAAATAAAGGCAAGCTGAAATATTCAAACTTATGCATCATGCTGAATTTATGATTGTGCATCCAGTTTAAATTTGAAACCTCAAATCAGATCTTAGTTTGAAATATTCAAAATAAAAAAAAAGATAATGAGAAAATGACTAACTGAACTAACTACATAGGCCGACACACACTACCAGCCATGCACGTCAAGTGCCATGCATAATGTTATTTTTTTTATTTTCTTCTCTTTTCACTATTTCTTTATTCCTTCCATCGGACGCTGTGTAATTGTGATATCAGGTGTGCTATCATCCACTCTCATCCCCTGCACGCTGACATGAGGACCGCATGGAATAAAAAAAACGAGCCTCACCATACGCTGTGGCCGGGTCGCTGATCCGTGGGACTGCAGTGCCAGTGTCAGCTATCACCGCACGTAATGCATTTTACTGAGATTGCCGCATGGGCCCGCGTGTAAGAATCCTCAACCTTGGGACAAAACAAACTCGACCACTTTCCTCGCATGGCCATCGGGACGGACTCTGAACCCGGCCTTCGTCCCCGCGTGAAAAGCGCCACAGCGGGCGGATCGCAACCACCCGCGCGGATTTCCCAGCTGAGCGTTAGCCGACCCCCCCTTGGGCGCTTGGGTTATAAGCTTCAAGTTGCCATCATCTCCAGCCCTAGTCTCAAGAATTCGCAGCGCGCTGGGGTTTTCCTTCATTCATAGCCGCCGGTAGGAGAGAGAGAGATAGAATCGTCACCATGCGGATCTTCTTCGAGCGCTGATTGCTCGGGTTCGGGTGGGGGATCTGTGGTGTTCATCGGTGCTCACCAGGGTGGAGCTCGCGAGGTGCCGCCATTGCCGCTGATTTCGCCAATGCTGCAGCACGCAACCACCGCCGTCGGGGCCTCGCAAGCGGGCCTAGGACTATCCCCAGCACAACCAAGGTTTGGGCATGGCTTCCTGGGCGGGAAAATCGACCAATCCACTCTAATTTCTCGACGGCACCGGATCGCCGCCGCAACTACAACCATCACCGTGGGCCGACCTCGTCTCAACCTCGTCGCTGGTGAGTCGCCCTTCAGCAGTCTCATCAGGAGCGTAGCAACACATAGCGCCAACTTAATTGGTGTTTCGGTCGCCGGGGAATCGTGTGCGGGCCGCGCGCTGGCCATGGCGCCGCCACACTGGCGCTTAAACGCGGCTGGGCGCCACCACAGCTCGGGTTGGAGAAGGGTGGGTCGATCTTGACCGTGGGATTTCGATCGTGGGGCCAAAGATAGATGCAGTAGATGGCGGCTAGGAAATCTGATCTGGGCCACTAATCTGTTAACAGACGGATCCTGTTGGATCTCATTTCATAAAAATCGTGACCATAGGATTAGGATCTTACGGCTGTAGGACTGTACTGGTTCAGAAGGACTTGATTTAATCTCATGAGTCCAACTATGATCCAACGGTCCAGGATGGCCCGTACCCCCTTCGGCCTGGCCGTCTTCCAAATGAGCCCCTCACCTTATGCAAAATCAACCCGCCATCCTGTGCGGAGTTCTCTGTGTCTGGGGGATTTTACATGTTAGCCCCCGAGTTTTCGGAAAATAGTGGCCGCCGTCCAGAGTCTGGGAATTTCAGGAAATAAAATCTAAAATGATTTTCAGGTTAAAAATAAATATGATAAACTTAGAAAATTCATAACTTGATGAATTTAGCTCCAAATTGATTCACTCCAGTGGCATTAATTTTGTTTAAGTATTGTTTATTACCTAGTACCTTTGTCTAACCATGAAACTTGATTTAAAATTATTCACATGAATAACTCTATTCTAGGTATTAAATAACTTCAGAAATTCCTAACTTAATAACCGTAGCTCCGAATTTAGTGGTTCTTGTTTCTACGATCTCATAGCGACGCGTAGATTATTATTACATAGTTTATTCTTATGTTTGGTGTGATGTTAATTTTGCATATACCATGTTTGTCTGTATTGCTACGTTTAGCAGTGAGGACACGTGTCATCTGAAGATCATCCTGGTACCTGGAATCTCAAGTCCCAGGCAAGTTGTGCCCTTGATCACTTCTTTTACCCACTCATGTTCTAATTAATCATAATGATCTGCATAGGTTAATTTTGATGGGACCCAATGGGTCACCCTAGTTTGTTTATCCTGAATACCTTGTTTACCCCTGAATCACTTGGGTAGTTCTGCTACTGCTTTATATGGTTTTGGGTTAATATTTCATTATATCTATGTTCCAATTATGTTGTTATTTCATTTATGCTCATGACAAGATCATTAAATGTTAATTGGAACATAGAGCTTAACTTGAGAAACACGTGCCACCACAAGGGTTTAATGGGACGCCCTTGGCTGATTAATTAGGAAAGCTAGTGGAAGACTACCTTACCCGAAAGGGGCAAGGGCAGTAGGGGAGTGGTCAGTGTAGGGAGGCCCTCGGGAGGATTTTGCTGCGATGGCGGTCCTGCAAGGGATTCCTGCATTGGAGCTTCCTATAAACTGTAGCGGGTTTTCTGAAGCTAGTGAAACTTTGTAAAGGCCTCGTAGTGTTACCCTGCCTCGCCTCCTCGGTAGAGGTGTATGGGAAGTCGCGATCCCTTGGCAGATGGGTAACATGACTTGTGGGTAAAGGGTACCACCTCTGCAGAGTGTAAAACTGGTATACTAGCCGAGCTCACGGTCAGGAGCAGCTCAGGACTCTCTGATGATTAAATTATGGAACTAAATTCAATTTGTCATATGCATTGCATCGCAGGTGATGTTGTTACTTTTGTTCTACTATTTAATTGGGTTGGTATTTACTTATACTTAGTAATTGCTAATAAAATTTTGAGCAACTTTAAAAGCAATGCTCAGCTCTAACCATCCTCTTTGATAAGCCTTACACTTCACGTGAGCTCCCACCTTTGGCGAGTTCATGCACATTATTCCCCACAACTTGTTGAGCGATGAACGTATGTGAGCTCACTCTTGCTGTCTCACACCCCCCCACAGGTCAAGAACAGGTACCGCAGGTGTGGCGGAACCGCCCGAATTATTCCATCTTAAGTGCCTAAGTCCACCTTAGAGGCTAGACCACACTTAAGTAGGAATAAAATGTCAGTCCCTCGGATCTAGTCCGATAAAGCCACTTACCAGGATCGAATACCACTAGCTCACTCGAAGGTGAGGCACAGAGAAATACAATAAAGCATAATACCACAAATTTAATAAGTATCATTAGTGATTACATTATCGGAGTTTCAGAAATAATAATCATAAATTTTAATGCAGCGGAAATAACTAACGGAGAAAACCGAGTAACATGGCGAAGCCTGGCCACGCTACTCCTCCTGGTCCTCTCCTGCGGAAGTAGTAACCCACTCGACCGTCTATCCCGGTGGCAGGGATGGAGGTCAAGTCACACCAGCAACCAATCACCCTAAGGGGTACCTGCAAAAATTGTGCCACAAGCAAGGCTGAGTATACTAATACTCAGCTAGACTTACCCGGTGTGAGGAGTCTACTCCTCTACCTCTAGACATGCAGCTGTTTGGCTGAGGGGTTTGGTTTGCCAAAAGCACTAGCTGAGTCTAAAATCAAGTTTTAGCTTTTCAAGTTTTAGTATGATCCTCTTTACTAGATGTGTACCTAGCTAGTCATACATGGTGTCAAACATTTTATCAATCAACATCTTTTGCCAGTCACCTCATTTCCACTTATTACTCAATGTAGCAGCATGGATCAAGCAGTCTCATTAGCTGCGAGAAGCAGACGATTCGAATCGAGTTTTTAAACCTTGCAAGGTAAACCTAAACACACGACATGCAGGGGCACTCCGTCCCCACACATATCAACCGTCCCCATCGATTCCCTGGCAACAGAAAGGGGCTCACCGCCTTGGCGTACAATGCCTCACTGACCCCGACTGGCCGTCGTGCAGTGACCGCACTTGTACCACCATAACCGGAATGGGAGACCTCGTCTCAGGTCGCGTGAGGAGGGCAATCTGCGGGCAGGTTCACTCAGGTACTAGGCTTACCGATTTACCATATTTCTCGGTATGTGTTTAGTACGTTCAAACACTTGACTCACGGTACCACACCTTAATCCTTATTCAAATTTCATCTCGTAGACAACGCATCCCCATGGACCGTTGTCCACAGACCACCATCATTATGATATCAAAATGGATACAACCAATTCCTGACCTCGCGCGAGTGCTAGAAAAATCACTCGACTTCTACCGAGATCCCTATTTAGTAAAGCAGCTACTCGACCTAGCATACTAGTATCCATCTCAAAGGGAATCCTGAGTTCATGCAACTAGGGTTTCAGTCAACTCCTACACTTAAGTGTACAGTACAAGCCTACAACATTAAGTGCAGTAAAATAGCATATATAACGGTTATGCATAAAACCGGGGCTTGCCTTTATTTTGACACTTAGATAGTGTTTGCTGGGGTGGGTACTCGCTTGGCGAGCATCCAGTGGTTAAGTCCATCCTTCCTTGGGTCGTCCACCAACGCCATCCTGTGGTTGGCACCATATCACGTGCACGATCACCATCTCTCGGTCCTAAATGAGATGCAAGATGCATATGTATGAATATAATGAAAAGTTATCACAAGATATACAATACACGGTAGCGAACTAAACACCAAGTAGTAAGACACCGCAACGACTATACACAAGCGCTAGCTATTCGTACGTTATCAGCGTTCATCATTAACACCATTAACAAGACGACCATATCTTATTTATTTACGCAACACAAATACGATATCACAGGTACACGCATTTATTTAATTGCTACGACTTTGCATTAGTTCTATTGATCACACAAAAGCATCACAAACAAGTTTAACAGAGGACCGATGCATCCAAGTCGACGGACTCATCTATCACAATCAACTACAGCAAGCAAGCACATTAATCATGGAACACATGTTAACTTAAGTTTAGTCATCACAAGTCTATATCCGTTAAGCGCTAACTAAGCATTTTTAGCCAAAATGGTGAACTAAACATTCATTTGAGCACGTGCAGATTTTTAGGACAGCAGCACAGCAGTTACTTGTTTTAATCATAACTTTTCAAATATTAATCCAAAAATAGTAAACTATGACTTTCTGGAAAGTTTAGAAAGTGCTCTACAATTTTGGTATTTTCATCACAACATGATTCAACACTTAGCAAAGTCGAATTGTGCAAACACAGCAGCTCTGTCCAGATTTGGACAGATTCAGGCTTGCAACTTCAAAAATTTACAACTGAAGATTCAGACATCCAAACAAAGTGATCCTAGACTTTCTGGAAAGAGAATGAAATTGTCCACATATCATTTATAATCATCTCAAGGTGATTAAGTATTTAACTAAGGATAAAAGGCACTAGAAGGCTTTGCTGTCCAGAATTGGACAGATTCAGTCTTCAGACTTCAAACATCCATAACTTAATCTTCAGATCACCAAAAATAGTGATCCAAGACTTTTTGGAAAGCTTAGAAAAAGTACTACACAACTTTTATAATCACCAAGGGGTGATTCCATGTTGAACTGAATCAACAATTCAGTTTTCGAAATCTGTTCTGTCAGTGGACAGAACACAACAAGCAGTTTGTAAAATTCATAACTCTTAAACTATCAGGCCTGTGGTTATGAAATTTTAACACAAGCAAGATAAGAAAAGCCTCTACAACTTTCTTATAATCGACAAGGACTGATTCTAAAATTACATTAGGCAAACAATGCAGTTTCTGAAATCTGTACAGAATTTGGACAGATTCAGTCACTGAATTTGTAAAAATCATAACTCCTAAACGATCAGACTTATGCCTGTCAAATTTTAACACCAGCAATATAATAAAGTTATCTACCACTTTTTTATAGCACATATCTACAGAAAATACAATTTAGTTCATCAAACATACATCACAACTAAAACAGTGCGTGCAGCCCAAAACATCAATCAATAAATTTCAGCTCCTATACAATTCAAAAATTGCCATGTTCTAGATACTTAAATCATTCTAACACTTTGTCATTTGTTAGAGTTAACATAACCAAGGGAGAACTAACAAGTAGACTTACTAAACTTTTATTCGTGTCCTTTCGAACACTAGAAGTACCATACTTAATTAACAACGCATTCTCTACGATCATAAATATCGAAACGCTTTTCACCCAACAATTTACATTTTTAATTTAGATATCACATGAGCACTACTACTTTTCATCCGCGACCACAATCATACGCATTTAGACCACAACAAGCAATTTATCGTGATTACGCGCTTAACCAAGTCATCTAACAAGTCGGCTAACTAGAGCAACGGCATAGCCCGCTATACATCCTACACGTCGGCTTGCCTCTTATCATCGCAATCCGAAACAACACATATATATCAAACACTTAACGAAATCGACTCCTATTTAACATGAGTTGGCTAATCACAGTAGAAGACTTAGCGAACCATTTAGACATTGCAACTCAAAACATGGGTGAGAGTAGGTTAATTAATGTTTCTTAACCTTTTCTCAACTTAAATTGGACAACACACAAGTCACTTAAAACACCATATTTTAGGAGGTCTAACATAGAGACATTAAAACATGGCATAAAACTCCATAAGACTTACACCGGCTACTGAAGACCTAAAGCACTTATGGGCATATGTTATCTGACCGTTCTTCAATTTTAGCAAGGATTGACTCATGAACGCTACTTGCCTCCAATAGTTATTGGACTGCGATAACACTCGTATAAGACCTCTAATCGACCAACAAGACATTTATTTATCCAAAGGGGCATGGAATGCAATATTTGACAAGGCAAGGCATCGACCCGCCATACCATAGAAAGCATGACGACACCGACAGGTGCTATCAACTAATCGTTTTTTTAAAAATATTAAACTTACTTCTCGCTTTACCACTACACCACCCTTTAGTCACGTGACCATCGGGAGAGTCCTTCACACGATTATACACTAGCAACCTAAACGTCGGGTCACACAATACATACATATTTCTTTGTTGCGAGTATAACCATATTACGGCATATACCCGCGCACCTCAATTAAATATCTCACGCCACCACTACTATAATACACTACGGCACACACACACATACGTGTACTAATTCAATCCTCACATCACCTATATTTCCAAACTTACTCATCACATAAAACAAGCACGACACGCGTGTTTACCAAAACGTGAATGCGACCTTGCCACGGCATATAATCCAAACATTTTATGCCCACATCTAATCAAACACCACTATACACCACATCGACCCAAAACGTAATTAGACAAACTACAAATCGCACACCTCAACACCCGCTTATTCTTTAACCGCAAATGCGATCCTACTAACGTGTATTGCCGAAACATATTACACACATCCACATATATACATGCATTGTCCGACATCAACCAAAGCATATGTATTATAAACTATAAATCAATCAACCTGAACGAGTCGGGACTAGATGCATGGGTTGTCCACATGGCTTGGCATTTCGTCGAACGGGCAAGGCGCGAAGCGCGGCGTCGACCACTAGCTGCGATTAGACACACGCAACAGTTCAACATTTTTCCGAGCACAAAAATATGATAATAGCAAGGGCAGCGGGGTGTTTCTCACCACGGTTTTCGACGGTGTCACGGATGGGGCTGCGCAGCGAGCACAAGAGCAATGTCACGCGATGAGGGGAGAGGCTGCTCGCCATGGACGACGGTGGCTCGCTGCGGCTGCTGTTTTGTGGGGCAGAGGGGAGGAGCAGGGGCCTAGGCGGCATTGCTCCTGCTGCTTTCCATGGAAAAAAAATATGCAGGGCGCAGGGGACAGCAGGGGGAATCGGCTGGGTGAAAAAAAACAGACAGGGCGCTGCAGGGAGATGGGAGCGGCTGGAGGTTGAAGACAACGGATAAGCGCTGCTCGCAGGGGGAAATGCCATGGGAGATGACTGAAAAAAAAATCTGGGCGCCATTGTTGGGCTTGGCAGCCAAGGGAGATGAGAAAGCAGAAAGGGGCTTCGGCTTCCATGGGGAAGAAGGGGGAGAAGGAAGGGGAGCTGGCTGGTGGAGAGGGGAGAGCTCGGCTCCATGCAGATGTGGAGCAGTGGCAGGGGGCGTCCATGGCTGCTGGCTGAGCAGAGGCGCCACGCCATGGAAGACAGCGAGCTCGCTGCTGCTGTGGAGTCCTTGCTGCAGGAATTTCTGGGCACCATGGGAGGAAGAGGTGGACGAGCTGCTGCTCGCCGTGGAGCAGGGAGAACAGCGAGCTCGGCCAGGC
Source organism: Zea mays (assembly GCF_902167145.1). Lineage (NCBI taxonomy): Eukaryota > Viridiplantae > Streptophyta > Magnoliopsida > Poales > Poaceae > Zea > Zea mays. The sequence goes on from NC_050101.1 coordinate 24,176,208, forward strand.
AGCAAGAGGAGAGAGCTCGCGGGGAGGGGCTGCGCTCCCTGCTGCAGCCGTGGGAGAGGAGGGGAGGACGCCATGGAGGGGAGCTCGCAGAGCCGCTGCTCGGCTGGGAAGAAGACAGGGAGAGGGGTTGTGGCGGCTGGAAAAAAATGGAGGGTGGGAATGTAAAATTTCCAAGTGAGCACCCATATTTATAGAAGATGGCTAGGGTTAGGGTTTTCTTAGTGGGCCAAATAGGCTGGGTTGGGCTGGCCCAAACATGTTATCGGGCTGCGCTAATTTATTTTCCGGAATAAAAATGCTCTCGCGGAATTCGTCGCTACGGAAAAACAGAGCGAAAAGAGTTCGGACGAATGGATGACTGAGCGATTAATTTCGGCCGAGAGTCTGATTTGAATTCGCTCAAAAATAATTTCCCTAAGCATGATCCGAAAATAAATTGCCTTGGAATACGACCGGCTTTCGAATTTATGATTGAAAGAGAGAAACCGTGACATTTAAAAATCGTCACCGATGTTGATTTTTGAATTCGGATCCAACACAGAGGTATGAGTCGAGTCGGATAAGAATTAATTAGAGGGCGACGTACTGAGTATCCCATTGGAGAATACGGACCCGGATAAATTAGTCGAACATAGGTCGAAGTTCAGGAATTTAGAGGCTCAGATCGGATAACAGTCGTCGAGAGTTTGATTTAAAGAGCTTCAGATGAGATTTATAATTCGAGAATGATCTTCGAGTCTGCATGAGTTCCGAGAATTAAAAGTTTTAACACGCTCCAAAATTGGTTGTTTCTCGCGATCGAATAACTCCGAATTCGGTGAACTTCCATGAGAAAGCCTGATAGACAGAGATAGACACGATCGAGAAATAGAAATTTTCACTAAGCATTCAAGATTAGGATAATTCTTCCGACATAACCCGAAATAGACACCTGGGGTGTCACAGCCTTCCCCCCTTAAAAGAATCTCGTCCCGAGATTCGAATGAGGATCTTTAAGGGTGGAGAAGCATGTAACTCCCAGGCTGGAGATAGATGCAATTTCATGAGATAGGATTGGACAAGATACTGAAGATAGATTTGGATAGAATATCGCGGCATGTTGAGACAAAATGCCACAACCACTTTGAGATAAGGTCCACAAAAGATAGCACATCAGTATAGTCTCGTAATGGGTTACGACTATTAACCGCGATACCAGCGCGTGCCGAGTAGCTCAACCATGTGTGCACCATAGTAGGCTCTCGGTCTCGTCGCGGCACCATCAGTTGTTAGCCATAATACCATTACCAAACGCAACCAATGAGAAATCCACATAGCACAGATAGATGGAGCCCATGAGAGTATGGCTCAGAAAATAAGAATGTGACCTGAGATGAAGCAAGGATCGTTGGCAAAAGAGCATCACATGAGAATTTCCTTCAACTCGGAGAACTATTTTATGATTAATACGGAGATTATCAGGTCAGAGATTTATACGAGAGTGGATATGAGGGGAACCAACCATGAGATCAAGATTGGCAACTTGCCAAGACATGAGAGAACTAAAGTCAACAACATAATCCATTGAACCCAATGGATACACTGCTTTAGAGATAAAATCGATAAAACAGTGTCATGATCATCGGAGAGAAGAGTATGAGAACGATCATGATGAGATATTAGACTGATCCACATTTGATACATGAGAACAGGTTATAGCAGATAACTAGATAACGGGGCAGGATCATTAAAGGATCCAGAGATTCGGATGACAAAGCAAACATGATTCACAAGAAAAAGGATTATCAGATCCAGGCGAAAGGAGAGGTAGGCAAACAGGATCAGCTAGGATGATCGACAGAAATGCTATGAAGTTTTAGGGGCAAGGATTTATGGAAAGAAACATGGCCTTGATAGGGATTGCGCAACTAGACACCAAACAACATTTTTTTTGACGTAACAAGCGCACAAGGAGACTTGGGTTGGTCTAGCGGTCAAGTTGTGGTGGTCTATAAGTTGTGCAAGTGTAAATTCAAGGGTAAAACACTCAAGGGTCAGAAAACACCAACACAAGCATGTGATTTGATTTTTTTTAAAGGTTTCACTAGGGAACCACTAGATTATTTGGGGAAGGGGGTCTTTTCATAAGCAGGACAGACAACTTTTTTTTTGGTAGAGGCAAAATGGACTGAACAATTATCGTATCTTCTAGAAAGCAAGGCAAGAGGAACACATATCACGACCTAGTCAAGACTTACCAATCTGACACAAGGTAAAGCATTTCTTATAGTTCCTAACATAGCAGTACATCACATTATTCACCTGTTATTATTGGAATAAAGGTGAGAGAAGCATGTTGAGGCACAAGAGACAATTATAATGCGACAATCATGATGCATGCTCATTCTAGTCGTCTTCTCAGACCTAACTAATTTTTCGGGTGCTTCTACAGCATCCCTATTAATAGTAGTAGTAGCCTTTATGGCCTATATATATTAGCCACCTAGCTACCCATCTATTTCCTAAGGCTTCACGTCCTAGGTCTATCCTTATCGTCCTGACGATCTATCCAACATTGGTTTCTAGCAAGTTTTACTTTAGAAAAGGTTGGTAATCATGACTTATTGACTTCTCTGTACTGGTATTCGCTCCGATACCAGCTGTGGCGGAACCGCCCGAATTATTCCAACTTAAGTGCCTAAGTCCACCTTAGAGGCTAGACCACACTTAAGTAGGAATAAAACGTCAGTCCCTCGGATCTAGTCCGATAAAGCCACTTACCAGGATCGAATACCACTAGCTCACTCGAAGGTGAGGCACAGAGAAATACAATAAAGCATAATACCACAAATTTAATAAGTATCATTAGTGATTACATTATCGGAGTTTCGGAAATAATAATCATAAATTTTAATGCAGCGGAAATAACTAACGGAGAAAACCGAGTAACATGGCGAAGCCTGGCCACGCTACTCCTCCTGGTCCTCTCCTGCGGAAGCAGTAACCCACTCGACCGTCTATCCCGGTGGCAGGGATGGAGGTCAAGTCACACCAGCAACCAATCACCCTAAGGGGTACCTGCAAAAATTGTGCCACAAGCAAGGCTGAGTATACTAATACTCAGCTAGACTTACCCGGTGTGAGGAGTCTACTCCTCTACCTCTAGACATGCAGCTGTTTGGCTGAGGGGTTTGGTTTGCCAAAAGCACTAGCTGAGTCTAAAATCAAGTTTTAGCTTTTCAAGTTTTAGTATGATCCTCTTTACTAGATGTGTACCTAGCTAGTCATACATGGTGTCAAACATTTTATCAATCAACATCTTTTGCCAGTCACCTCATTTCCACTTATTACTCAATGTAGCAGCATGGATCAAGCAGTCTCATTAGCTGCGAGAAGCAGACGATTCGAATCGAGTTTTTAAACCTTGCAAGGTAAACCTAAACACACGACATGCAGGGGCACTCCGTCCCCACACATATCAACCGTCCCCATCGATTCCCTGGCAACAGAAAGGGGCTCACCGCCTTGGCGTATAATGCCTCACTGACCCCGACTGGCCGTCGTGCAGTGACCGCACTTGTACCCACCATAACCGGAATGGGAGACCTCGTCTCAGGTCGCGTGAGGAGGGCAATCTGCGGGCAGGTTCACTCAGGTACTAGGCTTACCGATTTACCATATTTCTCGGTATGTGTTTAGTACGTTCAAACGCTTGACTCACGGTACCACACCTTAATCCTTATTCAAATTTCATCTCGTAGACAACGCATCCCCATGGACCGTTGTCCACAGACCACCATCATTATGATATCAAAATGGATACAACCAATTCCTGACCTCGCGCGAGTGCTAGAAAAATCACTCGACTTCTACCGAGATCCCTATTTAGTAAAGCAGCTACTCGACCCAGCATACTAGTATCCATCTCAAAGGGAATCCTGAGTTCATGCAACTAGGGTTTCAGTCAACTCCTACACTTAAGTGCACAGTACAAGCCTACAACATTAAGTGCAGTAAAATAGCATATATAACGGTTATGCATAAAACCGGGGCTTGCCTTTATTTTGACACTTAGATAGTGTTTGCTGGGGTGGGTACTCGCTTGGCGAGCATCCAGTGGTTAAGTCCATCCTTCCTTGGGTCGTCCACCAACGCCATCCTGTGGTTGGCACCATATCACGTGCACGATCACCATCTCTCGGTCCTAAATGAGATGCAAGATGCATATGTATGAATATAATGAAAAGTTATCACAAGATATACAATACACGGTAGCGAACTAAACACCAAGTAGTAAGACACCGCAACGACTATACACAAGCGCTAGCTATTCGTACGTTATCAGCGTTCATCATTAACACCATTAACAAGACGACCATATCTTATTTATTTACGCAACACAAATACGATATCACAGGTACACGCATTTATTTAATTGCTACGACTTTGCATTAGTTCTATTGATCACACAAAAGCATCACAAACAAGTTTAACAGAGGACCGATGCATCCAAGTCGACGGACTCATCTATCACAATCAACTACAGCAAGCAAGCACATTAATCATGGAACACATGTTAACTTAAGTTTAGTCATCACAAGTCTATATCCGTTAAGCGCTAACTAAGCATTTTTAGCCAAAATGGTGAACTAAACATTCATTTGAGCACGTGCAGATTTTTGGGACAGCAGCACAGCAGTTACTTGTTTTAATCATAACTTTTCAAATATTAATCCAAAAATAGTAAACTATGACTTTCTGGAAAGTTTAGAAAGTGCTCTACAATTTTGGTATTTTCATCACAACATGATTCAACACTTAGCAAAGTCGAATTGTGCAAACACAGCAGCTCTGTCCAGATTTGGACAGATTCAGGCTTGCAACTTCAAAAATTTACAACTGAAGATTCAGACATCCAAACAAAGTGATCCTAGACTTTCTGGAAAGAGAATGAAATTGTCCACATATCATTTATAATCATCTCAAGGTGATTAAGTATTTAACTAAGGATAAAAGGCACTAGAAGGCTTTGCTGTCCAGAATTGGACAGATTCAGTCTTCAGACTTCAAACATCCATAACTTAATCTTCAGATCACCAAAAATAGTGATCCAAGACTTTTTGGAAAGCTTAGAAAAAGTACTACACAACTTTTATAATCACCAAGGGGTGATTCCATGTTGAACTGAATCAACAATTCAGTTTTCGAAATCTGTTCTGTCAGTGGACAGAACACAACAAGCAGTTTGTAAAATTCATAACTCTTAAACTATCAGGCCTGTGGTTATGAAATTTTAACACAAGCAAGATAAGAAAAGCCTCTACAACTTTATTATAATCGACAAGGACTGATTCTAAAATTACATTAGGCAAACAATGCAGTTTCTGAAATCTGTACAGAATTTGGACAGATTCAGTCACTGAATTTGTAAAAATCATAACTCCTAAACGATCAGACTTATGCCTGTCAAATTTTAACACCAGCAATATAATAAAGTTATCTACCACTTTTTTATAGCACATATCTACAGAAAATACAATTTAGTTCATCAAACATACATCACAACTAAAACAGTGCGTGCAGCCCAAAACATCAATCAATAAATTTCAGCTCCTATACAATTCAAAAATTGCCATGTTCTAGAGACTTAAATCATTCTAACACTTTGTCATTTGTTAGAGTTAACATAACCAAGGGAGAACTAACAAGTAGACTTACTAAACTTTTATTCGTGTCCTTTCGAACACTAGAAGTACCATACTTAATTAACAACGCATTCTCTACGATCATAAATATCGAAACGCTTTTCACCCAACAATTTACATTTTTAATTTAGATATCACATGAGCACTACTACTTTTCATCCGCGACCACAATCATACGCATTTAGACCACAACAAGCAATTTATCGTGATTACGCGCTTAACCAAGTCATCTAACAAGTCGGCTAACTAGAGCAACAGCATAGCCCGCTATACATCCTACACGTCGGCTTGCCTCTTATCATCGCAATCCGAAACAACACATATATATCAAACACTTAACGAAATCGACTCCTATTTAACATGAGTTGGCTAATCACAGTAGAAGACTTAGCGAACCATTTAGACATTGCAACTCAAAACATGGGTGAGAGTAGGTTAATTAATGTTTCTTAACCTTTTCTCAACTTAAATTGGACAACACACAAGTCACTTAAAACACCATATTTTAGGAGGTCTAACATAGAGACATTAAAACATGGCATAAAACTCCATAAGACTTACACTGGCTACTGAAGACCTAAAGCACTTATGGGCATATGTTATCTGACCGTTCTTCAATTTTAGCAAGGATTGACTCATGAACGCTACTTGCCTCCAATAGTTATTGGACTGCGATAACACTCGTATAAGACCTCTAATCGACCAACAAGACATTTATTTATCCAAAGGGGCATGGAATGCAATATTTGACAAGGCAAGGCATCGACCCGCCATACCACAGAAAGCATGACGACACCGACAGGTGCTATCAACTAATCGTTTTTTTAAAAATATTAAACTTACTTCTCGCTTTACCACTACACCACCCTTTAGTCACGTGACCATCGGGAGAGTCCTTCACACGATTATACACTAGCAACCTAAACGTCGGGTCACACAATACATACATATTTCTTTGTTGCGAGTATAACCATATTACGGCATATACCCGCGCACCTCAATTAAATATCTCACGCCACCACTACTATAATACACTACGGCACACACACACATACGTGTACTAATTCAATCCTCACATCACCTATATTTCCAAACTTACTCATCACATAAAACAAGCACGACACGCGTGTTTACCAAAACGTGAATGCGACCTTGCCACGGCATATAATCCAAACATTTTATGCCCACATCTAATCAAACACCACTATACACCACATCGACCCAAAACGTAATTAGACAAACTACAAATCGCACACCTCAACACCCGCTTATTCTTTAACCGCAAATGCGATCCTACTAACGTGTATTGCCGAAACATATTACACACATCCACATATATACATGCATTGTCCGACATTGTAGAACCCAAAATTTGTATCAAATAAAAACAAGGAGATAAATAAATAAATGTAGCTATAAGTTAATGTCTTGAGAAATTATGGAACCTTGAGAGATTAATTGAATTTCTTCTATGTGTGCATATTCAATTAATGGGATTATATTGTTCAAATAACAAATAAATAATGAAATATGCATCTCATGCCGATAATTTTGTTGTGGTGCATTTTGTTTGAATAAAGGAATCAAGATTTAATTTGGCCTCAAATGATAAATGAGAATATATCAAAAAAATGAATAAAAAGAAAGGAATTTTAATTAAGTCCATTACCCGAGCCATAATTGAATAATAGGAAGAAAGATAAATAATCAAAATGCAAATAGTGGGAGTAATATTCACATTAGGATGGTATTTAATAATTGAGATCTAAAATATAAACCAGGAATTTAAAATTGGGTTTGAATCTTTAAATTTGGAATTTGAAAAGAAAATAACAAAAGAAAAGAATAAAGAAGCTTACTACCTCGGTTTGGGCCAAATTGACCAACCGGCCCAACTCCTCTGCTGCGGACGGCCCAATTTGGGGGGGGGAAATGGTGTCGACATGTGGGTCCTATTTTCCATATGCTCACGCCACTGCCATGCGGGGCCCACTGGCCGGTCACCCGGTCTCCGCGCGCTTGTTCCTTCCTTCCACCGCGCATCTGCACGTGACACTGGTGCCAGGGCCCCTTCCGTCAGCCTCTCGGGATCACGCATAGCGCGCTGCTCGCACACTGACCTGTGGACCACCCCGGTCAGCTCCGTCTCCTTCGCTGGCTGCCGTAACAGATGCCGCTACTTCGCCGCCGGGACATGGGGAGCAATCCCACGAACCGCGCTCGGTCTTTGCCCATAATGGGGTATAAAATGGGACCCTGGCCCCTGCGCCCTCCTATTGGATCGACCACCGTGCGTGCAGCCGTGCTCTGGTGAGCCCCGTCGCCGTACACCCCCATGGCCGGATGAGAGGAATTGGTCGCCGTCGGTGCCCTGCTTTCCTAGCGTCAGCCGGGTTCCAAGGAGAAGTCAAGAAGGGTCGTGAGCGCATGTGGAAGCTTCTGCAACCCTCAATTCGACGATAAGAGAGCTGGGGCACCGCGAATTGCTCACCGGAGTAATTTGCACCGCCGCATACCACACCTCGCCGTGGCCAACATCAACCAGATGGCAATCCATGGTAAGAAGTACTCCACCCTGCTCGCCTCTCTCCCCTCTGTCTATTGCACTAGGGAATCGGGGTCTGTGGCGAGTAAAACGCGGGGTCCTGCCATGGGCGTTGTCGCGGAGGACTCTGCACCGCTGCGTCGCCGCTCCATGCCGCGGGCCGACCTCACCATAGCGCCTCAGCCGGTAAAACTTGGCTCATTAATTCACCTTCGCCTCCGCATTGTTTTGCGTGTATCCAATCGGGGGTTAACTCACTGATCGACGATCGGGGCGTCGGCGGGGGAGGGGATCTCCACCGTGGGCCGCGGCTCGGTGTTCACGGAGTCGGGGGGAGGAAGAGAACTCCATGGCCGTTGATCTTTGCGTGGACGGGCAAGATCAAAACCCGCGTACCGTTTTGGTGTGGGGGTGCATCTGGCCGTTGATCCGTGATCCGGTGGTCGTGGTCGGTTATGTGTTATGATGTGATCTAGAGCATTGGCGCTAGATCGGACGGTCCGAGTTGCATACCCGTTCGGATTAATACGGATCTAATCCTGGCCACAGAACTTAGATCGTGTGGCTCGGATTATCCCATACCCCTTCGCCAAGGCAAACTTTCTAAAGAGCCCCTCGGTTTTCACATAATTAACCCGTCGTCCAGTCTGACTGTGCACTGTGTCTTAGAAAATTTTACCCGAGCCCCCTGCGCTTCTGTTTAATTGAGGCGCAGTCCAGTGGATAGGAAAATCATAGAAATTGATTTAGAAAATGATTTTTAGTGTTAAAATAAATCAGAAACTTATTTAATTCATAACTAATTCATTTTAGCTCCTTTTTGACCCATTCCAGTTGCAATAATTTTGTTTTAATATTATTTACCACCTAGAGCCTCTGTTTTGTCATGAAAACAACTAGAAATTTAATCTCTCACTTAATCCATTTTAAACACATAAAACCTTTGAAAATTCATAACTTAAAATCTACAACTCCAAAATTAATGATTCCTGTTCCTATGATCTTATTTTAATATGTATATTATTACTGTGTATTTTGTTCTTATGTTTGGTGTAATGTTAATTTTGCCTATACAATGTTTGTTTGTATTGCTACGACTAGAGCGAGGTCACGTGTCATCTGAAGAGCAAGTTGGTACCTGGATTCTCAAGGCCCAGGCAAGTTGTGCCCTTGATCACTTCTTTTTCACCTACTCATGTTCTAATTAATCATAATGATCTGCATAGGTTAATTTTGATGGGACCCAATAGGTTACCCTAGTTTGTCTATCTTTATACCTTGTTTACCACTGAACTTTCTGGGTAGTACTTGCTAGTGCTATATGTGGTTTTGGGTATGAAGATTACACTATTCATGATTATACTTTTGTTATCAGTTGTTATTTATGGTTCATGTTAAGATCATTATGTTAATTGGAACATGGAGAACCACCCGGGAAAACAGTGCTACCACAAGGGTGGAATGGGACGCCCTTGGCCGATTAATTAGGAAAGCTAGTGGAAGACTACCTTACCCGAAAGGGGCAAGGGCAGTAGGGGAGTGGTCAGTGTAGGGAGGCCCTCGGGAGGATTTTGCTGCGATGGCGGTCCTGCAAGGGATTCCTGCACTGGAACTTCCTATAAACTGTAGCGGGTTTTCTGAAGCTAGTGGAACTTTGTAAAGGCCTCGTAGTGTTACCCTGCCTCGCCTCCTCGGTAGAGGTGTATGGGATTGGCCGTCTCTTGGCAGATGGGTAACATGACTTGTGGGTAAAGATGCGCAACCTCTGCAGAGTGTAAAACTGGTATACTAGCCGTGCTCACGGTCATGAGCAGCTCGGACACTCACATGATTAAATTATGGAACTTAAACTCAATTTGTCATATGCATTGCATCGCAGGTGAAGTTGTTACTTTTGTTCTACTAATTAATTGGGTTGGTATTTACTTATACTTAGTAACTGCTAATAAAATTTTGACCAACTTTAAAAGCAATGCTCAGCTCTAACCAACCTCTTTGGTAAGCCTTACACTTCACGTGAGCTCCCACCTTTGGCGAGTTCATGCACATTATTCCCCACAACTTGTTGAGCGATGAACGTATGTGAGCTCACTCTTGCTGTCTCACACCCCCCCCACAGGTCAAGAACAGGTACCGCAGGATGAAGCGCATGGAGGATGCTGCGATGTGTTCGTGAGAGGTCTAGGTCGTCGTCTCCCAGTCAACTTTGGGTTGCTGGACCATTGTCTCCTTATAATGTAACTATTTATTTGTATAGAACTCCTGTTATATATAAAGATGTGACATTCGATCCTGTGCCATGAATCATCATATGTGTGAGACTTGGTCCCAGCACACCTGGTGATTATGTTAGCGCCCGGGTTTTGGACCCCTAAAATCCGGGTGTTACAGAAGTGGTATCAGAGGAATGTTGACTGTAGGACGAAACCTAGATAGAACTGGACAACCATTGTCTACTTACCTTTGCTACTCTGATTCTTTTCTAAACTTATCTTAATCTATTCTCATCTATTTCCGCTTTACTCTGATTATTCTTACCTTTTTCCTTCTAAAGACAAATGTGGATTTCACACTCTGAAATCCTGTGCCTAAAGTGACCTTTAGGAATAGGAGACCTACTCTCATGAACAAAAACAAAACTATTTTTATGGTTATCTATGCACTTGAATGTTTGTTCTTATGATATTTGTCTGATTCGGATCTTTGTTTGAGTGTGATGGGTTGTGGATCAATGTCCACACTTACATCTGCATATACATCTAGGCATAAAGGATAGCATTTATAAAATAACTAGACAACCTAGATTGTCCCCATTGGAACATATCTAGCTTAGAGAGATTTATCTTATCCTAAAAACTCTCATTCTAACCAATTCATCTTATCTTAAAAGATTCTCACTTATCTTAATAGATCCATCTCATCTTAAAAGATACTCATCTTATCTTGAAAAGATTTTATCTCATCCTAATAGATCTAACTGACCTCAAAAGATTTTATCTTATCTTAATGGATCCATCTTACCTTAAAAAGATTCTATTCTATCCTAACCACTCTACTTATCTCATCCTAAAGTAACAACCATGATCTAATTAATGAAATCTTATCAAGTCTATCTAGTCATAACAATCTAACCTAAACTAACCTAATCTAGATTTTATATAATCTGTTATGATATAACCTAGAGTAGATTACTTGATGTTGGTACAAGGGATAAGGCCATACTCCTAATTCACTTAAGACTAAATTGGTGACTTAAATCAACTCGGCTATACCCAACAACTTGACCTACATAACAGATCTACCTTAACCTCTTGTCCCAAACCCAGATGGAGACACCAAAAAAAAGCAAGAAGGAGAAGATCAACCTCGACATGGAAGAATAGGAGTCAAATCAGATCTCGAGATGATTCAAGATTTACCACCTTGGATGGAGTCTTCCCTTACCAAGTTCTTCTTGCCATCAGCTAACCTCACTTTGATCGTCTCTCCTCTTACCTAACTATGTGTCTAAACTAGAAGATACCCATGTATTTCTAAGTACTTGCTAAATTGTATTAAAAAAAAGAAAAGAAGAGAGAGACTCTTAATTTTTGAATCAATTAAAAACTACAACCTCAATTACAAACCAATCTTGGTATAATCCTTTTTCTTACAAATCTCGAGGACGAGATTATTTTTAAGGGGGGTAGGATTTGTAGAACCCAAAATTTGTATCAAATAAAAACAAGGAGATAAATAAATAAATGTAGCTATAAGTTAATGTCTTGAGAAATTATGGAACCTTGAGAGATTAATTGAATTTCTTCTATGTGTGCATATTCAATTAATGGGATTATATTGTTCAAATAACAAATAAATAATGAAATATGCATCTCATGCCGATAATTTTGTTGTGGTGCATTTTGTTTGAATAAAGGAATCAAGATTTAATTTGGCCTCAAATGATAAATGAGAATATATCAAAAAAATGAATAAAAAGAAAGGAATTTTAATTAAGTCCATTACCCGAGCCATAATTGAATAATAGGAAGAAAGATAAATAATCAAAATGCAAATAGTGGGAGTAATATTCACATTAGGATGGTATTTAATAATTGAGATCTAAAATATAAACCAGGAATTTAAAATTGGGTTTGAATCTTTAAATTTGGAATTTGAAAAGAAAATAACAAAAGAAAAGAATAAAGAAGCTTACTACCTCGGTTTGGGCCAAATTGACCAACCGGCCCAACTCCTCTGCTGTGGACGGCCCAATTTGGGGGGGGGGAAATGGTGCCGACATGTGGGTCCTATTTTCCATACGCTCACGCCACTGCCATGCGGGGCCCACTGGCCGGTCACCCGGTCTCCGCGCGCTTGTTCCTTCCTTCCACCGCGCATCTGCACGTGACACTGGTGCCAGGGCCCCTTCTGTCAGCCTCTCGGGATCACGCATAGCGCGCTGCTCGCACACTGACCTGTGGACCACCCCGGTCAGCTCCGTCTCCTTCGCTGGCTGCCGTAACAGATGCCGCTACTTCGCCGCCGGGACATGGGGAGCAATCCCACGAACCGCGCTCGGTCTTTGCCCATAATGGGGTATAAAATGGGACCCTGGCCCCTGCGCCCTCCTATTAGATCGACCACCGTGCGTGCAGCCGTGCTCTGGTGAGCCCCGTCGCCGTACACCCCCATGGCCGGATGAGAGGAATTGGTCGCCGTCGGTGCCCTGCTTTCCTAGCGTCAGCCGGGTTCCAAGGAGAAGTCAAGAAGGGTCGTGAGCGCATGTGGAAGCTTCTGCAACCCTCAATTCGACGATAAGAGAGCTGGGGCACCGCGAATTGCTCACCGGAGTAATTTGCACCGCCGCATACCACACCTCGCCGTGGCCAACATCAACCAGATGGCAATCCACGGTAAGAAGTACTCCACCCTGCTCGCCTCTCTCCCCTCTGTCTATTGCACTAGGGAATCGGGGTCTGTGGCGAGTAAAACGCGGGGTCCTGCCATGGGCGTTGTCGCGGAGGACTCTGCACCGCCGCGTCGCCGCTCCATGCCGCGGGCCGACCTCACCATAGCGCCTCAGCCGGTAAAACTTGGCTCATTAATTCACCTTCGCCTCCGCATTGTTTTGCGTGTATCCAATCGGGGGTTAACTCACTGATCGACGATCGGGGCGTCGGCGGGGGAGGGGATCTCCACCGTGGGCCGCGGCTCGGTGTTCACGGAGTCGGGGGGAGGAAGAGAACTCCATGGCCGTTGATCTTTGCGTGGACGGGCAAGATCAAAACCCGCGTACCGTTTTGGTGTGGGGGTGCATCTGGCCGTTGATCCGTGATCCGGTGGTCGTGGTCGGTTATGTGTTATGATGTGATCTAGAGCGTTGGCGCTAGATCGGACGGTCCGAGTTGCATACCCGTTCGGATTAATATGGATCTAATCCTGGCCACAGAACTTAGATCGTGTGGCTCGGATTATCCCATACCCCTTCGCCAAGGCAAACTTTCTAAAGAGCCCCTCGGTTTTCACATAATTAACCCGCCGTCCAGTCTGACTGTGCGCTGTGTCTTAGAAAATTTTACTCGAGCCCCCTGCGCTTCTATTTAATTGAGGCGCAGTCCAGTGGATAGGAAAATCATAGAAAATGATTTAGAAAATGATTTTTAGTGTTAAAATAAATCAGAAACTTATTTAATTCATAACTAATTCATTTTAGCTCCTTTTTGACCCATTCCAGTTGCAATAATTTTGTTTTAATATTATTTACCACCTAGAGCCTCTGTTTTGTCATGAAAACAACTAGAAATTTAATCTCTCACTTAATCCATTTTAAACACATAAAACCTTTGAAAATTCATAACTTAAAATCTACAACTCCAAAATTAATGATTCCTGTTCCTATGATCTTATTTTAATATGTATATTATTACTGTGTATTTTGTTCTTATGTTTGGTGTAATGTTAATTTTGCCTATACAATGTTTGTTTGTATTGCTACGACTAGAGCGAGGTCACGTGTCATCTGAAGAGCAAGTTGGTACCTGGATTCTCAAGGCCCAGGCAAGTTGTGCCCTTGATCACTTCTTTTTCACCTACTCATGTTCTAATTAATCATAATGATCTGCATAGGTTAATTTTGATGGGACCCAATAGGTTACCCTAGTTTGTCTATCTTTATACCTTGTTTACCACTGAACTTTCTGGGTAGTACTTGCTAGTGCTATATGTGGTTTTGGGTATGAAGATTACACTATTCATGATTATACTTTTGTTATCAGTTGTTATTTATGGTTCATGTTAAGATCATTATGTTAATTGGAACATGGAGAACCACCCGGGAAAACAGTGCTACCACAAGGGTGGAATGGGATGCCCTTGGCCGATTAATTAGGAAAGCTAGTGGAAGACTACCTTACCCGAAAGGGGCAAGGGCAGTAGGGGAGTGGTCAGTGTAGGGAGGCCCTCGGGAGGATTTTGCTGCGATGGCGGTCCTGCAAGGGATTCCTGCACTGGAACTTCCTATAAACTGTAGCGGGTTTTCTGAAGCTAGTGGAACTTTGTAAAGGCCTCGTAGTGTTACCCTGCCTCGCCTCCTCGGTAGAGGTGTATGGGATTGGCCGTCTCTTGGCAGATGGGTAACATGACTTGTGGGTAAAGATGCGCAACCTCTGCAGAGTGTAAAACTGGTATACTAGCCGTGCTCACGGTCATGAGCAGCTCGGACACTCACATGATTAAATTATGGAACTTAAACTCAATTTGTCATATGCATTGCATCGCAGGTGAAGTTGTTACTTTTGTTCTACTAATTAATTGGGTTGGTATTTACTTATACTTAGTAACTGCTAATAAAATTTTGACCAACTTTAAAAGCAATGCTCAGCTCTAACCAACCTCTTTGGTAAGCCTTACACTTCACGTGAGCTCCCACCTTTGGCGAGTTCATGCACATTATTCCCCACAACTTGTTGAGCGATGAACGTATGTGAGCTCACTCTTGCTGTCTCACACCCCCCCCCCACAGGTCAAGAACAGGTACCGCAGGATGAAGCGCATGGAGGATGCTGCGATGTGTTCGTGAGAGGTCTAGGTCGTCGTCTCCCAGTCAACTTTGGGTTGCTGGACCATTGTCTCCTTATAATGTAACTATTTATTTGTATAGAACTCCTGTTATATATAAAGATGTGACATTCGATCCTGTGCCATGAATCATCATATGTGTGAGACTTGGTCCCAGCACACCTGGTGATTATGTTAGCGCCCGGGTTTTGGACCCCTAAAATCCGGGTGTTACAGACATCAACCAAAGCATATGTATTATAAACTATAAATCAATCAACCTGAACGAGTCGGGACTAGATGCATGGGTTGTCCACATGGCTTGGCATTTCGTCGAACGGGCAAGGCGCGAAGCGCGGCGTCGACCACTAGCTGCGATTAGACACACGCAACAGTTCAACATTTTTCCGAGCACAAAAATATGATAATAGCAAGGGCAGCGGGGTGTTTCTCACCACGGTTTTCGACGGTGTCGCGGATGGGGCTGCGCAGCGAGCACAAGAGCAATGTCACGCGACGAGGGGAGAGGCTGCTCGCCATGGACGACGGTGGCTCGCTGCGGCTGCTGTTTTGTGGGGCAGAGGGGAGGAGCAGGGGCCTAGGCGGCATTGCTCCTGCTGCTTTCCATGGAAAAAAAATATGCAGGGCGCAGGGGACAGCAGGGGGAATCGGCTGGGTGAAAAAAAAACAGACAGGGCGCTGCAGGGAGATGGGAGCGGCTGGAGGTTGAAGACAACGGATAAGCGCTGCTCGCAGGGGGAAATGCCATGGGAGATGACTGAAAAAAAAATCTGGGTGCCATTGTTGGGCTTGGCAGCCAAGGGAGATGAGAAAGCAGAAAGGGGCTTCGGCTTCCATGGGGAAGAAGGGGGAGAAGGAAGGGGAGCTGGCTGGTGGAGAGGGGAGAGCTCGGCTCCATGCAGATGTGGAGCAGTGGCAGGGGGCGTCCATGGCTGCTGGCTGAGCAGAGGCGCCACGCCATGGAAGACAGCGAGCTCGCTGCTGCTGTGGAGTCCTTGCTGCAGGAATTTCTGGGCACCATGGGAGGAAGAGGTGGACGAGCTGCTGCTCGCCGTGGAGCAGGGAGAACAGCGAGCTCGGCCAGGCAGCAAGAGGAGAGAGCTCGCGGGGAGGGGCTGCGCTCCCTGCTGCTGCCGTGGGAGAGGAGGGGAGGACGCCATGGAGGGGAGCTCGCAGAGCCGCTGCTCGGCTGGGAAGAAGACAGGGAGAGGGGTTGTGGCGGCTGGAAAAAAAATGGAGGGTGGGAATGTAAAATTTCCAAGTGAGCACCCATATTTATAGAAGATGGCTAGGGTTAGGGTTTTCTTAGTGGGCCAAATGGGCTGGGTTGGGCTGGCCCAAACATGTTATCGGGCTGCGCTAATTTATTTTCCGGAATAAAAATGCTCTCGCGGAATTCGTCGCTACGGAAAAACAGAGCGAAAAGAGTTCGGACGAATGGATGACTGAGCGATTAATTTCGGCCGAGAGTCTGATTTGAATTCGCTCAAAAATAATTTCCCTAAGCATGATCCGAAAATAAATTGCCTTGGAATACGACCGGCTTTCGAATTTATGATTGAAAGAGAGAAACCGTGACATTTAAAAATCGTCACCGATGTTGATTTTTGAATTCGGATCCAACACAGAGGTATGAGTCGAGTCGGATAAGAATTAATTAGAGGGCGACGTACTGAGTATCCCGTTGGAGAATACGGACCCGGATAAATTAGTCGAACATAGGTCGAAGTTCAGGAATTTAGAGGCTCAGATCGGATAACAGTCGTCGAGAGTTTGATTTAAAGAGCTTCAGATGAGATTTATAATTCGAGAATGATCTTCGAGTCTGCATGAGTTCCGAGAATTAAAAGTTTTAACACGCTCCAAAATTGGTTGTTTCTCGCGATCGAATAACTCCGAATTCGGTGAACTTCCATGAGAAAGCCTGATAGACAGAGATAGACACGATCGAGAAATAGAAATTTTCACTGAGCATTCAAGATTAGGATAATTCTTCCGACATAACCCGAAATAGACACCTGGGGTGTCACAGCAGGATGAGGCGCATGGAAGATGCTGCGATGAGTTCGTGAGAGATCTAGGTCGTCGTCTCCCAGTCAACTTTGGGTTGTTGGACCGTTGTCTCCTTATAATGTAATTATTTATTTATTTTGTATAGAATTCCTGTTAAGTAGTAAAGATGTGACATTCGATCCTGTGCCATGATTCATCATATGTGTGAGACTTGGTCCCAGCACACCTGGTGATTATGTTCACGCCCGGGTCTTGGTGCCCCGAAACCTGGGTGTGACATGTGGTTACCTGCGAAAGGCAACTGACTGTTGGGTTCGATGGGGGGAATGATTGCGGTAGACGAACTCTGGGATTTCCGCTTGGGCGCCATCTCAACCGTGCTGGCGAACAGAGCGAAGGCAGTATTGCAAGATAGCAGAGAAGGCCTGGATGCAGAAAAGCAAAATTAGGGCACAGAAAGCAGAGGCATGCGACAGTGTAGTACATATGGGGTTTTCCCGGGCCAGACGCCATTTCTAAAAGGCGCCCAGTCATCACCCGGCGGTTATTTCTAAAATGCTGGTGTGCCATGTCATCACCCGGCTGTTATTTCTAAAACGCTGGCGTGCCATGTCATCACTCGGCCGTTATTTCCAAAACGGCCGACGCAGCCCAAATTAACTCAGCTGTTATTTCTAAAAACGCTAACATTACCAGACTTCACTCGGACACTATTTCCAAAGCGGTCGACGTGGCCCGTTATCACTAGGTTGTTACTTCTAAAACGTCGATGTCGCCAGCAGTCATTCGGCTGTTATTCCTAAAGCAGTGATGTGGCTCCAAAGGATTCGGCTGTTATCTCTAAAACACCAACATCACCAGTAACCACTCGGTCGTTATTTCTAAAACGCCGACGTGGCCCACTATCACTCGGCTATCACTTCTAAAAGCGCCGACATTGCCAATAATCACTCGGCTGACATCGTGGAGAAGATAGTCTGAAGCACAACTCAACAGTTTTGAGTTGCTACTCAAGCGCTACATCCAGAAACGGCATCTGCAGTAAGCATTAACACGATCGACAAGAAGGCAAAAGGGTACACATAGGATGGGGGCAAATCATTCTTCATTATGATGGAAGCACTACCAAACTTACAAATCAACTCATTATGAGTTGATGACCTCCCATTACTACATCATATTTCACTACACTATACTACTAGCTACTACTACATTATTTCACTAATACTACTTCTACTACTAATCTATACTAACATTTAAAACCAGTGGCATCTAGCCACTAGCCTTGTTGCTGCCCCTGCTGCTGCCCTTGCTGCCGCCACCGCCGTCGCCGCTGCCACCTTTGCCGCCGCCGTCACCGCTCTTGCCGTCGCCTCCGCCGCCATCACCATCGCCTCCGTCGTCGTCGCCGTCACCACCATCGCCGCCGCCGCCCTCCTCGGACGAGTCCGAGGAGTTCTCCTCGTCCGAGGAGTACTCCGACTCATCCGAGCCCTCGAGCCCGGCGCGGTCGACGGCCCGGATGTAGGTCCACACCTCTGCGGCGATCCCCTAGGAGTCGTTTGAGTCATCAGGGGCCGGTGAACCTTCGGACTCGGAGGAGAACTCCTCCTCCGAGTACTCCGAGTCGCCGAAGTCCTCCGAGGGAGGAGTTGGCTCACGCTTCCGCTTATCACCGGAGTGATGCGAAGAACTACCACCCTTCTTGCTCTTGCCCATGGTGGAGTAGAGAGAAAGAGAAGAAAGTAAACAGCGAGCAGCGGTAAGAGATGTGAAAATGCCGAAGAAGCAAGAACACTATTTATAGAAGAAGAAGGCAACCGCTCACCTCCTACCACAGCCACCGAACAGTCGCAAAAATTCAATATGCAATTCAAACCGTCTGAAGACACGTCAGGCGGCTGACGCCGTTCCACGTAACACGACACCCATTGGGACTTCAGTAAACTGCTTGGGCGATATGATTACACTCGCGGTCACATCAAGTTACTACTCAGAAGCAGTTTGCTAAACGCTCAGTGCACCAAGCCGTCCCTTGCCTACACCCATTGGGGGGGGACGTCCAGGAATTTTCAATAGATTTTCCCAAGCAGTCACATCCATATAGTATATGCAATGAATACCCCAAGACAAAAGGAGGATATCAACAAATATTAGAGGAAAGCCAAATATAACCGATGAGGTACAAGTCTAATCGACAGAAGCATTGAAGCACGAAGTGATATGAAGACTAGCCAAAGGCCACCTATCGAACGTCCAATCAGTCGCAGATCAAATAAATTGCCAGACCTAGCAATATATGGGCAGATCGTGTACTCGGATTCAAAGACAAAAATGTATGCTGACCTCTAAAGCATAACGTTGATGACATAATGCTGACCTCTAGGGCATTCGACAAAAGAAAATGATGATTCCTAAGGAAAAAAGAGACACCATAAGATGAAGACCTTCGGGCGGATTATTTTCAAATATCCACTCGAAGCTCGGGGGCTAGACCCATTGGGTGCACCTTCGAATAATCATCCCCGAAAGACAAAATGCTGACCTCTAAAGCATATGGCAAAACCAAGGCAAGGCTGACCTCTGAAAAAAGTACATGTGGAAGATAAAAGTAATTTCTGAGAAGACTTGAAATGAAGACCTTCGAGTGGATTATCTACAAAAATCCACTTGAAGCTCGGGGGCTACATGAACTTCAAAGTTCTACAGTACAAAATGCTGACCTCTGAAGCATGAACCAGAGGCAGAACACCAAATTTCGAGGAGTAATAGTGGAAGAAGACATTAAAAGATCGTTTTTACCGGATCACTCAGAGTTCAGAGGTAGTGACCCGACAGGCTTATTTTCAAGGCATTTCTTGTTAAAATCAAAAACTACAAGCTGGACCTTGGATCTTTGGGCCGGTTATTTCAAAATCAACCCAAAGATCGGGGGCTTGTGGGGGACAGATATCCCCCGGGTCCACCAGAAGGACAAGATGCCTCGCGAAGGGCCTGTGGGCCCAATAATCCGCAAGGTCATCCCTTCGTGGGCCTAGGGAGGAACGTCCAATAAACCGGATCGACGCAAGCCCAGACGGCCTGAAGAATTCAAGCGGAGATCACAAACAGTGACCCGACCTTCCCGCGCAGGGACCGTGTACATCGGAACTGAGCGAGGATGAGTCGACTGAATTATAGGAAGATAGACTCAGTTAGTTCACTATTACTTAGGCACGCGTTGTTATCATATCCACATGTAATGCCCCACGATCGAGTATATAAGGCCTAGGGGGCACCCCTTTAAGACGATCGACCTCATTCTACTTAGCCACCCACACTAGCTCTCTACGTTTCCAATACTAGAGAACCTCTTTGTAACCCACCACATAAAGTGCTCACACAAGGACGTAGGGTGTTACGCATCTCGAAGCGGCCTGAACCTGTACACAATTGTCCATTATTTCTCGTGCAACTAGCACGAACCATCGAGCTACAGTCGATAACACCGTCCTACACCAAAAAGCACCTTGAGGGGCAACCCTGGGTGCGCGGTCGGACCCAAAACACCGACAAGCAAGGAGGTGGCAAATGCACCAAGGCTTGCCTTGGGTTATAGGAGAGTCAGGCTCTGCTCCACAAATATCAAAATAAAAGCAGTTCCCGGCAGGTGGGTCTTCAGGTGGTGGTGGTGCAACTCCTTCTTCAACCACTACTTCTTCCTCGTTCTCTATATATAATCATATATAACCATGAACGCTCTTGTAATGTTTATGAAACTGCAGTAATGGAAAAGGTTTATCAAGTTGTATTTTGAATACAACTTTCCTTCATGGTACTCCGGGAAACTAGGGTTTTTGGAGTCAGTATTCTATTTCAGAGGGCAGATATTACCTAGAAGACTAGGGTCTTGGGGTTTAGGTATCAGTTATTGTCCAAATCAAATCATACTTCACCCAAGGTTTCTAAATATCATTTTAAGCTTGTCCAAAAAGTTTGGTGAATTTTGGGGTTACTAATTAATTTCTAAAATTCTAGAGGTATAGGTTTAATCCCTTTAAATACTACACAATTCCTTGTTTGTACTAAAAATCTTGAAACTATTTTTATTAAATACTATAGAAATTTAGGAGTCTAACAAAATTGGTCTTATATTTTTAGCATTTTTCTACAATTTTCTAGGAACTCTCTAATCCTGGTAGAAAAGGAAGAAGAGAAACTAATGAACAGTATTGGGCTCAATTCAGCCCAAGTCGGCCTGCAGAAGGGAGAACACGCGCGAGCCCGCGCCCGCGTTATAAATTTTGCGCAGAGGACCTTGGCGATTTGAATAACTTGAAAAGGGGTCGCAGCACTATTTCACTGAGTCACTGACAATTGCACCGAGACCCTCGCACTTCTATTCCTTCACAACCTGTGATCCTCGACAGCGAACGGCGACAGACCGAGCTCCGGCGAGCTCGTACTGGCCGGAATGGGCAACGGCTAGGGCTCTAGCATGGCTGACACTTATTTTAACCCCTAACAATCATTTCCCCTCAACTAATTTCAAGGTTCGAGGCCTCATTCTCTCTGCCCACGGTGACCGTGCGATTAACGGACAATTCGACGTGTTCCCGGTGATCCTATGGGTTCTAGGTTAATCGGCCAGGTCAGGGAGTATCAAGAGCACATCAGTGTACTGAAACGAGTGAATAGAGGGCATGAACGGACCTGAAGCGCACTGGCCACGGTGAGAGCCTTTTCACGGCGGCGGAAAACTGATTTGGGGGAAGTTTCAAATTGGCGAGCTCTGGTGGATGATTTGAGGCACGAGTTGATGGACTGGGTGCTTGACTACCTAGCGTAGCTGACGACACACTCAATTTATAGGATCCCTGAGTGGTGGCTCGTGAATTTGAGATGGCACTGTGGCGGCCGGAGAGGGAAAGAGCTACTAGTGCAAGCAATTCGTGGATGTTACCGTGGCAAGACCACCGGCGATGACCTGGCCATTTAAGGTGGCTTAGTGCGACGTGGTAATTAGCCTGAGGTGTGGTGCAACCGTGGTGAAGGGTGCAAACTCTGGTGATGGCCGCTTGGCCACGTCGCTGGCGCAAGTGGGCAAGAGACAGAGCGGCCACAGTGTCTTGTGTTCATCCGCGATGAGATCTTTTCACCGCCGAGCGTAATTCGCTCGCCCGAGGCACGAATCGTGACGGTCGGCGCGAATCCGAGCGCGGGGGTCGCCGGCGGCGATATTCCTTGAACCTATGATATTTGTGTGGCACTATACCATTGGAATCCTTATTCAGAGCGCCTGACAGACAGAATTGCAGTGCCCAGATCTCGGATTTTTGTGTGAGAACTTGCTAATTCATCTGTAACAAACTTGTAGCTCTATATACCAGTTACAATTCTGCTATAGGGATCTTGCTCATTTGCTTATTCCCTTGCACTAGAATCGAGCCCAAAGTTCCTCAGAACTCACTGTCAGTCAGTATCCAGTTTCAGGGGGTCAGACAGCCAGACTTTAGAGCTAGTTATCTCCAATTTTTTTATGTCAATAATACTTAATGACTTAAGCAAAGTTGGGCTCCTATCTTAGCTTTACAAGTTTTCTATATTGACTTAGGGCAGAATCCCAATGGATTGAGAGATATAGAGCTCTAAAGTTGATCCCACTCAACTAAACTTCAGACTTAGCCACATATGATTCATAGGGTACTTTTGCAAATAGGTCCAAATTCCATAACTTGATTTGCAAATCCACAAAGGTGTGAACCATATGATTTGAGGTGCCCTTTTTGGGTTTTAACATATTTAGGGTTAAGTACTTTTTTGGGTTTTAACATATTTAGGGTTTTGAGGTGCCCTTTTTTGCAAATAGGTCCAAATTCCAAATCTAAAGTTGTACTTTTTTGGGTTTTAACATATTTAGGGTTTTGGTGCTATCAAAGTTCACTAATGTGATATCTTATGATCATTTCTAATAACTTTTGAGATTTTAACTTGTTTGGGCTTCATTGTCACTCATAAGCCTAGTTTAGGGTTAAGTACTCTACCCTAGGGTTTCACACATACCAAGTCACACCAATACAACTTGTTTGAAAATTTTGCCTAGTGAATGCACTCTAAGTGTAACAGACACATGATATGCTAATGATCATGATGTTATGCTCATGTTTTAGTGACAGTAACACCAGGCAAGTAGTGGAAAAGGAAACACGTCATATTTTTATTTCCTTATTTCTTGTACAAGGCAGGGGGTGGTATGGGGTTTACTCCTCTTTTACAACAACTGTACATATCTCACAAATTACATGAAGCTAAAAAGTCTAGGAAATTCTTTTCTAAAAAGTCTTGGGTTTCCCATGTAGCTTCATCTTCAGTGTGTTGGTTCCGTTGTATCTTATAAAATCTGAGAGTTCTTCTTCGGGTAACCCTATCCTTTTGATCCAGGATTCGAATAGGATGTTCTGAATATGTTAAGTCTGGTTCCAAGGTAACAACCGTCACTTTAATGGTTCGATCTGGAACCCGAAGACACTTCTTCAATTGGGACACATGGAACACATTGTGCACTGCAGACAATGTTTCGGATAGTTGAAGTCGGTACGCCACTGGTCCACATCTTTGAAGGATTGGAAATGGACCAATGTACCGGGGTGCAAGATTTTCTTTTACCCCGAAACGAGATACACCCTTCATTGGTGATACTTTTAGATACACATAGTCTTCAACTTGAAAGTACAAGGGTTGGCGTCGTTTGTCTGCATAACTCTTTTGTCGAGCTTGTGCTTCTTTCAAATTATGTATAATTCGTTGAACTTTTTCTTCCATTTCTTTTACCATATCAGGCCTGAAGAACCACTTTTCTCCCGGTTCAGACCAGTTTAATGGAGTACGACACCGTCGTCCATATAAAGCTTCAAAGGGTGCCATCTTGATGCTCTCTTGATAGATGTTGTTGTATGAAAACTCCACCAATGGTAAACATTCATCCCATTTTTGTGGGAATTCCAGAACACATGCCCGTAACATGTCTTCAAGTATTTGGTTCACTCTCTCAGTCTGCCCACTGGTTTGAGGATGATAGGCCGAACTGTGAAGCAAATTAGTACCCAGGGACGTATGCAGTACTTCCCAAAACTTGGATACAAATTGTGGTCCACGATCTGACACTATGGTATTTGGAACTCCGTGCAGACTAAGAATACGAGTAATATATAACTGAGCATAGACAGCAACTGGGTGATCTGTCTTGACGGGCAGAAAATGGGCTATCTTGGTAAGTCGGTCAATTATAACCCAAATAGAATCAAACCATTTTGCTGTCCTGGGTAATCCCACAATAAAGTCCATGCTAATGTCCTCCCATTTCCAAGTCAGCATAGGCAAAGATGGCAGTGGACCAACAGTTTTCATGTGTATGGCCTTGACACGCCTACAGGTGTCACATTTTGCCACATAGCGTGCAATTTCAATATTCATCTTTGTCCACCAATAATGTTGCTTTAAATCATGATACATCTTAGTGCTTCCGGGATGGATGGAATATCGACTAAGATGTGCTTCATCCAAAATTTGCTGGCGAACATCATCATCTTTAGGCACAACTATATGGTTATTAAACCATATTATGCCTTGATCATCTTTTCTGAAATAGTTTGCTTTACCGGCTTTTATTTTCTCATGAATATGTCTCATGCCCTTATCACTTATTTGTGCATCAATAATCCTTTGCAGAAGAACCGACTCAAGCTTCAATTGGTTTAAGATTCCATGTTGAATCATTCCCAGGTTCAATTTCTCCATTTCTTGGCATAATGTGATGTCAGAAGTCTTTACTGTGAGACAATGGCAGGAAGCCTTGCGACTTAGTGCATTTGCCACCACGTTGGCCTTGCCTGGGTTATAATGAATTTCTAATTCATAATCCTTAATCAGCTCAAGCCATCTCCTCTGCCTCATATTTAGTTCTGACTGGGTAAAAATGTACTTCAAACTTTTATGATCTGTATATATATGGCTGATATTTCCCAGCAGATAATGACGCCATATTTTAAGGGCATGAACCACAGCAGCTAACTCTAAGTCATGAGTTGGATAATGTTCCTCATGCCGGCGTAGCTGCCTTGAAGCATATGTTATAACTCGTCCTTCTTGCATTAAGACACATCTGAGGCCACTGCCTGATGCATCACAATACACATCAAAAGGCTTTTCATTGTCTGGTTGAGCCAATACCGGAGCAGTGGTCAATAATGCCTTCAGCTGCTCGAAGGCTTCGTTGCATCTTAAGGACCAGTTAAATTTTGTATCATTCTTCAATAGACTTGTGATTGGCTTCACAAGTTTGGAGAAATCCGGGATAAATCTGCGGTAATAGCCAGTCAGTCCGAGGAAAAAATATCCTTGACCTTGCTGGGATCAACCGCAATCCCCTTTGCAGATAGTACATGTCCCAGAAATTGGATTTCCTCCAGCCAAAACGTGCACTTGCTGAATTTAGCATATAGTTGATGTTCCCTTAAGCGCGTTAATACGATCCATAGATGTTGAACATGCTCCTCTTCATTCTTGGAATAAATCAAGATATCATCAATGAAGACCACCACAAATTTGTCCAACTCGAGCATAAATATCGAGTTCATCAGATATGTGAAATGGGCAGGAGCATTCGTTAATCCGAAAGACATAACCAAATATTCGAATAATCTGTACCGCGTAGTAAAGGTGGTCTTGGGTATATCTTCAGGTCGGATACGGATCTGATGATAGCCCAACCTGAGGTCAATTTTGGAAAATACCCGAGCTCCAGTAAGCTTATCGAACAAGATATCGATCCAGGGAAGAGGGTACTTGTTCTTGATTGTGACCTCATTAAGGGGTATATAGTCCATGCACATTCGAAGTGTTTGATCCTTCTTCTTGACAAAGATTGCGGGACATCCCCAAGGTGACGAACTGGGCCGAATGAATCCCTTCTCCAGTAGATCTTGTTATTGAGTCTTGAGCTCTGCCAACTCATTTGGAGGAATTCGGTATGACCTTCTAGAAACAGGAGTTGTACCAGGCTTTAGTTCAATCACAAACTCTACATCTCTTTCGGGAGGTAATCCAGGCAGGTCTTCAGGAAAGACGTCCGGAAACTCACACACTACCGGGATGTCTTGGATTTCTGGTATGCTAGCTTCATAGACTCTGCCAAATGGTTTATCTGGAATAGCTACAGGGATGGACAAAAGAACCTCTTCATGGCCATAGCTCAACCTGATGGTTCTTAAATCAGTGTTGAGGATAGCTTTATGCTGGGCTAACCAATTCATGCCCAGAATTATATCTATATCCTGGCCTTTCAGAACAATCATATTGGTGGGAAAGTCCCGTTCAGCCAATGTTACGGGAACATGGAAAGCCACTTCTTTAGGGCTAGTTTGGCAACCCAGTTTTTCCATGGGATTTCCAATTTCCCAAGGGAAAATAAACTAATTTCCCTTGGGAAAATGAAAAACCTGTGGGAAAATGAGGTTCCCAAACAAGCCCTTAGTCAATATTTGTCCCCCAGGTGAATGAATAATAAACCCTTCCCTTGATTTAATGCAAGGAATGAAATATTTTTCCACAAACTTCTTGCTTATGAATGTATGTGAAGCACCAGAATAAAAAAGAATGACTGTTGGGTGATTGGCCACAAGAAACGTACCCATCATAACCGGCTCTCCCTTCGGCGTAGTGGCCACTTGAGTGTAATATATTCGCCCAGTCTTCTTAATATTCTTGCCCAATGAATTATTCGCCATGTTTCACTTGCATTGATTTGAGCTCCCTGAGTTCTGCTAATTGTTGGATTTGTTCTGCCTCGGATATGGGCAGTCTTTGATAAAATGTCTATACTTCCCACAATTGAAGCAGCCAGTTGAGGAGCTAGGGAGGGCGGGGAAACGAGCACCAGGGGCACTCGGCTAATTTGTTGAAGTGGGGGCAGTGGCAGGGCGAATGAAGATAGGCTGTTTAAATGGGTAGGAGGGTGGACGAGGTGAAGAACGGTTTTGATTGAAAGGTCGGATTACCAACCTTGGTCGCTTTTCAGGCCCCTGATTGGACCTGTCACCTCCGAATCCCTTCGATTTTCTTGGGCCGGTGTTCTTAACTTCTACTGCCAGCGCTGTGCTGACAACCCTGCTGTAGGAGAGATCTAGGCAGGTGGCCATCTTTCTTTGAAGCCAATCATTGAGGCCTCTCATGAAACAATTCCTCTTTTTCAGGTCAGTATTTACTTGATCAATTGCATACTGGGATAAATGATTAAATTGTTGAGATATTGCATGACAGTATCTCCCCCTTGCTTGAGTCGCATGAATTCCTCCTGTTTCATGTGTAGCACTCCTTCTGGAATATAGTGCTCACAAAATGCCAACTTAAATTCATCCCACGTGACCTGTTGTCCGGTAGGTTGAATGGCCACATAATTTCCCCACCAAGTACTGGCAGGGCCTCTTAATTGCTGAGCAGCGAACAACGGCTTCTGGGTTTCGGTGCAGCAGCGGATGAGTCCAAATTTTTGTTCTATAACCTGTACCCATTCGTCGACTTCCAAAGGGTCTTCGGCTTTAACGAAGAGTGGAGGACGGGTTTCAGAGAAGTCCAGGTACGAAGTCTCACGTGGTCCCTGGGGAGGAGCCCTTCCGCCTTGTTGCTGGAACTGGTTACCCACCATTTCGCGTAAAAAGTGGGTGTTGTCGGCGGTCGCATTGACCAAGGCAGTGATAGCCTCAGCCAACGTTGGCGGTACAGGCAGTGGATTGGGCGTGTCTTCCCTACCACAGGAAGTACCAGCGCCGTCATGCGCATGAGTCCTTGATGGCATCTGAGGCAAAGAAATATTTGGGAAATATAACATGCCGATACACACCATCATTTTACATTACCAAGATGTAATGATATAGACTCATATGTACAACATGACTTCATTACCTATTTTACATTAGTATTATATCTAAACTATACTACTCTAGCTTTTATCGTCCTTGGTTGCTTTACTCTCTGTTGTAGGGGAACGTTCGTCAGCCAGGTTCATAGAAGGAGGGTGTTTAAAAAGGTCCAATTCCCCACCAAGTCCTTCACCTGTTGTTCCTGAGGGTCCGGCTCCCATTCCAACAGGGTCAGCAGGCATGTCTGGGTGCAGTCGCGAATAGAGTACATGGACCTCCTCATGTAAAGTATTGCAATACACCTGCAAGTTGTTAAGGGCCGAACTAAGCTCTGCCACACGAGCATGAGCTTTGGCTTCCCGGTCCCAAGCAATCGAACGTGAATTGACAGCCCAATCGATTGCCAAATCCCGTTCAGCAAGTTCATCTTGCAGATGTCTGACGTCAACTCTCAGCTCATTCATCTGCTGACCATCTTCTGCCCACACCCTGTTTCGGTGACGCAACTCCGTCCGAAGCTGCTCCACTTGGGCTTCTAAGTCTCTGATGGGGTCGTTACTATCGCTGCTGCTCCCTTCATGTCTTGGAGCCAGCTGATGCCGAGGTACGCCAATAGGTCCGGTGGACCTACACGCAGTTTTCCTCGTACGCGGCGACATATCTCCATAAGGGGGAAAACTTATTAGTATAGTTTTAAAATATGATGCATGCATAATTACGGAATCAATTCGTTGATTCACAACCTCCTATACATTGCACTTTGTTACCTGGTCTTATAGAAGAAGTACTCAGAAAGTGGCAAGGTGAGAATGAAAGAAATTTTCTTGGATAAGGATTTGAAAATTCTTTTTGAAATGCCTCATAATATCTGAAGAGATGGGCTTCGCTCTGATACCAGCTGTGATGGAACCTCCCAAGTTATTAGGCCCACCTACAGTTGTCCTTGTCTAACAGACTTTAGACAATCCTATAGATGCACATAATTACTTGACAAGTTTTGTATATGTATCCTTTTCCTTTCCCAAGAGCGTTTCACCCTTCACGCAGATATTACAACACATCGGAGGAACGAATAAGCGGAAGCAATTACAGTAACTTAATTTACATTAAAATATAGAAAGAGTGATATTATTACAGACCAGTGGTATATGAGTGCAGAAGTATTATTATTATTACAAACCTGGGAGGCAAAAACCCCTCCCGCTTAAAAGTATAATGTTTTTAAAAGGACAACATCCTCTCGGGACTTCACTCTTGAGCTTCTTCCTTTGGCACCACCTTAGAGCAAAAGCAACAAAAGTTTGCTGCTTCCTCACCTACAACAACATGGGTTCGAAAACCCTGAGTACGAAGTGTACTTTCGCAAGTCTTACCCGTCAAAATAAAAGACTCTCAAGGATATGCTGGCTTGAGGTTGGTCAAGGTAAGGCTTAATCAAGAATCAAGACTTTGTTTGCAAAAATGCTTACTAATAGTGGATCCTTAAAATCTAGTTTTATTAGCAAGTTAAGTCGTTACCTGAATCTAGAGTTCTTTCTACCCTAGTTCAAGCACTTGGCCTATACTAGCCATCCTTTTATCATCACTTTAAGTTCATTGGATTTCTACGTGTAAGTCAGTGACCAAGTCTTCATGTCCGAGAAGTAACGGCGATCCAAATCGATTAATGCCCAGCTGGGGATCTCCAATCACACGACATATGTAGCACTTAACCCTTGCATATGTCAACTCGCCACCGGGGTTCTTAAGACCATATCAGGTTCACGCCAACCGAGAGCACAGATACACCACTGTCCAGCCTCTTGCCACGGAGGGTACACGCTACTCTCGCCATCTCTCCACTCCCATTGCGTGTTGTCTTATTCTGGTATTAGTCTGCCCAAAGCAAAGCTTACCCATGATAAGGCATGTGACTAGTTAAAGGGTCCTCGGTCAGCAGGCCCACATCGAGCACGGTCCTTAATTGACTCAGACGGAGACACTACACCGAGACTCTCTTCTCGTGCAAGTCACCTGCCCGGTCTCAGCTTTATCATTTTAGACCCAAAGTTTGGTACCTGTCAGAGGTACATCTTTTCTGATGTTGAACCCATCATGGCCATGATGGATCCACCATCAAGTTTTATTTTTTGAAAACATCCCATCCCATTTGAAGCATCATCTTTTGTCAAAACAAAACATTTTGTTTTTCTAGAGCAAGACTAAGCATCAGAAAAACATTTCTATAAAATAGGTGATCAAGGAAAGGTAATCAATTCTCCAAGGAAGGAAATGCATCAATTGTTTAGCACACAACTCCTATCACCTAATGCACCAAGCAAGTGAGAAAGATTTTAAAATAGCAAGGAGGTGGCAAATGCACCGGGGCTTGCCTTGGGTTATAAGAGAGTTGGGCTCTGCTCCACAAATATCGAAATAAAAGCAGTTCCCGGCAGGTGGGTCTTCAGGTGGTGGTGGTGGAACTCCTTCTTCAACCACTACTTCTTCCCCGTTCTCTATATATAATCATATATAACCATGAATGCTTATGAAAATGCAGTAATGGAAAAGGTTTATCAAGTTGTATTTTGAATACAACTTTCCTTCATGGTACTCCAGGAAACTAGGGTTTTTGGAGTCAGTATTCTATTTTAGGGGGCAGATATTACCTAGAAGACTAGGGTCTTGAGGTTTAGGTAACAAATATTATCCAAATCAAATCATACTTCACCCAAGGTTTCTAAATATCATTTTAAGCTTGTCCAAAAAGTTTGGTGAATTTTGGAGTTACTAATTAATTTCTAAAATTCCATAGGTATAGGTTTAAGCCCTTTTAAATACTAAAAAATTCCTTGTTTGTACTAAAAATCTTGGAACTATTTTTATTAAATACTATATAAATTTAGAAGTCTAACAAAATTGGTCTTATATTTTTAGCGTTTTTATACAATTTTCTAGGAATTCTCTAATCCTAGCAGAAAAAGAAAAAGAGAAACTAATGAACAGTATTGGGCTCAATTCAGCCCAAGTCGGCTTGCAGAAGGGAGAACACGCGCGCGCCCACGCCCGCATTGTAAATTTTGCGTAGAGGACCTTGGAGATTTGAATAACTTGAAAAGGGGTCGTGACACTATTTCTCTGAGTCACTGATAATTGCACCGAGACCCTCACACTTCTATTCCTTCACAACCCGCGATCCCCGACAGCGAACAGCGACAGATTGAGCTTCAGCGAGCTCGTACTGGCCGGAATGGGCAACGAATAGGGCTCTAGCTTGGCTGACACTTAATTTAACCCCTAACAATCATTTCCCCTCAACTAATTTCAAGGTTCGAGGCCTC
Organism: Zea mays; assembly: GCF_902167145.1. Lineage (NCBI taxonomy): Eukaryota > Viridiplantae > Streptophyta > Magnoliopsida > Poales > Poaceae > Zea > Zea mays. The sequence goes on from NC_050101.1 coordinate 24,207,724, forward strand.
ATTCTCTCCGTCCACGATGCCCATGCGATTAACGGACAATTCGACGCGTTCTCCGTGATCCTATGGGTTCTAGGTTAATCGGCCGGGTCAGGGAGTATCAAGGGCACATCAGTGTACTGAAACGAGTGAACAGAGAGCATGAACGGACCTGAAGCGCACTGGCCACGGTGAGAGCCTTTTCACAGCGGCGGAAAACCGATTTGGGGGAAGTTTCAAATTGGCGAGCTCTGATGGATGATTTGAGGCACGAGTTGATGGATTGGGTGCTTTACTACCTAGCGGAGCCGACGGCATGCTCAATTTATAGGATCCCTGAGCGGTGGCCCGTGAATTTGAGATGGCGCGGTGGCGGTCGAAGAGGGAAGGAGCTACTGGCGCAAGCAATTCGTGGATGTTACCGTGGCAAGACCAGCGGCGACAACCTGGCTATCTAAGGTGGCTTAGTGTGACGTGGTAATTAGCCTGAGGCGTGGAGCAACCGTGGTGAAAGGCGCAAACTCCGGTGATGGCCGCTTGGCCACGTCGCCGGCGCAAGTGGGCAAGAGACAGAGCGGCCAAAGTGTCTTGTGTTCATCCTCGACGAGATCTTTTCACCGCCGAGCGTAATTCGCTCACCCGAGGCACTAATCACGACGACCGGTGCGAATCCGGGCAGAGGGGTCGCCGGCGGCGATATTCTCCGAACCTGTCATATTTGTGTGGCACTGTACCATCGGAATCCTTATTCAGAGCGCCTGACAGACAGAATTGCAGTGCCCAGATCTCAGATTTTTGTGTGAGAACTTGCTAATTCATCTGTAACAAACTTGTAGATCTATATACCAGTTACAATTCTGCTATAGGGATCTTGCTCATTTGCTTATTCCCTTGCACAAGAATCGAGCCCAAAGTTCCTCAGAACTCAATGTCAGTCAGTATCCAGTTTCAGGGGGGTTAGACAGCCAGACTTTAGGGCTAGTTATCTCCAACTTTTGTGTGTCAACAATGCTTAATCACTTAAGCAAAGTTGTGCTCCTATCTTAGCTTTACAAGTTTTCTATATTGACTTAGGGCAGAATCCCAATGGATTGAGAGATAAAGAGCTCTAAAGTTGATCCCACTCAACTAAACTTCAGACTTAGCCACATATGATTCATAGGGTACTTTTGCAAATAGGTCCAAATTCCATAACTTGATTTGCAAATCCACAAAGGTGTGAACCATATGATTTGAGGTGCCCTAATACCTTGGTTTTTGCACTTTGGTCCAAAAGTGTACAAAATTTACACATAGGCCCCTAGGGTTTTAATTCAGGGTTTTCCAGGGGTCTTTTTAGGGTTTTAACATATTTAGGGTTTTGGTGCTATCAAAGTTCACTAAATGTGATATCTTATGATCATTTCTAATAAGTTTTGAGATTTTAACTTGTTTGGGCTTCATTGTCACTCATAAGCCTAGTTTAGGGTTAAGTACTCTACCCTAGGGTTTCGCACATACCAAGTCACACCAATACAACTTATTTGAAATTTTTGCCTAGTGAATGCACTCTAAGTGTAACAGACACATGATATGCTAATGTTCATGATGTTATGCTCAAGTTTTAGTGATAGTAACACCAGGGGGTGTTACAGCATACTTAAAATCATTAACTTAAATAGGATAATAAATAATAAATTAATAATATATTTTTTATGATCGGTAATTTTTGGATTGTTGCAAATTTGAAATTGAAATACTAAATTCGAAATTTGAAAATAAAATAAAACTGGAAATAGAAAGGGAAGAACTCACCTGCTATTGGGCCAAAAGCCACGGACGTGTGGCCCATTTATTCCTGTGCGGCCCGTTCCCCTCACACCTGCACTCAGCCAACCTCACGCCCTCCCCTCAATCACAGTCTTGGGGGTCCTAACCATCAGTCCCCAGTCGTCCTTCCTGCACCTAGGGATGGCAGTGGGTACGGATATGGGTAAATAACCGGTACGGATATGGTGGAATTTCATATCCGCGGGTACGGGTATGGATACTATACGGTATCCACGGGTAATAATTTCGCGGGTATGGATATCTGCTATCCATATCCGTCACCCGATTGGCATATGACATGTGGACCTAGACATGGCTGCATCCCAGATTCTAGTGCCAGCGGCTAGCCCCCCAACAGCCCAGCGGCCCAGCTCGGCAGCTCCCCAGCCCCAGCCTCCTGCAGTCCTGCAGTCCTGCGTCCTACCTTAGTGCCTCCCAGGTCCCCGCGGTGGCGGCAGGCTCCCAGTCCTAGATGGTCACCAGATCTCAGCGACCTAGGTTCGTCCGACCGTCCCATGCACCCAGTGGCCCGTTGCCCTCTCGGTCTCGGTCTCTCACTCTCTCTTGTGTCTTGTGCTCCCAGTTCTAAACCCTAGCCACCAAACCAAGCGTCCGATTGCTGTTCTCCAATCTCCAGTTCTCCACGCAATGCAAGAAGCCAGCGGGGCACCAACGTGAGCAGCCGTCGCCCCTTAGGCCAGCCGAGTGGGGCGCCAGGCGCCGTTGCACCGAGCTGAGCGGAGAGTGGAGCAACTGCACCGAGCGACTAGCGGGGCACCGATGCGCCATGCGCCGAGCACCTGAGTGGCCAGCGGAGTGTCGAGCACTCGTCTTCTCTAGTAAATTAAACTGGCTTGGATAAATTTGAGTTTCGATTTGGATTTTTGGACAGATTGCTTGTAGGGATTTGAAAAGATTACTTGTATGGATAAATGGATTTTGTTTGTGCAGATTATGATGTCAACTCCCAACGAAAGTAGCAACCCTCAATATCAACCTCCCTCATCTCAAGCATCTGTTGAGGGTGGAAGTGGGCTTCCAGAGAATGTGATTAATGTTGAACAGGATGGTGATGAGGATGATGAAGTAGAAGTAGAAAAAAATGGGAGAAAAATAAAATTGAAATCTGCAGTGTGGAATGAATTCAAGAGGGTAAAAGTTTGAGATGTTTGGAAGGCAAAATGTAATTATTGTTCAAAGAAGCTTTCGGGTGTAACAAAGAATGATACATCTCATTTGAAAGCCCATCTAGAGACATGCATCTATCGAAAGAGGAATCCTAGAGATAAGGTGCAAAGCTCTATGAGGTTCACATCTAGTAGCGAATAAGGACAAGTGTCGATTGAGAAGTATGTTTTCGACCAAGATGTGGCGAGAAAGGCCCTTGCAGAAATGGTTGTTTTGCATGAATATCCATTGTCCATTGTGGATCATGTTGGTTTTATAAGGTACTCAAGTGCTCTTCAACTGATCTTTTATATGCTTAATCATGGTTAAGAGGGAATAAACCCCTATTAAAAAAATTCAAATAAGGCATCAGCATGTTGGAGTTTTGTTTGGTTGTGCACTTAATAAAAGAACAATAGTATGAATAAAATGTAATGATAATGGGATGAGTGTTGGGGACTTGTTCTCAAATGCTATGAATTAAGAACAAGGCAACATAAAATGTTAAATATTAATGCCATTCGTCCGCTGAAGAATTATCTCCCCAAGGATTTAATGGACTTCGGACGAAGACCACGAGTAGAATATCACGAAGGTTACACCTTCGTGATTAGACTTACAAAATAATGCGAAGTAATATATAAAACATGAAACATTGAAGTTAAATATATCAGAGATAGATAACATCATTCACATATTTTATTATATGAATCTAAAATGTCAGAACATAATGTTTAGGTACATTTATACCTTTGCCTTGACAAATAATAATTCCCGAGCGATGCGTTTGCAATTACAGGAATGCGTGAACAGTAAAGGAATACTGTTCACTATTTATAGACACAGGACACAACCTGTAAGGAATTACAATTATGCCCCTTATAAAAGTTTACAACAATGACTCAGACCCTTATGGACTAAAAGGTCATTCTATCTTTAAGTCGGTTTGATCCTTCATCTTCGGATATGTTATAACACCGAAGCTTCATGAGTGGTAGCTTCGGTCATCATGTATAAGCAGCTTTAGCCGAAGCTGTTTCTTCCTGCAGGACCTTCGGCGACGAAGCATGGTCCCAACAATGAGGATTTAAAGTAAACCCTAATTCGAAATTTGATTTGAAAATGGAAAAGGAAGAGAGAGATATTATAAAATATAAAACAAAATTTACAAAAATATGAACCCAACCATACTGGTATGATTAAAGTTTACCTTTAATTTGGGTACTAAATTCACATTCATATTTGAAGTTCAAATTGGGAATTTAAAATAAAATGAAGAGGAAAACCAGAAAAAGAAAAGGAAAAAACCAAACTCCTTAACTGGGCCGCCAGGGGGGAATTTTGGCCCAAAGCCTTTTATCCCTCACGCGCTCCTGACCCTACCACCTGCGCCGCGGTCGATCGACTGGCAGGCGGGCCTGGTTCAGCAGTCACCTCCACACGCAGGGCCTGGCGCGCGGGTCCCTACGGTCAGTCGCGAGCCCACCTTCCCCTTTCTTCGCTCGCTGGCACGCAACGGCCGCCGCGAGAACTCCGGAACTGGCAGACGTGCTGACCACCCTCGAACTTTGTCCGCGTCGTATAATAGCACCCTGGACCCATCCGCACCGGTCCATAACCTGGAGACCCTAGCTGCATCATAAAGCCGAGAGAAAAAGAGAAGAAGAGTTCCGCGCCGCCGCGGGCTCGATCTACCGTCGTCGGTGGATCCTTTCTTGCCATTCAATGAGCACTACGAGAGGGTCAGGGGCTTACGCAAAACATCAGGAAGCCGTCTGTGGCGCTGGCGGGCGGGATCGTCAACTGAACACCCGCGTATTGCTCGCCTGAGTCAGAAGAACTCGGCGATCCGTCGGTGCTCCGTGGCCAACCCTCCTCGGTGCTCCAATCTCCAGTAAAAACTCCCCTACAACGTTCGCCGCCCCTTCAGCTACGTTGTTCACCATTTAGATTTTAGAATAGCGCGCTAGGGCGTAGTTTGGATACGGGCGGCAATGGCACCGCGTGGGGAGCTTCGCCCCGCCGCCGGATATGATTTTGAACGGTTCAGATTAAACTAGCGTACCGCTTCGCCTAGGCCTCATTTCGGCCGTTGATCATCTGATGTGTGGTCTGGGGGCAGATCACATATACATTAAACCTGGGTCGTAGATCTCACATCATGTGCTCGTCATCACGTACCGGTTCGGTTAGACATGATCTAATCCTAGCCGTCAGTTTGAATCGGACGGTCCGGATCGGGTGCTCCCCCTCGGTCGCGTGTATTTTATAAAACAACCCTCGTGGATCCACAAAACCAACCCATAGTCCAGCTCGGGTAAGGCTGAGTCTGGGATTTTTGCAAGTTAAACCCCGAACTTCTCTGTATAGTGCGCCTAGTCCATGAAGTTAGGAAATCAGATAAATGGATTTAGAAAATGTTTTTAATGTAAAAATAATTGCTAGAATTTGTATAAGCCATAGAAAATTCATACTTAGTCCAAATTAATCCATTCTAGTTCCTATAATTTTGTAATATTATTGTTTATCAAATAGTACCACTCTTTTGACATGAAAGCCATATTAAAATTTATCTCAAGCACATGAAACCTTTGGAAATTCATAACTTAAAATCCATAACTCCAAAATTAATGATCCTTGTTCCTATGATCTCGTTATGCAGCGTAGAATATTATCATGCATTATGTTCTATGGTTTGGTGTGATGTTAATTTTTGCTATACTATGTATGTTTGTATTGATGCGAGTAGACGAGCAAGCCACAGAGGATCCAGGGGTTCAGCAGGTGGAGACTGCTGAGCAGGAGCTCGTTGAAGGCAAGTTGTGCCCTTGATCACTTCTTTTTACCCAGTCATGTTCTTATTAATCATAATGATCAGCATAGGTTGATTTTGATGGGACCCAATAGGTTACCCTAGTTTGGCTATCTTTATACCTTATTTTACCACTGAATTTTTGGGTAGTACATGCTATTGCTTTATGTGGTTTTGGATATGGAGATATACATTATTCATGCTCACACTTTTATTATCAGTTTATTATTTACTGTTCATGATAAGATCATTATGTTAATTGGAACATGGAGAACCACTCGAGAAAACAGTGCTACCACAAGGGTGGTATGAGACGCCCTTAGCTAACTAACTAGGAAAGCTAGTGGAGGACTACCTTACCCGATAGGGGCAAGGGAGTAGGGGAGTGGTCAGTGTAGGGAGGTCCTTGGGTTGATTTTGCTGCGATGGCGGTCAGGCGAGGGATCCCTGCACTGGAGCTTCCTAGAAACTGTAGTAGGTTTTCTGAAGCTAGTGGAACTTTGTAAAGGCCTCGTAGTGGAACCCTGCCTCGCTTCCTTGGTAGAGGTGTATGGGGTCTGATCAACCCTGTGGCAAATGGGTAACACGACTTATGGGTAAAGATGTGCAACGTCTGCAGATGTAAAACTGGTATACTAGCTATGCTCACGGTCATGAGCAGCTCGGACACTCACATGATTAATTTATGGAATTAAATTCAATTTGTCATTTGTATCGTATTAGGATTGTTCTATTATTACTTTTACTTATTATTACTGTGGTTTGGTATTTACTTACACTTAGTAACTGCTAATAAAGTTTTGACCAACATATAAAAGCAATGCTCAGCTTCAGCCTTTATTATATTGATTTGACTTACACTTCACATGAACTCCCACCTTTGGCGAGTTCATGCACATTATTCCCCACAACTTGTTGAGCGTTGAACATGTGTTAGCTAACCCTTGCTGTCTCACACGCCCCCCCCCCCCCCACAAAAGAAGAACAGGTGGTCGAAGAGGAGCCGCCTAACAGTGAAGCTTACGACTTGATCTAGGTGGCGTCTCCGAGTCAGCTTTGTGGCGTCAGGGAAATAATATTTAGTTCGCTTTATTTTATCATATATTTTGTAAGACTTCCGCTATGTAATAAGTACATTTATGATATTTATGATATTTATCTCTATGCACTCTATTATTATATGTGTTGTTCTTCCTTGGCGCACATATGAGACGCACCGGCTTTATCCCTTAAATCCGGATGTGACACTCACGGTCAAGAGCGACTCAGGACTCTCGCGTGATTAATTTATGGAATTAAACTTAATTTGTCATATGCATTGCATCGCGGGTGTTGTTATCAATTGTGGTCTCTTATTTAATTGGGTTGGTAACTACTTATACTTAGTAACTGCTAATAAAATTTTGACCAACTTAAAAAGCAATGCTCAGCTTTAACCATCTCCTTTGGTAAGCCTTACACTTCACATGAGCTCCCACCTTTGGTGAGTTCATGCATATTATTCCCACAATTTGTTGAGCGATGAACGTATGTGAGCTCACTCTTGTTGTACTCACATTCCCCCTAGGTCAAGGACAGGTACTACAAAATGAGGAACATGAAGGATGTCACAATGAGTTTGTGAGGGGTCTAGGCCATCGTCTCCTAGTCAACTATGGTTGCTGGATCGTTGTCTTTGTATGATGTAATTATTTATCTATTTTTTATAGAACTCCATTACATGTTAATGATGTGACATTCGTTTCTGTACCATGAGTCATCATATGTGTGAGACTTGATCCTAGCACACATGTGAATCGCGCTCGGATTTGGCCCCCTAATCTAGGTGTGACAGTCGGTGATGATGACGTCGACCAAGCATTCCATCATTTTCAAAGGGATTCTCATCAGATCCTTCCTCACGATCACGGTCTTGAAACTCCTCATCTTCAAATCTTACTCGGTGTCCGTGTGCATGACGCCTTCCACACAGATTATTGAAATCAGCACGGCGACCATCACCATAACCTCTACAAACATCGCCGAAGGGGTCGAATTCATGGCCAAAACCAGAATTCTCATCTTCGGATTCTTCTCTGTAAAATTCTTCTAGATCGCGATGATGTAGCCTTCGACCTCATGTCGTGGGTAGACATTCATTAAACATCCTTTCCATGGCCTACACGAGTGAGTCAGCCATGTGATGCAGTTCAGCCGGAGAGACAGGGGGCTCTCTATCTCCATGGTTTCCACCGTGAACACTCGAATTGGATCATACAATGTTAGATGGATGCAAAAAATAGAATATGAAAGTATTTGTAGAACACTCAATCTCACCTCTTACTTAACCAAGCTCTTTCCTGATCTCTAGGACCATGATGGTGCTAGTGTGACAGCTTCGACAGAGGTGGTAGAGCGGTCGAAAGGATCACAAGTCGAACGTCTTGGTTCAGGTTTTTAGTGGAGCTATAGGAGGCAGAATAAGGTGGGTTGTGGTACTATCAACCAAGTCTGTTGATGTGCTAAAAAGATATGAAATTGTTGCTAGAAGGATTATCACTAAATCAATGTATACAGAATTTTTCAGCAACACACTGCAACACAATCCCCTTTCAAATTTTTTCACTTCCTTTTTTTACTTGTTTCTCTTCTTTTTCTTTCTTTCTCTCTTTCTTATAACACTAACGGGGTGTAGAGATCAAATGCAATGCCACAATACGAATATGATGGTGATAACTAGCAACTTGAGGAACTCAAACGACACAAGGTAACAGTACCGCCAAATGGCTATAGGTTTTTTGTGGCTTTGGACTATAGGACAAAACAAAATATAAGATGAATGAACACTATGATAAATAAGTGGATGACAGTAGGACCTACCGTTACAACGAAAGCTTTGATACCAGATGATAGTGTGGCCCGATCTTTACGACAGTAGATTGATAAATAGGATGGTTGGATATAAAAGTAACAGAATAACAAGGTAAATTTGCTAAGAACAGCGGGTAACCGACTATATACCTGATCAAGGCCGGAGGTGACCAAGCGACGGGGAGAGGGAGACCGAAACCGGGTAGATTTCGACTCGATCTCCAAACAACCGGAGAACCACAACCGGATCTAATCCACAAAATGCGAGGCAGCCATACTGGAACTCGCAAGGCACGGACTAGTGGATTCCAGAGGAATCTCTTCACATGTCCAGGAGAACAAGAAAGAACAGGGGTAGAGTAAAAACTCAGCAGCTCGGCTGCGCTAATCACTTATATTATCAAATCATCAATGGTTATCAAAAGTTCTCTTACATCATAGACATATGGGGTATTTATACTAGTAACAATCATCCTTATATAGGTATAAACACGAAAATAAAGTATTTTAACGTGCTAATGTGAAGGGGCCTCTTCGGGAGATCTCCAGAGCTAAATTCTGTGTGACTGTTTGACTTCTGCGTAGACTTCAGTATTTCGATAATAACTTCTCCTAGGAGTCTCCAAATGGTGTGGGGCTGGATGCGTTGGACAGCTCACTTGATAAGATTTCTCACCATGTATAGCATGCCTAATGAAACTTCATAGAATGATGCATTTTAATATGGAAATTTGGTCATCAAGCAGAATGTTGACCTTCTGACCAGTCAGCACTAAAGTAGGTCGGTCGCCTTGCTAGATGATCCAATTAAGTCGGCCTTAAAAGCATTGGAAACTAGACTTCAAGAGCTTTCTAAAATATACTGATGGACCTTCATAGCTTTTGGGAATCAAAAGATATGATTGTTTCTTTTGGACGGTTCTATTACGTTGGACTGAGTCGAACATAGCTCTTTTCTCTATTTCGCCCTTGATATGTTTTGCCCTTCCTCTTTGGTGAACTTAAACAATATTAACATACATGACTTAGGTACCATAAAGTTCTCATTAGTGTTTAATTAAAATTCATAAAGTAGCACGTGAACCTCTTGTTGTATCTTTTTTGCTCGGCTTCTAGTGATAGGTCCAGTAGAAATGATCAGCAAGGTTGACGATACTGGTATGGTCACATCAGATGGTCAACCCACCTACAAATGGTGGCCAATGGACCCAAGTTTTTATGTGAGTCCCATCACGGTCTTCTCTTCTTCATGCGAAGTGTGAATCCATATAAAAACTTTTTTGTTTAATGTTTTTTGTTGGCAATTTTATAATTTACTAGAACCACAAAGTAAATTTGGTATTAGGGTTAATATTGTTGTGAAATAACGCTTTGAGCAACCCCATCCTTTCATGTAACATCCAATCAAGAGATGATCTCATGAGTTGATTGTAGAAATTACTATTATGATTAGACACTTAAACATCTCATTTGACAGCTACATCACTGAAAATGTGCTTATTTATTAATGAAAAGGAACATGTTCAACATACCCTTTTCACATGTATATATTCCAACATAATTAAATGAAACACAGTTTTTCGATCTTTTTTGTTCCATTTACATTTATTTTTAATAAATATTAAGTGGCACGCACAATGGAAAATATTATACTATGAAAATGTCACAAAATCAAGTAATAAATAGCATTCATAACAAGCGCCGACTGCCATTAGGCTTTGTTCGGTTATTTCAATTCCATGTGTGTTGAGCTGCAAAATGAGCGGCGGACGGTCCGGCCCTAAGGCCGGACGGTCCACGCGTGCGCAGCGCAGATTAGGGTTCCAAGTTTTGTGCTACGGTTGTTAGCTAGATTCGCGGAATTAGCTCAGAAATTAGTTTGTAAAGGGTCCAGCCCCCCTCCTCTATAAATAGAGAGGTATACGGCTGATTTGTAATCATCAATCGAATCAATAACACTTCTATTTCGCATTTATTTCCTAGGAGTAGTTCTAGTCTAGTTCTAGTTTAGCCTTCCAATCCCCAAATTCTTCGCTTCTCTTCGACTCTATGTCGATTAGAGGAGTCTAGGTCGGCCTGCCGAGCCTAGACAACTCCTAGGATCTCTCCTCCCCGACGGGGTCCCTCCCGGGAGCGAGATCCATGCGCCGCCCGTGATCTTCTGCCGCCCCTGCGCACGCGCAGACCATCTGGCCGTCAGGCAGGAACCCTAGCCTCGCGCCAGGCCGTGGACCATCCGGCCCCTGGCCGCGGACCGTCCGCCCCTATGCAGAGAGCACCGCCGCTGGTTTGTGTTGAGTGATTAGCGCCCTAAAAAGGTGTCAACATACTTTTTGGCGACTCCGCTGGGGACAACACATCTAGACCCATCAAATCGGCCCTCAATGGCTGGTTCAAGGGATAGTTCTGAAGTCTCTCCTAGCAACATTATAGAGCCGACTTGGGAAACCTTGCCGGCTGACGAACAGCTCCAGTTCGAGGAGCATAAGGAGCAGCTGATTCAAGAGGCGAGAGCAAAGTTCCTGGCCAACTTCAAGGTGGACAGGAACAATAAAGTCGTCCGACAACGGGCGACGGATCCGGCTTCGCTCCGACCCACACCATATATCCCTAATGTAAGTAATACAAACGAGCTACAATATCTTAAGAATTATGTAGATGAACAACGAGAACAAATGCAAAGTATCATAGGGGGTATGCAAAACGATTATAGGAGACTAGTACGTGCATTTGATAAATCTAGTATCACAAATTTTCCTTCGCACGAGGTTGAATTAGGGGGTAACACGCGTAATACATCGGCTATAGGTTGTCACGACCAGTCACAACCCCTTTATGGGATGTCGATGGACACGTACCCTGAGCAACCGCAAATCGGCAGTAAAACAGCCGATCTGCACATGCTCGGACCGTCCGCACGTGAGCGCGGACCGTCCGGGCCAGCAACAGCCAGGCCCATTTTTAATGAGTTACCCAGACATGCACCCGAGCCACCATGTATGGCACAAAATCTAAACTACCCAGTCGGACCGTCCGCATACAACGACGGGCGGTCCGCATATAATCACGAATGGTCCGGGCCAATGTCCGGACAGTCCGCGCAGGACTTATTTGAGGAGGATTGTTACCTGAATCCTCACCCGTCCCAACAACACTTCCCATCACACTATGTGATGCATCAGCCCGTTAATACAAAATCTCGAGCCCAGGAAAGTTTTCCAGTCCCGCCTAGAAGGCCAGAAAGGAACGATCAATCTTATGAGCCATATAGGGCAAATGGCAATGCACCACATAGCTCAAACCAATGGGGGGGGAAGACAACATGCTAATATCCAGCCAACCCCACCTATGTTTAACCAGAGAGCCGGTGGTCTCGCACCGGCTACCATCGATATAGTGAGGGAGGAAATAGCCGGGGCATTCCAAGATAAGCTCGGAGTAAGCATGGTGCCTGGGGGGCAATCATATCGGAAATCTTATGATAGCCGATTTGATCACCACTCATACCCCCAGGGAACCAGGATAGCCGAATTCGCAAAATTTTCGGGTGACCAAGGAAAAAACACGCGCGAACACATAGGCCAGTTCTTAGCACAATTAGGAGAATTGGCCGACATAGAAGCATTTCGCGTGCATTTATTTTCATTGTCTTTAATAGGAACCGCGTTCACATGGTACGCCACTTTACCTCCTAATTCTATTCTGTCATGGGGGGATTTAGAACAAAAATTCCATGACCACTTTTTCTTTGGTGACTATGAGTTAGATTTGGTAGACCTAGTGGCCCTGCGACAGGGGAAGGACGAATCGGTTAATGAATACATACCGAGGTTCCGGGATACAAGAAACCGCTGCTTCCAAATACACTTAACAGAAAAACAGCTAGCAGGGTTAGCCTTTAATGGACTGCGATATTATTTAAAAGAGAGATTAGAAGGCATCCAATTTTTCACGCTAGCACAATTACACCAGAGAGCTTTGGCCTGTGAAAGCCAAAGCAAAGAGACTGCCAAAACCATTCGTCACAATGTCCACATAGTAGAGTGCGATCAAAGTAGTTCGGACGGCGAATCAACAGAGGTATATGCTGCTGAAATGGTTTGGCCGAAGAAGGCCAAATCTTCAGCTTGTTCCTCCTTACAGCCGTGTCGGGGACCATAATTAGGGGTACCCCCAAGACTCCTAATCTCAGCTAGTAACCCCCATCAGCACAAAGCTGCAAAGGCCTAATGGGTGCGATTAAGTCAAGGCTCGGTCCACTCAAGGGACATGATCTCGCCTCGCCCGAGCCCAGCCTCGGGCAAGGGCAGCCGACCCCGGAGGATTTACGTCTCGCCCGAGGGCCCCCTCAAGCAACGGACACACCTTCGGCTCGCCCGAGGCCCAGTCTTCGCCAAGAAGCAACCTTGGCCAAATCGCCACGATGACCGACCGTATCGCAGGGGCATTTAATGCAAGGATGGCCTGACACCTTATCCTGACGTGCGCCCTTCAGTCGACAGAGCCGAAGTGACCGCAGTCACTTCGCCGCTCCACTGACCGGCCTGACAAGAGGACAGCGCCGCCTGTGCCGCTCCGGCTACCCCAAGCTAACTCAGGCTACCGGGAACAAGACCGGCGTCCCATCTGGCTCGCCCCAGTAAACAAGTAATGATGGCGCCCCGCATGCTCCATGACGACGGCGGCTCTCAGCCCCCTTACGGAAGCAAGGAGACGTCAGCAAGGACTCAACAGCCCCGACAGCTATCCTTCCGCCAGGCTCCAGCGCTCCTCCGACGGCCACGACACCACACGAACAGGGTGCTAAAACCTCTCCGGCTGCCACGACGGCATGTACTTAGGGCACTAGCTCTTCTCTGCTAGACACATTAGCACACTGTTATACCTCCCATTGTACACCTGGACCCTCTCCTTACGCCTATAAAAGGAAGGTCCAGGGCCCTCTTACAGAGGGTTGGCTGCCCGGGGAAGGACGGGATGGCGCGCGCATAGGCCTCTCGCTCCCTCCCGCGCGGACGCTTGTAACCCCCTACTGCAAGCGCACCCGACCTGGGCGCGGGACAAACACGAAGGCCGCGGGTTTCCCCTTTTACGCCTGTCTCCCTCCGGCTTTTCCCCCCTTCGCGCTCCGTCTCGCACCGACCCATCTGGGCTGGGGCACGCGGTGACAATTTACTCGTCGGTCCAGGGACCCCCCGGGGTCGAAACACTGACAGTTGGCGCGCCAGGTAGGGGCCTGCTGCGTGTTGACGAACAGCTTCCCGCCAAGCTCCAGATGGGTAGTCTCCAGCAACCTTTCCAGCCCGGGACGGTGCTCCGTTTCGGGAGTCTTGAGTTCATGTCCCTCGACGGTGGCTACGACATGATACTCCTTCCCCCGCCGCGCAATAGCGACAATGGCGGCCGACAACCCGCCCGCTGGCGGCGGAATCGACGACGTCTTCCCCACATGTCGGAAGAACAACATTCGGGTTTGTCCCGTCGCCTCCCCCGTCGATGGAGGAGGAGGCGGGGCAACCAAGGCCAAGCAGGAGGCGGCACCTCGTCGGCTGTCGAGCGAGTCGACGACGCCGGCGCCCCAACGGGGGACACGTCGGGCATCGACCTCGCGTCTGAGTCGAAGACGAGCGTCGTTTCCCCGCAACACGCCAACTCCAAACGGACGGACGACGCCAGCACGCTCGCAAAAGACTTGCTGGGCGTCACCCTCGTACCTGAGACGACGGTGCAGTCTGCCCTTGACATGACTTCGTCACCGCCCGTCGACCAAGAGGTACCGACCGATTCCCATCTCGTGCCTTTTGGATTCAGCCTCGACCCACCAAGCGACTTTGCTTCGGTGGACGCTTTCACAGAGGCGAGTCCAAACCCTCCGGGGTACGGTATGCGGTCACCCTGGGATCGGCTGACAGCCGTCTCGACCTATGGGCCCTCAGGTTCCGAAGAAGATGACGAGCCCGACTTTTGTTGGGATTTCTCCGGACTTGGTAACCCCAGTGCCATGCGGGACTTCATGACCGCATGCGACTACTACCTTTCCGACTGTTCCGACGGTAGCCGCAGCCTCGGCGACGAGGACTGCGACCCAAGTCATGAATGTTTCCACGTCGATCTAGGGGGTCCCGGCGAAGGCAACCATCTTGGTATACCGGAGAACGGTGATCCCCCTAGGTCTGCGCCTCGCGTTGACATCCTAAAGGAGCTAGCTGTGGTCCCAGTCTCTGCGGGGGGTCAGGACTCACAACTCGAGCAAATCCGCGAGATGCAGGCCAGGCTCAACGAGGGATCAGGAACACTTGAGCCGTTCCGCCGGGACATCGGGCAGGAATGGGCAGGCCAACCTCCGACCGGAGAAGCACGTCATCTACCCTAGGGCATCCAGCACCGCATCGCCGACGATGTCAGGGCAAGGCCGCCACCGGCTTCGAGCGGGGTAGGCCAGAACCTGGCTGCAGCGGCAATACTTCTCCGCGCGATGTCGGAACCATCAACCACTGAGGGGTGGCGTATCCAGGGAGAGCTCAAGAATCTCCTGGAGGATGTCGCGGTCCGACGGGCCGAAAGCTCTGCCTCCCGAAGGCAGGGCTACCCCTCGGAGCATCGCGCCGCGACTTCCCGATTCATGCAGGAAGCCTCGGTCCACACCGGGCGCACGCGCAACACATCGCCTGCGGCCCCGGGTCGCCTCGGCAACGAGCACCATCACCGCAACCGTCGAGCCCACCTCGACGAAAAGGTGCGCCGAGGCTACCACCCCAGGCGTGGGGGATGCTACGACAGCGGGGAGGATCGGAGTCCCTCGCCCGAACCACCCTATCCGCAGGCTTTCAGCCGGGCCATACGACGGGCGCCGTTCCCGACCCGGTTCCGAACCCCGACTACTATCGCAAAGTACTCGGGGGAGACGAGGCCGAAACTGTGGCTTGCAGACTACCGGCTGGCCTGCCACCTGGGGGGAACGGACGATGACAACCTCATCATCCGCAACCTCCCCCTGTTCCTCTCTGACACCGCTCGAGCCTGGCTGGAGCATTTGCCTCCGGGGCAGATCTCCAACTGGGACGACCTGGTCCAAGCCTTCGTCGGCAACTTCCAGGGCACGTACGTGCGCCCTAGGAACTCCTAGGATCTCCGAAGCTGCCGCCAGCAGCCGGGAGAGTCTCTCCGGGACTACATCCGGCGATTCTCGAAGCAGCGCACCGAGCTGCCCAACGTCACGACTCGGATGTCATCGGCGCGTTCCTCGCTGGCACCACCTGCCGCGACCTGGTGAGCAAGCTGGGTCGCAAGACCCCCACCAGGGCGAGCGAGCTGATGGACATCGCCACCAAGTTCGCCTCTGGCCAGGAGGCGGTTGAGGCCATCTTCCGGAAGGACAAGCAGCCCCAGGGCCGCCAGCCGGAAGATGTCCCTGAGGCGTCCACTCAGCGCGGCACCAAGAAGAAAGGCAAGAAGAAGTCGCAAGCGAAACGCGACGCCGCCGACGCGGACCTTGTCGCCGCTGAGTACAAGAAACCTCGGAGACCTCACAGAGGCGCCAATCTCTTCGACAAGATGCTCAAGGAGCCGTGCCCCTATAATCAGGGGCCCGTCAAGCACACCCTTGAGGAGTGCGTCATGCTTCGGCGCCACTTTCACAAGGCCGAGCCACCTGCGAAGGGTGGCTGGGCCCGCGACGACGATAAGAAGGAGGATCACAAGGCAGGAGAGTTCCCCGAGGTCCACGACTGCTTCATGATATACGGTGGGCAAGTGGCGAACGCCTCGGCTCGGCACCGCAAGCAAGAGCGTCGAGAGGTCTGCTCGGTAAAGGTGGCGGCGCCAGTCTACCTAGACTGGTCCGACAAGCCCATCACCTTCGACCAGGGCGACCACCCCGACCACGTGCCAAGCCCGGGGAAGTACCCGCTCGTTGTCGACCCCGTCGTCGGCAACGTCAGGCTCACCAAGGTCCTCATGGACGGAGGCAGCAGCCTCAACATCATCTACGCCGAGACCCTCGGGCTCCTGCGGATCGATCTGTCCTCGGTCCGGGCGGGTGCGGCGCCTTGTCACGGGATCATCCCCGGAAAACGCGTCCAGCCCCTCGGACAACTCGATCTACCCGTCTGCTTCGGGACTCCCTCCAACTTCCGAATGGAAACCCTCACGTTCGAGGTGGTCGGGTTCCGAGGAACCTACCACGCAGTGTTGGGGAGGCCATGCTACGCCAAGTTCATGGCCGTCCCCAACTACACCTACCTCAAGCTCAAGATGTCGGGCCCCAACGGGGTCATCACCGTCGGCCCCACGTACCGACACGCGTACGAATGCGACGTGGAGTGTGTGGAGTACGCCGAGGCCCTCGCTGAATCCGAGGCCCTCATCGCCGACCTGGAGAGCCTCTCCAAGGAGGCGCCAGACGTGAAGCGCCATGCCGGCAACTTCGAGCCTGCGGAGACAGTTAAGTCCGTCCCTCTTGACCCCAGCAACGACACCTCCAAGCAGATCCGGATCGGCTCCGAGCTCGATCCCAAATAGGAAGCAGTGCTCGTCGACTTTCTCCGCGCAAACGCCGACGTTTTCGCGTGGAGTCCCTCGGACATGCCCGGCATACCGAGGGATGTCGCCGAGCACTCGCTGGATATCCGAGCTGGAGCCCGACCCGTGAAGCAGCCTTTGCGCCGATTCGACGAAGAAAAGCGCAGAGCCATAGGCGAGGAGATCCACAAGCTGATGGCGGCAGGGTTCATCAAAGAGGTATTCCATCCTGAATGGCTTGCCAACCCTGTGCTTGTGAGAAAGAAAGGAGGGAAATGGCGGATAAGTGTAGACTACACTGGTCTAAACAAAGCATGTCCAAAAGTACCCTACCCTCTGCCTCGCATCGATCAAATCGTGGATTCCACTGCTGGGTGTGAAACCCTGTCTTTCCTCGATGCCTACTCAGGGTATCACCAAATCAGGATGAAAGATTCCGACCAGCTCGCGACTACTTTCATCACACCTTTCGGCATGTACTGCTATGTTACCATGCCGTTTGGTTTGAGGAATGCGGGTGCGACATACCAAAGGTGCATGAACCACGTGTTCGGCGAACACATTGGTCGAACGGTCGAGGCCTACGTCGATGACATCATAGTCAAGACGAGGAAAGCCTCCGACCTCCTTTCCGACCTTGAAACGACGTTCCGGTGTCTCAAGGCGAAAGGCGTAAAGCTCAATCCCGAGAAGTGCGTCTTCGGGGTCCCCCGAGGCATGCTCTTGGGGTTCATCGTCTCTGAGCGGGGCATCGAGGCCAACCCAGAGAAAATCGCGGCCATCACCAACATGGGGCCCATCAAGGACTTGAAAGGCGTATAGAGGGTCACGGGATGCCTTGCGGCTTGGAGCCGTTTCATCTCGCGCCTCGGCGAAAGAGGCCTACCTCTGTACCGCCTCTTAAGAAAGGCTGAGTGCTTCACTTGGACCCCTAAGGCCGAGGAAGCCCTCGGGAACCTAAAGGCGCTCCTCACGAATGCGCCCATCTTGGTGCCCCCCACGGCCGGAGAAGCCCTCTTGGTCTACGTCGCCGCTACCACTCAGGTGGTCAGCGCCGCGATCGTGGTTGAGAGACGAGAAGAGGGGCATGCATTGCCCGTCCAGAGGCCAGTCTACTTCATCAGTGAAGTACTGTCCGAGACCAAGATCCGCTACCCACAAATTCAGAAGCTGCTGTACGCGGTGATCCTGACGCGGCGGAAGTTGCGATACAACTTCGACTCTCATCCAGTAACTGTGGTGTCATCCTTTCCCCTGCGGGAGAACATCCAGTGCCGAGAAGCCTCGGGTAGGATTGCAAAGTGGGCAGTGGAAATCATGGGCGAGACAATCTCGTTCGCCCCTCGGAAGGCCATCAAGTCCCAAGTCCTGGCGGACTTTGTGGCTGAATGGGTCGACACCCAGCTCCCAACAGCTCCGATCCAACCAGAACTCTGGACCATGTTTTTCGACGGGTCACTGATGAAGACAGGGGCAGGCGTGGGCCTGCTCTTCATCTCGCCCCTCGGGAAGCACCTACGCTACGTGTTGTGCCTCCATTTCCCGCCGTCCAACAATGTGGCCGAGTACGAGGCTCTGGTCAATGGGTTGCGCATCGCCATCAAGCTAGGGGTTCGACGCCTCGACGCTCGCGGTGACTCGCAGCTCGTCATTGACCAAGTCATGAAGAACTCCCACTGCCGCGACCCGAAGATGGAAGCCTACTGCGATGAGGTTCGGCGCCTGGAGGACAAGTTCTACAGGCTCGAGCTTAACCACATCGCCCGACGATACAACGAGACTGCGGACGAGTTGGCTAAGATAGCCTCGGGGCGGACAACGGTTCCCCCGGACGTCTTCTCCCGAGACTTGCATCAACCCTCCGTCAAGACCAACGACACGCCCGAGGCACCCTCGGCCTCGAGGGTGAGGCACTGCGCGTCGAGGAGGAGCGGAGCAGGGTCACGCCTAATCGAAACTGGCAGACCCCGTACCTGCAATATCTCCACCGAGGAGAGCTACCCCTCGACCGAGCCGAAACCCGACGGTTGGCGCGGCGCGCCAAGTCGTTCGTCTTGCTGGGGGACGGGAAGGAGCTCTACCACCGCAACCCCTCGGGCATCCTCCAGCGATGCATATCCATCGCCGAAGGCCAGCAGCTCTTACAAGAAATACGCTCGGGGGCTTGCGGTCATCACGCAGCGCCTCGAGCCCTTGTTGGAAACGCCTTCCGACAAGGTTTCTACTGGCCGACCGCGATGGCCGACGCCACTAGAATTGTCCGCACCTGCCAAGGGTGTCAGTTCTATGCGAGGTAGACACACTTGCCCACTTAGGCCCTGCAGATGATACCCATCACCTGGCCGTTTGCTGTGTGGGGGCTGGACCTCGTCGGCCCCTTGCAGAAGGCACCCGGGGGCTACACGCACCTGCTGGTCGCCATCGACAAATTCTCCAAGTGGATCGAGGTCCGACCCCTAAACAGCATCAGGTCCGAACAGGCGGTGGCATTCTTCACCAACATCATCCATCGCTTTGGGGTCCCAAACTCCATCATCACCGACAACGGCACCCAGTTCACCGATAGGAAGTTCCTGGACTTCTGCGAGGACCACCACATCCGGGTGGACTGGGCCACCGTGGCTCACCCCATGACGAATGGGCAAGTAGAGCATGCCAACGACATGATTCTGCAAGGGCTCAAGTCGCAGATCTACAACGACCTCAACAAGTTTGGCAAGCGATGGATGAAGGAGCTCCCCTCGGTGGTCTGGAGTCTGAGGACAACGCCGAGCCGAGCCACGGGATTCACACTGTTCTTTCTAGTCTATGGGGCCGAGGCCATCTTGCCCACAGACTTAGAATACGGTTCCCCGAGGACGAGGGCTTACGACGACCAAAGCAATCGAGCTAACCGAGAAGACTCACTGGACCAGCTGGAAGAGGCTCGGGACATGGCCTTACTACACTCGGCGCAGTATCAGCAGTCCCTGCGATGCTACCACGCCCGAGGGGTTCGGTCCCGAGACCTCCATGTGGGCGACTTGGTGCTTCGGCTGCGGCAAGACGCCCGAGGGCGACACAAGCTCACGCCTCCCTGGGAAGGGCCGTTCGTCATCGCCAAGGTTCTGAAGCCTGGGACGTACAAGCTGGCCAACAATCAAGGCGAGGTCTACAGCAACGCCTGGAACATCCGACAGCTACGTCGCTTCTACCCTTAAGATGCTTTCAAGTCGTTTGTACACCTCATTCACACACAAAGTCTAACCATCAAGGAAGGGTCAGCCTTGCCTCGGCAAAGCCCGACCCTCCCTCGGGGGCTAGAAGGGGGGAACCCCCTCCGCGTCAAAATTTTCCTCGGAAAAGATCTTTTCTACCAGAACGTCTTTCGTGCTTTTCGACTACTTCGAAAGTGAGATCCTGAAAACGACGGAGTACACGTAAGCAGCCAAGGCTGACCGAGCCGAGGGATTCCTACGCCTCCGGGATACGGATACCTCACTCATCACCTTCTGCGATAAGTAACTCACGCTCGGATAGGTGATTCCGCGGACCGAACAAGTCATCACGCTCGAAAACTCTTCTGCCGAAACGATTTTTCGGTCCTTCTCGACTATATCGATAGCAGAATCCTACGGACTAGTAAGAGTACACGTAAGCGGCAAGGCCGACCGAGCCGAGGGACTCCTACGCCTCCGGGATACGGATACCTCACTCATCACCTTCCGTGAAAAGTAACTCTCGCTCGGACAAACAATTCTGTTACCGACAAATAAGTCCAGATACTCGAAACAAGAGGAAAAGAAACGCAGCTTTACAACACGACAACAGTATGTTTGGGCCTCGGCGGCCGCAGGAAACATACGCACACTACAAGATAAACCGATCCTGCAGGCTCGGACCTCGACGGAGCGGGAGCAGCAGCACCCTCGGCGTCGACTACACCTTCGGCGAAGTCCGACCTAGCCACGGATGGCAACGCGGCCGGAGGATCTCCACTCCGAAGGACGACACCAGCACCATGCCTGGGCCATTGCCGCCAGGGTCTTCTCTAGGAATCCGGCTCGAGCAAACAGCTCGGTCGGCCACCCCGAAGCCTCAGCCAGCTGTCCCCCGAGGACATCAGCCCTGCTCGTGGCCTCGGCAACTCGACTCCGGCGTCGGTCCCGCCAGTGGACGACCCGGCCAGGCTCCGGCCGACGAAGTCTTCTTTTCAAGCCAACTCTGCCTCTGTCCATGCTGACACCGCTGCCTCCGGCTTCGGCTCATCGAAGAGCGGCCGAGGTTTCCTTTAACTAAGCAAGAGAAGCCTCGGGCGGCAAGGCCGACCGAGCCGAAGGACTCCTACGCCTCCGGGATACGGATACCTCACTCGTCACCTTCGCACGAGGCAACTCACACTTGGTTAGGCGGTTCAGTTAGGCCGACAGGCGGGTCCTAGTGCTCGAAATGAGGAAAAACACGGCTCCGTGCCGAAAATACATACATGTTCAGGCCCCGACAGCCACAATGAACAAGACACCGGCACTCAAGGTGCCATTACAAATGCACATTGGAAGGCCCGCGGGGCGATAAGGCTCCAGGTCACCCACTGCCGCCTGCTCTAGCAGCAGCGACAATGACCTCCGCTCCGGGTGGCCGAACTGCAGCAGCGATGGCCTCAGGGCGGACGCCGCTGCAACAATGTCCTCGCCCACGTCTCTGCTCGAGGGGCGAGGACAAGCTATCTAAGCCAAAGAGCCGGAGGCCCGGAGCGCGGATGGTGGCGGTGATCCCGTCGGCGACGAGGACTTCTTCAGCCGCCACCACCTCAGCACCGACGACGGAAGCCATCTGCCCACCGGCAGATCCCCACTCGGATCCTCCCGGACGAGCGGAGCACCGACCTCCGCGCAGAGGCGCCGTACCGGAGCAAAGGCAGGACAGCCCCAGAACACGAACGCCGCCCTAGCAGTGCGCGACGTCTTGGGCG
This sequence comes from Zea mays, assembly GCF_902167145.1. Lineage (NCBI taxonomy): Eukaryota > Viridiplantae > Streptophyta > Magnoliopsida > Poales > Poaceae > Zea > Zea mays. The sequence continues at coordinate 24,229,809 of NC_050101.1, forward strand.
GTCCTCCGGTGCGCGCGGCGCGACAACCGCTCTTGTGGTGGGAGGGGGCACTGGGAGCCGAGCCAGCGAGCCCAACGCGCTGAAGCTGACGACGCTCGCCGCCGACCAGCCCCGCGTTGTCGAAGTCCGACCCTCCCGCTAGGCCGGTGAGCGCCCTCTCCCTTGAATGCTGAGGGAGAAGGTGACCCACGAACCCGCGTTGGAGGTAGAGCTCCGGCTCAGCCCGGCCTCCGCCCCAGCAAGGATGATGAAGATCCTTGAAGCTGAGGGCGGGACCAAGATCGCAGCCCGGCTTGCTTCTCCCCACCCAAGAGCTGGTGGTCTTCGTCTTGGGTGACCACCGGCGAGGGGATGCGGTCGGGCTGCCTGATGAAAATCCTTGAAGCCGAACGATGGCTGAAAGGTACCAACTTCCGCGAAGTTGCGTTCCTCCAACGACAAGGCGGAAGGACTGCGAGTGTCCCCCATTCGGGGGCTCGGAAGGTGGAAAGACGCGATGCATAAGGGGAGCGCGAAGACATGGTTGCCTTTCAAGGGGTCACCCTCCTTTTAAAGGCAACCCTCCCCACTTGCGTCCTCAGCCATCGCGGGCTGAGTCTTCTCCAACATGCTCCAAGGTCCTCCCCCTACGACACGGGGGCTGGGTCCCACGCGTCATGCAAGCTGGCCCAGGGCAGAAGAAGCCAAACCGCCGCGCGCGGTGCGCGCAACTCCCCAACGGTTAAGGGCATTCCTCCACTTTCGCCCAGATCAGCGGGTGAAAGGGCGGACCGCCATGCAGGCGGCATGCAACCGCACCAAGTGGGCGCACCCTTTCGACTTCAACGCGTCCAGCATGGTGGCCCAGGCCCACACGTCATGTAACCGGTGCGCCGGTTGCTACGTGCAAGAAACTGCACCGCCACTCGTGCCACTACCGTGCCTCCTCGACTGTGGAACCAGTACCGCGACTCGAGGCAACCCTGCGCACGACCCAACAGTGCCAACCAAGCACATCGGTCACGGGTCAGTCAGTCGCGGGAGAAGGCGTGACGGTCGATACGGCCAAAAATGGGCCGACAGTAATGGCGGTGGCAGGCGGGCGGAAGCAGCGGTCAAGTCGCCAGCCATGCTCACGTCCCCTCCTGGGACAGCGAGAGAACCCTCTCCCACGGTGTGAAGACGGCGCGCCCGTGTCCCGTTCCTCGAACGGCTCGCGCACGCACAACGGCTGCCCCGCGAACCACTCATCCTGTCGCATTAACTCTGCTGCAGGATAGGCGGCGCCTTTGGTAGGCGAAGCAGGCGACGCTTCACCTCCGCCATAATGACCGCATCAAAAAAGGTGTGCCACGTCATTCGATTTCGTATCCTTTTCCTCTTTCTCTCTCTTACAACAGGGACCGGGAAAGGGGATACCCCGAAAGGGATCCTTCTCCGCAAAGGAAGCGGGCCCCGAGCCCCCCTACTAATCAGAGGTTCGAAGGCTGGCCCATCGGAGGTGTTCAATAGCCGCCTCAGAGCGCTTGGGCTCCGCGCCCACTACTGGTCAGAGGTTCGAAGGCCGGCCCTCGGAAAGGTTCAACGGCCGCCTCAGGCCACTCGGGCTCCGCGCCCATTACTGATCAGGGGTTCGTAGGCTGGCCCTCGAAAGGGTTCGACAGCCGCCTCAGACGCAGAGCGAGGGATGACCCTGGGTACGTTCGATACATAACCAAGGCTCGGGCTACGCTCCCGAGGTACCCTAGGACATTTCTGAGACCGACGGGAATGATTTTGTAATGGAATCCCATCAGAGGGAGGCATCGAGCCCTCGGACCCCGTCAAAAGGGGACCGGGTCTGGCAAATCACCCGCAGGTACTTTTGGAGCGCGCCTCCAGGCCACTAGCCGACCCCTAACAAATGGGGCACGGGCGTCCACTCGGATTACCCGTTAGCAGCTCACTGGAGACACCATGTTCGGCGCCCTCCAAGGGCAACATGGCGCTTTTCCCCCCTCCTTCTTGCGGAAAGGCGACGCAGGGGCGTATGCAAAAAAGTTGAGTCTGTCCTTGACCGTCCTCTCGCTCTGTGCGGAGGCTCGGGGGCTGCTCTCACAAACCCGGCTCCGGCCAAACCGTTGACAGCGTCAACATACCAGCCCGAGAACTTGGGACCCGACCGTGCACCCGGGCTACGGCCAGCTCGCATGAGGGAACAACCAGACCGGCCGAAGCATCGCGAAACGCATTAAGACCTCGAAGGAGTCAAACCACTCCATCGAGGCCTCGGGGGCTACACCCGGCGGGTGCGCTCGCGTGCACCCACCGGAACAAAACGCAACCGAGAAAGGCCGGTCCCCTTGCAAAAAAGTGCGACAAAAGCCTCCAAGCGAGTATTAACACTCCCTTCGAGGCTCGGGGGCTACTGTCGAGGACCCTAATTAGGGGTACCCCCAAGACTCCTAATCTCAGCTGGTAACCCCCATCAGCACAAAGCTGCAAAGGCCTGATGGGTGCGATTAAGTCAAGGCTCGGTCCGCTCAAGGGACACGATCTCGCCTCGCCCGAGCCCAGCCTCGGGCAAGGGCAGCCGACCCCGGAGGATTTACGTCTCACCCGAGGGCCCCCTCAAGCAATGGACACACCTTCGGCTCGCCCGAGGCCCAGTCTTCGCCAAGAAGCAACCTTGGCCAAATCGCCACGACGACCGACCGTATCGCAGGGGCATTTAATGCAAGGATGGTCTGGCACCTTATCCTGACGCGCGCTCTTCAGTCGACAGAGCCGAAGTGACCGCAGTCACTTCACCGCTCCACTGACCGGCCTGACAAAAGGACAGCGCCGCCTGCGCCGCTCCGACTGCTGTGCCACTCGACAGAGTGAGGCTGACAGCGGCCAAGTCCGGCCTCGGGTGCCATAGGAAGCTCCGCCTCGCCCGACCCTAGGGCTCGGACTCGGGCTCAGCCCCGGAAGACGACGAACTCCGCCTCGCCCGACCCCAGGGCTCGGACTCGGGCTCAGCCCCGGAAGACGACGAACTCCGCCTCGCCCGATCCCAGGGCTCGGACTCGGGCTCAGCCCCAGAAGACGACGAACTCCGCCTCGCCCGATCCTAGGGCTCGGACTCGGGCTCAGACCCGGAAGACGACGAACTCCGCCACGCCCGACCCCATGGCTCGGACTCGTGCTCAGCGCCGAAAGACGACGAACTCCGCCTCGCCCGATCCCAGGGCTCGGACTCGGGCTCGGCCGCGGAAGACGACGAACTCCGCCTCGCCCGACCCCAGGGCTCGGACTCAGCCCTGGCCTCAGCCGACGGTCTCTGCCTCGCCCGACCCAGGGGCTCGGACTCGACCTCGGCCTCGGAAGACAGACTCGACCTCGACCTCGGAGGAGCCTCCGCCTCGCCCAACCCAGGGCTTGGACCGACCACGTCACAGGAGGCACCATCATTACCCTACCCCAAGCTAACTCAGGCTACCGGGAACAAGACCGGCGTCCCATCTGGCTCACCCCGGTAAACAAGTAATGATGGCGCCCCACATGCTCCATGACGACGGCGGCTCTCAGCCCCCTTACGGAAGCAAGGAGACGTCAGCAAGGACTCGACAGCCCCGACAGCTGTCCTTCCGCTAGGCTCGAGCGCTCCTCCGACGGCCACGACACCACACGAACAGGGTGCCAAAACCTCTCCGGCTGCCACGACGGCATGTACTTAGGGCACTAGCTCTTCTCTGCTAGACACGTTAGCACACTGCTATACCTCCCATTGTACACCTGGACCCTCTCCTTACGCCTATAAAAGGAAGGTCCAGGGCCCTCTTACAGAGGGTTGGCCGCGCGGGGAAGGACGGGACGGTGCGCGGATAGGCCTCTCGCTCCCTCCCGCGCGGACGCTTGTAACCCCCTACTGCAAGCGCACCCGACCTGGGCGCGGGACAAACACGAAGGCCGCGGGTTTCCCCTTTTACGCCTGTCTCCCTCCGGCTTTTCCCCCCTTCGCGCTCCATCTCGCGCTGACCCATCTGGGCTGGGGCACGCGGCGACAATTTACTCGTCGATCCAGGGACCCCCCGGGGTCGAAACGCCGACAAGCCGGTTCAAAAGAAACGGCAAGAGGAGGTTAAATTTACGTTTAATGTTGGTAAATGTGATAAAATATTTGATGAATTACTCAAAAATGGCAACATTAAAATAAATCACACTATTCCATCCTCCGACGAGCTGAAACGTCGTGCATACTACAAGTGGCATAACTCATTTTCTCATGCCACTAATGATTGTAATGTATTCCGTCGATAGATTCAATCGGTCATTAACAAAGGACGATTGAAATTTCAGGAAATGCAGGTGGACACGGAGCCCTTTATGATGAACATGATCAATTTTGTGGGCAAGAGGATCCTGGTTCAGCTAAACACAGCCGATAAGGGCAAAGACAAAGAGATAAGCATCGGCAACACAAGAGAGGCCGATGGGAATCACAAAATTTCTTGCAGGAAAGTGGTGGTCGAGAAGACTCCCGATGGAGGGGAGACTCTTAAGGTGACCATCACGACCTCCAGCGCTGGGGGGCAAGCGCAGACCAAGGAGCAGGAGCCCGTGCTGCGCATCTCGGACGGTCCGACGCACAAGTGCAGACGGTCCGAGACCACACTGGACGGTCCGGGGAATTCCAGCGGACGGTCCGATCATATTCAAGACCCGCAATGACCGCGTACCTTCAAACCACGACGGCCAGAGATAGGTACGTGGAAAACAAATACATTTAAAGCAGCTGGTCAGCTGGTCAAATCTGGACCGACTTTTGATCAATTATTGTCTAAATATGTGAAAAAGAAGGCCGGCCCCAGTGACCGGCCAGCAAAGCGTCCTCGCTCGCCCATTCGTGAGCAATGTCAGGTAAGACCGATTGGACCACCCGACCAATCGTAAGAAATGGAAGGTCATATTGTCCAATTGAGACCTAACATACCTACATGGACACCTCCACCCCCTTATCCACCTATGCCATATCCATACACATATTTACCTCCACCATATGTCCCAAATCAAATGTGGGGCATGCCACCATATCCATTTGGGATGCCACAGTACCCCGCTTGGGGGGTACCCCAAATATCTGTATTCAACAGGTTGGCACCTCCAGTACAAGACCCAACATGATTGCCGGAGTACTCGGCCTCAAAGGCCGACCAATCCGGCAGGGGGGCAAATACCTGCAGCGACCGAAAGAACAACAAAAAAGGATATCATCAAAATAGGTACTGCAGATGTCATCATATAGGAAGATAACGAAGGGCCGATGATTTTTGGTGAATCGGCCAACACAACCAAAAAAGAAGATACGGGTACCATCAAAACAGCCGATCCAAAATACTCCATGCCTCGATGGTGCCCAGCGGGATTGACACGGTCCCAAAAGCGAAAATTACAACGCCTAAGAGCAAAAGAGAACCAGGAAAAGGAGGCGGAAAAGATATTCAATGACACACATCCACAGTACCCGCCACCGCAATAGAAATGGAGACCAAAGGCCGTTGAGGAAAAGCAAATGGCCACAAAAATAGAAAATAAAACAGCACTTATGCAGCACCCTGCAGGTATGGCAGACAGTCTGGCTAAAAAGGATGGACCAGCTACAGAAGGCGCGGACCGTCCGACCCCTGAGTCCGGACCCTCCGCACCACACCAGGACGCCTCCGACGACGCACCGACATCAATGGAGGAGGACGGCCTACTGGGAGAAGACTTGGTCGACTACAAAGCTTCTCCAGAATGCCCAGGTATGGATGTAAATGTTATTACATTTTCCGCCGATTGTACTATTGTCGGCGACGATGAACCTATTGTTGCCCAGTTTGATTTTGGTCCTAAAGAAGCCGTCTTTACTAAACCAAAGGAATCGGTAAATCATTTAAAGCCACTCTTCGTGCGCGGTCATATTGATGAGATACCGATTGCTAAAATGTTAGTAGATGGACGGGCGACTGTAAATCTAATGTCTTATTCATTGTACAGAAAAATAGGTAAACAGGATGACGAACTTGTCAAGACCAACATGACCCTCAGTGGTGTTGGGATTGATAGTTCGATCAAAGCCAGGGGAGTCACGCCCGTTGAATTAACCATCAGGACTAAGACCCTTGCTGTTGCATTCTTCGTTGCTGATGTAGAAGTAAATTACAGTCTAATCCTAGGCAGAGATTGGATTCATGCCAACCAATGTATACCTTCTACATTATATCAAATGTTAATACAATGGGTAGGTGATGATGTAGAACAAGTACATGCTGATGTATCGGCCTATATCGCTGTGCCTGATGCCCCTGTACTCTAGACTTATGAGACTGCTACATGTCTCACAGGAGTAGATTTTTTGGATTACCAGTTCATAAGTATAAATAAGAAGGGTTTTATTCCTGTAATGCTAGAGCCGATGGAGAATCTGCTAAATCATAAATAAAGTTTAAATAATGAGTACACACAAAATTCATGACTCCTTGGTCACGGACAGTTCGGCTTTTCGAGGCCGGATGGTCTGGTCTTTCACAAAACAGATCGGTCTTTAAGACCGAACATCTACCGTGGCAAAAAGACAATATCATGGATGATCTGGCCCCAGAGACCGGAGAGTCCGCTATCACACAAAGATCATCTGATTCCTCTGTGGGAGACATGATAAAAGGAATTCAGAGATCTCGATAAACTAGGGCAGGGGTTTACATCGGCCGGTCCTTTGGAGGAGATCGACATAGGAGATGGTAAAACTCCAAGGCCGACTTTTGTAAACAAGACCTTAGAAACCGATCCTAGAAATGAGATGATCGGTCTATTGAAGGAATATTCGGATTACTTTGCTTGGAATTACACTGAGATGTCGGGATTAAGCCGAGAGATCGTAGAGCATCGGCTGCCCATTAAGTCCGGTTTTAGACCTTTCAAGCAGAGAGCTAGAACATTTCGTCCCGATCTTCTCCCACGAATTAAGGACAAAATCCACCGGCTGCTAGAAGCTAATTTTATTAGACCTTGCAGATACGCAGAGTGGGTCTCCAATATTGTGCAGGTGGAGAAGGAGTAAGGTAAGCTTAGAGTATGCATTGATTTTTGCAATTTAAATAGAGCGACTCCTAAAGATGAGTATCCCATGCCCATAGCCGACACATTAATCAATAATGCATCAGGAAATAGGATTATTAGCTTTCTTGATGGTAATGCCAGATATAATCAGATTTTCATGGCCGAAGAGGATGCGTCTAAAACGGCCTTTATATGTCCAGGCTTCATTGGTTTATTTGAGTGGGTTGTCGTGACATTTGGTCTAAAAAATGCCGGTGCTACTTATCAAAGGGCTATGAATTTGATCTTTCACGAGTTGTTGGGAAACACTGTGGAAGTCTACATTGATGATATTGTAGTAAAATCGGCTGAGTTTAGTTCTCATTTAGCTGATTTGCGCAAAGCCTTTGATAAGATGTGTCAGTATGGTTTGAAAATGAACCCACATAAATGTGTTTTTGGAGTGTCGGCTAGTAAGTTTTTAGGATTTGTCATCCATGAACATGGTATAAAGATAGACCCTGACCGAATCAAGTCTATTCGGAATGTGGGACCTCCGACCTGTAAGGTCGAAGTGCAGAAGTTTCTCGGCGAGGTGAATTATTTACGAAGGTTTATTTCTAACCTAGCCGGGAAGATTGATGCCTTCACCCCTATCCTTCGACTTAAGAATGATGCCGAATTCGCTTGGGGGCAGAGCAGCAGGAAGCATTTGATCTCATTAAAAAATACTTGTCTTCGGCTCCCGTATTAAAAGCACCATGAGCAGGAGTACCATTCCGATTATACATTGCAGCTGAAGATAAGGTCATTGAGGCTATTCTGACACAAGAAACTGAAGGAAAGGAGCATGTGGTGACATATCTAAGTCGGAGGTTGGTGGATGCTGAAACGAGGTACACTTTTATTGAGAAGTTATGCTTATGCTTGTTTTATGCATGCACCAAGTGTAGATGTTATTTACTGTCTAGTCATTGCACTATTTCTGGTCAAGCCGATGTGATCAAGTACATGTTGCATAACCCAATTATGAGTGGTAGAATTGGTAAGTGGGCTTATGCACTCATAGAATATGACTTGGCCTATGAACCATTGAAGTCTATGAGAGGCCAGGTCGTAGCAGAGAACATCGGATTAATTATACTCATAAACTAGACATGTCATACCTCACTATTACTCCTTGGACTTTATATTTTGATGGATCGGTTTGCAATGAAGGGCAAGGAATTGGCATAGTACTTGTTTCACCAAGTGGTGTCTCCTTCGACTTCTCTAGCCGATTGAAAACTTATTGCACTAACAATCAAGCCGAATATGAGGCCCTTTTGTTCGGCTTGGAACTTTTAAATTATATGGGAGTAAAGCATGTGAAGGCATTTGGTGATTCTCAGCTGGTCGTCCAACAGATGTTAGAAGAATATCAATGTTTCGATGGTACTCTAAATAGTTACCTTGAAAAATGTTGGGGCATATTTCATTCTTTTGACGAATTCAGTATTCGGTATATCTCTAGAGTTGAGAATCATAGAGCTAACAATTTGGCACAAGATGCATCAGGTTATCGGATAAAGCGAGGGAGATTTCACAACACTGAAAATCTGATAACCGGTGCAAGGCCAATTCCCCAGGAAGCGGACCGTCCGAGTAGGGACTCCGGACTGTCCGGGGTTACCAGAAAAGTTCTCGTAATTGATTCGACTGATAATTAAGCCGATGCAAGTGATTGAAGGACGCCCATAACTAATTATTTACGAAATCCCAATATCAGGACAGATAAGAACATTCGGCGTACAGCTTTCAAGTATGTTTTGATGAGTGATGAACTCTACCGCCGAACAGTCAACGATGTCCTGCTTAAGTGCTTGGGCTTAGATGATGCTATATTAGCCATGGCCGAAGTACATGAAGGAATTTGTGGTACCCATCAATCGGCTCCAAAGATGAAGTGGTTGTTGCGAAGGGCTGGTTTTTATTGGCCTAACATGATAGCTGATTGTTTCAAGTACTACAAAGGATGCCAAGTGTGTCAAAAATTCGGCGACCTACAGTTGGTCCCTGCAGCCGAATTACATCCTATCATCAAGTCTTGGCCTTTAAGAGGATGGGGATTAGACTTTATAGGAGAAATTCATCCTTCATCATCAAAGGGGCATTAGTTCATGTTAGTTGCCACTAACTATTTTACCAAGTGGACTGAAGTCGTTGCTCTGAAGAACATGACACACAAGGAGGTAATTGAGTTCATAACTGAGCATATTATTCATAGATTCGGTATTCCCCAGACCTTGACTACAGATCAAGGAACTTCTTTTATGTCAAAGGAGGTACGTGAATTTGCTGAATTATATAGAATTAAGTTGCTTAATTCATCTCCATATTATGCTCAGGCCAATGGACAAACCGAGTCTAGTAATAGGACATTGATTAACTTGGTAAAAAAAAGATATCCGATAATCCTAAGCATTGGCATAAGATTTTGTCATAAGCTTTATGGGCTCACAGAATATCTAAACATAGTGCTACTAAAGTATCTCCTTTTGAGCTTGTTTATGGGCAGGAAGTAGTGTTGCCTGTGGAAATAAGTTTGAATGCTGTCACGTTCGCCAGACAAAATGATCTAACTGTCATGGATTATTATAATTCAATGATGGATAATATTGATGAGGTGACCGACAATACGGTGATAGCTTTGGGAGCAATAGAAAAGGACAAGATCATAGTAGCCAGGGCCTACAACAAGAAGGTCAAAGCAAAGTCATTTCAAGTAGGGGACCTGGTGTGGAAGACCATCCTGCCTTTAAGGAATAAAGACCGAAAGTTTGGGAAATGGTCGCCAAGCTGGGAGGGTCCTTATAGAGTAAAACAGGTAATGTTTCGTAACGCCTATTTACTACAAACATTACAAGGCAAGAATTTGCCCAAGGCTTTGAATGGGCGCTTTCTCAAACAGTACCATCCTAGTATGTGGCAAGATGCTTAAGATAACCGATGTAATCACATCGAGTTAGTTGCTTTTGGTTCGCTCAGCTCCACCAAAAGGCAGGGGGCATATGATGAGCTGCAAAATGAGCGGCGGACGGTCCGTCCCTGAGGCCGGACGGTCAGTGGTCCAGACGGTCCGTGGTCCGGACGGTCCGTGCCTGTGGGTCGGACGGTCCGTGCCTGTGGGCCGGACGGTCCGCGCGTGCGCAGAGCAGATTAGGGTTCCGAGTTTTATGCTACGGTTGTTAGCTAGATTCGCGAAATTAGCTCGTAAATTAGTTTGTGAAGAGTCCAGCCCCCCTCCTCTATAAATAGAGAGGTATACGGCCGATTTGTAATCATCAATCGAATCAATAACACTTCTATTTCGCATTTGTTTCCTAGGAGTAGTTCTAGTCTAGTTTTAGTTTAGCCTTCCAATCCCCAAATTCTTCGCTTCTCTTCAACTCTACGTCGATTAGAGGAGTCTAGGTCGGCATGCCGAGCCTAGACAACTCCTAGGTTCTCTCCTCCCTGACGGGGTCCCTCCCGGGAGCGAGATCTAGGCGCCGCCGGCGATCTTCCGTCGCCCCTGTGCACGCGCGGACCGTCCGGCCCTAGGGCGCGGACCGTCCGGTCGTCGGGCAAGAACCCTAGCCTCGCGCTAAGCCGCGGACCGTCCGCCCCTGTGCAGAGTGCACCGCCGCTGGTTCGTGTTGAGTGATTGGCGCCCTAAAAAGGTGTCAACAATGTGGATTGGTGTGTATTGAGATGGATTGGGATGGATTTTGTAAACCCTAAAACTGAGCTAAGAGTTTGGGTATTCCTTTTATGTATTTTATGAGGAATAATGCTACAAAGTTGAGTAAACATGAAATAGGAATACCTTCAATCTAGTAGAACAAGTTATTCTCCGCAAGAAATTTAAAGAATGCCCTTAAATATATTCAATATAAAGTGACTCTTGGTAAAAGAGAAAACATTGTTTTTCCTAAACAAGTAAGGTAATTAATTTTTTTTTTCTTACTTGGGATTTGATCACACACACTCAAGAGTAATAATTCTTTCAAAATTTAATACGGGTGCATAACATACTTTGAACCTTTAACTAAACAAAGAAAATAATTAAGATAAATATATATAAGTCAAAAAAATATGTACTTTTCCTTCATGTTTCTATTCTATTTGTTGCATTTAGATTAGAATTTGAAACCCATATTCAAATCTAAATTTTGAAGATGGGAATAAAAATAGAAAAGAAAACAGAAATAAAAGAAAAACTTAACTGTTGTCGCTTGGGCCGAAATGCGACCTGGTCGGCCCATCTCCGCGAGCTCTCTTCCGCGCGGCCCAGCCACTATCCGCAATCTTTCCTTTTTTTTACCTTGGGTCGCTGGCACGGTTGGTCGGGCGCATCAGTTCCTCCTCAGTGCGTGCGCGCCACGACCACTGATGAACGGGTCCCAGTGGACAAGCCAGATCTTTCTTCCTCCTCGGGTCGTTGTGCCAGAAGCCGTCTTCCCCGCGACAGATCGCATGCAAGCTTCAAATCTGCTGTAACAACCTTGACCAAGTTTTCCGCCACTCGGAAATCCTCCCCGTACTATATAAACGAACCCCCCTTGCACCTTCTCGTCTGACCAAGACAGCCATGCCCTCCTGCGTACTGACCGCATCATGGAGTGGACTCGAGAGAGATTCCGACGCCGCTAGACTTAGATGATGTCGTCGTTCTGCCGCTGCAGTCCTCATGTGGCCAGTACCTCGCCCTCGGTATAAGCCGGCCCTGGCGCAACCAATTGGTATACCAGGTGCATCTCGCCGTGGGCGGAACCGTGGTGTACCATCGCTCGGGCTCTTGGGCAGAGAACTTCGCCAAACCCCAGTGATTTGCTCGTGGACATCTCGGATGGAGAAACTACCTTGGCTCGCCCGGATTTCTTGACGGAGTTGGTGCCCCGCCGTTGACCCGCTGTGCCGTGTGGGCAACATCTCTACCGCCACCCTATCCAAGTAAGCCCCACTGTAATCAGTTCAATATGCTCCGTAGAACGTGTACTACCTATCGGCACTAGGAATCGTGCTCTGGGGCGTTGGGCGCGTGCTCACCGGCGCGGTGCCCCTGCGCCTTCGCTGGGTACGGCCAAGGGAGGAAGAAAGTGGTCTGGCCGTTGGATCATCGGTATTTGGCTAGGATTAGATCTAGCTCGTATTGGCCTTCAACAGTTGATCATGCGTTTAATGGCCCAGATCAAATCCTGGCGCATCCCTTCAAGTCATTAAATCTGGACCGTCGATCCTCAATCCGGTGGCCCAGAAAACCTACTGGTTCAGTGTGTGGCTGAACTAATCCTAGCCCTCGGTTTCTAATCCTGTGGCTCGGATCCTAGCGTACCCCTTCGGCCGTGGTAAATGCTAAAAGAACCCCTTCTGTTTTTCATATTCAACCTGTCGTCCATGCGGATTGGCTCTGAGTCTGGGATTTATTGCACCAAGACCCTTGAACGTTTTGGTAATAGTGCGCTCGGTCCAGATAATTAGAAAATCAAATAAATTCATTAGGAAAATACTTTTTAGTGTAAAAATAAATGCTAGAACTTGTTTAATTCATAGAAAATTCATATGATGTCCAAATTAGTTAATTCCAATTTCTATAATTCTATAATATTATTGTCTATGAAATAGTACCACTGTTTTGGTATGAAAGTCACATTAAAATTTATATTGTCTTTAATCTTGTACAAAACACATAGAATCTCAAGAAATTCATAACTTAAAATCTATAACTCCAAAATTAATAATTTCTGTTCCTGTGATCTTATTTCAATGTAGATTATTAATATGTATTTTGCATATATGTTTGGTGTGATGTTAATTTTGCCTATACCATGTTTGTTTGTATTGCTACGACTAGCGTGAGGTCACGAGTCACCTGAAGATCATCCTGGTACCTGGAATCTCAAGTCTCAGGCAAGTTGTGCCCTTGATCACTTCTTTTTACCTACTCATGTTCTGATTAATCATAATGATCTGCATAGGTTAATTTTGATGGGACCCAATAGGTTACCCTAGTTTGTTTATCCTGAATACCTTGTTTACCCCTGAATCACTTGGGTAGTTCTGCTACTGCTTTATATGGTTTTGGGTTAATATTTCATTATATCTATGTTCCAATTATGTTGTTATTTTATTTATGTTCATGACAAGATCATTAAATGTTAATTGGAACATAGAGCTTAACTTGAGAAACACGTGCCACCACAAAGGTTTATGGACGCCCTTGGCTGATTAATTAGGAAAGCTAGTGGAGGACTACCTTACCCGAAAGGGGCAAGGGCAGTAGGGGAGTGGTCAGTGTAGGGAGGCCCTCGGGAGGATTTTGCTGCGATGGCGGTCCTGCAAGGGATTCCTGCATTGGAGCTTCCTATAAACTGTAGCGGGTTTTCTGAAGCTAGTGGAACTTTGTAAAGGCCTCGTAGTGTTACCCTGCCTCGCCTCCTCGGTAGAGGTGTATGGGAAGTCGCGATCCCTTGGCAGACGGGTAACATGATTTGTGGGTAAAGGGTACCACCTCTGCAGAGTGTAAAACTGGTATACTAGCCGAGCTCATGGTCATGAGCAGCTCAGGACTCTCTGATGATTAAATTATGGAACTTAAATTCAATTTGTTATATGCATTGCATCGCAGGTGATGTTGTTGTTACTTTTGTTCTACTACTTAATTGGGTTGGTATTTACTTATACTTAGTAATTGCTAATAAAATTTTGACCAACTTTAAAAGCAATGCTCAGCTCTAACCACCCTCTTTGGTAAGCCTTATACTTCACATGAACTCCCACCTTTGGCGAGTTCATTCACATTATTCCCCACAACTTGTTGAGCGATGAACGTATGTGAGCTCACTCTTGCTGTCTCACACTCCCCCACAGGTCAAGAACAGGTACCACAGGATGAGGCGCATGGAGGATGTTGCGATGAGTTCGTGAGAGATCTAGGTCGTCGTCTCCCAGTCAACTTTGGGTTGCTGGACCGTTGTCTCCTTATATGTAATTATTTATTTTGTATAGAACTCCTATTATATAGTAAAGTTGTGACATTCGATCCTGTGCCATGATTCATCATATGTGTGAGACTTGGTCCCAGCACACCTGGTGATTATGTTCGCGCTCGGGGTTTGGACCCCTAAAACCCGGGTGTGACAGATTTTGACTTGCTATGGATTTAAACCGACCCAATATCACCCAATCCACATGGAAACGAACAAACCCTTAGGGCTTGTTCGTTTTGGTGATGATCCACATGTATTGGGTGGGATTGAGCCGGTTTAAATCAATAATAAGTCAAAATTCACCCCAATCTCACCCATTACACTCCAATACACATGTAATATCAATAACCGAACAAGCCCTTAAGTGTCAATTAAACATAAGATGACATATCTAATGTCTCAAATAGTCCTCGTGATTAGGAAAGCTGTGGCAAATAGATTCACGCGTTCAATTGTTATTTAAAATGGTAAAAGCTTGTTTCTAATGTTATATATATAACCGTAAAATAATATGGTCATTGCGATTGAGGTGCACCAAGCTTGAAGCTTGTGGGAAACCTGAGTCTCTTGGCACCTTTATTTGAGAATTCCAGTTTAGATCTGCTCCTAAGATTGCTTGTATTGGTTTTGATTGACAACAGAATATAGTAATCCTAGTCCACAATTGTATCAGCATATAAGATGTGAGCTTCATTGCTTAACAAGGATTACAACCAGAGTTCAACAATCTTACAGTGGTACTAGTGCATCAGAGGACACTCGTTGCTAATAATGTCATCAGTTTGACAGGACATCTGCAACATCTAGATAACCTTTTTTGCAGACATTTCACCAAAATATAGACCCACTACTATATTTACAGGGTGCGGTAGTCTTATGAGACCCAGAACAGTTCGAGCCATACATACTGCTGTGCTGGATCATGGTGCAGCTTGGACCAAAATGAGATGCGGCAAGACATACCCAGCAAGAAATGTAGACGATGCTGGGCAGAATCAACAAAGCACGATCTCGCTGCCACATATTTTTTTTTATGAAACACATAGTAGAGCTATGTTACAAAGGAAACCTGGTCGTCGCCTTTATAACCTAATCAACATATGGCCCCTTACAAATCTGCATCAAACAACTTATGTCAAAACAATGCTTTATGTTCTCAGAACTTGGAACATGAAATCTTCCAAACAAAGAGGCACCTAGGCAATGACAAATCCAAGAACTAAACTAAACTAACTAAAATAAATGGGGGTAGAGAAGGATGGGTGCAAAGTGTGCAATTAATAATGTATCAAATACTACTGCACAACCACTTCTATGAAAGCTTCTTGAAGGTAAAAGATCTTGTGCATCAATCAGTGCAAAACAATAGCTCCAGTCTAGTGGTATGTAGCATTTCAATAGGTGCAGAAATGCAAACATGAATTAGACAGAATTTAACGGACACAAATGAACTGGAAACTGCATCAGCTGGGAGCTACTAGATATCATCATGCTGCATAAAACAAATATCATTATCAGCGCCCGGAGATGGTCATGCCCCCAATGTTAACAAGACATGGTATGGGAAGCTACCGCTGGACTGTAAACCCTTAAAAATGTATATGTAGGAGTGCATGGTGACAATGTACTAAGTAGCTCCCTTGGGAAATAAAATGAGGGTTTAAGATGATTAATGTGGTTATGATAAGGCCTGTCTTTACTAAGCACATATTAAACAAAAGAATAAGGCTATGCATCATGTTGGACTCCCTTTGTTTGTGCATCAAACTTAAACTTATAATTAAAACAAATTTAGCTTCGAATTCAAATTTGAGCTCAGAAAAATATAGGAACAAAAAAAGGTGGAAAAATAATAATAAATATAAAATAAATAATATTATTGCAAGCAGTAGAAAGTATTATTCATATTATAATTTTATTGGCGGCAAATTCAAAACCAGAATTTGAATTTAGTTTGATTCTTGGATTTGGGAATGAACCAGAAATTAAATCAGAAAAAGAAGAATCACATGTGTTGGGTCGTCAAGTAGGATTTCGGCCCATCCCCTGTGACCCTGTGTGCGCGCGTTGAGCCCATTCCAGCGCCGCGCGCACCGTTCAGGCGTCCCACAGACAAGTCGGGCCCACCTATCAGGCTCACGCCGTGCGCTCCACTACCCGCTGAGCCGGGGGGGGGGGGGGGGGGCAGGTGTCATTAGGGGTGGATATCGAGCCAGCTCGGCTCGTTATGGCTCGTTATCAGTGTTATTAAAACTACGTTTAAACGTCAAAACTCTAATTAGAGGTTGAAACCACGTTTTAGCGTTTTGGCGTTCTAAACTGTAAAACACAGTGTTTTATGCATTTTAGACCATTAGCTACTTTTGGGCCCAGACTATTAGTTACTTTTGGGGTTCAATCCAGCTCATGGGTGAAGTTTTGGTAAACCACTAACCTCTCTGTTTTGGTACTTAACTTCATATTATTGTATGAAATTATGATGTATTGGTATTTTTCCTATGTTGTTTAAAACTACGTTTAAACAAAGTTTAAACGTTTAAAAGTCAAAATTTCACTCATGAGCGTTCCAACGTTTTATCGTTTTAATAACCTTGCTCGTTATTGTAACGAGCCAGCTCGACTCGGCTCGTTATACTAACGAGCTAAACAGTTGGCTCGGCTCGGCTCGTTAGGAAGCTCGAGCCAGCTCGTTAGGCTCGCAAGCTACACAACTAAATACAAAGATCTATGTACATAAATATATATATAACCGAAAAGTCATATTTTAAGTGTTTAACACTACAAACCCAAAACCTTTATAGTATTATTATCATATCATCATCCTAGCGCTTCTAACTTTTAATATTAAATTAAATAACCAAATATGTATTAACTTATAGATTTATAAACCTTTATTATAATAAGATAGCAACAAGCATCATTATAAAGCAATTCATCATCCATTCCACAAACATGTAACATTTCACTGCACAACACTAACATCATATGCTTCTAGAAACAAAGTTCACAAAACCATAACCAATAATCAAATATAAAATATGCAATGTAGGTATGTAGCCATGCAATAATGCAAATATTTAAGCACAAGACATATCCACACATGTCCATATCACAAATCATAACTACGAGAAAACAAGACTATGAGATGAGACGACATCAACGACTAGACAAACTTGTGTTGTGTCTTAGCTCGTTTGGCTCGTGAGCTAGCTCACGAGCTAACCCGAGCTGGCTCATTAGAGAACCGAGCTAGAATGCTAGCTTGGCTCGCTACAAAATTAAAACGAGCCGAATCGAGCCGAGCTACTAACGAGCCGAGTCGAGCGAGTTATCGAGCCACGAGTATTTTGTCCAGCCCTAGTGTCATCGCTAGTATCCTGCTGCCATGCACGGTCTCGGCTCCGTGTCACCGCTGGGTGGGACCCACTACGTCAGCTCTATCCCTTTCCCCACAACGACTTCTGTGCGCTCGGTCGAAATCCGGCCGGTGGTTTCGGCAACGGATCGCGCCGGTTCCGCCGTGGCCACACCTTCCCAGCTGTATAAAGCTCTCCTCGCAGCTATCCCTCCCCTGCTTCATCCCCGTTCTCAAATCCTCCCTACAGTTGTAACACCCTGAATTTGGGGGTATAAAATTTCTTTGTTCATATTCACAAATTCAGGTGTTACTTTTCTTTCCTCATCCTTCCCCAATCTTTTCTTTCTCATTTCTATAGGAGAAAGTGCTTATTTTTATTTGTAATAATAGTGTGATAGGTTAAACCTTAAGGGAGTATGAATTGTTGCATCATGTTGAACCCTGGATTTCACTTTTGTTTGGTGCATAATTCTCAAAAGGTCTAATTTGAATTTGTGGCACATTTGAATTTGAATCAAATGGAGAAAATAAAAAGAAAAGAGGAAGGAAATTCCAAAGTAAAAAGAAAAGGAAAAGTAGCCCGCTACCCCCGCCCGCTCGGCCTTTCGGCCCATCAGGCCCAACTCGCGCGCGCGCCCTCCCGCCCCTCCTCTCTCTGCGCAGCGGGCCCCACCTGTCGGCGCTCCCGCTTCACCGCGCGTGCGCCATCTCCCTCGCTCTCTCTGCCCGTGGGCCCGGCCCGTCAGCCCCGCTTTCCTCGCGCCCGCACCCGCTTTCTCTCTCTCTGCGCCGCGGGCCCCGACTGTCAGCTTCGCCGTTCTCGCGTAACCGCCGCCGAGCCGCGCGCGCCCGCCTTCTCCGCGCCCACGTCGCGCGTGGGGAGCTCGCCCCAACCCCGCCCTCGGCCACTAGAGCCCCGAACCTCACTCGCCCTCTCCCCCTCCCTCATTTGCGCACCAACCGGCCCTCTCTCTCGCCCTCTCCCTCGCTGCGCGCACGCCAAATCGCCATCGCCGCGAACCGCCGCCGCCCGAGCTTGCTCCTCCGTCGCCGTTGGAGCTCCGCCGTGTCCATTGCCACGGTAAGCTCCGCCCCGGCGTCCGCAACCCGGAACGCGCTCCAATCTCCTCTCCCCCTCCCTATTTCTCTCTGCCCGCGCTCACCCGCCGTCCGCCGTGCAGCCGCCACCGTCGACCCGGGCTACCGTCTCGTCTCCGTCGCCGTCGAGGAGTCCCCGGGGGCCGCTTTGAGGTAAGGAACCTCCCCCGCCCCTATTGGCCCTTGTCTTGCACTCTATCGCGCTTGATTTCTCGCCGGAGTCGATTAGCGCCGCCGCCGAGCCATTCCACCGTGAACCACCCTCCTCCGGTGCCCTTACCCCGACCCAGACCCCACCAATAGGTTTCCCGTGCCCTCCCCAACCTCCCCGGCCACTCAGGTCGCCCCAGGAACCCGCAGGGCCCCCGCTCCCCTCGTCTCCGGCGAGCTCCTCCGCCCCGGGGGCGAGCGCCGCCGCCCCAGCTAGCCGAAGAAGACGGGAGCCAGCCACCCCATCCCCGCCGTCTATCTTAGATCGGACGGCACGGATTCAAATAACCCGAACTCAATCTCAACCGTCCGTCCAAGATCCATCGGCCCAGAGCCGTTTCCCCGCGCCCCGTCTCTCTGCCAACTAGGCCCCGCCTGTCGGCGCGCCCGCGCACTCGCTCTGCCCGCTGGCCCCGCTTGTCAGTCGCCGCGCCCGCGCTCGCGCTGCCCGCTGGCCCCGCCTGTCAGCCGCCCAGGCTGTCGCGCGCCCGCGCGCCCCCGCAGAATCTAATCCTGGCCGTTGATCTGAGATCTAACGGCTGTAAGCGCCCGATACCCTTTCGCCCGCGCATTTTCTTAAAGAACCCCCCGGTTTTCTGGATTTTGCGCCCGCCGTCCCTGGTTTCTCGCAGTTAAGTCCTCAGCCCTTTTATTTAATTTAAAATAGGTCCTTAGGGCATATTTTTAACCCCTAAACTTGTAAAATTCATAACTTTGCCATATGAACTCCAAATTAGGTGCTTCAAATTGCAAAATGTTCATAAAATTATTATCTATCTGTTTATGCAATGTTTCCCTGCTGTTTCCATGTTCCAATTAATGGTTAATCATTAGGATATGATTAAGGTTATTGGAACCCTATTGGAGATAAATAAAAGAAAGTAGACTTTAATAAAAGTTGGAGCACTTAAGTTTATGGACTCAAACACTTAAGTTTAGGAACTTAAACCAGATAATTATTTAATCCCACCACTGACTTAAACCTGAGTAGTGGATAATGACTCATTTTGTATAGTCCTCTACCCCAGGCCTAAAGAACACCAGAGTGCCTATCCCTTTTCTGTTATGAACATGTGGCCTCTCTCTGCTGCATATGTTTGGTATTTTGTTTTTGTTTGTTATTTTCCCAAGTGCATAGTGTGAATGATTGCTTTACGTAGACAACGAGCAGTCTGTGTTTCCCGAGGCAGTTGCAGAGGGAGTCCCTGATCAGCAGTTTGGTGAAGGCAAGTGTCCTCTGTCCCATTATGTCCTATTCACTTATAACTTACTATCCCGCATTACTTACTTGAAACCTAAGGATTGACTAGCTTTACACTTTACTTTATCCTTGATGACCTTATGGGCTGTTATGGTTAGCACTCTGCTATTGCCTTAACTTAATCAATGAACATGATGTGACTATTTATGATACTGTTATCCTGATGATGTTGATGATCTTGTGACACTCTAGGGGGCTCAGGCTGTTTCCTGAGTACCTCTCCGTAAGGACCTGTTCGTTGAGAGACCACCCGGGATAACAGTGCAACCATGAGGGTGAAATGGGATGCCCTTAGCTGATTAATTAGATGAACTAGAGGTGTAGTTGCTTCGCCGTCGTGCCGTCAATGGGGTCCAGGCACAGTGCTTGCTCTGCCGAGGCTGAGTGCCGAGGTTCTTTCGTTTTGCTTTTTGTTAGTCACTCTCCTGCGGGGAGGGGTACTGTGTTTATCAAACTGGAGAAACCTAACGGGCAGCTATGATCTCTAGGGAATCTTTGTAAAAGCTACGTAGTGATGCCCTGCCGGACCACCTAGGAAGTGATCAATGGGGATTAGCTCTCCCCGGGCAGAACGGGAATCACGGCTCATGGGTAAAGTGTGCAACCTCTGCAGAGGGTAGTGAAACTGATATATCAGCCGTGCTCACGGTTAAGAGCAGCCTTGGGATCCTCTTTGATTAGAGATACAGATGGTTCGAGATACAAGGATTATGTTATGGTTTTGGTTCGGCTATGATGATGTTGTTCCTCGAGGAGGAAATGGTTTACGGGTTGGTTAATGCTAAAATCTGGCTTCTACTAATGATAAATACTTGACCAACTAAAAGCAACTGCTTGAGCCTAACCCCACATAAAGCTAGTCCACTTCAGCCAAACGGGACATTTGCTGAGTACGTTGATGTGTACTCATCCTTGCTTTACCACAAAACACCAGGTTGTCCACATTGCAACCACTGCTCAGGAGGAGACGAAGTCGTGGAAGGAGACTTCCAGGAGTTCCAAGACTACGACGAATTCTAGGTGTGGGTTGGCGGCAACCCCCAGTCAGCTGCCTGTGGAGGCCTTTTCTTTACTACGTTTCGCTAGTACTTTGATTTACCTGTCAAGACGATGACTATGTTGATGTCTATGACTCTGTGATGTAATAAGTTAATACTCTTTTAAGTTATTATTCGAGCATTGTGCGATGATGTTCATTTATGTCATCGCTGTGTACGTGAGTTCTGATCCTGGCACGTACATAGTTCGCATTCGGTTTGCCTTCCAAAACCGGGTGTGACAACAGTCGAGTCGCGTCGCCGACGTTGGGACACCCCATCCCAGTGACCTCCGTCCGCCCCGGCGTTGATTAACTCGTCCCTAAGCCAGTGATCTCCGATTAGCCACTCTGTCTGCTTCGCCGTGCCTGTACTACGGGATTGTCGTGGGCCTCGCCAACGAGCATCCGTGTGCCACACCAACGCGCGGCGGGGGCGGTCCGCATCCCTCCTCGCCTCGCGTCATAATACTGGTGAGACGGGTTATTTCCTTTTCGTTCTCCTCGCGCTACTCGTTGCGTAGTACTAGTTAGTATCTGGGGTCGAACCGTGGACTCCGGTAGAGGCCCTCACCGAGGTGTTAGAGTATGGGATATGGAGGTAGGAGACAGAGATAGGAGAGAACAGGGAGCTCTCTTTAGAGTTTTCTATTCTTCAGATTTTTCATACCTCGTCCAAGGCAGAGTTCACTACTTATTAGTGACAGCCAGAGGCACACACCACGGGGACGCAGCCCCACGCGACAGACACGCACAGGTCACTTCCACTCCGGGCCCGCCAGTCGGACGTTCGCACGACACAGTCTTCTTCTAGGCTCGCGACGAAGGGGCGGCTTCTGTGGATTGACCGCCGGTGGTAGAGTGGTTGTAACATTCCCTCCCCCTTTAAGCCTACTTGACCCCAAGCAGGAACAAAAGGAAAGCATTGGCGTAGAGCTTCAAGGTCCTCCCATGTAGCCAAGTCACGGGGTAAGCCTGACCACTCCACGAGGACTTGTTGCACAAAGCGACTCCCTTTGGTAACGCCTCGGGTCTGAAGCACCTGAATAGGAATAGCAAATTCTGGTAAGTCGGTGGGTAGCGTGGCTGGAACAGGGCCCTTGTAGCCAGCGGCCAATTTCAGCTGGGACACATGCACCACCGGATGTATCTTGCTGGCAGCAGGCAAAGCCAAGCGATATGCAACTGCGCCGACTGTGGCAGTGATCTGGTAAGGCCCGAAATATTTGAAGCTTAACTTGTGGTTGGCGCGCGGCAACACAGATGACTGCACATAGGGCTGAAGTTTCAAATAAACCCAATCGCCAACAGCAAATGAACGCTGAGATCTGTTTTTATCAGCCTGACGCTTCATCTGTTGCTGCGAGCGAACCAAGTGTTGACGGATGAGGTCCTGCATGTGAGATCGCTCTTGGAGCCAATCTGATAATGAAGTAGGAACAATGTCATCAACAGAAATTCCCAGGGAACGGGGCTTACGACCGTAGAGAGCTTCGAAGGGAGAACACCCCAAAGCTGAATGGAAACTGGTGTTATACCAGAATTATGCCGTTGGAAGCCAAAAGGACCACTTCTTTGGGCATGCATTAACAAAACAGCGGAGGAATGTTTCGAGGCATTGATTAACTCGCTCCGTCTGACCATCGGATTGGGGGTGGTAGGAGGAACTCATGCGCAACTCGGCACCCGCTAACTTGAAAAAGTGCTGCCAAAACTGACTGGTGAAAACAGGGTCCCGGTCAGAAATCACAGCCACTGGAAAGCCATGCAGGCGATAGACTTGAGAGATAAAAAGTTGAGCCACGGTCAGTGCGGTATAAGGGTGAGGCAATGGGATGAAATGAGCATACTTAGTGAATTTATCAACCACCACTAAAATGCAATCCGCGGTGCCCGAACGAGGAAGGCCTTCGACAAAATCCAAGGACACCGTGTGTCAGGCCGAAAGCGGAACTTCAAGTGGCTGTACTTTGCCTGGGTAGGCTGACCGGTCCGGCTTTGCCTGTAAACACACTTGGCATTGCTGCACGAATGTCTTCACATATTGCTTCATCCGTGTCCATGAAAAGAGACTCTTGACACGGCTGTATGTAGCTGGGACGCCGGAATGACCACCAATCGCCGAGCAATGTAGGGCTGATACAATTTTGCGCTGCAATGGTTCATCCTCCCCAAGCCATATACGACCCGACCCTTATACCGGAGCAGACCAGCCTTCAGAGTGAAGTTTGGGACAGCAGCAGGGTCAACCGCTAGTTTGGACAGGAGAGACTGAGCCTCGGCGTCGTGATCATAGCTTGCCTGAACGTCCAATAACCATTAAGGTACCACCATGGATAATGCATGTCAGCAGGCACACAACGAGACAAGGCATCGGCAACACGATTCTCAGAACCAGGACGGTATTGAACTTTGTATTGCAGACCAAGTAACTTGGTGAAAACTTTATGTTGCCAAGGTATATGGAGGCGCTGCTCGTTGAGTTGGGTTAAACTTTTGTGATATGTAAGGATGACAAACTCATGGTGTTGGAGATATGGCCGCCATTGCTGGACAGCTAGGATCACAGCTAAGTACTCTTTCTAATAAGTTGATAGCCCTCTCGACTTGGGACCAAGTGCTTTGCTAAGAAATGCGAGGGGGTGACCTTTCTGCATAAGAACTGCACCAACTCCTAGTGCACTGGCGTCAGTTTCGACTAGAAAAGTGTTGTTGAAATCTGGTAATGCGAGGACAGGAGCAGATACTAGGGCCTTTTTCAATGTGTTGAAAGCAATATCATGGTCACTGGTCCAAATAAATAGGCTGCCTTTCTTGAGTAATGTTGTAAGCGATTGACAAATGACCCCAAATTTTCTGATAAATTTCCAGTAGTACCCAGCGAGCCCCAAAAAGCTGCGTAAATCTCGAAAACCACTCGGCGTTGGCCACTCAGCAATAGCTTGGATCTTCACTGGATCGGTGGAGACACCTTGTGTGTCAATAACATGGCTGAGATAAGACACTTGCTGTTTTGCAAAAGAGCACTTAGATAGCTTGACCTTCCACTGATCCCGAGCCAATAATTCGAGGACAAGCTTCAGATGACGGGTATGATCATCCAGAGATGCACTGTACACTAGAATGTCATCGAAGAAGACAAGAGCACACTTACGAAGAAGAGGTGTTAGAGTGTGGTTCATAGCCTTCTGAAATGTTCCCGGTGCCCCGGTGAGACCAAATGCCATAACCCGGAACTCATAGTGGCCCGTGTGTGTTTGGAAAGCAGTCTTGTGTAACTCTCCTACCTTGAGTAAAATCTGGTGGAATCCCGCTCTGAGATCTAATATGGAGAACTAGGAGGCACCAAACAGCTCATCAAGTAGCTCATCAATGATGGGTACAGGGTACTTGGATTTAACTGTAAGGGCGTTTAAGTGTCTGTAATCCACGCAGAAACGCCAGGAATTGTCCTTCTTTTTGACCAGCAACACTGGGGAGGAGAATGCTCTGTCACTGTGCTGAATCAACCCACTCTGCAACATTTCAGCCACCTGAGATTCAATTTCGTCTTTCATTGCTGGTGAAAACCGATAGGGTCTGATGTTAACTGGTCGAGCTCCTTCAATTAATGGGATAGCATGATCACATGAGCGAGTCGGGGGCAGGGCCGACGGTGGCTGGAACACATCTTGAAAGCTGCGAAGCAGACGCATCACCGAGTCTGGTAATTGTAGGTCATCGACCGAATACAGCTGAGCAGGAGTGGTCGAAACAGTAGGCAAATGGTGAATTTCCAACACTGTACCGACCGGCACCAGAGGATTACAACCCTGTAAAACTATTGTGCTGCCTGCATATGGGATAGTCAACCATTTGTTTCCAGTCCACTGTCATGGGGCTCAACTGTTCCAGCCAATCCATACCCAATATTGCATCATAGAAGGGTAGAGGGAGCACCTTGAATGTGGTACAGAAATTGAGATCCTGCACTGACCAAGAAGCCTGAGGAAGTTCCACAGAACACTGCAACACAGTACCATTTGCTACTCGGACAGACAAAGGTGTATCCATAGAAGTGATGCCAGCCAACTTATGAGTATGGGCAGAATTCAGGAAGCTATGAGTACTACCGGAGTCGATCAACATGAGCATGTCAACCCCTTGCATGACACCCCGAAGTCTGAATGATTTAGATGGGCGATTGACCGAGGCAGCTTCTGTAGACAGTAAGATCAGAAATTGTTCAGCAGAATCCTCAAACTCGCCTTCAGATTCTGGCTGATCAGTGGACAGCATCTCCCACAACTCTTGGACAGCATGCAACTGCACTGTATCTGCACATTTATGACCCTTTTTCCATTTCTCTGCGTAGTATTGACAGAGACCCTTAGCACGCCGGTACGCAAAAAGAGAGGCCACCTTAGAATCAACAGTTGTAGGCCCCGTCGTGATGGTCTTGGTATAATCGCCCCCGCCGCCACGAGGCTGCTCCCCACGGTAGGACGACGTGGGAGCGGCACTCAGCAGCGGCCGAGAAAACGAAGAATGTTCACCCCGAACCAACTCCGGCCGACGAGAAGGCTCCACAGCTTCCTGCAACAAGGCCAAAGAGCAGGCAGTATCGAGGTCGCCAGGACGTTGTACAAGAATGACAGACTTGATATCAGCACGCAAGCCATCAATAAATCTCATAGTGTAATACAATGGGTCTGTTGTGTGTTCATAGGTGACAAGCAAATCCACTAACTCGCAAAAGCGATCAATGTAATCCTGGACAGTGGAGGTCTGTTTGATGTGGAATAATTTTTGGATAACTAGCTCATGTTGTTGAGGACCAAATCGGTCATGGACGAACTGACAAAACTGTCGCCAGGAGAGCGAGGGCAGGCGAGGTTCGATGGATTGGAGCTAGCGCGCAGCTACGCCATGGAAATGCATAGTTGCGGCTTTAATCCAAACGATCTCCTCGGTACCGTACATGTCAAAATAATTTTCGCACTGTTTTTGCCACAGTTTGGGATTACTGCCATCGAACACAGGGAAATTGATTTTAGGAAGACCACCCAATCCTCTACTCAGTTCCCCCCGACGATCTAGCTCTCCAGAATTAAGATCATGATGAACTGGAAACTCAAACGAAGCAGGGGCGTGAGGTGACCACATACCCTTGAACGGGTAGTGGAGATCGGCCACATGGGGCCCAAATCCACATTCCCGGTGAGAAGAAACGAAGCGGGGCCCAAAACGTGAGTCGTTAGCATGTTCGACGGTGGCAGAGGAGCCCACCGGCGCCGATCCGCGCACGCCGAGGATGCCGGTCTTGGAGAAGCCCTCGACGCGCGCCCCCTGTGACCACCGGATCTCCACTTTGGACAGCTCGGCGCGAACTGAATCCATGGTGGTTTGGAGGGCTTCGACTGAGGATTCCATCCAGGGGCGCCAAGCCTCGAACCCGTGCAGGGCGGACTCGAGGGAGGTGACGCGCGCTCCGGTAGTGGCCTCCCAGTAGCGGACCCGATCGGTGAGATCCGCATCGGCCGCCGAAAGGTGAGCTTCGACGTCCGCGCGGATGGCGGAAGCAAACTCGTCGGAGTGGCGAGCGAAGTCCGCCGCCTGGGACTCCAGTGCGCCGACGTGGAGTTCCCACTTGGAGTCGATCGCCGTGAACCGTTTGTCGAGCTCAGCGAGAATGGCGCGGGTCTGTTGTTCCAGCGCCTGCATGAGCTGCGCGTCGACAGGAGACGCCATGGACGCGACGGCCGAGGAACGGAGGAATTTGATACCAATTTGTTAGAGTATGGGATATGGAGGTAGGAGACAGAGATAGGAGAGAACAGGGAGCTCTCTTCAGAGTTTTCTATTCTTCAGATTTTTCATACCTCGTCCAAGGCAGAGTTCACTACTTATTACAGACAACTAGAGGCACACACCACGGGGACGCAGCCCCACGCGACAGACATGCACAGGTCACTTCCACTTCGGGCCTGCCAGTCAGACGTTCACACGACGCAGTCTTCTTCCATGCTCGTGACGAAGGGGCGGCTTCTGTGGATTGACCGCCGGTGGTAGAGTGGTTGTAACACGAGGTCAGGGCATGGCGCCACCGTGGGGGAAGCCGCGGCGCCACCGCTGCTGATCGGCGTTAGAGGCAGATGGCCTGTCATGCGTTGGATGACGACTGACCGAATAGGACTAGAAGTGGGATACCGCTTCGCGTTGCGGAATGGTGATCGTGGATCCGCGAGCGGACGGACCGATGCGATCTAATCATAATTAAAACTAAACCGTAGATCCTCGATCCTACGGTCATCCTCGCACACCAGTTCGGGGGGATCGCGATCTAATCTGAACCACGCGCCTATGATCGGGCGGCCGGAATCTTTCCATACCCCTTCGGTCGAGCGGTTTTACAATGATGCCCTTAAAGTTTTCAGAAATCGATCTGCCGTCCACATCAGTTAGGAAATACTTTATCCTAGGTCCTAAGATTTTCGAATTGAACCCGGAACTTCCTGGTAATAGTGCATGCGATCCAGAGAACAGATAAATTGAATAAAATAGTATAGAAAATGATTTATAGTATAGGAATAATTCTAGAACCTTGTTCAATTCATAATTATTTCATTTTAACTCATTTTTAATCCATTCCAGTTGTATTAATTTCGTATTAATATTGTTTATCACCTGGTAACTTTGTTTTAACATGAAACATAGATTAAAATTATTCATTTAGTTTATTCTATACCAAACACTTAAAACTTCGGAAAATCATAACTCTTTAACCGTAACTCCGAATTTAGTGATTCTTGAGCCTACGGTCTCATTACGATGCGTAAAATGTTATTATGCAGTATGTTCTCATGTTTGGTGTGATGTTAATTTCTCATGTACCATGTTTGTTTGTATTGTTGCGAGTAGACGGGCAAGCAACTGAGAACCCAGGTGCTCAGCAGGTGGAAAAATACTGAGCAGGAGCTCGTTGAAGGCAAGTTGTGCCCTTGATCACTTTTATTTACCCAATAATTTTCCAGATAATCATTATGATCTGCATAGGTTGATTTGATGGGACCCAATAGGTCACCCCAGTTTGACTATCTTTATACCTTGTTTACCACTAAATTTTTGGGTAGTAATTGCTATTGCTTTATATGGTTTAGGGTGTTAAGATACACATTATTCATGATCATGCTTTTATTATAAATGAGTTATTTACTGTTCATGACAAGATCACTATGTTAATTGAAACATAACACCTGGGAAAATAGTGCTACCACAAGGGTGGTATGGGACGCCCTTGGCTGACTAATTAGGAAAGCTAGTGGAGGACTAACTTACTCGAAAGGGGCAAGGTCAGTAGGTGAGTTGTTGGTATAGGGAGGTTCTCGGGTTGATTTTGCTGCGATAGCTTTTCAGACGGGGGATTCCTATATTGCGCTTCCTAGAAACTGTAGCGGGTTTTCTAAAGCTAGTGGAACTTTGTAAAGGCCTCGTAGTGTTACACTGTCTCGCTTCCTTGGTAGAGGTGTATGGGGCCCGTACAACCACGTGGCAGATGTGTAACATGACTTGCGGGTAAAGATGCGCACATCTGCAGATTGTAAAACTGGTATATCAGTCATGCTCACGGTCATGAGCGGCTCGGACCCTCACATGAGTAACTTATGGAATTAAATTTAATTGATTATTTGCATCGCATTGTGGTTTACTTATTAATTGTGATCTCTCATTATTTGGGTTGGTATTTACTTATACTTAGTAATTGCTAATAAAATTTGACCAACTTATTAAAAGCAATGCTCAGCTTTAACCATTATATGTTGATCAGCCTTACACTTCACATGAGCTCCCACCTTTGTGAGTTCATGCACATTATTCTCCACAAGTTGTTGAGCTATGATCTTTTATGAGCTCACCCTTGCGATATATAAATCCCCCACAGGAGAAGAACAAGTAGCACAGGAGGAGGTCTACTACGAGGAGTACGAGCTTGTCTAGGTGGCGTCTTCCAGTCAGCTTAATGTCGCCAAGGAATAATTATTAGTTCGCTTTATTGTTATCATTTATTGTAAGACTCTTCCGCTATGTAATAATGATTGTGACATTTATCTCTATACACTTGGTCATTATATGTGTTGTTCTTCTTTGGCGTACATATGAGATGCACCCGGGTTTACCCCTTAAATCAGGGTGTGATAGGGACTCAACTATTAGGACAATGATCACTGCCCTGGGATCTCCGCCATCCTAGGCCAGGGTAGGGGCTTGACCCTTTGAGCAACTTGATGTCGGGCCACTCCGAAGGAATGACATCTACGCCACAAGTCCTGCTAAGGACCACTGGAGGATCAGGGCTCTCCCAGCCCCAGCGCACTCCAAGGTCCAAGTCGCTCCTACGCTTACGGTGCCAGTCCACAAGACTGGAATAAAGCCCAAGGCCCAGTGCCTTTGGGTGTCATCGAATAATAATCTAATAGGGTATTTGGTTTGAGGAATGAGCTAGTCCATCATCTTCTCACTTCTCACTTTTTTGTTTGGTTTGTAAAATGGAATGAGTTGATCCATCACCACAGCATTTCTCATAGTTAGTTAGTACTAATATGAGGAATGAGGTCGTCCCATCAAATTTTAGGAATGGACCCATGATGTACCATCTCATTTTGGATGGAGTGATTCTTCAAACCAAACACCCTCTAAGTTTCTAGGGGGCCTCGTACCCTAGGGCGCCCATAATCCAAGTCCTCAGGGTCGTTCGTGCCTCGGGGTTCTCATGGAGTTTGGTGTCGAGACCATTGTCCCTCAAGGCACTCAACAATAATTAGTCACGCAGGCCCTCTACTAGCCCCTAGGAAACTAGGTATTTGGCTTCACGTAATATAAACGATCGAGCCCCGAACCCATCGGGGCTCGAAGCCTTCCGTAAGAACAAGGGACTAACTACGACTAAGGGTAATCATGTCCATAAGATGGAAGGATGAGTCTGGTCCCACCGACGACATTACGACCCCAAAGTAGGGACACTATGCCTAGGGCATGTTCACAGGTCCTTAGCACTGACATATCAATTAAGTCTCCCATACAACACATTTAATGTGTAATGTACGGCATTACAGTTCGATAGGTGCATTATCGCCACGACTTAGGCAGCAATGTACTCAAGATCACTATTCAATATGTGCATCAACGTTGTAGTCACACGTGCGTATGTCAGTATACCATGAAGTATTATCAAGTATAAAAGGCTACACCGGCTACCAACTATGTCATACCCAATGGCACAGACACCAGCATCCATGGAGGCAATATAAAACACGTGCCGTTACGATGAGCATGGCAGTAACAAAAGAACATCTCTGACACCATGCCACTACCAAAGGCATGGCTCTGTTTATGACTTCACAACCAGGATAATATCAGGGTAGTTGGGTATTAGTTGGAGGGACCCATGGTTTAATTGACGTAATATCTCTCCTCACTTCCTTTATAAAAAGAGGGAGTAGAGTAACGTTTGGCAGGTTCGATCTAGGGTTGAAATTACTCTACACAGAGTGTTGGCTCATAAGGGATTCTTTAACTCCAAATTAGAGTTAATGTTTGGCAGTTTCAATCCAGGGATTGAAATCACTCTACACAAAGGGTTGGCTCATAAGGGATTATTTCACTCCCAATTAGAGATTCACCACACTCAACATCTAAGGGCAAACATAAAGGTGGAGTAGGACCGATAGGCTAGAAATACCACTAGAACCAAAAGGTAAGGGGAGCTAGGAAATCAAAATTCACATTTGCCCTTCCTTTGTTCCAGCATTGATCATCGTTGCCCTTTGGCTTGCCATCAGGGGCACGAGGAACAAGGGTACTAGACCGAGCAGAGGCTATGGATCTAGGACACCCGCCCGAAGTGGTGCAATCTTCAAATCCTCAACCCTCACTTCTCCAACGCTGCTTACATCATCACCAACTACACGATGCTGCCTAACTTTGCCATGACACGCAACATACTCACGCTCAAGCAGTTTTGCCTTGTCAATGAATACAAGGTCTCTAGCATCATGCTCCTTGCCACCGACTACACCACACACCCATTGTGGGAGGTGACCATTCATTATATAGGTTGTATGGCTTGGCGAACAAGGTCATATGGCTTGGTGTACAAGTAAGGTGAGTGTAAAGATATGTATGCATATACATATCTTTAACATTTTCAACTACTACTAAGTTACAAGTACGCATATACATATCTTTAACATTTTCAACTACTACTAAGTTACAAGTACACAGTAACATGTGTAAAATTGTGTAAAACACCATAATGTTCATTTCCTTCTATACAAAAGTAAACCATGAATTATGTAAGTTTAGTAAATTTAGATATGCGAAAAAGAAATAATATAACAAAAAAAGAGGATGCTGACCGCTTTGCTTGGAGTTGGACTTTTGTCAATCTTCCTAGGCATACCAGGAAACACCTTAAATGGTGGCAACATCACCCCTTGCATTTTCTGTTACACATTGATCAAGAGATGACAAATTCCACTACTAAAGGCGGAGAATTTACCTAGTGGGAACAATTACTTTGGTAAAAAAGTAATTGTTGCTTTGGTCTTCAGCGCCAAAATGGCTATGCCTTTGCAAAAAAAAATGGAGATGTTGAGGATATAACCTATAATTTTTTGTATTGCACTCCTAAAAGATTTAATTTTAAAAAAAAAGTATCTTTTACAAAACAAAGACGGATGTCCCCGAGTCATATTATAACATTGAGTTTAGACTTGGAATTATTAAGGGTTAGTGTTAAAACCAAAGACTTCTTTACTTCTCACCAAATTGATGACTTTCCCTAGATGTCAACATGGAAATGTAAGATAAGAAAGAATACCGGCTTATTGGGAGGAACATTGTGGGGAACGGCACAATAATATTTTGATGTAACCGCCGCATTCTTTTTATGGATCAAGCCATTTGGTACTTCTGTCTTCTTTTGTAGTACCTGCAATAACAGAAACTTGATATGAAAAATAAAATATGATGTGAAGCCAAGCCCTAAAAAACAAAAAAGGGGTACGACAGTTACATTGGCTGGAGTCTGATTTTCAGCTACAATTGATTGAAGACCACTCTTGGCTGATTCACATATTATACCCTATAGACAAAAGCGGACAGAAGTAACAAAAATTTGCATATACATTAGAGATGATCACAGATAAGCAAACAGAAGTATAACCTTTACTGATGAAATATTATTGCGTGGTATACTTTCTACCTTTGCCTGAGCCTGGTAAGCTATTACAGTCTGTCTCAACTCCATTACTTCATGTTCCACTCTTGCCAATCGTTGTTTAGCACAAATATCCACATCATCCATTTTCTCCAAATGATCAACCAAAAGATTATTGTCATTTTCCACTCTTAACTTTTCTGGTTGAAGCTTGCTGGATGTAAACAGAAATATTGTAGGCATTTCCATGTTGTTAATCCTTGCCTACATTGGCATCAAGGTACATTCATTAGCTTAAAAAGACTGATAATCGAACAAGATTATGGAAGACTAATAGTTTACAATGTGTGTTGCTTACTGTAAATCAATTAATCAAACAAAGCATGTAATAAACTCAATAAATATAATAAACAGTATTTAGTTATAAGGAGTTAGTGATTTTATTATTTCATATCCATAGGATGCAATTGGTTAACGAGCATATCAAATCCTGGCACTGACATGCATACAGTAGTCTGATTATTTCAAAACCATTTGGGACAAAAACAAACATATCCTGAGAAGTTAGTGTTTCATATTTTATCCTGCTCGTAGAAGAATAATACATGAGTGGTAAATTTATACAATATAAGTAAAAAAATACTATTGGCGCAAAAACACTACCCAAGGAAACTTTAAGCAGTGATTCCTGTTTCAGTATATTCCGAAACCATTCTTGTACAAACATTTTTCATGTGTCATACAACTGTTATCTTGCCACAAGCGGAATTGCACTTTGGGAAAACACCGCAGAGCTTGTGAATGACATGCATATGACCAAGCACCTCCTGCCATTGATACAGCCTTCACTAATGGTAGTAAAAAGTGCATTAGCACCAACACTTAGAACTTGGCACATCGTGCATGTACCCCTAAGACAATATTTTGAGTTTGAGGCATGAACAAGCATCACACAAATGTAAAGAAACATGTACCAGCATACAAAATTCTGATATCATAGCACATGAAAACAGCTAGCATACAGGGAAAAAAGATACAATTTGCATTCAAGGAAATTTTCATGTATTTATCATCTTGTGGAGGTGGCAGAGATAATTAGTGCCTTCCAAACAACAAATATCATTAGTTAGTTTATAAATGACCCATGTGCACTCTCCTTTTAGTCTCTTTCCCACAGTGGAAACTCTAATTCTGTATTCTGGAACAACGGGCTGAATTAGCTACCACGTTTTTATTTCACAGTAATTTGGTACTAGTGGAACATATGTTGCGGATCTAGTCAATACCTTGAGACAACCTAATCAGGTAAATTTTAGCCATTCCCATAGCCCTCCTGGGAACCGAGAAAAGCTTATATTTTTATAAGCACAATCATTAAGTGTTTTCAAGGAAATTTGGGTGTATTTATTGTCTCATGAGGGGTGACAGAGATACTTAGTGCCTATCAAAGAATAATTTTTGGTTTATAAATAACTCATGTGCACTCTCCTTTTAGTTTCTTTCCTTCAGTGGGAACTTTTATTGTGCATTTTATTTTGCAACGGCAAGCTGAGGGTATAGGTGGTGTGCTCACCTATACCCTTAGTTGTGTTTTTTGCTCAGCTGTACCCTTCCAGTGCTATAGAACAGAAATTTGGGACTATTGAAATATGTTGCAGGTCTAGTCAGTACCTTGAGACAACTTAATCAGCTAAATTTTATCCATTCCCGTACCCCACCTGGGAACCGAGAAAAGCTTTCACTATTTTCTAAGCACAATCATCATTAAACAAAGACCAGAAATCTATCTTTGCGTAACGTGACTAAGTTTTAATAATTAATTAATTGAGGACAATGTGGTTAAATTCACCGATTCCGTGATGGCACCGGCGAGCTGCTTCCTCGCCTTCCTGATCTTCTTGTCCAACACCTGGGCGTCGATGTCTTCAATGTTGAGGAGCACTCTCTCCAGCACCGCCGGTTCGACAAGGATCGTGGCCTCATCAACCAGGTAAGGATACAGCTCGCGCATCTCATCCAAAGTCTTGGCCTTGGGCTTCAGCGCCTCCTTGCCGGACTGGCGGTCGGCGCTCTTCGCTTGGGCTTGGGCAGCGGCGTTGCTTGCTTGGGCGCCGGCGCACTTCGCTTGAGTAGCACTTCGGACCTTGGCAACCGGTGGTCTGGTTGGCGGAACGCGTCCCCATACGTGCTTGGAGAGGAGGTAGAGGCGGCGTTCGTGTTTATCGGCGGGCGGAGCATTCTTCATAACGTCCCGGTCGTAGCGGCGCTTGAGGCTGCGCTGCTTGATGGCGAGCTCCTTTGCTCCGACGCCTTCCTTCTCGAGGCTGCCATCGAGCGCGCCGAATAGCTCAACCGGCGTTGGCAGGCGGCCGCCATGTTCACGGCGGTACGTGGCGAGGGCCTCCAGGATCCGGACCTCGTCGCCGGGGGACCACGCGCGCTGGAACAACGGCGGCTTCCGCTTGGCCGGCTGCTGTGTGGCACCCGAGGCCTCGGGGAGCGAGGGCGACGTCTTCCTCTTGTTGCGCTCGGGCAGCGCCGTCGGGCCCGTCGACGCCCGCTTCACCGCGGACGACGGTTCCTTGAGTTGAGGCGACGAGGACGCCATGATGGGGGGCCGGGGGCGTGGGGGAGGCGGGAGATGGAAGCTGGATTGGCACGCACTCCGCTGCGAAGCGCGGGATCTGATTTTTTCAGGCAGGAGGGAGGAAGAGTGAGATTGGGAAACGAGGGGTCGGTCGGACTCAGGATATAAAAGGCCAAATGGTTTGTTCTCGGCATAGACCGTGCCGTACACCACAATCAATACACAGACATTCACCAGAACTAGTTGAAACATTGAAAAAAAACTAATAATAAGCTATTTAGTTCAATGGATATCTCGTTAAAAATCTATCTAAGTTAAAAAAATCACTCTTATAAGAAAACTCTAGATAGAAAAAAAAAGTACAACCTAGCTTATTTAGTGTTCTTATACATAGATCACAAATATTGTTCACAATTTTAACAGAGTTACAGTCACATAAGCCTATATAGACATAGGTCCAAACTGGCTAACTAAGATCAAGCATCCACATGTGGATCAGTTAGTGTTTGAGACTAGAGATGTCAATGGGCCCCGAAACCCGATTACCCGTGGGGAATTCCTCTATTAGGGTTAGGGTATGGGTTAAAACAAATCTCCGTGGGTATAGATTTGGAATAAATTCCTTATCCATCGGGTATGGCGGGTTCGGGTTTGGGAGGGCTAAACCCAAACCCGATTACCCATGGGGAAAAATACCTAGAACCGGAACAATCTAGCATCTAGGATTTTTAGTCCACCATCCAGCAATCCAGTGAGCAGTTACTTGTGGCCTGGACGCCTGGTGGGCTACCGACCAAGTATGGTCGTATGGGCCTGTGGAAAAGAAGCACCAAGCCACCGAGCCAACAACCAACAAAGTAAAAAAAACCTAAACTTCTGAATTTTTGAATAATCGGGTCGGGTATAGATACTCATGGGTATTTAGTACCCGGTCGGGGATGGGTATGGGAGGATTTTCGTACCCGTGGTCGGGTTCGGGTTCGGGGATGGGGGCGGGTCTACGTTCATGGGTACGGGTCTGGGGAGTTAATCCCCGCTGGAGAATTCTCCATTGACATCTCTATTTGAGACTGAGATGCATAAGAGGACTGAAAGTCGTCTAGAGAGGGGGTAAATAGACGGAAACTGAAATTTACAACTTTAAACACACTATAAGCCGGGATTAGCGTTAGAACAAATATCAAGTCCGGGAGAGAGGAAAAACAAATTAACCAAGAAAATAAAGCAGATGACACGGTGATTTGTTTTACCGAGGTTCGGTTCCAAAGAACCTAGTCCCCGTTGAGGTGGTCACAAAGACCGGGCCTCTTTCAACTCTTTCCCTCTCTCAAATGGTCACTTAGACCTAGTGAGCTTTCTTCCTTGATTTCTCGGGTCACTTAGACCCCGCAAGGACCACCACACGATTGGTATCTCTTGCTTTGCTTACAAGGCTTTGAGAATAAGAATGAGAGAAAAAAAAGCCAACCACGCAACTAGAGCAACAAAGAAACACGAGAACGATCCTCTCACAGGTCCTAAAGCACTTAGAATTGAATTAGGGACTTTGATTGGATCGGCGGCTTTGATTTGTGTCTTGGAGTGTTGCACTTTGCTCTTGTATTGAATGAGGTGTTGTGAATGCTTGGATTGTTGGAGTGGGGGTGGTTGGGGGTATTTATAGCCCTCAACCACCAATTCAACAGTTGGGGGTGGCTGCTGTCGATGGGCGCACCGGACAGTCCGGTGCGCCAGCCACGTCACCCAACTGTTAGGGTTCTGACGGTTTCGACTGTTAGAGCACTGACTTCTGGTGGCACCGGACAGTCCGGTGCCGCACCGGACAGTCCGGTGCCGCACCGGACATGCATTGTTCACTGTTCGGTGCGCCTCTGACCTCTGCTCTGACTTCTGCCACGAACTATAGCGTGTCAGGGGCACTATGCAGTCGACCGTTGCGCCGAAGAGTCGTTGCTCCGCTGGCACACCGGAAAGTCCGGTGGCACATCGGACAGTCCGGTGAATTATAGCAGAGCGGCGTCTGAGAAACCCGAAGCTCAAGAGTTTGGAATTGTACGGTCCTGGTGCACAGGACAGTCCGGTGCACCAGACCAGGGTGTGTTGGAACTTGCTCTCTGCCGCAAGGGGGTCCAACGGGGGTGTGTAGTGACGTAAACAGGGTTCTCGCGCAAGATGGCAATAGCTCTGTTAATCTAGCCTCTCAAGGGCACTGTGCGGGGGTATTTATAGGTATCTGAGTGCCTAGCGTCTTGTGTTAAGGACGCATATGCCCTCAGACATCTAGGTTATCCCCAAAATATTCCCATAAAGCGGGGTTACAGACTGTAATTACAGAGGCGCCTTTACAAATTAGGCTCGTAACACGCAGCGGCCACGCAAGGCCTGTTACAATGGGCCGGATCACACGTGGGCCTCCATGCTGGACGAGGCCGCACGGTGGGATGACCTCGTCACAGGTCTTCGTCCGATGTCGTATGGAGCGAAGGGTGTCCTTGCCCGTTGTCTTGTCTCCGTTGGACCAACGACCGCGGCGAAGGCCTCGAGCGAAGGGTGGCGTCTTCGCCTTCGCCCCAACATTTGCCCTCCGAGGGACCAGTTCGACTAAGTCATCTGGTGCCGAAGACGTCGCTAGATGGTGGAGACGCTGCCCTCGCTCGAAGTGGTTCCGCGGGGGTTTTTGACATGACCGTTGATTGACACCGTACTGTTGGACTGCGGGTTTCCCGAAGCGTCGCGCCTTGTGTATAAAAGGGGGCGGTGGGCGGCGCGTTTTGAACTTTATCCTTCCACGCTCCGTGAAAACCCTAGCCGCCTTTTCCACCGTCTTGCTGCTTGTCTGCCCTCCTTGCTCTTGTTCGCCGGAGATCTGGCTCGAGTGAAGCAAACCGCCCGCCGCCGCCGACGGTACGTAGCGATGCCGACCTCTTCTTCTTCTGCTGCCACTACGCCGCCGGCCGACGCGTCATCTGAGGAAACGCTGAGTACTGTGGCGGCGGAGGAGTTGCGCGCCAGCGATACGGTGGATTTTGGTGTGTCGCGGATGTCGTCGGTCCGCGTGCAAGATACGCAGCGGCTGGGTTACTTTGGCGGCGGAGTCGCTCGTGTCCCGGGGACGGAGGAAGTCTCCGAGCCGGAGGGCGAGTTGGTTGTGTTCGAGGTGTTCTTCGCCGCTGGTCTCCGCCTGCCTGCGCACCGATTTGTTGGAGAAGTCCTGCGCAGATTTAATGTTCAGATCCATCAGTTGACTCCGAATGCCATGGTGGCTCTATCGAAGTATGTCTGGGCGACGACTTCGTACGGCGGACAGCCATCAGTCGAAGTCTTCGCGAAGTACTATTGCCTGCACTGGCAGAAGAGGATGATTGGAGATGAAGTTGCCCAGTTTGGGTCCTGTACATTTACGCCGAAGACCGGTAAGACCACGATGGAGGTAGTTGAGTTGGTTCCTTGCGCCCACAACAAGTGGGGAAATTGGCAAGAGTTTTGGTTTTACGTCGCGGAGGGTTCAGTCGAAGACCATCCGGGGCTCCCCGTGTCCGAGATGTGCTCGCATCTTTACTCAGCATACCCGCCTTTTGAAGTGGCGGAGGATGATGCGGACGAAGGGGCCCTTCGGTGCGCCGCCGGCCTGAGCAGCGGGCGTGATTTGGTTGAGGAATTTGTGGCGTACGGGGTATGGCCTTTGGCGCATGGCTGGGCGTTGGGCGAAGTGTGCCCTCGCCAGATGCCTTCCTGTGGTGAGAAGCTGGTGCGAAGTCCTGCCTTCGCACTTGATCTGCATAGCCGCGATCCAGCCGCCTTTGTGCGTGAGGCGGAGAATGGGGCGGTGCGGATCGTTGGTCGGTACGTGCCGAGGACAGAGGGCCAGCGTAGCTGGGATATTCGCGGGTCGAATGACCGTTTGAACAGGGTTTTTGAGTTGAATCGTCTGCCATATGGCGGTTATCCCGGCCAAGACGATGTGGATCGTCGCGGGAAGAAGCCGGTGGTAGAGTCTGGAGACGACCCCGCGCCGGCGGCCGCCCCGTCCTCTAAGAAGAGGAAACTAGGTACTGCTATGGGAGGACTTGGGGTTTCCGATGGTTTTGCTAGAGAATTGATGAGGACATGCGCGGCCCCAGGGGAAGGATGTCTTCGCCCGAGCTCCGGGAGTCTTCGGCGCGGATGCTGAGGGTTACCGGGGGTTGGTGGCCTAAGAATGTTCCTATCCCCCGCGCGGCCGGCGAAGACTTTTTTACATCTCGCATGGTTCGTGAATGGAAAGTGTTTCCTTACGGGCGGAATATTGCTGCTGTTGTGTCGGCAGTGATGGACAAGGATCGCCAGGGAGCTGCACAGAAGCGCCAGGCGGTCGTCAGGCTTCATGAAGCCAGGCCGAAGAGGCAGCGGAGGGCTGCGAAGGCTGCTGCCCCCGGCGGAGGCAAGCCACCGCTGGCGGCGAAGTCGGGCGTCCCTGCATCCGGCAAGGCGTCGGAGGCTGCGGCCGCCGCCGGTGGTTCCAAGTCTGCGAAGGCTGCACCGGCGTCCAGCAGGGTGCCGGAGGCCGCGAAGGCGGCCCGAGAGTTGCCGCCTCCGGGCAAGCGCGTCACCGACTTCGCCACCGACATTAGCGTGGACGAATATCTTGTTGGTAAGCCGTTGGCTCGATTTTATTTCCTTTCTTTTTTTTGTGATTTGTTGATACGTTGCAGGGTCGGACGAAGGCCAACTTGTCGTTGTTCCGCCTGCCGCGGCGACCACGGCGGCTGCCATAGTGCCAAAGGCGAAGGGCGGTGCCCTTAGTGCTGGCGGCGAGATGCCGACACTCACTGCTGTGAGGGACGAGGCGGGTGTTGTGTCCCGCCGGCTAAAGGAG
This sequence comes from Zea mays, assembly GCF_902167145.1. NCBI lineage: Eukaryota > Viridiplantae > Streptophyta > Magnoliopsida > Poales > Poaceae > Zea > Zea mays. The sequence goes on from NC_050101.1 coordinate 24,269,444, forward strand.
ATGAAGGAGGCGCTAAGTCAGGTACGTTGAGCTAGACTTTGGTTTTTTTTGCTTCGTTGGGGCTGTGGTCTTACGTGTGTTTTGCAGGCGGCTGACTTCGCAGACCGCGCGGCGTCGGGGGCCCTCACGGCAGTTGTGTCTGCCGAGGTCGAAAGACTTCGGACGCAACATGCTGAAGCCGTCCAGGAAAAGTCGGCCTCCGACAGTAAGTGCCGCAAGCTGGCGGACAAGGTGGTCGCACTGGAGGGGGAGAAAACTAACCTCCGGCGCCAACTGGCGAAGGAGAGGAGGGAGGCCAATGAGGCCCTCGCCAAGGCGCAGGCTGCGCAGGCGGAGGCCAATTTGGCGCGGGTGGAGGGCAGCCTTGCCAGGGAGCGCGCTGAGCAGTTGGAATAGCGGCTCAGCGCCCTGCAGAGCCGTGTGGAGAGGGCCGAGGCCACGACACGCACGGAGGCTGAGCGGACACACAAACAGCTTATGGATTCGTACCATGAGCTGGGCGCGCGGACCGCTGACTTCGAAGTGCCGGCCCGAGAGCCCGGACTTCGCTGCCTGGAGTGGGTGCAGGAGGAGTTGCAGGCGCTCCCCACCATCGTGGAGGGGTTCATGTCTTATGCCTCCCTGGTCACCTGCGAGGGGGCGATGAACGCGCTCTCTCGCGAAGGGTGCCGACACTATGAGGTCTTCGACCAAGCTAATGAGGATTTCGAGCGGGATATCTACAAGGTTGAGGACCCTATAGTGAAGGAATCCACCGGAGCCCTCTACGACCGGATGTGGGGCCCCCACGGTCGAGAGGTGGTCAGGGAGCGGGCCGAGACGGCGAGGGGTCAGGTAATGCTTGGCTTTTGTTTGGTGTTTGTTGGATGTGGGCTATGTATGGGTTTGCTGAATTTGTGTGCTATGTCTCAGGCGGCGCGTGGTGAGAGGGTGGATGACTTCGGTGCTTTGAACAGCGCGCTGCCTGACCCGGAGTCGAACCCGGCGGCGGCTGTGTCCGAGGCCGCCCTGGAGCCGCCCCCGGAAACCGCCGAAGGCGCCCCTGATGCCCCCGCAGCCGCTGCGGTCGGCGGAGGCCTGCCCCCGGAGACCGCCGAAGGCGCTCCTAATGCCCCGGCAGCCGCTACGGCCGGCGGAGGCCCGCCGCCAACTGCTGCGCCGAGGGCTGAGGATCCTGTGACGGTGGCGGCGGAGGCGACAGCGGAGGCTCCCGCGACGGCTGGGTCTTCGCAGGTGGCGTAGTGGGTGTGGGTAGTTAGGGAATTTTGGATATGTTGCTGAATCTTGGTTGCTGCGCAGGTTCAAGATTTTGGGCCTGCGCACGCAACCGCCACTACTAATTTTTTGGCGGCTTCGACCGTGGATGATGGTAATAAATCGGATGGGTCTGCATCTAAGTTTTCTGATTTTGGTGACTCTGGGAGCTCGGTTGAGTGGACTGAGGAGTCGTCGGATGAGGACTTGGACTACTTCGCGGCCTTGGATGTGGCAGCGGCGGAGGCTTCACCGCACGCTGCGGATGCAGAAGATGTGCCTGGTCCTAGTACTGGGCGTAGGAGGCGAAGGGCGGTTGCGAAGCGTAGAGTGAGTGGGGCGGAGGGCGGTCGACTTCGTGTGAGTAGGGCTGGCCGGCAGGAACTGTTGTCCTTGTCGGCCGCCGTGAGTACAGGTGAGGGGGAATTGCGAAGTCTTTTTGCGGGTGAGGAGCTTAGGATAATGTTATTTAACTATAGGGAGATGGGAATTATTCCGAAGGTTGAGCTGATGTAGAGTGTGATGCCCTCGCTTGTACATGTGTAATGGCTTGTATGATGAAGTTGTGTGCCCTCGCACATTCGGCTATGCCCGCGAAGGCGTTACGTACTTGGTCTGGTGTAATTGTTATGCTGGACTGGTGCGCATGTAGTCGGTCTTTGCGCGTACAGTTTGGTGTGGTCGTTTTCGCTTTTGTTACGCTTCGTCCGGCTGTGCCTTCGGGCAACTTCGGCACAGATAGTCTGCGCGGTAGACTTCGATTTTTCGCACTTGTTGTGCTAGTCCGGCTGCACCCTTAGGCGACTTCTGCACGGGTAGTCTTCGCGGTAGACTTTGATGTTTCGCACTTGTTGTGCTAGTCCGGCTGCACCCTTAGGCGACTTCTGCACGGATAGTCTTCGCGGTAGACTTCGATTTTTCGCACTTGTTGTGCTAGTCCGGCTGCACCCTTAGGCGACTTCTGCACGGATAGTCTTCGCGGTAGACTTCGATTTTTCGCACTTGTTGTGCTAGTCCGGCTGCACCCTTAGGCGACTTCTGCACGGATAGTCTTCGCGGTAGACTTCGATTTTTTGCACTTGTTGTGCTAGTCTGGCTGCACCCTTAGGCGACTTCTGCGCGGAGTTGTCGCACGCGAGGGTGGCTAGCGCTGAGCCTCGCGGTGACTTTGTGTTGGTCGAATGTCGAAGACCGTCATCGCGGTCTTTTTTCGACGCATGTTTTTGCGGGGGATTTTTCACTTGTATATTACATGGCTCCGCCTCGTTAAAAACCTCACCCCCCGGGAGGAAAAGAGTGCGGGCCAGAATAAAATTGTTTTTGCGAATTACAAGGGCGAATCGGTCCTGATGAGTCAAACAAAAAATTTGCAGAGATTGTCGATGTTCCAGGAGTGCTCTAGGTCTTCATCGTTTGGCGTTGCGAGCCTATAAGCGCTGGGGGAAGCTTTCGTCTTGACAATGAAGGGGCCCTCCCACTTGGGCTCCAGCTTGCCCTTGGACTCTGTCCGAGCTGTTCGGACGAGTACGAGGTCCCCTTTGCTGAATTCCCTCGGGATGACTGCGTGGTCGCGCCATGCTTTTGTCTGGGCTTGGTATTTATTTAGAGCCTGTAAGGCGAAGACTCTGTCTCCATCGATGAGATCCTTCGAAGTGGGCTCGTCCACGTCGGGGACTGCTGACGGAACTGTTCGCGGGGACCCATGTTTTATTTCTTGTGGGTTCATGGCCTCCGATCCATATAGAAGGTGGAAAGGAGTGAACCCGGTCGCCCTGCACTCTGTCGTATTTAGCGCCCAGACCGCCTCGGGTAACAAAATCGGCCCACCTGCCCTTTTTTCGTCGAGGAGCATCTTTTTGACAGCTGTGAAGATTTTTCCATTGGCGCGTTCCACAACTCCGTTGGACTGCGGGTGATAGACTGAGGCGAAGGCAAGCTTGGTGCCAATGGAGAAGCAAAAATCCTTGAAGTCTTGGCTGTCAAACTGCTTGTCGTTGTCAACTGTTAGCTCGGACGGTACTCCGAAGCGACAAACAATGTTTTGCCAAAAGAATTTTTGGGCAGTCTTTGATGTTATTGTGGAAACAGCCCTTGCCTCGATCCATTTGGTGAAGTATTCGACAGCGACGAAGGCGAACTTAAGGTTCCCCTGAGCCGTGGGCAGGGGCCCGACGATGTCCAGGCCCCAGCGCTGGAGAGGCCATGTGTGGGCGATCAGCTTTGTAAACTGTGAGGGGCTGCCTGATCGAGGAGAAAACTTCTGGCAGGCTTCGCAGGCCCTTGTGACCTGATTTGCGGCGCAGATCATTGCGGGCCAGTAGAAACCTTGGCGGATCACCTTAGTAGCTAGGGCCCTTGGTCCTGCGTGAGAGCCGCAGGTACCACTGTGGACTTCGCGTAGGATCTGGACACCCTCAGTTTCGGTGACGCATTTAAGCATTGGCTGACTGACCCCCTTCTTGTAGAGTTGGCCCTCAATCAGTGCGAAGTCCTGACTTCGATGTTTGAGGCGCTTGGCCTCGTTGATGTCGGTTGGGTGATAGTACCCCTGTAGGAACAGAGTTATTGGTGCTCGCCAGTCTTCGGTCATGATAAGGTTGACTATGCGGTGGCCCTCGGTGTCATTGGTTATTTGGAGCCCTTCGGGGCTCCGGACGGCTAGCGTGCCGATGACATGGTAGAACACGTCGGAGGGCAGAGACTCGCCTCTGGCAGCCACCTTGGCCAGTGCGTCGGCCTCTTCATTCTTGGCCCGGTCCACATGCTGCAGGGTGAATCCCTTGAATTGTCTCTTGAGACTTCGGATGGCCGCGAGGTATTGCATAAGTGCGGGGTCCTTTGCTGCGTAGTCTTTCTCGACTTGGCCGGCAACTACCTTGGAGTCTGTTCTGATGATGCAGGTAGTGATCCCAAGGGCCCTCAGCTTGCGGAGGCCGAGGATGACTGTTTCGTATTCTGCTATGTTATTTGTGCATCTGTCAGATTCCAGAGCGAAGCTGAGGCGCGCTGCATATCTGTGCTTGACCCCGGCTGGTGAGGTGATGACTGCAGCGGCGCCTGCCCCCGCATGGCACCATGCGCCGTCGCAGTGGATCGTCCAAACCTTCTCTGTGGACGGGTCCGGCTGTGTAATTGGCCCAGTCCAGTCGACGACGAAGTCTGCCAGGACTTGTGACTTGATGGCTATCCTGGGCTTGAAATTGATGTGGTAGCCAGAGAGTTCGGCCGCCCACTTGGCAATCCTCACCGATGCTTCCGGGTTTCTGAACAATTCGTCGAGTCCCCTGTCTGAGGTGACTCGGACCTTGAATGCTTCAAAGTAATGGCGCAATTTGCGCGAAGACATAACAACTGCATAGGCAATCTTCTCTAGTTCTGTCATGTTACATTTGGATGGTGTCAGCACTTCGGAGACGTAATAAAATGGGCACTGCCTGATCACGCCCTCAACTGTCTGCTCCTGCACTAGTGCCGCGCTGACCGCATGCGGCGAAGCCGCAACATAGAGCAACAGGGGTAGCGAAGAGTCGGGGCTTGTAAGGACTGCCAACTCCGACAGGTACTATTTTAAAGAGGCGAAGGCCGCTGCCTGCTCTGGTCCCCAAGCGAAGTCTTTTGCGCCACGGAGAGTTTTGAGGAAAGGAAGACTTCGCTCAGCGGACCTGGAGATGAATCTGTTGAGGGCGGCCAATCTGCCCGTCAGGCGCTGGACGTCTCTGGCGGACTGCGGAGGCGTCATGTTTACGATGGCCTGAATCTTGGTTGGGTTGGCCTCGATGCCGCGGTGTGATACCAGGTAGCCCAATATTTTGCCTTGGCGAACGCCGAAGACGCACTTTTCCGGGTTTAGGCGGAGTCGTGCGTCTCGCATGTTCGCGAATGTCTCGGCGAGGTCGGCGAGATGGTCCTCCTTGCTCTTGCTGGCGACGACGATGTCGTCCACATATGTGAATATATTTCTGCCAACTTGCCCTTCGAGCACTATTTTGGTAAGCCTGGAGAAGGTGGACCCGGCGTTCTTGAGTCCCTCCGGCATTCTAATGAAGCAATATGTGCCGAAGGGTGTTATAAAGCTGGTGCTAGCTTTGTCTTCCTCCTTCATGTATATCTGGTGGTAACCGGAGAAGCAGTCGAGGAGTGACATGACTTCGCATCCGGCCGCGCTATCGACTATTTTGTCGATCCGCGGCAACGGGAAGTTGTCCTTTGGGCAGGCCTTGTTGAGACTGGTGAAGTCGATGCACATTCGCCACTTCCCGCTCTTTTTCTGCACCATCACAACGTTGGAGAGCCACGTGGGGTAAGCCACCGGCTCGATGAATTTGGCTTCCAGGAGGCGGTGCACCTCTGCCTTAGCGGCCTCTGTCTTCTCGTCGGACATTTTGCGAAGCCGCTGCTTCTTCGGTCTCACCGAAGGGTCAATTCCCAAGCTGTGCTCAATTATGGATCGGCTGACCCCGACCAGGTCGAGGGCTGACCAGACGAAGACATCTTTGTTCTTGGACAGGCAGCAGAGGAGTTTCTCCTCTTCATGCGAAGTGAGGTCTTCGCTGATAGTGACTGTCTGCTTGGGCGTGGCCTAGTCGAGGGGGACAGTCTTGGTCCCGTCGTTGCTCTGCAGCTGTGCCTTGTCGTGCTCTTTGTCGGTTGGGCTGACGGACGCAGGGACCTCGCGCTGGGCCGTGAGGCAGTGCACGTTTCTTTGTCTGGGGACGAAGTCCCACTCTATGTTGTGCGCGGTCTGTTGATTGCCGTAGACCGCGATGGCGCCTAACGGACCTGGTATTTTCATGCACAGGTACAGTCCGTGAATAGCTGCCTCAAACTTGTTGATGGAGCCCCGACCCATGATGGCGTTGTACGGGTATACCATATCCACAATATCAAAGGTCACTTGCTCACTTCGGGCATTGGGTGCTACACCGAAGGAGAGAGGCAGCTCTATTTTGCCGACAGGAAAAGTGCCCTTGCCGCCGAAGCCATACAATGGGTTGTCCGAAGGCTTGAGGAGGCTGTGGCTTATGCCCATGCGGTCGAAGGCATGGAGGAATATGATGTCTGCTTGACTGCCATTGTCGACTAGGACTTTGTGCAGATCCCAGCCTGCCACGCTGCAGTTGATAACCATGGCGTCGATGTGGGGGGTGCTGCGCAGGTCGACATCTCGTGCGTCGAAGGTTAGCGGTACATGGGACCACTTTGTCTGCATGACTGGGCCGGTGATGGCGACGTGATTGATGCTGCGGTAGTGGTCCCGCTTCTGCCGCTTTGTGTCGAAGTCGGTGTTGGACCCCCCAGTGATCATATGAATGACTCCGCGATATGGCTGATCGGCGAAGTCTTCTTGTTTTGGGGCGTGGGGGTGGGGGATGTTCTGATGTTGCTGGTGTGGAGGTGGCGGTGGAGGAGGTACGATTTGTACTTCCTGGTGGTGTTGGTATGCATGGTGCGGTGGATGCGGGGCGGGGGCGTGGATGTAGGGTGGAGGGGGTTGCTGATAAGTGTGCGCGACAACTCTGGGGTTGTCGGCTGGCTGCGCCTGTGCCATCCTGTCTTTGGTGGCCTTCATTTCTGGGCAGTCTTTGGTTTGGTGGGCGCAGTCTTCGCCATGGAAGAGACAGTAGAATCGGCGCGGCGGCTGCGCACGCCCTCGACCCCTACCGCGAGTTCCATTTCCGTGGCCCTGGGGGGATATTCCTGGCGGAAAGGGGCGTCAGCAGCGGGGTGCTGGTTGGCGATGTTGTGCACTTGCTGTTGATTGCAGCCGTCTCGGCTGGAGTCTTGCTGCGGAGTCCTCGTCCACGTGCGGCTGGACTGTGGAGCATCTTTGGGCTTCCTTTGAGACTCAACCTTGCGCTGGTGGAGCTCTTCGGATTTGGCGTATTTTTCAAATAACTGATATAGTTCCTGAAGGTTCTTGGGCGGATCTCTGATGCAATGGCTATAGAGGACGCCGGCGCGAAGGCCACTGATGGCGTAGTGGATGGCGATCTGGTCATCGACTGAGGGCAGCTGTGACTTGAGTGTTAGAAATTTGTGGTAATACTCCCGCAGGGTCTCCTTTTCCAGCTGCTTGCAGAGCGAGAGTTCGGCCAAGGCGTCGGTGTCTGGGCGGTACCCTTGGAAGTTGAGCAGGAACTTGTCCCGGAGGCTTCTCCAGGAATCAATGGACAGCGGAGGCAACCTGGTGAACCAGGTGAGAGCTGGGCCTTCGAGGGCGATGATGAAAGACTTGGCCATTGTGGCGTCGTCCCCTCCGGAAGATGCAACGGCGAGCTGGTAACTCATTATGTATTGTGCTGGGTCAGTGCTGCCGTTGTACTTGGGATAGGTCCCTGCCCGGAAGTTGGCGGGCCAAGGCATCACTTGCAGATGTGGCGCCAAGGGACTTCGCTCATCGAGGTAGTTGACCCCTTGGAATGGCGCGGCGTGCGGGAAGGTGTGGTCACGCTGGGGAAACGCGGGTCTTCCAGTTGTGCGCGCTGTTGCAGGGGTGGCCCGTGCTGCAGGCCGAGGTGGCCTTTGCGCTGCATCAGCGTGATCTCCCGCTCGAGGTCCTGGGCTTTCTGCTCTTCGTCGCGTATCATTTGCCGCACCTTAGCTAGTGCGGACACGCGCTGGCGCTTGGCCTCTAGTATCTCTTTCTGCCTCTCGAGATTGCGGTTCTTGAGGCGTAGGGCGCGCAGCTGTAGCTGTTCTTCCGCCGAGACGCCGAGGACCTCGCCGTCCTCGGTGAGGTCCGCGCCCTCCGGTGGGGCGAAGCCTTGGGGGGGTTGCGTTTGTCCTTCAGGGCCGCAGGTGCAGAGAGCATCGTCTTCGTAGGTGCGGGGAACGTCGTCTTCAGTAGCGTCGTGGTGAGTGGAGTGGGTGAGGGCGAGGGCCTTGCCTTTCTTTGCGGCCAGTAGTGCTGCCTTCGCAGCCTCGTCAGCCTTCGAGTTAACTTTCTTGGGTGCCATCGCGGGTGGTTTTTTCGTCGCACGAACGGTGGGCGCCAAATGTTGGAACTTGCTCTCTGTCGCAAGGGGATCCAACGGGGGTGTGTAGTGACGTAAATAGGGTTCTCGCGCAAGATGGCAATAGCTCTGTTAATCTAGCCTCTCAAGGGCACTGTGCGGGGGTATTTATAGGTATCTGAGTGCTCAGCGTCTTGTGTTAAGGACGCATGTGCCCTCAGACACCTAGGTTATCCCCAGAATATTCCCATAAAGCGGGGTTACAGACTGTAATTACAGAGGCCCCTTTACAAATTAGGCCTGTACACGCAGCGGCCACGCAGGGCCTGTTACAATGGGCCGGATCACACGTGGGCCTCCATGATGGACGAGGGCGCACGATGGGATGACCTCGTCACAGGTATCCGTCCGATGTCATATGGAGCGAAGGGTGTTGTCGGCGTTTCGAGACCGGGGGGTCCCTAAGCCGACGAGTGAAATGTCGCCACGTGCCTGTAACACCCGGATTTTAGGGGTCCAAAACCCGGGGTTAACATAAACACCAGGTATGCTGGGACCAAGTCTCAAACATATGATGTAAAGTGGCACAGGATCGAATGTCACAACTTTATACATAACAGGAGTTCTATACAAAATAAATAATTACATTATAAGGAGACAACAGTCCAGCAACCCAAAGTTGACTGGGAGACGATGACCTAGACCTCTCACGAACTCATCACAGCATCCTCCATGAGCATCATCCTGCAGTACCTGGTCTTGACCTGTGGTGTATGTGAGACAGCAAGAGTGAGCTCACATACGTTCATCGCTCAACAAGTTGTGGGGAATAATGTGCATGAACTCGCCAAAGGTGGGAGCTCACGTGAAGTGTAAGGCTTACCAAAGAAGATGGTTAGAGCTGAGCATTGCTTTTAAGGTTGGTCAAAATTTTATTAGCAGTTACTAAGTATAAGTAAATACCAAACCCAATTAAGTAATTGAACAAAAGTAACAACACCACCTGCAATGCAATGCATATGACAAATTGAATTTAGTTCCATAAATTAATCATGTGAGGGTCCGAGCTGCTCATGACCGTGAGCACGGCTAGTATACCAGTTTTACACTCTGCAGAGGTTGCGCATCTTTACCCACAAGTCGTGTATCCCATGTCGCCAGGGTTTGCAAGGCCCTTAGACACTTCCGAGGTGAATGGCTAGGGATCCACTACGAGGCCTTTACAAAGTTCCACTAGCTTCCGAAAACCCGCTACAGTTTATAGGAAGATCCAATACAGGAATCCCTTGCAGGACCGCCATCGCAGCAAAATCCTCCCGAGGGCCTCCCCGCACTGACCTCTCCCCTACTGCCCTTGCCCCTTTCGGGTAAGGTAGTCTTCCACTAGCTTTCCTAATTAATCAGCCAAGGGCGTCCCATTAAACCCTTGTGGTAGCACTGTTTTCCCGGGTGGTCGCTCCATGTTCCAATTAACATAATGATCTCAACATGAACAATAAATAACAACTGATAACAAAAGTGTAACCATGAATAGTGTATCTCCATACCCAAAACCACATATAGCACTAGCAAGTACTCCCCAGAAAGTTCAGTGGTAAACAAGGTATAAAGATAGACAAACTAGGGTAACCTATTGGGTCCCATCAAAATTAACCTATGCAGATCATTATGATTAATTAGAACATGAGTAGGTAAAAAGAAGTGATCAAGGGCACAACTTGCCTGGGCCTTGAGATTCCAGGTACCAGGATGATCTTCAGGTGATACGTATTCTCACTGCTAGTCGTAGCAATACAAACAAACAGTGTATAGGCAAGATTAACATTACACCAAACATGTATGCCAAAATACATATTAATAATCTACATATTAAAATAAGATCACAGGAAAAAGAATTATTATTTTTTGAGTTATAGAATTCAAGTTATGAATTTCCTAAGGTTTTATGTGTTTAAAATGGATTAAGTGAGATATTAAATTCCTAATTGTTTTCATGATAAAACAGAGGTTCTAGGTGGTAGAGAATAAAATTACAAAATTTTAGAAAGTGGAATGGATTAATTTGGAGTTCATATGCATTTTCTATGAATTATATAAATTCTAGGAATTATTTTTATATTAAAAACTCATTTTCTAATTCATTTTCCTGATTTTATAACTCTCTGGACTGGGCCTCAATTACAGCTAAGCGCAGGGGGCTCTACGCAAGATTTCCGAGACTCAGGCTACACCCGCACAGGACGGCGGGTTATTTTCCGAAAACCGCAGGGTCTCTTTAGTAAAATGAACATGACGAAGGGGTATTGGTTATTCTGGGCCGCAGGATACAAAGGGGACGTCTTGGATTAAATCACACCATATTATGAAGCGGTATGCATTACAGGCCCTCGGATCCGAGATCCATGGACCGCAACACCCCACGCCCAGATCCAACCCAAGCCCTTGATTTACAGATCGGTGGTCACGATTCGAATTGGCAAGAGGTATGCGCAGGGTCTAATCGCGGCCATCCACCCAGGATCCAACGGTCCAGGGGCCGTCTCCTTCTCTAAGCCGAGGCACGGCGGCGCCCCAAATTTCCCCACCGGCGAGAACCATCGGCGAACCCCAATTCCCCACCCCGAAGCTCCAAATCTCGTCGTCGTAAGCGCAAAAGGAAATTGAACCCCCAGCTAACATGCAAAGGCAATCATACCTTTGATAGATGTTTCCCAGGACGACGCCCACGGTGCGCTGCGGATCACTGGCGCCCCCAAATCACCGGTGCGAAATTCATAGAGTTTCAGTTGGCCATCCATCGATTAACCCACTGCAGAGCTTCCATAGGTCCTAACCGACGCCCAGATAGTTGTGCAATAGCACGATTCCCGCGGTCGATGAGATACGCCGGTGGCGGCCGGCCCGCGGCGGCGCCATGCACATTAACGAGAAGTTCCCAGCGGTGGGTAAGGAACCGAGCGCTCTACAGCTAAATAGCCCTGGCCAGCAGCAACCCAGGTCCCGCAACGGAATCCGCGATTCGCGCGCGGATTGCTGAACTCGGCCGTGAGGGAAAATCTGAGGACTCGGGCGCCGCATGTTTCTGTTCCAAGCTCGCGGCAAGACGGATGGAGGAGACGCCCGGCCCCACCCAACAGCGGCAGGAGAGGGCGCGGAGTCCGCGCGATTATCCCAGTCCGCGGGGCTTTGGATCCGCGAGAGGTGCAAGGCAGCGCACGTGATGGCGCAGAAATCGCGGAACCCGATCGGCGAGCGCGCGAGCTGGAATGTAGAAGGGGAAACTGACCAGTGGGGCCCATAGGTAAGCGAAGCAAGAGGGAGGGCACAGAGGCCGACTGTCAGGCGGGACCCGCCAGGCGGTGAGCATGAGCTCGGCTGGTTGGGCCGCGCAGATAGTCTCTGGCTGTTGGGCCGAATTGAGGGGGAGGAGCCCAGCAGACCAGATTGGCTTTTCTTTTTTTTTTATCTCCCACTTTCTTTCCTTTATTCCTAAAGTCAATTTGAATTCGAATTTAACATCAATCCTTGTGCAAATTTATTCTCAAATCATATTGTGAAATGAAAAACACCAATTTTAAAAGTATAGTGACATTATTTATATTTTTGTATCATTCCTCTCCTTCTCATTTTCAAAACCCAAATCCCAATTCAAATTAAAGTTCAACTTGTGGCAAATTCACTTTCAGATTAATAGTAAAATTTGGACATACCTAAAAGTGTGATGAATTTATAACTTTATTTTGTTTTGTATAATATTTCTTTCTTTCTTTCCTATTTCCAATTCAAATCAAACCAAGTTTTAAATTCTAGATCTCAAATTTATGCACAAGTTAAACTTTCACATGATGCACAATTACTACATAGTGTTTCTTTATTTATTTTATTATGATTATTTACCTTTAAAAAGGGTGAAGTATAAAGTTTAATTATTTATCAATGGTAATTTGCTCAGATTTCTTCTATCAATCCCAAATTCAGAATTTTGGGTGTTACAAATCCTACCCCCCTTAAAAATAATCTCGTCCTCGAGATTTGTAAGGACAGGGATGTAAAAAGCTTTATTTATAGTTTAGCCTTTAACTTTTAGTTAGTTTAGGAATTGAGAAGTTTCATATTATTTAGATAGTGGTTATAAAAGCTTGGGTATGTATATCCACTCTATTGTGTATGGTAAAAGATGTCTTTAAAGCATAGAGAAGTTTGGTTAAGAAAGGGTAGGGTGAGGAAAGATTCCATCCAAGATTGTGGATCTTGACTCCGTTGGTGATTCAACTTGATCTTTGAAGTCTTGAGTTGATGCTTATCTTTCTTTGACGTGGTTGGTCTCCTTTGGCCTTTCTTCTTGGAGTTGCCATCCGAGTTAAGGACATATGGTTAAGATATATGTGGTAAGATGGACTACATGATATAGGTCGAAATCTGGTTTGATGTCAGGTGGTGGTTGATAGATTATGCAATCCATTAAGACTCTATTGATTGGGTTGGTTTCTCACTCTTTATTTAGTGTAGGGTGAACTAAGTTAAAAAAAACATGTGGATAGGGTCTAATCTATTTCTCAAGTATTAACTGGTCCATTAAGTAACTCTCTTTAGATTAGATCATATTAGGTTAGATGGGATCTAGATTAGATTGGATATGGCTAGATGAGACTAGTTAAAGTTAGATAGATCTTCCTGGGTAGGATGTATTTTATCACGACATGTTTAAAAATCTCTTGTTAGGTTAAAACAGAGGGGTTATGCAACTATCAGATGGGTAAGGTAGTTGCATATGGTTAGGTGGTTGTATATGGTAAAGTTGGTCTAGGGCACCAATTTTAGGTTAGATTGGTATAACTAGATTAGACTAGATAGAATCTCATTAATTTTAATTAGGTCACGGTTGTTATTCTAGAGTGGGATAAATATTCTATTTAGGGCAAGATGAATCCATAAGATAAGATAGAATCTTTTGAGGTCAGTTAGATCTATTTAGGATGAGATAAAATCTTTTCAAGATAAGATGAGTATCTTTTAAGATGAGATGGATCTTATTAAGATAAGGGAGAATCTTTTAAGATAAGATGTATTGGTTAGAATGAGATCTTTTAGGATAAGATAAATCTCTTTAAGCTAGATATGTTCCAATGGGAATAATCTAGGTTGTCTAGTTATCTTACAAATGCTATCCTTTATACCTAGATGTATATGCAGATGTAATTGTGGACATTACTCCACAACCCATTACACTCAATCGAAGATCCAAATCAGACAGATATCATAAGAACAAACATTCAAATACATAGACACTTATAAAAATAGTTTTGTTTTTGTTCCTAGGATTAGGTCTCCTATTCCTAAAAGTCACTTTAGATACAGGACTTCAAAGTGTGAAATCCACATTTGTCTTTAGAAGGATAAGGTAAGAATAATCAGAGTAAGCGGAAAGATTAAGAAAAGTTTAGAAAGAAATCAGAGTAAGGTAAGTAGGTAATGGTTGTCCAGTTCTATCTAGGTTTCGTCCTACAGTCAACATTCCTCTGATACCACTTCTGTAACACCCGGATTTTAGGGGTCCAAAACCCGGGGTTAACATAAACACCAGGTATGCTGGGACCAAGTCTCAAACATATGATGTAAAGTGGCACAGGATCGAATGTCACAACTTTATACATAACAGGAGTTCTATACAAAATAAATAATTACATTATAAGGAGACAACAGTCCAGCAACCCAAAGTTGACTGGGAGACGACGACCTAGACCTCTCACGAACTCATCACAGCATCCTCCATGAGCATCATCCTGCAGTACCTGGTCTTGACCTGTGGTGTATGTGAGACAGCAAGAGTGAGCTCACATACGTTCATCGCTCAACAAGTTGTGGGGAATAATGTGCATGAACTCGCCAAAGGTGGGAGCTCACGTGAAGTGTAAGGCTTACCAAAGAAGATGGTTAGAGCTGAGCATTGCTTTTAAGGTTGGTCAAAATTTTATTAGCAGTTACTAAGTATAAGTAAATACCAAACCCAATTAAGTAATTGAACAAAAGTAACAACACCACCTGCAATGCAATGCATATGACAAATTGAATTTAGTTCCATAAATTAATCATGTGAGGGTCCGACCTGCTCATGACCGTGAGCACGACTAGTATACCAGTTTTACACTCTGCAGAGGTTGCGCATCTTTACCCACAAGTCGTGTATCCCATGTCGCCAGGGTTTGCAAGGCCCTTAGACACTTCCGAGGTGAATGGCTAGGGATCCACTACGAGGCCTTTACAAAGTTCCACTAGCTTCCGAAAACCCGCTACAGTTTATAGGAAGATCCAGTACAGGAATCCCTTGCAGGACCGCCATCGCAGCAAAATCCTCCCGAGGGCCTCCCCGCACTGACCTCTCCCCTACTGCCCTTGCCCCTTTCGGGTAAGGTAGTCTTCCACTAGCTTTCCTAATTAATCAGCCAAGGGCGTCCCATTAAACCCTTGTGGTAGCACTGTTTTCCCGGGTGGTCGCTCCATGTTCCAATTAACATAATGATCTCAACATGAACAATAAATAACAACTGATAACAAAAGTGTAACCATGAATAGTGTATCTCCATACCCAAAACCACATATAGCACTAGCAAGTACTCCCCAGAAAGTTCAGTGGTAAACAAGGTATAAAGATAGACAAACTAGGGTAACCTATTGGGTCCCATCAAAATTAACCTATGCAGATCATTATGATTAATTAGAACATGAGTAGGTAAAAAGAAGTGATCAAGGGCACAACTTGCCTGGGCCTTGAGATTCCAGGTACCAGGATGATCTTCAGGTGATACGTATTCTCACTGCTAGTCGTAGCAATACAAACAAACAGTGTATAGGCAAGATTAACATTACACCAAACATGTATGCCAAAATACATATTAATAATCTACATATTAAAATAAGATCACAGGAAAAAGAATTATTAATTTTTGAGTTATAGAATTCAAGTTATGAATTTCCTAAGGTTTTATGTGTTTAAAATGGATTAAGTGAGATATTAAATTCCTAATTGTTTTCATGATAAAACAGAGGTTCTAGGTGGTAGAGAATAAAATTACAAAATTTTAGAAAGTGGAATGGATTAATTTGGAGTTCATATGCATTTTCTATGAATTATATAAATTCTAGGAATTATTTTTATATTAAAAACTCATTTTCTAATTCATTTTCCTGATTTTATAACTCTCTGGACTGGGCCTCAATTACAGCTAAGCGCAGGGGGCTCTACGCAAGATTTCCGAGACTCAGGCTACACCCGCACAGGACGGCGGGTTATTTTCCGAAAACCGCAGGGTCTCTTTAGTAAAATGAACATGACGAAGGGGTATTGGTTATTCTGGGCCGCAGGATACAAAGGGGACGTCTTGGATTAAATCACACCATATTATGAAGCGGTATGCATTACAGGCCCTCGGATCCGAGATCCATGGACCGCAACACCCCACGCCCAGATCCAACCCAAGCCCTTGATTTACAGATCGGTGGTCACGATTCGAATTGGCAAGAGGTATGCGCAGGGTCTAATCGCGGCCATCCACCCAGGATCCAACGGTCCAGGGGCCGTCTCCTTCTCTAAGCCGAGGCACGGCGGCGCCCCAAATTTCCCCACTGGCGAGAACCATCGGCGAACCCCAATTCCCCACCCCGAAGCTCCAAATCTCGTCGTCGTAAGCGCAAAAGGAAATTGAACCCCCAGCTAACATGCAAAGGCAATCATACCTTTGATAGATGTTTCCCAGGACGACGCCCACGGTGCGCTGCGGATCACTGGCGCCCCCAAATCACCGGTGCGAAATTCATAGAGTTTCAGTTGGCCATCCATCGATTAACCCACTGCAGAGCTTCCATAGGTCCTAACCGACGCCCAGATAGCTGTGCAATAGCACGATTCCCGCGGTCGATGAGATACGCCGGTGGCGGCCGGCCCGCGGCGGCGCCATGCACATTAACGAGAAGTTCCCAGCGGTGGGTAAGGAACCTAGCGCTCTACAGCTAAATAGCCCTGGCCAGCAGCAACCCAGGTCCCGCAACGGAATCCGCGATTCGCGCGCGGATTGCTGAACTCGGTCGTGAGGGAAAATCTGAGGACTCGGGCGCCGCATGTTTCTGTTCCAAGCTCGCGGCAAGACGGATGGAGGAGACGCCCGGCCCCACCCAACAGCGGCAGGAGAGGGCGCGGAGTCCGCGCGATTATCCCAGTCCGCGGGGCTTTGGATCCGCGAGAGGCGCAAGGCAGCGCACGTGATGGCGCAGAAATCGCGGAACCCGATCGGCGAGCGCGCGAGCTGGAATGTAGAAGGGGAAACCGACCAGTGGGGCCCATAGGTTAGCGAAGCAAGAGGGAGGGCACAGAGGCCGACTGTCAGGCGGGACCCGCCAGGCGGTGAGCATGAGCTCGGCTGGTTGGGCCGCGCAGATAGTCTCTGGCTGTTGGGCCGAATTGAGGGGGAGGAGCCCAGCAGACCAGATTGGCTTTTCTTTTTTTTTATCTCCCACTTTCTTTCCTTTATTCCTAAAGTCAATTTGAATTCGAATTTAACATCAATCCTTGTGCAAATTTATTCTCAAATCATATTGTGAAATGAAAAACACCAATTTTAAAAGTATAGTGACATTATTTATATTTTTGTATCATTCCTCTCCTTCTCATTTTCAAAACCCAAATCCCAATTCAAATTAAAGTTCAACTTGTGGCAAATTCACTTTCAGATTAATAGTAAAATTTGGACATACCTAAAAGTGTGATGAATTTATAACTTTATTTTGTTTTGTATAATATTTCTTTCTTTCTTTCCTATTTCCAATTCAAATCAAACCAAGTTTTAAATTCTAGATCTCAAATTTATGCACAAGTTAAACTTTCACATGATGCACAATTACTACATAGTGTTTCTTTATTTATTTTATTATGATTATTTACCTTTTAAAAGGGTGAAGTATAAAGTTTAATTATTTATCAATGGTATTTTGCTCAGATTTCTTCTATCAATCCCAAATTCAGAATTTTGGGTGTTACAGTGCCCCAGCCCAGATGGGTCGGCGCGAGGCCGAGCGCGAAGGGGGGAAGTGAGGTGGTCGGAGATGGGCGTGAGAGAGGTGGAAATCCCGCGGCCTTCGTGTTCGTCCCGCGCCCAGGTCGGGTGCGCTTGCAGTAGGGGGTTACAAGCGTCCACACGGGAGAGGGAGCGAGCGGCCTCACGCGAGCGCCTGTCTCGTCCTCGTCCCCGCGTGGCCCACCTCCCCTAAGAGGGCCCTAGTCCTTCCTTTTATAGGCGTAAGGAGAGGATCCAGGTGTACAATGGGGGGTGTAGCAGAGTGCTACGTGTCTAGCGGAGGAGAGCTAGCGCCCTAAGTACATGCCGTTGTGGCAGCCGGAGAGATTTTGGCACCCAGCTGGTGTGATGTCATGGCCGTCGGAGGAGCGCTGGAGCCTGGCGGAGGGACAGCTGTCGGAGCTGTTGAGTCCTTGCTGACGTCCTCTTGCTTCCGTAAGGGGGCTGAGAGCCGTCGTCGTCATAGAGTATGCGGGGCGCCATCATTTCCTATCTGGCGGAGCGAGCCAGATGGGACGCCGGTCTTGTTCCCCGTGGCCCGAGTCAGCTTGGGGTAGGGTGATGATGGCGCCTCCTGTTGACGTGGCTAGTCTGCGCCCTAGGTTGGGCAATGTGGAAGCTCCTCCGAAGCCGAGGTCGAGTCCGTCTTCCGTGGCCGAGGTCGAGTCCGAGCCCCTGGGTCGGGCGAGGCGGAGACCGTTGGCTGAGGCCAGAGCGGAGTCCGAGCCCTGGGGTCGCGCGAAGCGGAGTTCGTCGTCTTCTGGGGCTGAGCCCAAGTTCGAGCCCTGGGTCGGGCGGAGCGGAGTTCGCCGTCTTCCGGGGCTTAGCCCGAGTTCGAGCCCTGGGTCGGGCGGAGCGGAGTTCGTCGTCTTCTGGGGCTAAGCCCAAGTCCGAGCCCTGGGTCGGGCGAAGCGGAGTTCGTCGTCTTCTGGGGCTGAGCCCGAGTCCGAGCCCTGGGTCGGGCGAAGCGGAGCTTCCCATGGTGCCTACGGCCGGGCCTGACTGCCTGTCAGCCTCACTCTGTCAAGTGGCACCGCAGTCGGAGCGGCGCAGGCGGCGCTGTCTTTCTGTCAGGCCGGTCAGTGGAGCGGCGAAGTGACGACGGTCACTTCGGCTCTGTCAGCTGAAGGGCGCGCGTCAGGATAAAGGTGTCAGGCTGCCTTTGCATTAAATGCTCCTGCGATTTGGTCGGTCGGCGCGGCGATTTGGTCAGGGTTGCTTCTTGACGAAGACAGGGCCTCGGGCGAGCCGGAAATATGTTTGCCGCTGGAGGGGGGCCTCGGGCGAGGCGGAGATCCTCCGGGGTTGGCTGCCCTTGTCCGAGGCTAGGCTCGGGTGAGGCGTGATCGTGTCCCTCGAATGGACCGATCCCTGACTTAATCGCACCCATCAGGCCTTTGCAGCTTTATGCTGATGGGGGTTACCAGCTGAGAATTAGGAGCCTTGAGGGTACCCCTAATTATGGTCCCCGACAGTAGCCCCCGAGCCTCGAAGGGAGTGTTAGCACTCGTTTGGAGGCTTTTGTCGCACTTTTTTGCAAGGGGACCAGCCTTTCTCGGTTGCGTTTTGTTCCGGTGGGTGCGCGCGAGCGCACCCGCCGGGTGTAGCCCCCGAGGCCTCGGAGGAGTGGTTTGACTCCTCCGAGGTCTTAATGCCTCGCGTAATGCTTCGGCTGGTCTGGTCGTTCCCTCATGCGAGCTGGCCGTAGCCCGGGTGTACGGTTGGGTCCCAAGTTCTCGGGCTGGTATGTTGACGCTGTCAACGGTTCGGCCGGAGCCGGGTTTGCGAGAGCAGCCCCCGAGCCTCTGCACAGGGCGAGAGGGCGATCAGGGACAGACTCGACTTTTTTACATACGCCCTTGCGTCGCCTTTCCGCAAGGAGGGGGGGGGGGGGGGAAGCGCCATGTTGCCCTCGATGGGCGCCGAACATGGTGTCTCCGGTGAGCTGCAGGCGGGTAATCCGAGTGGACGTCCATGGCCCATTCGTTAGGGGTCGGCTAGAAGCCCAGAGGCGCGCCCAAAAGTACCTGCGGGTGATCTGCCGGACCCGGTCCCCTAGCGACGGGGTCCGAGGGCTCGATGCCTCCCTCTGATGGGATTCCGTTACAAGATCGTTCCCGCTGGTCTCGGAAATGTCCTAGGGTACCTCGGGAGCATAGCCCGAGCCTTGGTTATGTATCGAACGTACCCATGGTCATCCCTCGCTCTGTGTCTGAGGCGACTGTGAACCCTTCGGGGGCCAGCCTTCGAACCCCTGATCAGTAGTGGGCGCGGAGCCCGAGTTGCCTGAGGCGGCCGTTGAACCCTTCCGAGGGGCCGGCCTTCGAACCTCTGACCAGTAGTGGGTGTGGAGCCCACGCGCTCTGAGGCGACTGTTGAACCCTTCCGAGGGGCCAGCCTTCGAACCTCTGATCAGTAGGGAGGCTCGGAGCCTGGTTCCTTCACGGGGAAGGATCCTTTTCGGGGTATCCCCCTTTCCCGGTCCCTGTTGCAAGAGAGAGAAAGAGGAAAAAAGGAAAAGGATACGAAATCGAACGACGCGGCGTACCTTTTTTGACGCGGTCATTATGGTGAAGGCGAAGCGTCGCTCGCTTCTCCTGCCAGAGGCGCCGCCTGTCCCGCCGCGGAGTTAATGCGACGGGGCGAGTGGTTCGCGGGGCGGCCGTTGCGCGTGCGCGAGCCGTTCGAGGAACGAAACACGGGCGCGTTGTCTTCACACCGTGAGAGAGGGTTCTCTCGTTGCCCCGGGATGGGACGTAAGCTTGGCTGACGGCGTGACCTCTGCTCCTGCCCGCCTGCCGCCGCCATTACTGCCGGCCCATTTTTGGCCGCATTGACCGTCGCGCCAGGCTGGCGCTGTTGGATCGTGCGCTGGGTCGCTTCGAGTCGCGGTATTGGTTCCGCAGTCGAGGAGGCGCGGTGGTGGCGCAAGTGGCGGTGCAGTTGCTTGCACGAAGCATTCGGCGCGCCGGTTGCATGACGCGTGGGCCTAGGCCTCCATGCTGGGCGTGTTGGGAGTCGGAGAAGTGCGCCCACTTGGCGCGGGTGCATGCCGCCTGCATGGCTGCCCGCCCTTTCGCCCGCTGGTCTAGGCAAAAGTGGAGAGCCGCTTGTAACCGCTGGGCGGTTGCACGCACCGCGCACGGCGGTTTGGCTTCTTCTGCTCTAAGCCGGCTTGCATGACGTGTGGGACCCAGCCCCCGCGCCGTGGGGGAGGACCTTGGAGCGTGTTGGAGAAGACTCAGCCCACGACGGCTGGGGACGCAAGTAGGGAGAGTCGCCTTTAAAAGGAGGGTGACCCCCTTGGAAGGCGACCATGTCTTCGTGCTCCCTTATGCATCGTGTCTTTCCACCTTCCAAGCCCCCGGATGGGGGATACCCGCCGTCTTTCCGCCTCGTCATTGGAGGAACGCAACTCCGTGGGAGTTGGTACCTTTCAGCCATCGTTCGGCTTCAAGGATTTTCATCATACAGCCCGGTTGCACCCCTCTGCCGGTGGTCACCCAAAACGGTGACCTCCAGCCCCTAGATGGGGAGAGGCAATCCGGGCTGTGATCTTGGTCCCGCCCTCAGCCTCAAGGATGTTCATCATCCTTGCTAGGGCGGAGAGCGAGGTGAGCCGGGGCTCTACCTCCCGCGTAGGCCGGCTGGCCACCTCTTCTTCCAGCTTCTGGTGGTGGCAACCATCCTCCAGCTCTGCGGAGGAGACGTCCTCCAGCCATGCCGGGGAAGGCGAACTGTTGCTGCCCAGCTAGGATGCAACATTCCGCCCTCTTCCTCGCTTTCGTGGCGAGGACGGGAGCGAGGACCTGCCGGTGCGCTTTGGAGCGGCCAGCTCTTTGGCTTTGATGGCTGGTTCGTGTCCCTTGAGCGGGAATGCGAACAAGAGCCTTCCGGCGGCCACGTCCGTCCTGGGACCATGGCTACTGCTGCAGAGGTCGCTGGCGGGTCACCCGGTGCTCGTCGCCCCACAGGCTCCCCGGTGTGGAGGTTGTTCATACCCGCGGGGACGGAACCAGAGTTCCGTTTGTAATGGCACTTTGAATGCCAGTGTTTTTTGTTCATTGCGGCTGTCGGGGCCTAAACATGTATGTATTTTTTCCTCATTTTCGAGCACTAAGACTCGCCTGTTGGTTGTCTGGACCGCTTCACCAAGCGTGAGTCGCCCCGTGTAAAGGTGACGAGTGAGGTATCCGTATCCCGGAGGCGTAGGAGTCCCTCGGCTCGGTCAGCCTTGTTGCCCGAGGCTTCTCTTGCTCAGTTAAAGGAACCCCTCGGCCGCTCTTCGATGAGCCGAGGCCAGGGGTAGCGGTGTCAGCGCGAACAGAGGCAGAGTTGGCTCGGAAAGAAGACCTGGTCGGTTGGAGCCTGGCCGGGTCGTCCGTTAGTGGGACCGACACCGGAATTGACCCGCCGAGGCCTTGGGTCGGGCTGATGTCCTCGGGGGACAGCTGGCCGAGGCCTCGGGGTGGCCAGCCGAGCCGCCTGCCTGAGCCAGATTCTCGGAGAAGACCCTGGCGGCGACGGCCTGGGCTTGGTGATGACGTTGTCCTTCAGAGCGGAGACCCTTGGACTGCGTCGCCGTATGAGGCTAGGTCGGACCTCGCCGAAGGTGTTGTCGACGCCGAGGGTGCTGCTGCTCCCTTCAAGCGTCAAGATCCGAGCCTGCAGGATCGGATCATCTTGTAGCGCGTGTTTTCTGCGGCCGCCGAGGCCAAAGGACACCCTCGCCGTGTTGTAAGGCTGCGTCTCCTTTCCTCTTATTTCGAGTATCTGGACTTTTTTGTCGGTAACAGAATTGTTTGTGCGAGCGAGAGTTGCTTCTCACGGAAGGTGATGAGTGAGGTATCCATATCCCGGAGGCGTAGGAGTCCCTCGGCTCGGTCGGCCTTGCCGCTTACGCGCACTCTTACCTGTCCATGGGGTTCTGTCACCGACGCAGTCGAGAAGGCTCAAAGAATCGCTCCGGCAGAAGAGCTTCCGAGCGTGAAGACTTGTTCGGTCCGCGGAATCTCTTATCCGAACGTGAGTTACTTATCGCAGAAGGTGATGAGTGAGGTATCCGTATCCCGGAGGCGTAGGAGTCCCTCGGCTCGGTCAGCCTTGGCTGCTTACGTGTACTCCGTCGTTCTCAGGATCCACTTTCGAAGTAGTCGAAAAGCACGAAAGACATTCTGGCAGAAAAGATCTTTTTTCGAGGAAAAAATTTCGACGCAGAGGGGGTTCTCCCCTTTTAGCCCCCGAGGGAGGGTCGGGCTTTGCCGAGGAAAGGCTGACCCTTCCTTGATGACTAAACTTTGCGTAGGAGCGAGGTATTTGAACAACTTGAAAACATCTTAAGGGTAGAAGCGACATAGCTGTTGGATGTTCCAAGCGTTGCTGTAGACCTCGCCTTGACTGTTGGCCAGCTTGTACGTTCCGGGCTTCAGAACTTTGGCGATGACGAACGGCCCCTCCTAGGGGGGACGTGAGCTTGTGCCGTCCTCGGGCGTCTTGTCGCAGCCGAAGCACTAGGTCGCCCACCTGGAGGTCTCAGGACCGGACCCCTCGGGCGTGGTAGCGTCGCAGGGACTGTTGGTACCGCGCCGAGTGTAGTAAGGCCCTGTCCCGAGCCTCTTCCAGCTGGTCCAGCGAGTCTTCTCGACTAGTTTGGTTGCTTTGGTCGGCATAGGCCCTTGTCCTCGGGGAACCGTATTCTAAGTCTGTGGGCAAGATGGCCTTGGCCCCATAGACTAGAAAGAACGGCGTGAAGCCCGTGGCTCGGCTCGGTGTTGTCCTCAGGCTCCAGACCACCGAGGGGAGTTCCTTCACCCATTGCTTGCCGAACTTGTTGAGGTCGTTGTAGATCCGAGGCTTGAGTCCTTGTAGAATCATGCCGTTGGCATGCTCTACTTGCCCATTCGTCATGGGATGAGCCACAGCGGCCCAGTCCACCCGGATGTGGTGATCCTCGCAGAAGTCCAGGAACTTTCTGCCGGTGAACTGGGTGCCGTTGTCGGTGATGATGGAGTTCGGGACCCCGAAACGATGGATGATGTTGGTGAAGAACGCCACCGCCTGCTCGGACCTGATGCTGTTTAGGGGTCGGACCTCGATCCACTTGGAGAATTTGTCGATGGCGACCAACAGGTGTGTGTAGCCCCCGGGTGCCTTCTGCAAGGGGCCGACGAGGTCCAGACCCCACACAGCAAAAGGCCAGGTGATGGGTATCGTCTGTAGAGCCTGGGCGGGCAGGTGGGTCTGCCTTGCGTAGAACTGACACCCTTCGCAGGTGCGGACAATTCTAGTGGCGTTGGCCACCGCCGTCGGCCAGTAGAAACCTTGTCGGAAAGCATTTCCGAAAAGGGCTCGAGGTGCTGTGTGATGGCCGCAAGCCCCCGAGTGTATCTCTCGGAGGAGTTCCTGACCTTCGGTGATGGAGATGCATCGCTGGAGGATGCCTGAGGGGCTGCGGTGGTAGATCTCCTTCCCATCTCCCAGCAAGACGAACGACTTGGCGCGCCACGCCAATCGCCGAGCTTCAGCTCGGTCGAGGGGTAGTCCTCCTTGGTGGAGATATTGCAGGTACGGGGCCTGCCAGTTTTGATCAGGCGCGACCCCGCTTTGCTTCCCCTCGACGTGCAGCGTCTCGCCCTCGGGGGCCGAGGGTACCTCGGGCTGAACCGAGGGCGCCTCGGGCCGAGCCGAGGGTGCCTCAGACTGAGCCGAGGGTACCTCGGGCTAGACCAAGGGTGCCTCGGGCTCGGGCATGTCGTCGATCTTGACAGAGGGTTGATGCAGGTCTCGGGAGAAGACGTCCGGGGGAACCGTTGTCCGCCCCGAGGCTATTTTAGCCAGCTCATCCGCAGTCTCGTTGTAGCACCGGGCGATGTGGTTGAGCTCGAGCCCGTAGAACTTGTCTTCCAGGCGCCGAACCTCATCGCAATAGGCCTCCATCTTCAGGTCGCGGTAGTGGGAGTTCTTCATAACTTGGTCGATGACGAGCTGCGAGTCACCGCGAGCGTCGAGGCGTCGGACCCCTAGCTCGATGGCGATCCGCAACTCGTTAGCCAGAGCCTCATACTCGACCACATTGTTGGACGCCAGGAAATGGAGGCGTAGCACATAGCGTAGGTGCTTCCCGAGGGGCGAGATGAAGAGTAGGCCTGCGCCGGCTCCTGTCTTCATCAGCGACCCGTCGAAGAACATGGTCCAGAGCTCCAGCTGGATCGGAGCTGTTGGGAGCTGGGTGTCGACCCACTCAACTACGAAGTCCGCCAAGACCTGGGACTTGATGGCCTTCCGAGGGGCGAACGAGATTGTCTCACCCATGATTTCCACTGCCCACTTTGCAATCCTACCCGAGGCCTCCCGGCACTGGATGATCTCCCCCAGGGGGAAGGATGACACCACAGTTACCGGATGAGACTCGAAGTAGTGTCGCAACTTCCGCCGTGTCAGGATCACCGCATACAACAGCTTCTGAACTTGTGGGTAGCGGATCTTGGTTTCGGACAGTACCTCGCTGACGAAGTAGACTGGCCTCTGAACGTGCAATGCATGCCCCTCTTCTTGCCTCTCGACCACAATCGCGGCGCTAACCACCTGAGTGGTCGCGGCGACATAGACCAAGAGGGCTTCTCCGGCAGCCGGGGGCACCAAGATAGGCGCCTTCGTGAGGAGCGCCTTCAGGTTCCCGAGGGCTCCCTCGGCCTCAGGGGTCCAAGTGAAGCACTCGGCTTTCCTTAAGAGGCGGTACAGAGGCATGCCTCTTTCGCCGAGGCGTGAGATGAAGCGGCTCAGAGCCGCAAGACATCCCATGACCCTCTATACGGCTTTCAAGTCCTTGATGGGCCCCATGCTGGTGATGGCTGCGATCTTCTCTGGGTTGGCTTCGATGCCTCGCTCGGAGACGATAAACCCCAAGAGCATGCCTCGGGGCACCTCGAAGACACACTTTTCGGGATTGAGCTTGACGCCTTTCGCCTTGAGACATCGGAATGTCACTTCAAGGTCGGAAAGGAGGTCGGAGGCTTTCCTTGTCTTGACTACGATGTCATCGACGTAGGCCTTGATCGTCCGACCAATGTGTTGGCCGAACACATGGTTCATGCACCGCTGGTATGTCGCACCCGCGTTCCTCAAGCCGAAC
This sequence comes from Zea mays, assembly GCF_902167145.1. Taxonomy (NCBI): domain Eukaryota; kingdom Viridiplantae; phylum Streptophyta; class Magnoliopsida; order Poales; family Poaceae; genus Zea; species Zea mays. The sequence goes on from NC_050101.1 coordinate 24,294,850, forward strand.
GACATGGTGACATAGCAGTACATGTCGAAGGGTGTGATGAAAGAAGTCGCGAGCCGGTCAGACTCCTTCATCCTGATTTGGTGATACCCTGAGTAGGCATCGAGGAAAGACAGGGTTTCGCACCCAGCAGTGGAATCCACGATTTGATCGATGCGAGGCAGAGGGTAGGGAACCTTCGGACATGCTTTGTTCAGACCAGTGTAGTCTACACACATCCGCCATTTCCCCCTTTCTTTCTCACAAGCACAGGGTTGGCAAGCCATTTGGGATGGAATACCTCTTTGATGAACCCTGCCGCCATTAGCTTGTGGATCTCCTCGCCTATGGCTCTGCGCTTTTCTTCATCGAATCGGCGCAGAGGCTGCTTGACGGGTCGGGCTCCGGCTCGGATGGCCAGCGAGTGCTCGGCGACATCCCTCGGTATGCCGGGCATATTCGAGGGACTCCACGCGAAGACGTCGGCGTTCGCGCGGAGAAAGTCGACGAGCACTGCTTCCTATTTGGGACCGAGCTTGGAGCCGATCCGGATCTGCTTGGAGGCGTCGCCGCTGGGGTCGAGGGGGACGGACTTAACCGTCTCCGCGGGCTCGAAGTTGCCGGCATGACGCTTCACGTCTGGCACCTCCTTAGAGAGGCTCTCCAGGTCGGCGATGAGGGCCTCGGACTCGACGAGGGCCTCGGCGTACTCCACGCACTCCACGTCGCATTGGAACGCGTGTTTGTACGTGGGGCCGACGGTGATGACCCCGTTGGGGCCCGACATCTTGAGCTTCAGGTAGGTGTAGTTGGGGACGGCCATGAACTTCGCGTAGCATGGCCTCCCCAGTACCGCGTGGTAGGTTCCTCGGAACCCGACCACCTCGAACGTCAGGGTCTCCCTTCGGAAGTTGGAGGGTGTTCCGAAGCAGACGGGAAGGTCGAGTTGTCCGAGGGGCTGGACACGCTTCCCGGGGATGATCCCATGGAAAGGCACAGCGCCTGCCCGGACCAAGGACAAATCGACACGCAGGAGCCCGAGGGTCTCGGCGTAGATGATGTTGAGGCTGCTGCCTCCGTCCATGAGGACCTTGGTGAGCCTAACATCGCCGATGATGGGGTCGATGACGAGCGGGTATTTTCCCGGGCTCGGCACATGGTCGGGGTGGTCGGCTTGGTCGAAGGTGATGGGCTTGTCGGACCAGTCTAGGTAGACTGGCGCCGCCACCTTCACCGAACAGACCTCCCGGTGCTCTTGCTTGCGGTGCCGAGCCGAGGCGTTTGCCGCTTGCCCACCGTAGATCATGAAGCAGTCGCGGACCTCAGGGAACTCTCCTGCCTGGTGATCTTCCTTCTTGTCGTCGTCACGGGCCCTGCCACCCTCCGCGGGTGGCCCGGCCATGTGGAAGTGGCGCCGAAGCATGACACACTCCTCAAGGGTGTGCTTGACGGGCCCCTAGTGATAGGGGCACGGCTCCTTGAGCATCTTGTCGAAGAGGTTGGCACCTCCAGGGGGTTTCCGAGGGTTCTTGTACTCGGCGGCGGCGACAAGGTCCACGGCGGCGGCGTCGCGTTTCGCTTGCGTCTTCTTCTTGCCCTTCTTCTTGGCGCCGCGCTGAGCTGACGCCTCGGGGGCATCTTCCGATGGGCGGCCCTGGGGCTGCTTGTCCTTCCGGAAGGTAGCCTCGACCGCCTCCTGGCCGGAGGCGAACTTGGTGGCGATGTCCATCAGCTTGCTTGCCCTGGTGGGGGTCTTGCGACCCAGCTTGCTCACCAGGTCGCGGCAGGTGGTGCCAGCGAGGAACGCGCCGATGACATCCGAGTCGGTGATGTTGGGCAGCTCGGTGCGCTGCTTCGAGAATCGCCGGATGTAGTCCCGAAGAGACTCTTCCGGCTGCTGTCGGTAGCTTCGGAGGTCCCAGGAATTCTCGGGGCGCACGTACGTGCCCTGGAAATTGCCGGCGAAAGCTTGGACTAGGTCGTCCCAGTTGGAGATCTGCCCCGGAGGCATGTGCTCCAACCAGGCGTGGGCGGTGTCGGAGAGAAACAGGGGGAGGTTGCAGATGATGAGGTTGTCGTCGTCCGTTCCACCCAGTTGGCAGGCCAGACGGTAGTCCGCGAGCCACAGTTCCGGTCTCGTCTCCCCCGAGTACTTTGTGATAGTAGTCGGGGGTCGGAACCGGGTCGGGAACGGTGCCCGTCGTATGGCCCGGCTAAAGGCCTGCGGACCGGGTGGTTCGGGCGAGGGACTCCGATCCTCCCCGCTATCGTAGCGTCCCCCACGCCTGGGGTGGTAGCCTCGGCGCACCCTCTCGTCGAGGTGGGCCCGACGGTCGCGGGGATGGTGCTCGTTGCCGAGGCGACCCGGGGCCGCAGGCGCTGTGTTGCGCGTGCGCCCGGTGTAGACCAAGGCTTCCCGCATGAATCGGGAAGTCGCGACATGAGGTTCCGAGGGGTACCCCTGCCTTCGAGAGGCGGAGCTCTCGGCCCATCGGACCGTGGTGCCTTCTAGGAGATTCTTGAGCTCTCCCTGGATTCGCCACCCCTCGGTGGTTGATGGCTCCGGCATCGCGCGGAGGAGCATTGCTGCTGCAGCCAGGTTCTGGCCAACCCCACTGGGTGCGGGTGGCGGCCTGACCCTGACATCGCCGGCGATGCGGTGCTGGAAGCCCTAGGGTAGATGACGTATTTCTCCGGCCGGAGGCTGGCCCGCCCATTCCTGCCCGACGTCCCGGCGGATCGGCTCAAGCGCTCCTGCTCCCTCATCGAGCCTGGCCTGCACCCCGCGGATTTGCTCGAGCTGTGGGTCATGGCCCCTTGCCTGAACGGGGACCACAGCTAGCTCCCGTGGGATGTCAACGCGAGGCACCAGCCTAGGGAGGTCACCGTCCTCCGGCATGCCGAGATGGTTGCCTTCGGAGGGACCCCCTAGATCGACGTGGAAACATTCGTGGCTTGGGCCGCAGTCCTTGTCGCCGAGGCTATGGCTACCGTCGGAACAGTCGGAAAGGCAGTAGTCGCATGCGGTCATGAAGTCCCGCATGGCACTGGGGTTGCCAAGTCCAGAGAAATCCCAATAGAAGCTGGGCTCGTCATCTTCCTTGGACCAGAGGGCCCGTAGGTCGAGACGTCCGTCAGCCGGTCCCAAGGTGCCCGCATACGAAACCCAGAGGGTTCGGACTCGCCTCTACGAGAGCGTCCGCCAAAGCGAAGCCGCTAGGTGGGTCGAGGCTGAATCCGAAAGGCGTGGGATGGGAATTGGTCGGTACCTCTTGGTCGACAGGCGGTGATGAAGTCACGTCGGGGACTGACTGCACCGTCGTCTCAGGTACGAGGGTGACGTCCAGCAAGCCTTTCGTGAGCGTGCCGACGTCGTCCGTTTGCTTGGAGTTGGCGTGTCGCGGGGAGACGGCGCTCGCCTTCGTCTCAAACGCGAGGTCGATGCCCGACGCGCCCCCCATTGGGGCGCTGGGGCCGTCGACTCGCTCGACAGCCGACGAGGCGCTGCCTCCCGCTCGGCCTTGGTTGCCCCGCCTCCTCCTCCGTTGGCGGGGGAGAGGACGGGGCGAGCTCGAATGCTGTTCTTCCACCACGCGGGGAAGACGTCGTCGATTCCGTCGCCGGCGGGCGGGCTATCGGCCGCCATTGTCGCGGTCGTCCTGCGGTGGAAGGAGTATCATGTTGTAGCCACCGTCGAGGGACATGAACTCAAGGCTCCCGAAACGGAGCACCGTCCCGGGTCGGAGAGGTTGCTGGAGACTGCCCATCTAGAGCTTGACGGGAAGCTGTTCGTCAACACGCAGCAGTCCCCTACCTGGCGCGCCAACTGTCGGCATTTCGAGACCGGGGGGTCCCTAAGCCGACGAGTGAAATGTCGCCGCATGCCCCAGCCCAGATGGGTCGGCGCGAGGCCAAGCGCGAAGGGGAGAAGTGAGGTGGCCGGAGATGGGCGTGAGAGAGGTGGAAATCCCGCGGCCTTCGTGTTCATCCCGCGCCCAGGTCGGGTGCGCTTGCAGTAGGGGGTTACAAGCGTCCACACGGGAGAGGGTGCGAGCGGCCTCACGCGAGCGCCTGTCTCGTCCTCGTCCCCGCGCGGCCCACCTCCCCTAAGAGGGCCCTGGTCCTTCCTTTTATAGGCGTAAGGAGAGGATCCAGGTGTACAATGGGGGGTGTAGCAGAGTGCTACGTGTCTAGCGGAGGAGAGCTAGCGCCCTAAGTACATGCCATTGTGGCAGCCGGAGAGATTTTGGCACCCAGCTGGTGTGATGTCGTGGCCGTCGGAGGAGCGCTGGAGCCTGGCGGAGGGACAGCTGTCGGAGCTGTTGAGTCCTTGCTGACGTCCTCTTGCTTCCGTAAGGGGGCCGAGAGCCGCCATCATCATAGAGTATGCGGGGCGCCATCATTGCCTATCTGGCGGAGCGAGCCAGATGGGACGCCGGTCTTGTTCCCCGTGGCCCGAGTCAGCTTGGGGTAGGGTGATGATGGCGCCTCCTGTTGACGTGGCTGGTCTGCGCCCTAGGTTGGGTGATGTGGAAGCTCCTCCGAAGCCGAGGTCGAGTCCGTCTTCTGTGGCCGAGGTTGAGTCCGAGCCTCTGGGTCGGGCGAGGCGGAGACCGTTGGCTGAGGCCAGAGCGGAGTCCGAGCCCTGGGGTCGGGCGAAGCGGAGTTCGTTGTCTTCTGGGGCTGAGCCCAAGTCCGAGCCCTGGGTCGGGCGGAACGGAGTTCGCCGTCTTCCGGGGCTTAGCCCGAGTCCGAGCCCTGGGTCGGGCGGAGCGGAGTTCATCGTCTTCTGGTGCTAAGCCCAAGTCCGAGCCCTGGGTCGGGCGGAGCAGAGTTCGTCGTCTTCTGGGGCTGAGCCCGAGTCCGAGCCCTGGGTCGGCCGAAGCGGAGCTTCCCATGGTGCCTGCGGCCGGGCCTGACTGCCTGTCAGCCTCACTCTGTCAAGTGGCACCGCAGTCGGAGCGGCGCAGGCGGCGCTGTCTTTCTGTCAGGCTGGTCATTGGAGCGGCGAAGTGACGGCGGTCACTTCGGCTCTGTCGGCTGAAGGGCGCGCGTCAGGATAAAGGCGTCAGGCTGCCTTTGCATTAAATGCTCCTGCGATTTGGTCGGTCGACGTGGCGATTTGGTCAGGGTTGCTTCTTGGCGAAGACAGGGCCTCGGGCGAGCCGGAAATATGTTAGCTGCTGGAGGGGGGGCCTCGGGCGAGGCGGAGATCCTCCGGGGTTGGCTGCCCTTGTCCGAGGCTAGGCTCGGGCGAGGCATGATCGTGTCCCTCGAATGGACCGATCCCTGACTTAATCGCACCCATCAGGCCTTTGCAGCTTTATGCTGATGGGGGTTACCAGCTGAGAATTAGGAGCCTTGAGGGTACCCCTAATTATGGTCCCCGACAGGTGTCCTTTCCCGTTGTCTTGTCTCCGTTGTACCAACGACCGCGGCGAAGGCCTCGAGCGAAGGGTGGCGTCTTCGCCTTCGCCCCAACAGGGTGCTCTTCGGTTTCTTTGCTCCTTTCTTTTTGAACCCTAACTTTATCTTTTTATTGGTTTTGTTAAACCTTTATGCACCTGTAGAATATATGATCTAGAACAAACTAGTTAGTCCAATTATTTGTGTTGGGCATTCAACCACCAAAATCAATTATAGGAAAAGGTTAAACCCTATTTCCCTTTCAATCTTTCCCTTTTTGGTGATTGATGCCAACAGAAACCAAAGCAAATATAAGTGAAGAATTGAACTAGTTTGCATAAGGTAAGTGCATAGGTTACTTAGAATTAAACCAATTTATAGTTTCATTGGATATGCATGGTTTGCTTTCTTTTATTTAACATTTTGGACCATGCTTGCACTACTTGTTTTGTTTTTGCATATCTTTTTGGAATTTTTTTTCAAAGTCTTTTGCAAATAGTCAAAAGATTGCGAGAAGCATTTTCAAGGTTTTAAATTCCCCCCCCCGTTTCAAATGCTTTTCCTTTGACTTAAACAAAACTCCCCCTGAATGAAATTCTCCTCTTAGCTTTCAAGAGGGTTTTAATAGATATCAATTGGAAAATATATTGAGATGCTAATTTTTAAAATATACCAATTGAAAAACATCATGCCAATCAATTGAAAAACATCATGCCAATTTGAAATATACCAATTAAAAAGTTTCGAAAGGTGGGTGGTGGTGCGGTCCTTTTGCTTTGGGCTTAATATTTCATCCCTTTTGGCATTAATCGCCAAAAACGGAGACTTGTGAGAGCCCCCTTTTTTTACTTTCTCCTCCATTGGTAAATAAAATATGAGTGAAGATTATACCAAATGAAGAGTGGCGTGGAGTGACATCGAAGGGTAAATGATACCGTTAGAGTTGAGTGGGAGCCTTGTCTTCGCCGAAGACTCCATTTCCCTTTCAATCTATGACTTAGTAGAAATACACTTGAAAAACACATTAGTCATAGCCTTGGTACACAAATAATAAGAGTTATGCATTTGTACCAAAGTGAAAGAGATATGATCAAAGGTATATGTAAATGAGCTATGTGTGCAATGTTTCAAACAAAATTCCAAGAATCAAGAATGTTTAACTCATTCCTAAGTTTGGTAAAGGTTTTCTCATCTAATAGTTTGGTAAAGATATTGGCTAATTGTTCTTTGGTGCTTACATAAGCAATCTCGATATCCCCCTTTGTTGGTGATCCCTCAAAAAGTGATACCGAATGTCTATGTGCTTAGTGCGGTTGTGATCAACGGGATTATTCGCCATGCGGATTGCACTCTCATTGTCACATAGGAGAGGGAATTTGCTCAATTTGTAGCCATAGTCCCTGAGGGTTTGCCTCATCCAAAGCAATTGCGCGCAACAATGGCCTGCGGCAATATACTCGGCTTCGGCGGTAGAAAGAGCAACTGAGTTTTGTTTCTTTGAGGCCCAAGACACCAGGGATCTTCCCAGAAACTGACAAGTCCCTAATGTGCTCTTCCTATCAATTTTACACCCTGCCCAATCAGCATCTGAATAACCTATTAAATCAAAAGTGGATCCCTTGGGGTACCAAAGACCAAACTTAGGAGTGTAAACTAAATATCTCATGATTCTTTTCATGGCCCTAAGGTGAACTTCCTTAGGATCGGCTTGGAACCTTGCACACATGCATAAGGAAAGCATAATATCCGGTCGAGATGCACATAAATAGAGTAGAGATCCTATCATCGACCGATATACCTTTTGATCTACGAATTTACCTCCCATGTCGAGGTCGAGATGCCCATTTGTTCCCATGGGTGTCTTGATGGGCTTGGCATCCTTCATTCCAAACTTGGTAAGTATGTCTTGAATGTACTTTGTTTGGCTGATGAAGGTGCCTTCTTGGAGTTGCTTGACTTGAAATCCTAGAAAATACTTCAACTCCCCCATCATAGACATCTCGAATTTTGAATCATGATCCTACTAAACTCTTCACAAGTAGATTTGTTAGTAGACCCAAATATGATATCATCAACATAAATTTGGCATACAAACAAATCTTTTGCAATGGTTTTAGTAAAGAGAGTAGGATCGACTTTACCGACTTTGAAGCCATTAATGATACAGAAATCCCGCAGGCATTCATACCATGCTCTTGGGGCTTGCTTGAGCCCATAAAGCGCCTTTGAGAGTTTATACATGTAACACCCCAGGTGTTACCATGGCCATGGCACATATATGCACTAATGACTGTGATCACATGTGGAAGAAACTTAAGGAGAAGAGCATAAGAACCTTGGAGACCATGTATTAACCAAGAATGTTAATGACCTAAAAGCATTACCCAAGCTTTTGTACAATTATCGCCTTAGGCAAGAGGGGAGTAAACCCTAGACCCCTCTTGAACCCCTATCTCCTAAAACCTTGGTGTCCGCGTTTCGACCCCGGGGGGTCCCTAGACCGACGAGTAAATTGTCGCCGCGTGTCCCAGCCCAGATGGGTCGACGCGAGACGGAGCACGAAGGGGGGGTGAGAAACAGGCAAAAGGGGAAACCCACGGCCTTCGTGTTGCCCTGCGCCCAGGTCGGGTGCGCTTGCAGTAGGGGGTTACAAGCGTCCGCGAGGGAGAGAGAGAGAGAGACCGTCCGACAGCCCGTTCTCCCGCGCGGCCAACCTTCTCGTACGAGAGCCCTGGACCTTCCTTTTATAGTCGTATGGAGAGGGCCCAGGTGTACAATGGGGGGTGTAGCAGTGTGCTAACGTGTCTAGCAGAGAGGAGCTAGAGCCCTAAGTACATGCTGTCGTGGCAGCCGGAGAGGTTTTGGCGCCCTGTTCATGTGATGTCGTGGCCGTCGGAGGAGTGCTTGAGCCTCGTGGAAGTATAGCTGTTGGGGCTGTCGGATCCTTACTGAAGTCTCCTTGCTTCCGTAAGGGGCTGAGAGCCGCCGTCGTCATGGGGCACGTGGGGTGCCATCATTACTTGTTTACCGGGGCGACCCAGATGGGACGCCGGTCTTGTTCCCCGTAGCCTGAGCTAGCTAGGGGTAGGGTAATGATGGCCTTCCCTGTGACGTGGCGGGTCCGAGCCCGAGGTCGGGCGAGGCGGAGTCCGTCTTCCGAGGTCGAGGCTGAGTCCGAGCCCTGGGGTCGGGCGAGGCGGAGACCGTCTTCCGAGGCCGAGGCTGAGTCCGAGCCCTGGGGTCGGGCGAGGCGGAGTTCGTCTTCCGACGTCCAGGCTGAGTCCGAGCCCTGGGTCGGGCGAGGCGGAGACTGTCTTCCGAGGTCGAGGCTGAGTCCGAGCCCTGGGGTCGGGCGAGGCAGAGACCGTCTTCCGAGGCCGAGGCTGAGTCCGAGCCCTGGGGTCGGGCGAGGCGGAGTTTCCTATGGTGCCCGAGGCTGGACTTAGCTACTATCAGCCTGACTCTATCGAGTGGCACAGCAGTAGGAGCGGGGCAGGCGTCGCTGTTTTCCTGTCAGGTCGGTCAGTGGAGCGGCGAAGTGACTGCGGTCACTTCGGCTCTGTCGACTAAGGAGCACGCGTCAGGATAAGGTGTCAGTCGATCCTTGCATTAAATGCTCCTGCGATACGGTCGATTGGCGTGGCGATCTGGCCAAGGTTGCTTCTCCGCGAAGACTGGGCCTCGGGCGAACCGAAGGTGTGTCCGTCGCTTGAGGGGGCCCTCGGGCGAGATGTGAATCCTCTGGGGTCAGCTGCCTTTGCCCGAGGCTGGGCTCGGGCGAGGCAAGATCGTGTCCCTTGAGTGGACTGAGCCTTGATCTTAATCGCGCCCATCAGGCCTTTGCAGCTTTATGCTGATGGGGGTTACCAGCTGAGATTAGGAGTCTTGGGGGTACCCCTAATTATGGTCCCCGACAGTAGCCCCCGAGCCTCGAAGGGAGTGTTGATACTCGCTTGGAGGCTTTTGTCACACTTTTTTGCAAGGGGACCGGCCTTTCTCGGTTGTGTTTCGTTCCGGTGGGTGCGCGCGAGCGCACCCGCCGGGTGTAGCCCCCGAGGCCTCGGAGGAGTGGTTTGACTCCTTCGAGGTCTTAGCGCGTTTCGTGATGCTTCGGCCGGTATGGTTGTTCCCTCATGCGAACTGGCCGTAGCCCGGGTGCACAGTTAGGTTCCAAGTTCTCGGGCTGGTATGTTGACGCTGTCAACGGTTTGGCTGGAGCCGGGTTTGCGAGAGCAGCCCCCGAGCCTCCGCACAGAGCGAGAGGACGGTCAAGGACAGACTCTGCTTTTTTCATACGCCCCTGCGTCGCCTTTCCGCAAGGAGGAGGGGGGAAGCACCATGTTTCCCTCGGAGGGCGCCGAACATGGTGTCTCCAGTGAGTTGCTAGCGGGTGATCCGAGTGGACGCCCGTGCCCCGTTCGATAAGGGTCGGCTAGTGGCCCAGAGGCGCGCTCCAAAAGTACGTGCAGGTGATTTGCCGGACCCAGTCCCGTTTGATAGGGTCCAAGGGCTCGATGCCTTTCTCTGATGGGATTCCGTTATAAAATCGCTCCCGCTGGTCTCGGAAATGTCCTAGGGTACCTCGGGAGCGTAGCCCGAGCCTTGGTTGTGTATCGAACGTACCCAGAGTCATCTCTCACTCTGCGTGCTCTGAGGCGGCTGTCGAACCCTTCGGGGGCCAGCCTACGAACCCCTGATCAGTAGTGGGCGCGGAGCCCGAGTGGCTTGAGGCGGCTGTCAAACCCCTCTGAGGGGCCAGCCTTCGAACCTCTTACCAGTAGTGGGCGCGGAGCCCGAGTGCTCTGAGGCGGCTGTCGAACCCTTCTGAGGGGCCAGCCTTCGAACCTCTGATCAGTAGTAGGCACGGAGCCTGAGTGCTCTGAGGCGGCTGCCGAACCCTTCCGAGGGGCCAGCCTTCGAACCTCTGATCAGTAGGGGGGGGCTCGGGGCCCGCTTCCATCGCAGAGAAGGATCCCTTTCGGAGTATCCCCTTTCTCGGTCCCTGTAGCAAGAGAGAGAAAGAGGAGGAGGAAAAGGATACGAAATCGAATGACATGGCGCACCTTTTTTGATGCGGTCATTATGGTGGAGGTGAAGCGTCGCCTGCTTCGCCTGCCAAAGGTGCCGCCTGTCCTACCGCAGAGTTAATGCGATGGGACGAGTGGTTCGCGGGGCAGCCGTTGTGCGTGCGCGAGCCGTTCGAGGAACGGGCGTCTTGCCTTTGAGTTTTGAATCTTGCGGCGGGTTCGGGCGAACTGTTGAACGGGTCTTGCCTGGGCCTTTATATATTCGGGAGAGGGACCGGTGACGATTCTTTATTCTGCTGCTCGCCTCCCACTTAGGTTTCCACAACCTGAGGGGATAGCCAGAGAAAGAAAACCGCGCACCTCGTCTGCTTCGCCGCCACCTCTTCTGCTTGGTGATGGCCGACCGGGTGACCGTCGTTTCGCCGCGCGACCCGTGGCCTTTCTCCACCGTCATGGCGGACGATCTGGAGGCCCTTGTTGCCGATGGTTTGCTTCGTCCTCTCTCTGGTGACTCGCAGCCAGAGTGGATGGCCCCTCCGAGCGGAGCCGCCCCGTCCCCGCTGCCGGGGTATGTGCTGAGCTTTGTCTCTTTTCACGAGCGGGGGTTCAGAGTGCCGGCAAGTCGTTTCATGCGGGCGATTCTGCACGTCTACGGGGTGGAGCTGCACAATCTCAGTCCCAACTCCATCGCGCAAGCAACCATCTTCGCGGCGGTTTGTGAAGGATTTTTGGGGATTGCCCCCCACTGGGACCTGTGGACCCATCTCTTCTCCGCGGAGCTTTTTGCCTCGATGACGGGGGAAAGAAGAGTTCACATGGCAGTGCGGACCAGTGGCTGCATCCTCCAGTTGAGGCAGGCGTGGGCGCAGCAGTACATCCCTGCCATCCTCGCGTCTTCGAACAAGGGGTGGCAGCGCCAGTGGTTTTATCTCCGGAATGATGACAGAAGGCTCCCGTCGTTTTCTCAATGAGTGGTGACCGCCGCCGGCGGTAACTGGCGCTACGGGGCTCCGCGCGAGAGACAGAAGAATCTCCAGCCCCTTTTGAAGGCCTTGGAGGAGCTGCGAGAAGGAGGGCTCACCGCCGTGGGGGTGGTTGCCGCCATTCATCGCTGGAGGGTGCTCCCCTTGATGGAGCGGCGGCTGCCGCTTTGGGAGATGACGCCGGGGGTCGACTTGGAGGGTTTGCAGATGTCCTCGGACCCCCTTCCTGCCGACGACCTCCACAGGCGGGTAGCCGACACGGTAGGGAAGTTAGACACCAGTGCCTTTTCCCAGCTCTTGATGCGTCCCGATCGCGGGTGTGTGTCCCTGGTGAGTGTCCACTCCTTCTTCCTTCTTGTGTCGGATTGCCCTTGGTTCTCACAGCCGAGACTTTTCGTCCGTCTCCAGGAGGTGGGGTTTCACAAGCCTTCCCTGCCACCGATCCCGGAGGACGCAGTGGACTGAGCCGCACGGAGGGTCGCCGCGGAGAAGAGGAAGGAGAAAAAGGACGCAAAGAAGGCTCGGGCCCGCGAGTGGATGCGGGCTCGGGACGCCTTGGAGAGGCTTTGTCGTCGGCAGGAGAGGGATGGGCTCCCGAGGGAGCCGTCGCTGGAGACTCCTGACGATGATGACGACGACGATGAAGATGATGATGAAGACGACGACATGGCTGCCCGCCTCGGCCTCATCTCGGATCTGAGGCTGGGCCAGGGGTCATCGAGCCAGCCCTTGAGCGGGCTGGCGCCGTCGGTATCCGGGGCCGAGACATCGGGGTCCCGGTCCGAAGAACGGGGGCAGTCCGAGGGGGTACTTGACCCCTTGGCCGAGGTAGTTGAGGTGACCCCGGGGAGTCAGGCCGAGCCACCTGTTCCCCAAGAACCGTTGCCCGTGCCGACTGCACAGGAGGGCGATCCTCGGGTCGTCGTGGCTACGCCTGGGCAGTCTGTCCCTCTGGTGCCTTGGGCGCCCGAGGCAAGGATGGTGCCGAAGCCGGCAGCGGGGCTAACCTCGGTGGTACCTTCGGGGATCGAGGCTCGAGAGACTTCCCCACAGGCACGATTGATCGTGGCCCGGAGTGGGTAAGTATCTTAGGATATCTTCATCCTGGCTCCTCCTTCGTGTGTCATGATCCTGCTCTTCCTTTTCTTCCTAGCAAACGGAGGCATGGTTCGACCGGTCTGGCTCCCCGGAAGGCCCTCAAGACGGCGCCGGCTTCTGCAGCTAGTGCCGCACCGGGCCTCGCCGGCCAGCTGGCCTTCTTACAAGATGCCCCAAAGCGGGGGGCTTAGGCGGCACAAGTTGCCGTGGGGCGAGTTCTCGAGGCCGACTCCTCCGTCGAGGCGGCGGTCGTGCCGAGGGAGACTGCTGGCGCGGCTGCGGCCTCGAGCCCACCAGACGCGTTGCCGGCGCTGGCACCGGCTTCTGCCAAGGCGGTTGCCATTCTGGCCGTGGAGCCACTCGTCGCTGCCGACGCTGAGATGGCCGAGGCGTTGCTACTTGATGCCTCGGAGGAGGGGGTGCAGAACTGTGACCCATCCTGGGGAGCGGCAACCTTGTCCCCGCGCGGCGCAGTCCTGACGGGCGGTGTTAGTTGCTCCGGTTCTGGACCAGTGGGGCTTCGGATCCCCTCTTCGTTCTTGACGATGAGCGAGAGGAGCAGTCTTGGGACGGGCTCCGTGAGTGTGCCGAGGCAACGGTGGGGTCGCTTCGGTCGACCTTGGAGGTCCTTTGCAGGGACGTTCCCAAGATCCTCCAGGTAATAATTTCAAGCATACCTTTCACATGATCAAGGCATTCTTTGTGACGCCCCGCTTCCTTTCCTCAGGATCTGACGGATCTGAGCGCCGCCAAGTCGTCGTTCATCCGTCGCGAGGCCGATGTCTGGGGTTCGCTGTAGTTTCTGAAGACCACGCTTGCCAGGGCTACCGAGTGCCTCTCCCAACGGAGCGCCGAGGTGGCGGACCTTCGGTTGCTCTGTGCCGATCTAGGAGCAAAGGCAGCGGCGGCACACGCAGAGGCGCAGCGGCAGCAGTTGGAGCTTGGCCAGGTCATCGGCGAGCGGGACCAATCTCGGGGCCGGGCCGCTGAGGCTGAAGGCCGGGCTGAGGCTCTTGGAGACCAGTTAGCCGAGGCGTCTGCTCGGGCCGGAGCCCTTGCGACAGACCTAGCCGTGGCCCAAGCCGCATCCTTGGAGCAGCGTGCCCGAGCCAAAGGTATGTCTTGGCTGTTTTAAGATTTTGATTCAGCTTTGTTCCTCAACTCGTGTTTGAAGTCTTCTGCTTTGGCTGTTTGCAGAGCTCGAGTCTGCCCTCGATGAGTCCACCAAGGCACTTGCCCAGGCGGCCGAGCAGAGGGAGGCCGACCACGCGGCCATGTCCGAGGCCATTTCAGCCTTCTGCCGGGTCTTTGGTCTCGACAACGTCCCCTCGGGGAGCTCCCCTCAGAGTCGCCTGCAGGCCTTAGGTGACCATGCGCGCGACAGACTCCGCGAGGCGCTGCATCACGGCGTCAGGTGGGCCTTCGCCGTGCTCGCTTCCCACTACGACGTGGATCTGGAGCGGGTCAGCGAGGGGTATTGCCTTCCCGACGAAGATGAAGCTGCTCTGGACGAAGTCCGGAGGCTTGACGCGGCCGCCGCGGGCCCAAGCGCGGTGCTGGCGACCACCTTTGAAGCAGAGATCCTCCCGCTTGAGCCGTCGTCCGAGGCCGGGCGGATCCTGCCGAGGGTGGAAACGAAGCCGAGGGCGCGGCTCCTTCTCCGGGCGACACCTGATTCTGCCGGAGCAGTTTATTTTGAATGCATATGTGTCTTTTGCGGCCGCCGAGGCCCGAACACTTTATCGTTGTAATATAAGGTTATCTCTCTTTTCCTCCTGTTTTGCGTATCCAGACTCGTTCGTCAGTAGCAGGATTGCTTACCCAAGTAAGAGTTATTTTTCGCGGTAGGTGACGAGTGAGGTATCCGTATCCCAGAGGCGTAGGAGTCCCTCGGCTCGGTCGGCCTTGCCACTTACATGCGCTCTTATTCGTTTCTTGGGGTCCTGTTACTGATATAGCCGGGAGATGCGAAAGTCGTTTTGTGGAAGACTTTTTCCGAGGAAAATTTTGACGCAGAGGGGGTTTGCCCCTTCTAGCCCCCGAGGGAGGGTCGGGCTTTGCCGAGGCAAGGCTGACCCTTCCTTGATGGTTAGACTTTATTGGCGTATGTAAATGAAGTGTACGAACGACTTGAAAGCATCTTAAGGGTAGAAGCGACGTAGCTGTCGGATGTTCCAAGTGTTGTTGTAGACCTCGCCTTGACTGTTGGCGAGCTTGTATGTTCCGGGCTTCAAAATCTTGGCGATGATGAATGGCCCTTCCCACGGAGGCGTGAGCTTGTGGCGCCCTCGGGCGTCTTGTCGCAGCCGAAGCACCAAGCGCCCACCTGGAGGTCTCGGGACCGAACCCCTTGAGTGTGGTAGCGTCGCAGGGACTGCTGATACCGCGCCGAGTGTAGTAAGGCCATGTCCCGAGCCTCTTCCAGCTAGTCCAGTGAGTCTTCTCGGTTAGTTTGATTGCTTTGGTCGTCGTATGCCCTCGTCCTCGGGGAACCGTATTCTAAGTCTGTGGGCAAGATGGCCTCGGCCCCATAGACTAGAAAGAACGGCGTGAAGCCCGTGGCTCGGCTCGGCGTTGTCCTCAGACTCCAGACCACCGAGGGGAGTTCCTTCATCCATCGCCTGCCAAACTTGTTGAGGTCGTTGTAGATCCGTGGCTTGAGCCCTTGCAGAATCATGCCGTTGGCACGCTCTACTTGCCCATTCGTCATGGGGTGAGCTACGGCGGCCCAGTCCACCAGGGTGTGGTGATCCTCACAGAAGTCTAGGAAATTTCTGCCGGTGAACTGGGTGCCGTTGTCAGTGATGATGGAGTTTGGGACCCCAAAGCGATGGATGATGTTGCTGAAGAACGCCACCGCCTGTTTGGACCTGATGCTGTTTAGGGGTCAGGCCTCGATCCACTTGGAGAATTTGTCGATGGCGACCAGCAGGTGTGTGTAGCCCCCGTGTGCCTTCTGCAAGGGACCGACGAGGTCCAGTCCCCACACAGCAAATGGCCAAGTGATGGGTATTGTCTGCAGAGCCTGAGCGGGCCGGTGGGTCCGCTTCGCGTAGAATTGACACCCTTGGCAGGTGCGTACAATCCTAGTGGCATCGGCCACCGCGGTTGGCCAGTAGAAACCCTACCGGAATGCGTTTCCAACGAGGGTCCGAGGTGCTGCGTGGTGACCGCAAGCCCCCGAGTGTATTTCTTGTAATAACTCCTGACCTTCGGCGATGGATATGCATCGCTGGAGGATGCCTGAGGGGTTGTGGTGGTAGAGCTCCTTCCCGTCCCCGAGCAAGACGAACGACTTGGCGTGCCGCGCCAGTCCCCGAGCTTCGGCTCGGTCGAGGGGCAGCTCTCCGCGGTGGAGATATTGCAGGTACGGGGTCTGCCAGTCTTGATTAGGCGGGACCCCATTCCGCTCTTCCTTGACGCGCAGTGCCTCACCCTCGGGGGCCGAGGGTGCCTCGGGCTGAGCCGAGGGCGCCTCGGGCAGGGCCGAGACCTTCTCGGGCTCGGGCGTGTCGTCGGTCTTGACTGAGGGTTGATGTAGGTCTCGGGAGAAGACGTCCGGGGGAACCGTTGTCCGCCCCGAGGCTATCTTAGCCAGCTTGTCCGCAGCCTCGTTGTATCGTCGGGCGATGTGGTTGAGCTCGAGCCTGTAGAACTTGTCCTCCAGGCGCTGAACCTCATCGCAGTAGGCTTCCATCTTCGGGTCGCGACAATGGGAGTTCTTCATGACTTGGTCGATGACAAGCTGCGAGTCGCCACGAGCGTCGAGGCGTCAGACCCCTAGCTCGATGGCGATGCGCAACCCGTTAACCAGAGCCTCATACTCAACCACATTGTTGGACGCCGGGAAATGGAGGCGCAACACGTAGCGGAGGTGCTTCTCGAGGGGTGAGATGAAGAGCGGGCCCGCGCCCGCTCCTGTTTTCATCAGCGACTCGTCGAAAAACATGGTCTAGAGTTCCGGCTGGATCGGAGCTGCTGGAAGCTGGGTGTCGACCCATTCAGCCACAAAGTCCGCCAAGACTTGGGACTTGATGGCCTTCCAAGGGGCGAACGCGATTTTCTCGCCCATGATCTCCACCGCCCACTTTGCAATCCTACCCGAGGCCTCTCGACACTGGATGATCTCCCCTAGGGGGAAGTATGACACCACAGTCACCGGATGAGACTCGAAGTAGTGTCGCAACTTTCGCCGCGCCAGAATTACCGCGTACAGTAGCTTCTGGATTTGTGGGTAGCGGATTTTGGTCTCGGACAGTACTTCACTGATGAAGTAGACCGGCCTCTGGACGGGCAATGTATGCCCCTCTTCTCGTCTCTCTACCACGATCGCGGCGCTGACCACCTGAGTGGTAGCGGCGACGTAGATCAAGAGGGCTTCTCCGGCACCGGGGGCACCAGGATGGGCGCGTTGGTAAGGAGCGCTTTTAGGTTCCCGAGGGCTTCCTCGGCCTCGGAGGTCCAAGTGAAGCGCTCGGTCTTCCTCAAGAGGCGGTACAGAGGCAGGCCTCTTTCACCGAGGCGCGAGATGAAACGGCTCAGGGCCACAAGACATCCCATGACCCTCTGTACTCCTTTCAAGTCCTTGATGGGGCCCATGTTGGTGATGGCCGCGATTTTCTCCGGGTTGGCCTCGATGCCCCGCTCGGAGACGATGAACCCCAAGAGCATGTCTCGGGGGACTCAGGAGACACACTTCTCGGGATGGAGTTTTATGCCTTTCGCCTTGAGACACCAGAATGTCGTTTCAAGGTCGGAGAGGAGGTCGGAGGCTTTCCTCGTCTTGACTACGATGTCATCGACGTAAGCCTCGACCGTTCGACCAATGTGCTCTCCGAACACATGGTTCATGCACCTTTGGTATGTCGCGCCCGCATTCCTCAAACTGAATGACATAGTAACGTAGCAGTACATGCCAAAGGGTGTGATGAAAGAGGTCGCGAGCTGGTCAGACTCTTTCATCCTGATTTGGTGATACCCTGAGTAGGCATCGAGGAAAGACAGGGTTTCGCACCCAGCAGTGGAATCCACGATTTGATCGATGTGAGGCAGAGGGTAGGGAACCTTCGGACATGCTTTGTTTAGACCAGTGTAGTCTACACACATCCGCCATTTCCCTCCTTTCTTTCTCACAAGCACAGGGTTGGCAAGCCATTCGGGATGGAATACCTCTTTGATGAACCCTGTAGCCATCAGCTTGTGGATCTCCTCGCCTATGGCTCTGCACTTTTCTTCGTCAAATTGGCGCAGAGGCTGCTTCACGGGTCGAGCTCCGGCTCGGATATCCAGCGAGTGCTCGGCGACATCCCTCGGTATGCCAGGCGTTGCCGAGGGACTCCACGCAAAAACTTCGGCGTTCGCACGGAGAAAGTCGACGAGCACTGCTTTCTATTTGGGGTCGAGCTCGGAGCCGATCCGTATCTGCTTGGAGGTGTCGTTGCTGGGGTCGAGAGGGACGGATTTGACCGTCTTAGCTGGCTCGAAGTTGCCGGCGTGGCGCTTCGCATCTGGCGCCTCCTTGGAGAGGCTCTCCAGGTCGGCGATGAGGGCCTCGGATTCGGTGAGGGCCTCGGCGTACTCCACACACTCCACGTCGCATTCGTACTCATGTCGGTACGTGGAGCCAACGGTGATGACCCCGTTGGGGCCCGTCATCTTGAGCTTGAGGTAGGTGTAGTTGGGGACGGCCATGAACTTGGCGTAGCATGGCCTCCCCAGCACTGCGTGGTAGGTTCCTCGGAACCCGACCACCTCGAACGTGAGGGTTTCCTTTCGGAAGTTGGAGGGAGTCCCGAAGCAGACGGGCAGATCGAGTTGCCCGAGGGGTTGGACGCGTTCCCAGGGATGATCCCGTGAAAAGGCGTCGCGCCGGCCCGGATCGAGGACAGATCGATCTGCAGGAGCCCGAGGGTCTCGTCGTAGATGATGTTGAGGCTGCTGCCCCCGTCCATGAGGACCTTAGTAAGCCTGATGTTGCCGATGACGGGATCGACAACGAGCGGGTACTTCCCTGGGCTCGGCACGCGGTCGGGGTGGTCACCCTGGTCGAAGGTGATGGGCTTGTCGGACCAGTCTAGGTAGACTGGCACCGCCACCTTTACCGAGCAGACCTCCCGGTGCTCTCGCTTGCGGTGCCGAGCCGAGGCATTCGCCACATGCCCACCGTAGATCATGAAGCAGTCGTGGACCTCGGGGAACTCCTCTGCCTTGTGATCCTCCTTCTTGTCGTTGTTGTGGGCTCTGCCACCTTCCGCCGGTAGCCCGACCCTGTGGAAGTAGCGCCGAAGCATGACGCACTCCTCAAGGGTGTGCTTGACGGGACCCTGATAATAGGGGCACGACTCCTTGAGCATCTTGTCGAACAGGTTGGCGCCTCCGGGAGGCTTCCGAGGGTTCATGTGCTCGGCGGCGGCGACAAGGTCTACGCCGGCGGCGTCGCGTTTCGCTTGCGACTTCTTCTTGCCCTTCTTCTTGGTGCCGCGCTAAGCGGACGCCTCGGGGACGTCTTCCGGCTGGCGCCCCTGAGGCTGCTTGTCCTTCCGGAAGATGGCCTCGACCGCCTCCTGACCAGAGGCGAACATGGTGGCGATGTCCAATAGCTCGCTCGCCTAGGTGGGAGTCTTGCGACCCAGCTTGCTCACCAGGTCGCGGCAAGTGGTGCCGGCGAGGAATGCGCCGATGACATCTGAGTCGGTGATGTTGGGCAGCTCGGTGCGCTGCTTCGAAAATCGCCGGATGTAGTCCCGGAGGGATTCTCCCGGCTGCTGGCGATAGCTTTGGAGATCCCAGGAGTTCCCAAGGCGCACGTATGTGCCCTGGAAGTTGCCGGCGAGGGCTTTGACCAGGTTGTCCCAGTTGGAGATCTACGCAGGGGGCAGATGCTCCAGCCAGGCTCGGGCAGCGTCGGAGAGGAACAGGGGAAGGTTGCAGATGATGAGCTTGTCATCATCCGTGCCACCTAGCTGGTAGGCCAACCGGTAGTCCGCGAGCCACAACTCCGGCTTTGACTCCCCTGAGTACTTGGTGATGGTAGTCGGGGTTCGGAACCGGGTCGGGAACGGCGCCCGTCGTATGGTCCGGTTGAAAGCTCGTGGACTGGGTGGTTCGGGCGAGGGGCTCCGATCCTCCCCGCTGTCGTAGCGTCCCCCACGCCTGGGGTGGTAGCCTCGGCGCATCCTCTCGTCAAGGTGGGCTCGACGGTCGCGGCGGTGGTGCTCGTTGCTGAGGCAACCCGGGGCCGCAGGCGCGGTGTTCCGCGTGTGCCCGGTGTGGACCGAGGCTTCCCGCATGAACCGGGAAGTCGCGGCGCGATGCTCCGGGGGGGTACCTCTGCCTTCGGGAGGCAGAGCTTTCGGCCCGTCGGACCGCGACATCTTCCAGGAGGTTCTTGAGCTCTCCCTAGATACGCCACCCCTCGGTGGTGGCTGGTTCCGGCATCGCTTGGAGTAGTATCGTTGCCGCAGCTAGGTTCTGGCCGACCCCACTGGAAGCCCGGGGCAGCCTCGCCCTGGCATCGTTGGCGATGCGGTGCTGGACATCCTGGGCCAGGTGGCGTGATTCTTCGGCCGGTGCTCGGCCTGCCCACTACTGCCCGATATTTTGCCGAAGCTGCACAAGTTGTCCTGCTTCCCCGTCGAGCCTGGCCTGTACCTCGCGGATTTGCTCGAGTTGTGCGTCCTAACCCCCCGCAGGGACTGGGACCACAGCTAGCTCCCGAAGGATGTCAACGCGAGGCGCAGGCCTAGGGGGATCACCGTCCTCCGGCATACCAAGATGGTTTCCTTCGTCGAGACCCCCTAGATCGACGTGGAAGCATTCGCGACTTGGGCCATAGTCCTCATCGCCGAGGCTGTGGCTGCTATCGGAGCAATCAAAGAGGCAGTAGTCACATGCGGTCATGAAGTCCCGCATGGCACTAGGGTTATCGAGCCCGGAGAAATCCCAACCAGAGTCGGGGTCGTCATCTTCCTCGGAACCCAGAGGCCCGTAGGTCGAGACAGCCGTCAGCCGGTCCCAGGGTGACCGCATATGGTACCCCGGAGGGTTTGGACATGCCTTTATGAAAGCGTCCACCGAAGCGGGGCCGCTTGGTGGGTCGCAGCTGGATCTAAAAGGCATGGAACGGGAAACAGACGGTACCTCTTGATCGATGGGTGGTGACGAAGTCGCGTCAGGGACGGACTGCACCGTTGTCTCAGGTACGAGTTTAATGCCCAGCATGTCCTTCGCGAGCGTGCTGGCGTCGTCTGTCCGCTTGGAGTTGGCGTGTTGCGGGGAAACGACGCTCGTCTTCGTCTCAGACGCAAGGTCGACGCCCAACGTGTCCCCCGTTGGGGCGCCGGCGCCGTCGACTCGCTCGACAGCCGATGAGGTGCCGCCTCCTGCTTGGCCATGCCTGCCCCGCCTTCTCCTCCGTCGGCGGGGAAGGGGACGGGACAGACCCGGATGTTGATCTTCCGCCGTGTGGGGAAGACGTCGTCGATTCCGCCACCGGCAGGCTGGCTGACGGCCGCCATTGTCGTTGTCGCGCGGTGGAGGAAGGAGTATCATGTCATAGCTGCCGTCGAGGGACATGAACTCCAGACTCCCGAAACGAAGCATCGTCCCGGGTTGAAGAGTTTGCTGGAGACTACCCATCTAGAGCTTGACGGGAAGCTGTTCGTCAACACGCAGCAGGCCCCTACCTGGCGCGCCAACTGTCAGCGTTTCGACCCCGGGGGGGTCCCTGGACCGACGAGTAAATTATCGTCACGTGTCCCAGCCCTGATGGGTCGGCGCGAGACGGAGCACGAAGGGGGTGAGAAACAGGCAAAAGGGGAAACCCGCGGCCTTCGTGTTGCCCTGCGCCCAGGTCGGGTGCGCTTGCAGTAGGGGGGTTACAAGCGTCCGCGAGGGAGAGAGAGAGAGAGAGACCGTCCGTCAGCCCGTTCTCCCGCGCGGCCAACATTCTCGTACGAGAGCCCTGGACCTTCCTTTTATAGTCATAAGGAGAGGGCCCAGGTGTACAATGGGGGGTGTAGCAGTGTGCTAACGTGTCTAGCAGAGAGGAGCTAGAGCCCTAAGTACATGCCGTCGTGGCTGCCGGAGAGGTTTTGGCGCCATGTTCATGTGATGTCGTGGCCGTCGGAGGAGTGCTTGATCCTCGTGGAAGTACAGCTGTCAGGGCTATCAGATCCTTGCCGAAGTCTCCTTGCTTCCATAAGGGGCTGAGAGCCGCCGTCGTCATGGGGCACGTGGGGTGCCATCATTACTTGTTTACCGGGGCGACCCAGATGGGACGCCGGTCTTGTTCCCCGTAGCCTGAGCTAGCTAGAGGTAGGGTAATGATGGCCTTCCCTGTGACGTGGCGGGTCCGAGCTCGAGGTCGGGCGAGGCAGAGTCCGTCTTCCGAGGTCGACGCTGAGTCTGAGCCCTGGGGTCGGGCGAGGCGGAGACCATCTTCCGAGGCTGAGGCTGAGTCCGAGCCCTAGGGTCGGGCGAGGCGGAGTTCGTCTTCCGAGGTCGAGGCATAGTCCGAGCCCTGGGTCGGGCGAGGCGGAGACCGTCTTCCGAGGCCGAGGCTGAGTCCGAGCCCTGGGGTCGGGCGAGGCGGAGACCGTCTTCCGAGGCTGAGGCTGAGTCCGAGCCCTAGGGTCGGGCGAGGCGGAGTTTCCTATGGCGCCCGAGGCTAGACTTAGCTGCTGTCAGCCTCACTCTGTCGAGTGGCACAATAGTCGGAGCGGGGCACACGACGCTGTTTTCCTGTCAGGTCGGTCAGTGGAGCGGCGAAGTGACTGCAGTCACTTCAGCTCTGTCGACTGAGGAGTGCGCGTCAGGATAAGGTGTCAGTCGATCCTTGCATTAAATGCCCCTGCGATACGGTCGGTTGGCGTGGCGATCTGGCCAAGGTTGCTTCTCCGCGAAGACTGGGCCTCGGGCGAGCCGAAGGTGTGTCCGTCGCTTGAGGGGGCCCTCGGGCGAGACGTGAATCCTCCAGGGTCGGCTGCCTTTGCCCGAGGCTAGGCTCGGGCGAGGCGAGATTGTGTCCCTTGAGTGGACTGAGCCTTGACCTTAATCGCGCCCATCAGGCCTTTGCAGCTTTGTGCTGATGGGGGTTACCAGCTGAGATTAGGAGTCTTGGGGGTACCCCTAATTATGGTCCCCGACACTTGGTTAAAGGGGGGGATTAAGCAAATGTGCAAATCATGAACTAACCCTTGGCCAAAGATAAGTAACATATTAATCAACAAACATAGAGAGGAAACATTGCAAAAAGATCCCTTAAAAACCCCAAATCCATTCCTTAAGTGGAGAGAGCACTAGAGCTCTCTAATTCCTTCTAAGTCAAATTTTAAACCTAATCTAAAGATCCTCCGTGTTCACCTTGTAGAGGGCACCAAAACCACCTAAGTTGTATACCAAAAATGTGGCATACCACCTAAGGCACCCCCTGGAAAAAGTTGAGACCGAGCCCTTGACATTTGACATGTCTTGGCATCACTTTTGTCACGCAGTGGGCAGGGAGACAAGCCAGATTTGGCGTCCACATATCTTTTGACCTAGGGCTTATCTTCCCTTGGAACTCACATACAAGAGATAGCCATAGGTGCCAGGAAGAGGTCTGCGCCGGATTTTTGCCAAGATTCGCACGTATGCGATCTCAGCAAGCTTTTGAACATGGGCAGAAGAACACCTCCACGTGTTCGACGCGCTTTGCGCGCGCCAGAGCACGCCCGCGCCCGACACCGCGCGCCCCGCACCACGCCAAGCCGTGCCCGTGTCTCCTGCCCGCGCCCGCGCCTATAAATCACCCTCAGGCGTCGACCATACTCCTCCGCGCATGCTCGACCTCACCGGAGCCCGAAACCACCGGCGTTTGCCCCGCGCACGGCGTGCCCGCGGCCACCCGAGCCCCTGCCACCGTAGACCGGCCAACAGAGCCCTTCCCAGCCACGCCCGACCCTTGAAGAAGATTGTGCACGCCTCGGTGAAGCTCCCCGAGCAAGGAATCGGACTTTGCTTCGCCGGAGAAGCCAGTCCATGGTCGCCGGACTTCGCCCGACCGCCGGTGAACGTAGACCGGGTGAATCTCCGCTCCATTCCTCGATTTCTTGTGCACATAGCCTCTACGTCACCCAGGGGAGCTCATCGTGCCATTTGATTGAACTAGATCGTCGTGGTTTAGCCGGAACACCCGCCGCCGACGAGATCACCCGCCTGCGCACGTGGACCGGACGATTTCGGCCACCTCCTCCGTCGAGCCGTACACCGCTGTGACCGCCAGGACCTCCCGGAGCCAACCCCGCCCCTCGCCGAACCTCTCTCGCCGCCGGTAAGCCGCGCCGCCCTTTTCTTTCCCGCGGGTGCTGTTTGCATTTGGGGAAGGACCTCGGGGAAGAAGAAGGAAAGGTCGGGGGGATTTTTGAACTATCAGTGACTCAGGGGAATAGTGGCGCAGGGGTAGATTTGAGTGGGTTGAATTGGATTAAACCCAGGGTCCTCGGTGTAAACTGTTTTTCCAGGAAACCTTTTTATTAATCTGATTTAAATTCAAACAGAACTTGAATAATTCATATCTTCTGTTTTGTTCACCCAAATCGAGTCAACCCAATTCTGCCAGATCTTAAATAATGTAAACCACTTAGGAAAAATATAAAACCCCTCAGTGTTACAGAAAACTTTAGAGTTTTGAATTAAATGATTAACTGGCCAAAAGCTAAAAGAAATAAGGAAAAATAGTTACACTATTTGACTGAGGTTAAGAAAATTTAGAGAAGTATTTGATCACCTACTAACCTGTTTAAAAATGATAAACCCCTCTGTATACCCCATTAAGGTAGAGTTTGCCATTTATTTCACATTGTGCTTAAAGTTAAAGAAAATAGAAAAGGTAATTTAATTAGAGAACCAGGGAGCACCCACATTTTTGTTAGTCTACTTATTCAGTATAGTTCACTAGAAAAATTTGTTATACTCTGGTTTAGCATAAAATAATTGGGATTCCTTTTATTTTAAGAAAACAAGGAAAACTTAGAAAAACCCTAGAAAAATAACCCCAAGGTGAAAACACCCCAAACCTTGGGATAATTAATGTTTTGTTATTAAGAACATAGGAAAAATTAAAAATCTGCTGTTTGACATTTTTCAAATAACAAGATAGTAGAAAGTTCCTTTTTGACATTAAACTTTAGAAAATCACAACTAAATAACCACCAATTAACCTTCTGTGATTTTTGGCACAGAAGCATGTGATTACTGTTAGATACCAACAAAAATGACCCTTAGGACAGAACCCACCCCTAGTTTAGAGTTGTAGTGCAAAGTGACCCCCTTTGCCCAACTTTTGTTATTTTTGTCCAAGGCATATTCTTTTTATTCTGGACCTCAAATTCATAGAACAGACTATAGTAACCAATAGTAACCCACTGTAATTTTTTCAAAATTTTAGGAAAAAGTTAAACCACTGTTGTAGTTCAAACCCACACTAGAATTCTTAAACAGAAAATAAAGAAGGGGAAAATTAATGGTGGAAATTAGTGTCACCCTAACCCAACCAGCAAAACCCTTTTAAATTGCCCACTGAAATATATAAGGGAAATACAAATCCACTATGCTTATCCTTAACAAAACCCAAACCTAGAGTGATAAGCATAAACCACTAAAAGCCACGTATGACCAAGAAACCCTAAGTTACTAACTAACTTAGTTTTTTCTTCCTTTAGCATAATGTTTGTAAATTATGCGTAATCATGACATACATATTCCTATTCATTGCATTCGATAGACTGCAACCTCACTGACGGAGAGTACGTCCTCGTGCCGGAGCAAGGAGCTGCTCAGGAGGTAGCCCCGGATCCAGCACCAGAGCCTACACCAGAGGATCTGTCTGGCCCAGCTTTAGAAGGCAAGCCCCGGTTTTATGCATAACCTATTTATTATGCTATTTTACTACACTTAATGATTGTAGGATTGAATGTGCACTTAAGTGTAGGAGTTGTTTGAAACCCTATTTGCATGATCTCATGAATCCTTTTTGAGATGGATACTAGTATGCTAGGTCGAGTAGCTGCTTTGCTAATTAGGGATCTCGGTAGAAGTCGAGTGATTTTTCTAGCACTCGCGCGAGGTCAGGAATTGGTTGTATCCATTTGTATATCATACTAATGATGATCTGTGGACAACGGTCCATGGGGATGCGTTGTCTACGAGACGGAAATTGGAATAAGGATTAAGGTGTGGTACCGTGTGTCAAGCGTTTGAACGTACTAAACACATACCGAGAAATATGGTAAATTGGTAAGCCTAGTACCTGAGTGAACCTGCTCGCAGACTTTACCCCTCACGTGACCTGAGACGTGGTCTCCCATTCCGGTTATGGTGGGTACAAGTGCGGTCACTGCACGATGGCAGTCGGGGTCAGTGAGGCATTGTACGCCAAGGCGGTGAGCCCTGATCTGTTGCCAGGGAATCGATGGGGACAGTTGATATGTGTGGGGACAGAGTGCCCTTACATGTCGTGTGTTTAGGTTTACCTTGCAAGGATAAAAACTCGATTCGAATCGTCTGCTTCTCGCAGCTAATGAGAATGCTTGATCCATGCTGCTACATTGAGTAACAAGTGAAAATGTGATGAGGTGACAAAAGATGTTGATTGCTAAATTTGTTTGCTACCATGAATGAGTAGATAGTACATATTTAGTCTTAAGAGAGTCACACTAAAACTTGACAATGCTAAAACTTGATTTATGAACTCAGCTAGTGCTTTTGGCAACCAAACCCCACAGCCAAACAACTGCGTGTCTAGAGGTAGAGGAGTAGACTCCTCACACCGGGTAAGTCTAGCTGAGTATTAGTATACTCAGCCTTGCTTGTGGCATAATTTTTACAGGTTCTTTGGAGGACATGGTTGCTGGAGTGACTTGGCCGTCCATCTTGCCACTGGGTTGGACTGTCGAGTGGGACCCCGCCTCGGCTGAGGAGGAGCATGAGGAGTGATGGGACATGCTTCCCCATCTCTCTGTTTATTTATCGTTAGTTTTATTCCGCTGCATTTCGAACAATGATGACTACTTTTGCTAAAACAACGATGATGATGTATGTTAAATACTCTTTAATGTATGATTTTATGCTTTATTGTATTTGCTCTGTGACTCGCCATCGAATGAGACTGTGGTACTTGATCCTATCAGTGGCCTCGTCGGACTAGATCCGAGGGATTGACGGGTTATTCCCATTTAAGTGTGGTCTAGCCTCTAAGGCGGGACTTAGGCACTTAAGTTGGAATAATTCGGGCAGTTCCGCCACAGCTGGTATCGGAGCTTGTACCACCACAGAGGAATCAATAAACTATAAATACCATCCTTTTCCAAAGTAAAACTTGATAGAAACAAATATTGGATAGATCGTAGGACGATCAGGATAGACCTAGGACGTGAAGCCTTAGGATGATAGAGGGGTATCTAGGTGGCTAATTGAGTCAGCCCTACAGGCTACTATAAGGGATGGGAGTTCTTCCCTATTCCCTCTAAGATTGATGTGAGGTCGTTCAGGACGAGCATGCATGCATCATTAATTAAACAAATGGATAATTGGGTAAAAACTTTGATACAAACGATGACCAAATAAGTACCCCCAGTGCCGCTGCCATGGTTATAGAGAGGCTAAGTTGTGATTCCTTTTTCTTTTTTATAATTATTTTTCTTTTACTTACGCTTAACCGTACACAGATGACTTCTCATGGATCCTCGGACGAAGGGAATGCACTGTCCCACACTGACGGGCTTGCACG
The DNA here is from genome assembly GCF_902167145.1 of Zea mays. Lineage (NCBI taxonomy): Eukaryota > Viridiplantae > Streptophyta > Magnoliopsida > Poales > Poaceae > Zea > Zea mays. The sequence goes on from NC_050101.1 coordinate 24,322,107, forward strand.
AGAGGGTTTTCCCCGTATTTTGTGGGAGGTACTTTAGGGAGCTGGTTACACGACGCCTCCCTAGTACGCGGTGCAGCAGTTCGAGAAGCACCGAGTGCCCCGCTGTAGGGTGAGGATGACCCTGGAGCCTCATCCCCTATAGCCCGGCTGGCGTTCGCTGGACTCTGAGTCCTTTGGATACCGGGCTGAGGATACGATCGAGGCAATTGCTCTTCACGGACTGACCACTTTCTGCGGATTCCACCCCTTGGAGCTGTCCACTCATCCCATTGGCTTGTTCCCCGCTGAGAAGGAGGACGACCCAATGTGGAAGGACCGAGTGGAGCATGCCAAGGACATCTGGGCTATCTACCCAGGACAGACTGCTCACTTGACGGTGCGGTGCATGAATGCCATGTATCGTCTGCAAGTGATGCGTGGTGAGGCAATGTCCCATCTGATGGCATTGTTGGAGGCAACTAAGATCACCTTGGATAACCGAGAGGAGCTTGTGGTTGACTTATCCACTGAGATGGTGGAAAAGGACTTACAGGTGGAGCAACTGTCAAATGAGATCCAAGAGCTTGAGGAACTAGTGGGAACAAGGGAGAACACCATCGAGGTTCTCGAGGATTAGTTAATTAACACCCAGCAGCAGCTTGCCGAGGCTAACGAGCACCTAGATATGCATCACCAGGAGATCTAGGACATGGAAGCCAACGAGGATGTCGACATCGAAGGAGGAGAGGAGCCTGCCTCCAGCTTGGACACTGCTGGCTCAGGGAGACCCCCTTCCCCCGAGTCGAGTGTTGCCTCGTTTGCTCACTAGGTCGCTGGGGTAGAGTTAGAAGGCGGTGATGGTAGAACTCCTCGAAGCTAGCTTAGCTTTTGCACCCTTAGGGTACCAGGCTAGATAGAGTTGAGTCTTTTGGGGTATTGATGTAATCGCGATGAACTCTTTTGGAAGCATGGTTGATGAATGATGTCAGTCTTAATTTAAGAAGAAAAGTTTATGCCATGTGAAATCTTTTATGATTATGTAAGAATCTATCGGTTTCGCCTTTTGACTCTTTCACCGCGAGTGAACCTTGAACCTCAAAGTTGTGTTATTGAATATATATGTGATTTTTCAGATGGCCGGGAGAGCGCGTCGTGGTCAAAATGAGCGCGTTCCTCCACCACCGCCACCGCCTCCTACTCTGCAGGAGCTGATGGCTCAGTAAAATGAGATCTTGAGACAGCTAGCTCAGCGTCAGCCACCACCTCAGCACTATGGTGGTGGTGGTCATCAGCGTCACCCCGCGACAGCCACCTATCAGGAGTTCCTCAGTACCCAGCCACCATTGTTCACCAGGGCAGAGGACCCACTTGATGCGGATGTATGGTTGAGAGTAGTGGAATCCAAATTCTCGCTCCTCCATGGAGTTTGTTCAGAGGTCACTAAGGTCAAGTTCGCCACCCAGCAGCTTCGCGGACCCGCGCGGACATGGTGGGACCATTTTCTTGCTATGCAGCCAGATGACCGAGAGGTGGAATGGAGAGAGTTCAAGGCAGCTTTCAGGGGGCACCATATACCAGCAGGCATTGTGGACTGAAAGCTCAACGAGTTTCTGGCACTCACTCAGGGAAACCAGACAGTGTTACAGTATGCTCAGGCCTTCAATGACCTGTGCCAGTATGCCGGGTATCATGCAGACACGGACGAGAAGAAGAGGGACAGGTTCAGGAGGGGGCTCAGCACTAAGCTCTGTGACCGCCTCAACACAGTCAGGGCCAACAGCTATAATGAGTTAGTCAACATGGCCATTTCTCAGGAGGACTGTATCACAGCTCGTCAGGCAGAGAAGAAGAGGAAGACCCCTGTGGCAGGACCTTCAGCTCAGCCACAACACTTCAGGATTGTGTCTGACACTCAGAACAGGGGACCTCAGCAGCAGCAAGGATGTTGGGTGATCCGACCACAGCAGCAGCAGCAGGCACCCAACCGCACCCAGTTTCCAGCTCAGAGGAACAATCAACAGCAGCAGCAATATCGTCAGGCTAATGACAACAGGTGTTTCACTTGTGGCAACACCGGACATTATGCCAAGAATTGCCCCAGAAACCAGCAGAGGCAGGGACAGAATGTTAACCAGAACCAAGGCAAGAGGCAGAAGGTGCAAGTGAGGCAAGGCAGGCTGAACTTCACTACCATGGCTAATATTCCAGAGGGAGCACCCGTCATGACTGGTATCTTTTCAGTTTTGAATTATCCTGCTATTATTCTTTTTAATTCTGGTGCATCACATAGTTTTATCAGTGCCAAATTTAGTGCCAAGTGTCAATTGCCTTTTCACCACACCAATGTGGGTATTACAATTTCAACCCCAGGAGGCAGGGTTGCCACCTATCAAGTCAACAGACATGTGCCCATAAAGTTTGGTAGTATAATAATTAAAACCACCCTCCTCATATTGGGTTTGGATAGCATGGATATCATATTGGGAACTGACTGGTTAACAAGGCATCAGACAGTTATTGACATTGCAGCTAGGGCCATTGAGGTACACTCACCGACTTGTGGCGAAACCACATTATATTTGCCCGACCAAGGTTGTACCCGTTCTTGTGCCTTCGTTATGATAGAGTCCCCAGTGGAAAGGATCCCAGTGGTCCGTGACTACCCAGATGTTTTTCCGGATGAATTGCCAGGGATGCCACCTGATAGAGACATCGAGTTCGCAATTGAATTGCAACCCGGGACTGCTCCTATCTCCAAGAGACCCTATAGGATGCCTCCCGCGGAATTGGCAGAACTGAAAAAGCAACTGCAAGAGTTGTTGGACAAGGGGTTCATTCATCCAAGTACTTCACCGTGGGGATGTCCGGCCTTATTTGTGAAGAAGAAGGATGAGAGTTTAAGAATGTGTGTTGATTACCGCCCTCTCAATGCGGTGACCATCAAGAACAAATACCCACTGCCCCGCATTGATGTTTTGTTTGATCAGTTGGTGGGAGCCAAGGTATTCTCCAAGATAGACCTTCGCTCGGGTTACCATCAGATCAAGATCCGTGCCAGTGATATTCCCAAGACGACCTTCTCTACCAGATATGGGCTCTATGAATTTTTGGTGATGTCTTTTGGGCTGACCAATGCCCCGGCTTATTTTATGTACCTGATGAACTCAGTATTCATGCCAGAGCTAGACAAATTCGTGGTCGTTTTCATTGATGATATTCTGGTTTATTCCAAGAATGAAGCCGAGCACACTAAACATTTGCATACCGTACTCCAGAGACTACGTGACCATTAGTTGTATGCCAAATTGTCTAAATGTGATTTCTGGCTAAGAGAAATTAAATTCTTGGGTCACACAATTTCTTAGGATGGGATATCAGTTGATCCTGAGAAGGTACAAGAAGTAATGGATTGGAAACCTCCTACCACAGTGAGACAAATTCAGAGTTTTCTGGGATTGGCAGGGTATTATCAGCGATTTATTCCGGATTTCTCCAGAATTGCCAAGCCAATGACTAAACTGTTAAAGAAGGGAGTCAAGTATAATTGGAGCCAGAAGTGTGAACATGCCTTTCATACACTGAGGCAGCATTTGACAACAGCCCCAGTGCTAGCTCAACCTGACAACACCAAGCCCTTTGAAGTGTATTGCGATGCTTTTGGTACGGGATTGGGATGCGTCTTAATGCAAGATAACAGAGTGATTGCTTATGCCTCCCGAGCACTTAGACCCCATGAGCAGAACTACCCTACCCATGATTTGGAGTTAGCAGCTGTGGTTCATGCTCTCAAGATTTGGAGACATTATTTGATGGGAGCTCACTGTAATATTTACACTGATCACAAGAGTCTCAAATACATTTTCACTCAGGCAGATCTTAACATGAGGCAGAGGAGATGGTTAGAGCTAATCAAGGACTATGATTTGGAGGTGCATTACCACCCTGGCAAAGCCAATGTTGTGGCAGATGCCTTGAGCAGAAAGACCCAGTGTGATGAGATGGTATGAGCATGGATGCAAGAGTTACCACCCTGTGTGATGAGTTGTGCAAGCTGAACCTGGAAGTTGTTTCTTCAGGTGCCTTAAGTTATATCTCGGTGGAGCCCACATTACAAGAGCAAATAGTGAGGGCACAAATTGAAGACAAGGGTGTTCAAGTTATCAAGGAAATGATCTAGCAAAAGGTGGACAAATACAAATGCTTCCGTCAGGACAGCAAAGGAATCCTATGGTTTGGAGACCGATTGGTTGTTCCCAAGAACCCTGAGCTCAGAAAAAAGATATTGGATGAAGCTCACCTTTCAAAATTCTCTATGCACTCCGGCAGTAATAAGATGTATCATGACCTCAGATCCTTATACTGGTGGACCAGAATGAAGAGGGAAATTGCTAAGTACATATCCGAATGTGACACCTGCCAGAGTCAAGGCCAGTCATTTGAAGGTAGCAGGCCCTTTGCAACCCCTTCCCATACCATCTTGGAAATGGGAGGACATTTGTATGGATTTTATCGTGGGATTGCCCAATACCTCCCGGCACCATGATTCCATTTGGGTCATTGTGGACAGATTGACCAAGACAGCTCACTTCTTGCCGGTACACACCACCCACAGGACAGAGAAGTATGCGGAAATCTACATTGACTAGATAGTTCGTTTGCATGGAATACCAAGGACTATAGTATCGGACAGAGGAGCACCATTCGTGGCACGATTTTGGGAGCAATTACAGGAATCACTTGGGACCCATGTAATATGAAGCTCAGCATACCATCCTTAAACAGATAGTCAGGCCGAAAGGGTAAATCAGATTTTGGAAGACATGTTGAGGGCATGTGTGCTACACTATGGAAAGGATTGGGACAAGTGTCTTTCTTTGGCAGAATATTCTTATAATAACAGCTACCAGTCCAGTTTAAAAATGGCACCTTTCGAAGCCCTGTATGGGAGAAGGTGTAGGACCCCGCTAAATTGGTCTCAAGCTGGAGAGAGAGAAATATTTGGACCAGACTTGGTACTTGAAGCAGAGGAAAAGGTTAGAGTCATCAAGAAGAACTTAGAAGCTGCTCAGGCCAGGCAAAAGAGCTATCATGATAAGAGGCGGAAACCTCTACAGTTTGAAGTGGGAGATCATGTTTATCTTAAGGTGTCACCCACCAAAGGTGTCCAGAGATTTGGGATCAAGGGCAAGTTAGCTCCTCGCTACATTGGACCCTACGAGATCAAGGAAACTTGTGGACCAGTAGCATATCAATTGAAGTTGCCACCACACATGTCAGCTGTTCATGATGTGTTCCATGTATCTCAGCTGCGAAAATGTGTCCGCTTACCCACTGAAGTGCTACCTGAACCAGAAATTGAGATAGAACCAGACCTGTCCTATCAAGAGTACCCCATCAAGGTATTGGATCAGAAAGAGAGATCAACGCGAGCAAGGTCGATCAGAATGTATAAGGTTCAGTGGAGTCACCATTCAGTAGAAGAAGCTACATGGGAGACTGAGGATTTTCTACGCTCTCGCTTCCCCGACTTTCTGCCCAAAAGAGTCGATATGTAACCCAAAACAACCCCACCTGCCCTTTGAATACAAATATAAGAAAAACTTAGATGATAAGGGTAGTCTAAGTTGTGGATTTGACTTAAAAGGACTTCCTTCTGAAGTTGCAAAGAGAATGACATTCGAAGAGCAGTTAACTAGTGAAACTTGAATCAAAGAAGGAACAACACACCAACACACCTTCTCGGCACCCCTCCAGAGGACTCTACCTAAAATCTCAGGACGAGATTCCTTTAAGGGGGGAGGGCTGTAACACCCCAGGTATTACCATGGCCATGGCACATATATGCACTAATGACTGTGATCACATGTGGAAGAAACTTAAGGAGAAGAGCATAAGAACCTTGGAGACCATGTATTAACCAAGAATGTTAATGACCTAAAAGCATTACCCAAACTTTTGTACAATTATCACCTTGGGCAAGAGGGGAGTAAACCCTAGACCCCTCTTGAACCCCTATCTCCTAAAACCTTGGTTAAAGGGAGGGGGGATTAAGCAAATGTGCAAATCATGAACTAACCCTTGGCCAAAGTTAAGTAACATATTAATCAACAAACATAGAGAGGAAACATTGCAAAAAGATCCCTTAAAAACCCCAAATCCATTCCTTAAGTGGAGAGAGCACTAGAGCTCTCTAATTCCTTCTAAGTCAAATTTTAAACCTAATCTAAAGATCCACTATGTTCACCTTGTAGAGGGCACCAAAACCACCTAAGTTGTATAACAAAAATGTGGCATACCACCTAAGGCACCCCCTAGAAAAAGTTGAGATCGAGCCCTTGACATTTGACATGTCTTGGCATCACTTTTGTCGCGCAGTGGGCAGGGAGACAAGCTAGATTTGGCGTCCGCATATCTTCTGACCTAGGGCTTATATTCCCTTGGAACTCACATACAAGAGATGGCCATAGGTGCCAGGAAGAGGTCTGCGCCGGATTTTTGCCAAGATTCGCACGTATGCGATCTTAGCAAGCTTTTGAACATGGGCAGAAAAACACCTCCACGTGTTCGACGCGCTCTGCGCGCGCCAGAGCACGCCCGCGCCCGACCCCGCGCGCCCCGCGCCACGCCAAGCCGTGCCTGCGTCTCCTGCTCGCGCCCGCGCCTATAAATCACCCTCAGGCGTCGACCATACTCCTCCGCGCACGCTCGACCTCACCGAAGCCCGAAACCACCGGCGTTTGCCCCACGCACGGCGTGCCCACGGCCACGCGAGCCCCTGCCACCGTAGACCGGCCAACAGAGCCCTTCCCAGCCACGCCCAACCCTTGAAGAAGACTGTGCATGCCTCGGTGAAGCTCCCTGAGCAAGGAATCAGACTTTGCTTCACCGGAGAAGCCAGTCCACGATCGCCGGACTTCGCCCGACCGCCGGTGAACGTAGACTGGGTGAATCTCTGCTCCATTCTTCGATTCCCCGTGGAGCTCATCGTGCCATTTGATTGAACTAGATCGCCGTGGTTTAGCCGGAACACCCGCCGCCGACGAGATCACCCACCTGCGCACGTGGACCGGACGATTCCGGCCACCTCCGCTGTCGAGCCGTACACCGCTATGACCGCCAGGACCTCCCGGAGCCAACCCCGCCCCTCGCCGGACCTCTCTCGCCGCCGGTAAGCCGCGCCGCCCTTTTCTTTCCCGCGGGTACTGTTTGCATTAGGGGAAGGACCTCGAGGAAGAAGAAGGAATGGTCGGGGGGATTTTTGAACTGTCAGTGACTCAGGGGAATAGTGGCGCAAGGGTAGATTTGAGTGGGTTGAATTGGATTAAACCCAGGGTCCTCGGTGTAAACTATTTTTCCAGGAAACCTTTTTATTAATCTGATTTAAATTCAAACAGAACTTGAATATTTCATATCTTCTGTTTTGTTCACCCAAATCAAATCAACCCAATTCTGCCAGATCTTAAATAATGTAAACCACTTAGGAAAAATATAAAACCCCTTAGTGTTACAGAAAACTTTAGAGTTTTGAATTAAATGATTAACTGGCCAAAAGCTAAAAGAAATAAGGAAAAATAGTTACACTATTTGACTGAGGTTAAGAAAATTTAGAGAAGTATTTGATCACCTACTAACCTGTTTAAAAATGATTAACCCCTCTGTATACCCCATTAAGGTAGAGTTTGCCATTTATTTCACCTTGTGCTTAAAGTTAAAGAAAATAGAAAAGGTAAATTAAATAGAGAACCAGGGAGCACCCACATTTTTGTTAGTCTACTTATTTAGTATAGTTCACTAGAAAAATTTATTATACTCTGGTTTAGTATAAAATAATTGGGATACCTTTTATTTTAAGAAAACAAGGAAAATTAGAAAAACCCTAGAAAAATAACCCCAAAGTGAAAACACCCCAAACCTTGGGATAATTAATGTTTTGTTATTACAAACATAGGAAAAATATGAAATCTGCTGTTTGACATTTTTAAAATAACAAGATAGTAGAAAGTGCCTTTTTGACATTAAACTTTAGAAAATCACAACTAAATAACCACCAATTAACCTTCTGTGATTTTTGGCACAGAAGCATGTGATTACTGTTAGATACCAACAAAAATGACCCTTAGGACAGAACCCATCCCTAGTTTAGAGTTGTAGTGCAAAGTGACCCCCTTTGACCAACTTTTGTTATTTGTTTCCAAGGCATACTCTTTTTATTCTGGACATCAAATTCATAGAACAGACTATAGTGACCAATAGTAACCCACTGTAATTTTTACAAAATTTTTGGAAAAAGTTAAACCACTGTTGTAGTTCAAACCCACACTAGAATTCTTAAACAGAAAATAAAGAAGGGGAAAATTAATGGTGGAAATTAGTGTCACCCTAACCCAACCAGCAAAACCTTTTTAAATTACCCACTGAAATATATAAGGGAAATACAAATCCACTATGCTTATCGTTAACAAAACCCAAACCTAGAGTGATAAGCATAAACCACTAAAAGCCACGTATGACCAAGAAACCATAAGTTACTAACTAACTTAGTTTTTTCTTCCTTTAGCATAATGTTTGTAAATCATGCATAATCATGACATACATATTCCTATTCATTGCATTCGATAGACTGCAACCTCGCTGACGGAGAGTACGTCCTCGTGCCGGAGCAAGGAGTTGCTCAGGAGGTAGCCCCAGATCCAGCACCAGAGCCTGCACCAGAGGATCTGCCTGCCCCAGCTTTGGAAGGCAAGCCCCGGTTTTATGCATAACCTATTTATTATGCTATTTTACTACACTTAATGATTGTAGGATTGAATGTGCACTTAAGTGTAGGAGTTGTTTGAAACCCTAGTTGCATGATCTCAGGAATCCTTTTTGAGATGGATACTAGTATGCTAGGTCGAGTAGCTGCTTTGCTAATTAGGGATCTCGGTAGAAGTCAAGTGATTTTTCTAGCACTCGCGCGAGGTCAGGAATTGGTTGTATCCATTTGTATATCATACTGATGATGATCTATGGACAACAGTCCATGGGGATGCGTTGTCTACGAGACGGAAATTGGAATAAGGATTAAGGTGTGGTACCGTGTGTCAAGCGTTTGAACGTACTAAACACATACCGAGAAATATGGTAAATTGGTAAGCCTAGTACCTGAGTGAACCTGCCCACAGACTTTACCCCTCACGTGACCTGAGACGTGGTCTCCCATTCCGGTTATGGTGGGTACAAGTGCGGTCACTGCACGACGGCAGTCGGGGTCAGTGAGGCATTGTACGCCTAGGCGGTGAGCCCTGATCTATTGCCAGGGAATCGATGAGGACGGTTGATATGTGTGGGGACATAGTGCCCTTACATGTCGTGTGTTTAGGTTTACCTTGCAAGGATAAAAACTCGATTCGAATCGTCTGCTTCTCGCAGCTAATGAGACTGCTTGATCCATGCTGCTACATTGAGTAACAAGTGAAAATGTGATGAGGTGACAAAAGATGTTGATTGCTAAATTTGTTTGCTACCATGAATGAGTAGATAGTACATATTTAGTCTTAAGAGAGTCACACTAAAACTTGACAAAGCTAAAACTTGATTTATGAACTCAGCTAGTGCTTTTGGCAACCAAACCCCACAGCCAAACAGCTGCATGTCTAGAGGTAGAGGAGTAGACTCCTCACACCGGGTAAGTCTAGCTGAGTATTAGTATACTCAGCCTTGCTTGTGGCATAATTTTTACAGGTTCTTTGAATGACATGGTTGCTGGAGTGACTTGGCCGTCCATCTTGCCACCGGGTTGGACTGTCGAGTGGGACCCCGCCTCGGCTGAGGAGGAGCATGATGAGTGATGGGACAGGCTTCCCCATCTCTCTGTTTATTTATCGTTAGTTTTATTCCGCTGCATTTCGAACAATGATGACTACTTTTGCTAAAACTTCAATGATGATGTAATATGTTAAATACTCTTTAATGTATGGTTTTATGCTTTATTGTATTTGCTCTGTGACTCACCATCGAGTGATACTGTGGTACTTGATCCTGTCAGTGGCCTCGTCGGACTAGATCCGAGGGATTGACGGGTTATTCCCATTTAAGTGTGGTCTAGCCTCTAAGGCGGGACTTAGGCACTTAAGTTGGAATAATTCGGGCAGTTCCGCCACAATACACATGGTTAAGGTACTCACTATCTTCAAAGCAGGGAGGTTGCTCAACATAGACCTCTTCCTTGATTGGTGCATTGAGGAAGGCACTTTTCACACCCATTTGATAAAGCTTAAAGCCATGGTAAGTAGCATAGGCAAGTAATATACGAATTGACTCAAGCCTAGCTATGGGTGCATAGGTTTCACCAAAATCCAAACCTTCGACTTGTGAATATCCTTTAGCCACAAGTCGGGCTTTGTTCCTTGTCACCACACCATGCTCATCTTGCTTGTTGCGGAATACCCATTTGGTACCTACAACATTTTGATTAGGACGTGCAACAAGATGCCATACCTCATTCCTCGTGAAGTTGTTGAGCTCCTCGTGCTTTGCCAGCACCCAATCCGAGTCTCTTAGTGCATACTCCACCCTGTATGGCTCAATAGAGGACACAAAAGAGTAATGTTCACAAAAATGAGTGACTCGAGATCTAGTGGTTACCCCCCTTATGAATGTCACCGAAATTGAGTTCACGGGGTGATCTCTTTGAATCGCTTGGTGGACTCTTGGGTGTGGCGGTCTTTGACCCTGATCATCTTCCTTATCTTGATCAACTTCATCTCCCCCTTGATCATTGTTCTCCTTTTGAGGTGGCTCATCCTATTGATCTTCATTTTCATTGTCTTGAGCTTGATCCTCATCTTGAGTTGGTTGAGATGCTTGATTTTAAGATGACGGTTGATCTTGTGCATGAGAGGGCTCTTCGGATTCCTTAGAACACACATCCCCAATGGACATGTTCCTTAATGCGACGCACGGAGCCTCTTCATCATCTAGCTCATCAAGATCAACTTGCTCCACTTGGGAGCCGTTAGTCTCATCAAACACAATGTCACAAGAAACCTCAAGTAATCTAGTGGATTTGTTGAAGACTCTATATGCCCTTGTGTTTGAGTCATAACCTAGTAAAAAACCTTCTACAGCCTTAGGAGCAAATTTAGATTTTCTACCACTTTTAACAAGAATAAAACATTTGCTACCAAAGACTCTAAAATATGAAACATTGGGCTTTTTACCGGTGAGGAGTTCATATGATGTCTTCTTGAGGATTCGGTGAAGGTAGAGCCAGTTGATGGAGTAGCAAGCAGCGTTGATTGCTTCCACCCAAAACTGATCCGGTGTCTTGTACTCATCAAGCATGGTTCTTCCCATGTCCAGTAGAGTTCTATTCTTCCTCTCCACTACACCATTTTGTTGAGGTGTGTAGGGAGAGGACAACTCATGCTTGATGCCCTCCTCCTCAAGAAAGCCTTCAATTTGTGAGTTCTTGAACTCCGTCCCATTGTCACTTCTAATCTTTTTTATTCTCAATCCGAACTCATTTTGAGCCCATCTCAATAATCCCTTTAGGGTCTCTTGGATTTGTGATTTTTCCTGCAAAAAGAATACCCAAGTGAAGCGAGAATAATCATCCACAATTACAAAACAATACTTACTCCCGCCGATGCTTATGTAAGCAATCGGGCCGAATAAATCCATGTGGAGTAGCTCAAGCGGCCTGTCGGTTGTCATGATGTTCTTGTGTGGATGATGGGAGCCAACTTGCTTTCCTGCTTGACATGCGCTACAAACCTTATCTTTCACAAATTGTTAGTCCCAAAATGTGTTCTCCCTTTAGGAGCTTGTGAAGATTCTTCATCCCAACATGGGCTAGTCGGTGATGCCAGAGCCAACCCATATTAGTATTAACAATTAAGCAAGTATCGAGTTCAGCTCTATTAAAATCAACTAAGTATAGCTGACCCTCTAATACTCCCTTAAATGCTACTGAATCATCACTTCTTCTAAAGACAGTAACACCTATATCCGTAAAAAGACAGTTGTAACCCATTTTGCATAATTGAGATATAGAAAGCAAATTGTAATCTAAAGAATCTACAAGAAAAACATTGGAAATAGAATGATCAAGATATATAGCAATTTTACTAAGTCCTTTGACCAAACCTTGATTTGCATCACCGAATGTGATAGCTCTTTGGGGATCTTCGTTTTTCTCGTAGGAGGAGAACATCCTTTTCTCCCCTGTCATGTGGTTTGTGCATCCGCTATCAATGATCCAACTTGAGCCCCCGGATGCATAAACCTACAAAACAATTTAGGCCTTGTTCTTAGGTACCCAAATGGTCTTGGGTCCTTCCACATTAGAAACAAGCACCTTGGGTACACAAACACAGGTCTTTGATCCCTTATGTTTGCCCCCAACATATTTGGCAACTACTTTGCCTGATTTGTTAGTTAAAACATAAGAAGCATCAAAAGTCTTAAATGAAACATTGGATTCATTTGATGCAGTAGGAGTTTTCTTTTTAGGCATTTTAAATGGGTAGAATGCCTAGAGCTAGATGCATGGTGTGAAACATTATGAGGTTTCCTAGCATGAATTCTCCTAATCTTATGCTCAGGATAACCACTAGGATATAAAATATAGCCCTCATTATCCTGAGCTATGGGAGCCTTGCCCTTAACAAAATTAGACAATCTTTTGGGGGCATTAAGCTTGATATTGCTTCCCTATTGGAAACCAATGCCATCCTTAATACCAGGGCGTCTCCCATTATAGAGCATGCTTCTTGCAAATTTAAATTTTTCATTTTCTATCTCATGCTCATTAATTTTAGCAGTTAGTTGAGCTATGTGATCATTTTGTTGTTTAATTAAAGCAAGGTGATCATGGATAGCATCAACATTTATATCTCTACATCTAGTACAAATAGAGACATGACCAACAGTAGATGTAGAGGGTTTGCAAGCATTTAATTCTTCTATCTTAGCATATAATATGACATTCTCATCTCTAAGATAGGAAACAGAATCATTGCAAACATTTAAATGTCTAGCCTTGGAAATTAAAATAGCATTCTCAGTCTTAAGGCTAGAAATTGATTCATTCAATTTATCAATCTTAGCAAATAAATTAGCATTTTCATTTCTAAGATTGTTAATTGAATCAGGGCAAACATTTGATTTTTCAACCTTAGCAATTAAACTAGTGTTCTCAGCTCTAAGGTTGGAAATGGTGTCATGGCAAATGCTAAGCTCCTTAGTCAAGTTTTCATTTTTCTCTACTTCCTGAGCATAAGCATTCTTTACCTTAACATGCTTCTTATTTTCCTTAATAAGGAATTCCTCTTGGCTATCCAAGAGTTCATCCTTCTCATGAATAACACTTATCAATTCATTCAATTTTCCTTTTGTTGCATGTTAAGATTGGCAAAAAGGGTAAGCAAATTATCCTCATCTTCACTAGAGCTACCCTCATCACTAGATGTTGTATATTTAGTGGAAGCTCTAGATTTTACCTTTTTTCCTTTTGCCGTCCTTTGCCATGAGGCACTTGTGGCCGATGTTGGGGAAGAGAAGACCCTTGTTGACAGTGATGTTGACGGCGTCCTCGTTGAAGGAGGAGTCGGTGGAGCTCTCATCGGAGTCCCATTCCCGACACACGTAGGCATCGCCGCCCTTCTTCTTGTAATATCTTTTCTTCTCCTTCTTCCTCTTCTTGTCGTCGCCCTATCACTGTCACTAGAAATAGGACATTTTGCAGTAAAATGACCGGGCTTACCACACTTGTAGTAGCACACCTTTTTGGAATGGGGCTTGTAGTCTATCCCCTTCCTTTGCTTAAGGATTTGGCGAAAGCTCTTGATGATGAGCACCATCTCCACGTTGTCGAGCTTGGAGGCGTCGATGGGGAGCCTACTTGATGTAGACTCTTCTTTCTTCTCCTCCGTTGCTTTGAATGCAACGGGTTGCACCTCAGGTGTGAAGGCGAAGACGCTACCCTTCGCGTGAAGCCTTCGTCGCGTCACCACATCAACGAACGCGTGACGGCCAGCACGGTCACCCTTCCTTCTCTCCATCGCAAGACGAAGGCCAGACCACGATGAAGTCACCCGGTCCCACGTCTCTCATCTCGCCCGGAGGCCCACGTGGAATTTGGCCCACTGTAACGGGCCCCGCGTGGACAGGCAAGTTACGGGCCTCACCTTTAATAGCTTTTCTGTAATGACGGTCTGTAACCCTCCTTTATGGGAATATTCTGGGATAATCCAGGTACCCGAGGGCATAACCGTCCTTGTCTTGGGATGTTCGACGCTCGGGTACCTATAAATTCCCCCGTACAGTGCCCTTGAGTGGCCGGATTAATAGAGCAATTGCCATCCCGCGTTAAACTTTGCTTGCATCCTTTCCACTCCCCCGTTGGATCAACTTGACCAGGAGAGCAAGTTCCAACACCTTTGATCATAAGTTCAAAGCTCACAAACTTTCCTATAACCTCCTCGGGAGACATTAGCTTATATCTAGGATCACCACGTATTAATTGAACTTGTGTAGGATTACGAAAAACGAGTGATCTTAGAATAACCTTGACCATTTCATGGTCATCCCATTTGGTGCTCCCGAGGTTGCGCACTTGATTCACCAAGGTCTTGAGCCGGTTGTACATAGCTTGTTGCTCCTCTCGTTGGTTGAGGACAAAACGACCGAGCTCCCCCTCGATCGTCTCCCGTTTGGTGATCTTGGTCACCTCATCTCCCTCGTGCGCCGTCTTGAGGACGTCCCAAATTTCTTTGGCCGTCTTTAACCCTTGTACCTTATTATACTCCTCTCGACACAAGGAGGCGAGGAGTATAGTTGTGGCTTGAGAGTTAAAGTGCCGAATTTGGTCGACCTCGTCCGAATCGTAGTCCTTGTCCCCTACCTTTGGTACCTGCGCTCCATACTCAACAATATCCCATATGCTTTTGTGGAGTGAGGTTAGGTGATGCCTCATTTTATCACTCCACATACAATAATCCTCACCATCAAAAGATGGTGGTTTGCCTAAGGGAACGGAAAGTAATGGAGTGCGTTTAGAAATGCGAGGATAGCGGAGAGGCATCTTACTATACTTCTTACGCTCATGGCGCTTAGAAGTGACGGACGACGATTCAGAGCTGGAGGTGGAGGGTGACAAAGAATCGGTCTCATACTAGACAACCTTCTTCATCTTCTTCTTCTTGTCACCTCTCCATTGTGACTTGATGGAGGAAGAGGATTCCTCCTTATGCTTGTGGTCGGACTCCCTTGAAAGGGTTCTCCCCGAGCTTGCGGGCTTGTCGCCAGTCACGATCTCCCTCTTGGCGTGATCTCCCGACATCACTTCGAGTGGTTAGACTCTAATGAAGTACCGGGCTCTGATACCAATTGAAAGTCGTCTAGAGGGGGGGTGAATAGGCGGAAACTGAAATTTACAACTTTAAACACACTACAAGTCGGGATTAGCGTTAGAACAAATATCAAGTCCAGGAGAGAGGGAAAACAAATCAACCAAAAAATAAAGCGGATGACACGGTGATTTGTTTTACCGAGGTTAGGTTCCAAAGAACCTAGTCCCCGTTGAGGTGGTCACAAAGACCGGGTCTCTTTCAACCCTTTCCCTCTCTCAAACGGTCACTTAGACCGAGTGAGCTTTCTTCCTTGATTTCTCGGGTCACTTAGACCCCGCAAGGACCACCGCATGATTGGTGTCTCTTGATTTGCTTACAAGGCTTTGAGAATAAGAATGAGAGAAAGAAGAAAGCTAACCAAGCAACAAGAGCAACAAAGAAACACGAGAATGATCCTCTCACAAGTCCTAAAGTACTTAGAATTGAATTGGGGACTTTGATTAGATCTGTGGCTTTGATTTGTGTCTTGGAGTGTTGCACTTTGCTCTTGTATTGAATGAGGTGTTGTGAATGCTTGGATTGTTGGAGTGGAGGTGGTTGTGGGGTATTTATAGCTCTCAACCACCAATTCAACCGTTGGGGGTGGCTGCTGTCGATGGGCGCACCAGACAGTCTGGTGCGCCACCGGACACTGTCTGGTGCGCCAGCCACGTCACCCAACCGTTAGGGTTCTGACGGTTTTGACCGTTGGAGCGCTGACTTCTGGTGGCACCAGACAGTCCGGTGCCGCACCAGACATGCACTGTTCACTGTCCGGTGCGCCTCTGACCTCTTCTCTGACTTCTGCCGTGAACTGTAGCGTGTCAAGGGCACTGTGCAATCGACCGTTGTGCTAAAGAGCCGTTGCTCCGCTGGTGCACCGAACAGTCCGGTGAATTATAGCGGAGCGGCGTCTGAGAAACTCGAAGCTCAAGAGTTCGGAGTGGTATGGCCCTGGTGTACCAGAAACTGTCTGATGGCACACTGTAGAATATATGATCTAGAGCAAACTAGTTAGTCCAATTATTTGTGTTGGGCATTCAACCACCAAAATCATTTATAGGAAAAGGTTAAACCCTATTTCCCTTTCAAGGACCCTCAACTGGAACTGGTTCATCATCAAGGTAAAGGTTGGAGAATGAGTCTTCAAGTTCTTTGTTCTCGACAGTGTGTTGGGTCCTTGCATTCCCTACTCCTAGTCCTTGATGCAAATTAGCATCTTGACCATCTCTGAGGCCAGATGACATCGACGCTCCTTGATAATCATGCCAGTAAGACTGAAAGCACCTTCTGATGAAATTGTAGAGACAGACACAGTTAGAACATCCTTAGCCAACATAGAACGAGATGGGTAGGTCAGTTTTTTTATCATGCCCCAAGTCAACAAATTAAAGTCATCATCATACTTCTAGACAATATCACTATCCAAGTATACTGACAACTTATAACTTGTTAAAGTAGTTTGTGGCGACCAAGACAAACTGATGTCCTTTTGACGATGAAGGATGAATTTATCCTATAAAATTCAATCCTCATCCCCTAAAAGGCCAAGATTTGGTAATAGGATATAATTCGGCTGCACGAACTAGCCGCAAGTCGCCAAATTTTTGACACACTTGGCATCCCTTATAGTACTTGAAACAATCATCTATCATATTATGTCAATAGAAGCTAGATCTTCTCAATAGCCACTTTATCTTTGGAGCCGATTGATGAGCACCACAAATCCCCTCATGTGTTTCGGCCATAGCTAATATAACATCATCCGAGCCCAAGCATCTAAGTAGGACATCATCGACAGTCCGTGGGTAGAGTTCATCATCAACTAAAATATATTTGAAAGTTGTACGCCGAACATTCTTATTTGTCCTAATGCTAGGATTACGTAAGTAATTAATTATAGGTGCCCTGCAATCATTTGTATCGGTTGTGTTATTAGCCAAATTAATTAAGATGATGTCCCTGATACCATAGGGTGGTCCTAACTCCTTGCTCGGACGATCTAAGCCCATTGCAAACAATCAAGCTATGCAGCTTGGACGGTCCGGCTATACAGCTCGGACGGTCGTGTCGGTGTTTGTGACCCGACCGCGCACCACGATGTTACCCACGTGATGCTTTTGGGTAGGACGACGTCGTTGATTGCGACTCGATGGTTCGTTCCATTGCACGCCAGAATGACTCACAGACTTTTATACAGGTTCGAGACATGTAGTGTAATACCCAAATTTGTAAATCACATAATAAGTGAATATTTCCTTGGTCTATATGTGTGTACCATCTCTAGTTACTATCACATGTGAATAAACACCGCCAAAAAGGGGATTAAATAACCAATAGCACCTAAATGAGCCATGCATCATGCTGAATTTTTACTTGATTGTGCATTTATGAATAATAAAATAAAGGTGGTGTTAACAACATATTAAAATATTAAAGGACACATGGAATTTAAACTCTAACTTTGAAAACAAAATTCTAAAGAATGTGTGCTAGGGGGAAAAGCATTAGCAATCACCAAATAAATTTCTTAAACATAAATCAATTTAGATCATGTCATATTCAAGTGGGATATTTAATTAGAAGACAAGTTTGCCACAGAATTCAAATTTAAAATTTGAAGAGAAGTTTGAATTTGGAAAGGAGAGAAAAGGAAAAGGAATTAGAAATGGAAAAGGAAAAAAAAAGAATAAAACGCTCCACGGGCCGTTTCTGCTCTAATCCGGCCCAACTCTATTCACACCGCGCAGCCCACACCAGAAACCTGGCGCCGACAGACCGGGCCCGCGCGTCATTCTCTCACCCGCGCCCGCGTATTCCTTCTCTCGCCGACATCGTGGGCCCCTCGGGCAGCCTCTCATCCCCTCACGCGTGCTCTCGCTGACTCACCGACGCGCGGGCCATGCCCGTCAGCCACTGCCGTGCCGTCAGTACGCGCGCTCGGCGTCTTCAACGAATCGCGCGACCGTCGCGGCGTGTTCTACGGCGGACTTCGCCCTTTTTCCGGTGAAGCTGGCCATGTCGCGCCTATATAAAGTGCCACGGCCCCCTCCTTTCCTCCTCATCCGCCTTGCACCGACAGCCTTGCGCCGCCGGGGGCCGAAATCCAGTTCGCCGCCGCCATTGTTGAATCACTGCACCAGCGCCTCTCCGCTCCAATTGCCTCGCCCTGGACGCTTGTATGGTCGCAAAGAATCGGTTCGTCGTGAAGCCGGGCGGAATCCCCGACCGTGGCCCCGGGAATTCGACGCCGTCCTTGCAAATCCGCCGCGCGCCGTGGCCAAGATCTTCGGCACCGTATCACGGAGTAATTTCGAGTCCATTGCACTCAGTGTACTTAGGGCATCGTGTAGCGGTTTTTAATTGAGTTTTCGTGCGCTGTATGGCCAAATCGAGCTTCACCGGCGATGGCGCCGCCCTGGTCCGGCTAGCTCGCCGCCGTCCCGAGCTGGGAATTGGGGAGATAGGCGATGACCGTTGGATCGTGATCGTGCGGCCCAGATTAGATCGACGCGTAACCCTTCGCGTGATTGATCCTGCGCCGTTGATGCCTGATCGTGTGGTAGTCGGGCGGATCGCGCTTCATTAAATCGCGGCCGTTAGATCTAGATCCGAAAGCCATTATCGCATACCGGTTCGAGCTCGGCTTGATCTAATCCCAGCCGTAGGATTCTAATCTAAGGGCCACGATCGGCCGATACCCCTTCGGCCAGACGCTTTTTCATAAGAGACCCTGGACTTTTATGAAATAAACCCGCGGTCCACCCTCGGAGTTCTATGTGTCTCGGGAAAACTTGCAAGATGACCCCTGCACTTTTCAGTAAATGAGGCCCAGTCCAGAGAGTTATAAAATCAGGAAAATTAATTAGAAAATGAGTTTTTAATATAAAAATAATTCCTAGAATTTATATAATTAATAGAAAATGCATATGAACTCCAAATTAATCCATTCCACTTTCTAAAATTTTGTAATTTTATTCTCTATCACCTAGAGCCTCTGTTTGGTCATGACAACAATTAGAAATTTAATCCCTCACTTAATCCATTTTAAACACATAAAACCTTTGAAAATTCATAACTTGAAATATATAACTCAAAAATTAATGATTCCAATTCCTGTGATCTTATTTTAATGTCTAGTTTATTACTGTATATTTTGTTTACTTGTTTGGTGTGATGTTAAATTTTGCCTACACTGTTTGTTTGTATTACTACGACTAGCAGTGAGGTCACGAGTCACCTGAAGATCATCCTGGTACCTGGATTCTCAAGGCCCAGGCAAGTTGTGCCCTTGATCACTTCTTTTTACCCAGCCATGTTCTGATTAATCATAATGATCTGCATAGGTTAATTTTGATGGGACCCAATAGGTTACCCTAGTTTGTCTATCTTTATACCTTGTTTACCTGTGAACTTTCTGGGTAGTACTTGCTAGTGCTATATGTGGTTTTGGGTATGGAGATACACATTACTATTCATGATTACATTTTTGTTATCAGTTGTTATTTATTGTTCATGTTGAGATCATTATGTTAATTGGAACATGGAGCGACCACCCGGGAAAACAGTGCTACCACAAGGGTGGTATGGGACGCCCTTGGCTGATTAATTAGGAAAGCTAGTGGAAGACTACCTTACCCGAAAGGGGCAAGGGCAGTAGGGGAGAGGTCAGTGTAGGGAGGCCCTCGGGAGGATTTTGCTGCGATGGCGGTCCTGCAAGGGATTCCTGCACTGGATCTTCCCATAAACTGTAGCGGGTTTTCGGAAGCTAGTGGAACTTTGTAAAGGCCTCGTAGTGTTACCCTGCCTCGCTTCCTTGGTAGAGGTGTATGGGATTCATGACCCCTTGGCAGATGGGTAACACGACTTGTGGGTAAAGATGCGCAACCTCTGCAGAGTGTAAAACTGGTATACTAGCCGTGCTCACGGTTATGAGCAGCTCGGACCCTCACATGATTAATTTATGGAACTAAATTCAATTTGTCATATGCATTGCATCGCAGGTGAAGTTGTTACTTTTATTCTACTACTTAATTGGGTTTGGTATTTACTTATACTTAGTAATTGCTAATAAAATTTTGACCAACTTTAAAAGCAATGCTCAGCTCTAACCATCTTCTTTGGTAAGCCTTACACTTCACATGAGCTCCCACCTTTGGCGAGTTCATGCACATTATTCCCCACAACTTGTTGAGCGATGAACGTATGTGAGCTCACTCTTGCTGTCTCACACACACCACAGGTCAAGACCAGGTACTGCAGGATGATGCTCATGGAGGATGCTGTGATGAGTTCGTGAGAGGTCTAGGTCGTCGTCTCCCAGTCAACTTTGGGTTGCTGGACCGTTGTCTCCTTATAATGTAATTATTTATTTTGTATAGAACTCCTGTTATATATAAAGTTGTGACATTCGATCCTGTGCCACTATACATCATATGTGTGAGACTTGGTCCCAGCATACCTGGTGTTTATGTTAACCCCGGGTTTTGGACCCCTAAAATCCGGGTGTTACAGAAGTGGTATCAGAGGAATGTTGACTGTAGGACGAAACCTAGATAGAACTGGACAACCCCTACATACTTATCTTTGCTACTCTGATTCTTTTCTAAACTTAACTTAATCTTTTCTCATCTATTTTCCGCTTCACTCTGATCATTCTTACCTTATCCTTCTAGAGACAAATGTGGATTTCATACTTTGAAATCCAGTGCCTAAAGTGACTTTAGGAATAGGAGACCTAATCCTAGGAACAAAAACAAAACTATTTTTATAAGTGTCTATGTATTTGAATGTTTGTTCTTATGATATTTGTCTGATTTGGATTTTTGATTGAGTGTGATGAGTTGTGGAGTAATGTCCACGATTACATCTGCATATACACATAGGTATAAAAATATATTTATAACTAGACAACCTAGATTATCCCCATTGGAGCATATCTAGCTTAAAAGATTTATCTTATCCTAAAAGATCTCATTCTAACCAATTCATCTTATCTTAAAAGATTCTCCCTTATCTTAATAAGATCCATCTCATCTTAAAAGATACTCATCTTATCTTGAAAAGATTTTATCTCATCCTAATATGATCTAATCTAAAGTGACATATCAAACATGTTAGATAATACTAGTGAAATAGATTAGACCCTACTCCTATAAAAAAAATGTGTTAACCTAAATTGATGCCATAGACTAACTTGACCATATACAACTACTTGGCCATATGCAACTACCTTAACCATCTGATAGTTGCATAACCCCTCAATTTTAACCTAGCAAGAGATTTTATCTTATCATAACATATCTAATTAATCTTAAAACATCCTAACATATCTTAATAATACATATTCTACCCTGCTGGACCTATCCAACCTAAACTAGTCTAATCTAGTCATATCCAATTTAATCTAGATCTTATCTTACCTAATGTGACCTGATCTAGTGTGGTCTAATGTGATCTAACTTAATGTGGTCCACTTAAACAGATTAATGATACAGGTAAAAAGAGATTAGACCTTACTAGCCAAGTGTTAACTTAGCACATTAGACTAACTCAACCATGAGCAGAAGATCTAACTCAACCAATAGATTCATAATGGATTGCATGATCTGTTTATCCCCACCTAACATCAAGTAAACTTTTGATCTACATCATGTAGTCTATCTCATCCATACCTATATTAACCATATTCCCCAGCCCAATAACATACACTAACTCCTAATTACTGAGACAAGACCGAGGAAGATGATCAACTTCATCAAAGGAGGAGGAGCACCAACTCAAGTCTTCAAGGATCAAGTATGGTCACCAAGATGAGTCAAGATCCACAATCTTGGATGGAGTTTTTCTTACCTTACACTTTCTTAACCAAACCTATATATGCCCTAAAGACATCTTCTATCCTACAAAATAAAATGGACATACATATATTACCCATGCTCTCCTATCACTTACTAATAATAAAAAGAGAGACTCTTGATTTTGAACTAAATAAAAACTAAAAGCTAGATTTCAAATCACTCTTCCTATATCCTCTTTCTTACAAATCTCGAGGACGAGATTATTTTTAAGGGGGGTAGGATTTGTAATACCCAAATTTGTAAATCACATAATAAGTGAATATTTCCTTGGTCTATATGTGTGTACCATCTCTAGTTACTATCACATGTGAATAAACACCGCCAAAAAGGGGATTAAATAACCAATAGCACCTAAATGAGCCATGCATCATGCTGAATTTTTACTTGATTGTGCATTTATGAATAATAAAATAAAGGTGGTGTTAACAACATATTAAAATATTAAAGGACACATGGAATTTAAACTCTAACTTTGAAAACAAAATTCTAAAGAATGTGTGCTAGGGGGAAAAGCATTAGCAATCACCAAATAAATTTCTTAAACATAAATCAATTTAGATCATGTCATATTCAAGTGGGATATTTAATTAGAAGACAAGTTTGCCACAGAATTCAAATTTAAAATTTGAAGAGAAGTTTGAATTTGGAAAGGAGAGAAAAGGAAAAGGAATTAGAAATGGAAAAGGAAAAAAAAAAAGAATAAAACGCTCCACGGGCCGTTTCTGCTCTAATCCGGCCCAACTCTATTCACACCGCGCAGCCCACACCAGAAACCTGGCGCCGACAGACCGGGCCCGCGCGTCATTCTCTCACCCGCGCCCGCGTATTCCTTCTCTCGCCGACATCGTGGGCCCCTCGGGCAGCCTCTCATCCCCTCACGCGTGCTCTCGCTGACTCACCGACGCGCGGGCCATGCCCGTCAGCCACTGCCGTGCCGTCAGTACGCGCGCTCGGCGTCTTCAACGAATCGCGCGACCGTCGCGGCGTGTTCTACGGCGGACTTCGCCCTTTTTCCGGTGAAGCTGGCCATGTCGCGCCTATATAAAGTGCCACGGCCCCCTCCTTTCCTCCTCATCCGCCTTGCACCGACAGCCTTGCGCCGCCGGGGGCCGAAATCCAGTTCGCCGCCGCCATTGTTGAATCACTGCACCAGCGCCTCTCCGCTCCAATTGCCTCGCCCTGGACGCTTGTATGGTCGCAAAGAATCGGTTCGTCGTGAAGCCGGGCGGAATCCCCGACCGTGGCCCCGGGAATTCGACGCCGTCCTTGCAAATCCGCCGCGCGCCGTGGCCAAGATCTTCGGCACCGTATCACGGAGTAATTTCGAGTCCATTGCACTCAGTGTACTTAGGGCATCGTGTAGCGGTTTTTAATTGAGTTTTCGTGCGCTGTATGGCCAAATCGAGCTTCACCGGCGATGGCGCCGCCCTGGTCCGGCTAGCTCGCCGCCGTCCCGAGCTGGGAATTGGGGAGATAGGCGATGACCGTTGGATCGTGATCGTGCGGCCCAGATTAGATCGACGCGTAACCCTTCGCGTGATTGATCCTGCGCCGTTGATGCCTGATCGTGTGGTAGTCGGGCGGATCGCGCTTCATTAAATCGCGGCCGTTAGATCTAGATCCGAAAGCCATTATCGCATACCGGTTCGAGCTCGGCTTGATCTAATCCCAGCCGTAGGATTCTAATCTAAGGGCCACGATCGGCCGATACCCCTTCGGCCAGACGCTTTTTCATAAGAGACCCTGAACTTTTATGAAATAAACCCGCGGTCCACCCTCGGAGTTCTATGTGTCTCGGGAAAACTTGCAAGATGACCCCTGCACTTTTCAGTAAATGAGGCCCAGTCCAGAGAGTTATAAAATCAGGAAAATTAATTAGAAAATGAGTTTTTAATATAAAAATAATTCCTAGAATTTATATAATTAATAGAAAATGCATATGAACTCCAAATTAATCCATTCCACTTTCTAAAATTTTGTAATTTTATTCTCTATCACCTAGAGCCTCTGTTTGGTCATGACAACAATTAGAAATTTAATCCCTCACTTAATCCATTTTAAACACATAAAACCTTTGAAAATTCATAACTTGAAATATATAACTCAAAAATTAATGATTCCAATTCCTGTTATCTTATTTTAATGTCTAGTTTATTACTGTATATTTTGTTTACTTGTTTGGTGTGATGTTAAATTTTGCCTACACTGTTTGTTTGTATTACTACGACTAGCAGTGAGGTCACGAGTCACCTGAAGATCATCCTGGTACCTGGATTCTCAAGGCCCAGGCAAGTTGTGCCCTTGATCACTTCTTTTTACCCAGCCATGTTCTGATTAATCATAATGATCTGCATAGGTTAATTTTGATGGGACCCAATAGGTTACCCTAGTTTGTCTATCTTTATACCTTGTTTACCTGTGAACTTTCTGGGTAGTACTTGCTAGTGCTATATGTGGTTTTGGGTATGGAGATACACATTACTATTCATGATTACATTTTTGTTATCAGTTGTTATTTATTGTTCATGTTGAGATCATTATGTTAATTGGAACATGGAGCGACCACCCGGGAAAACAGTGCTACCACAAGGGTGGTATGGGACGCCCTTGGCTGATTAATTAGGAAAGCTAGTGGAAGACTACCTTACCCGAAAGGGGCAAGGGCAGTAGGGGAGAGGTCAGTGTAGGGAGGCCCTCGGGAGGATTTTGCTGCGATGGCGGTCCTGCAAGGGATTCCTGCACTGGATCTTCCCATAAACTGTAGCGGGTTTTCGGAAGCTAGTGGAACTTTGTAAAGGCCTCGTAGTGTTACCCTGCCTCGCTTCCTTGGTAGAGGTGTATGGGATTCATGACCCCTTGGCAGATGGGTAACACGACTTGTGGGTAAAGATGCGCAACCTCTGCAGAGTGTAAAACTGGTATACTAGCCGTGCTCACGGTTATGAGCAGCTCGGACCCTCACATGATTAATTTATGGAACTAAATTCAATTTGTCATATGCATTGCATCGCAGGTGAAGTTGTTACTTTTATTCTACTACTTAATTGGGTTTGGTATTTACTTATACTTAGTAATTGCTAATAAAATTTTGACCAACTTTAAAAGCAATGCTCAGCTCTAACCATCTTCTTTGGTAAGCCTTACACTTCACATGAGCTCCCACCTTTGGCGAGTTCATGCACATTATTCCCCACAACTTGTTGAGCGATGAACGTATGTGAGCTCACTCTTGCTGTCTCACACACACCACAGGTCAAGACCAGGTACTGCAGGATGATGCTCATGGAGGATGCTGTGATGAGTTCGTGAGAGGTCTAGGTCGTCGTCTCCCAGTCAACTTTGGGTTGCTGGACCGTTGTCTCCTTATAATGTAATTATTTATTTTGTATAGAACTCCTGTTATATATAAAGTTGTGACATTCGATCCTGTGCCACTATACATCATATGTGTGAGACTTGGTCCCAGCATACCTGGTGTTTATGTTAACCCCGGGTTTTGGACCCCTAAAATCCGGGTGTTACATGTAGAGATGCGTAATACCCTACTTCTTGTGGTGATCTTGGTATTGCTATGATGATTACAAGCTGGGAGTTGTGGGTGAGGTAGACTATGGTCCGATGATATGGTAGGGGGTACCTCCCGACCTTATATACACGACCAGATAAGGTTATCCCATTACAAATTGTGATTGCTATCTACTTGCTTATCTCCTTTGTCGCAAATTGTGCCCCTGAATATCCGGAATTCTTCATGCCTATCCATCCGAGTCATCGCCGAGGGTTTAGTCTGTCGAGCATTTCCATTTCATAACTGCACTGCCCGATATACCAGTGCTCCCTTGGCGCTTAACTCGGGCGCTGGTCTTCGTCGGTTTAGAATGGGCTCCCTTAACCAGGCTACATCTCGATAGCCCACCCCATAGTATGACCTAGTAGAAGGCCTATCGGGCGGCCCATGACATGCTTTCGTGTCCATGAGTACCCCGGGGATATCTATCCCCCACAAGCCCCTAAGGCTCAAGCCAACTTTTGAGAGTAGTTGGCTCGAGACTCTAGACGGGGACAACATCCTTTGTTTCTTCTGAGCTTCTCGAAGGTCGTTTTGTCTCGTTACTGTATCCATTTGGTGCACTGTAGCCCCCGAGCTTTGAATTGATTTGAGCACTAATCAATTCAAAGGTTTTCACAAACTGCTTTTGAGTTTAGCATTTTCTTCTGGCCCTCGTGTCCATTAGGTGCACCATGTAGACCCCGAGATTTGAATTGATTTGAGCACTAATCAACTCAAAGGTCTTCATAAACTGCTTTTGAGTTCAGCATTGATTTATTATGTTAATTGTGTCTGACTGAGGTTTGTCCTGTTGAGCATGCTCTAACTGAGGCTCTTGCCGACTGACTCCAAACCAATAGAGGCCTAGCTAAACGACACTCGATCAGGGTCTTCATTGCATCTACTAACTGAATTCTGGCCGATAGAGGTCCGACCAACCTCAGTTTGATCGATCTTGTGTTTTGTTGTTTTGCAACTTATGTGGATATTTTGCAGATCGTGATGCTTTAGAAAATCCCAAAAAACTGGTTTGTACACCCAATGGGTGTGTATGTTGTCTTGTCCTGAAATAGTAACCTGACGTGACTATATCATAACAAAGGATGGAGTTAAAAACTCGCAAGCGATGGGGAAGAGGTTACGGCCAAGGGAAAATAGGTAAAATACAACTCTTAGATTGAGATGGAAGAGAGGAGATTTTATAGGGCAGGTATAAGATACGCATCAAGGTAAGATATAGAGGTGAGAAAAGTAAAGATGGTAATAATGAAAAGCATAACAAAGGATCGAGTTAAGGCAAGACTCGTGAAGTGGCGAAGTGGAGAAAACAATTAAAGGTAAGATAGGTAAGGTCCCAACAGAAGGGTTGAAGTAAAAACTCATTACCAGGGAAGTTATAAGGAAACAACAAGATCACCAAGAATGTGCAAAATAAAAATGATCGCTCATCGATCATCAAGAAACAAGGTTGGACAAGGGCACATAACCTAAAATGCTTCAAACTGACATTGGAGTATAAAGATATGTATATATAAAAGATAGGAGTATGCAAGGTTCCAAGGATGTGAGCATACCAAGACCAGGGGAAAAGAAATTGTCGAAAGATAGCTACTTGACAACGGAATAGGAAAGGATCTCAGAAGACAGGAAGGTCATGGATATATACACTGAAATGTTTAAATAGGCATCATAGTTATTAGAGGTAAGTATTTGAATTAAGTGACAAGGGTATTGAAGAATCCAGGGATACAAGTATGTCAATACCAAGGGAATAGAGATTGTCAAATGGTAGCAACTTAACGATGGAAGAAGAAAGAATCCCAAAAAACAAAGAAGGTTATGGTCAGGGGGCATCTACAAAGATGTCGCAAGCACAAGAGTGAGATTAGATCTAATAGAATGAATAAGTAGAGCATAGACAGTACTAGAATAAAATACATTTAGCAAGGTGATATATAGGAGAATAACATAGCATTAGTCGAGGTGACTAATATTTTGAAGCATCATAGAGGACGTGGTGAAGTAATAGTTAATAAGTCCTTAAATGGCCAATGCAACTCTAGGCTTGCGGTCCTACAGTCAGCAAGGCTTTGATACCACTTATGTCACACTCGGTTTCAGAAGGCAAACCGAATGCGAACTGTAACACCCCTTGTGTTATCGGCACTAAAACTTGAACATGACATCATATGCATTGACATTTCATGTTGTTTGTTACACCTAGAATGCATCCACTAGGTAAAATTTCAAAACAAGTGTGATGTGGTGGCTTGAAGTACTCTTAACCCTAGGGTAGGATACTTAACCCTGGGATTAGGGCATGTGGAATAGTAAGCCAAAGTGAGTAATATCTCAAAAGTCATTGGAAATACTCATAAGAGATCAAGAGTGATGGATTTGAGTTGCACAAAAACACTAGAGTGCTCAAAACCCTAAAAGGAACCCTAGAAAACCCTAATTTGTACCCTAGGGGGTGAATTCAAATTCTATGCACTTTTGGACCAAAATGTAAATATCAAAGTGGTAGAACACCAAAACCAAGCAACTTTTACATTGGAGGATTTTCAAGTTATGTGGAGCAAATTGGACTTAAGTGTAAAAAGTCCCAAGAACACCTATGTGGCTAACTTTGAATTTCAGTGAGATTAAGCCAACTTTGGAGCCTTGTATTTTTTAATTCATGAGGATTTTGCCCTAGGTCAATACATCAAATTTGTAGAGCTGTGATAGGAGTATAAACTTGATTAAGTGATTAAGCCCTAAAGCTACATGGAAATGGGAAAAAATAGACCTGAAGATGGTCTATCAGTCGACTTTAACACTGAATCTGGACTGACAGTGAACTAGGACCGATTTTGAGAGCGATTTTGAGTAGGATCCAGTGAGTATTTGATTATGGTTGCTATAGCAAAATCAAAGCTGGATTATAGAGCAACAACTTTGCTACAGATGGATGACGGAGTTGCCACATAAAAATTGGAGAACGAAGCCTTTCAATTTGCTCTGTCAGGCGCTCTGATGAATGGTTTCAATGGTATAGTAACTGAACAAGATCAGGTGCAGTGCATCTCACCGCCGGTGATCCCACGCTGCGATCCTCGCCGGTGCTGCGATTCATGCCCGGTGGCGTGCGGATAACTACGTAGGGTAAAAGATCTCGTGCCAGGGATGAAGTCGGGGCTCTGTGGCTGCCTTGTCACCGTACCCACTTGCGCTGCTATGTGGCCGGACGGTCATTGCCATGGAAATCGCCGCCACCGTGACTGCGCCACACCATAGTTGATTCACCATGTTATGTCAAGCCGCAAGGACTCAACAGTAATCGTCGTAGCTCGTTAACTAGTGACCGCCACGGTAGCTCGCGCCAGTGACTCACCCTTCTCTCCAATTGCCAGCGTTTCTCTTCCAAATTCGGAGCCGTCGCTTAAAGCTTCTATAAATTGATGCCCCAGTCTGCTCTGCTAAGTTGTTATGAAGCCAGAGCCCTAGCCCTTGCCTCCGATCATCCACCGTAGCGCCCCAATTTGGGATTTCCCCCAAATCGGTTCTCCGCGTCGCCGTGAGTCACCGTGCCGTGGACCGTCGTCTCTAGGTCTGCTCTCGCTCTGCTCACCCTCGTTTCAGCACCCATGCATGCTAGGAATGCTTGTCGGCTCGACCAATTGAGCTAGATCACGCTTAATTGCCAGGAACGCCTCGGTTTGTCCTCGGTGTTCGCCGTCGTCGTGGGCAGAAGAGCTCCGAGCCGGATTCGTGCAATTGATGGAGGGATTAGGGTCGCTAGGGGTGGGATTAGGTGTTAACCAAGTTAGGGCACCGGTCGCTGTGCATCTCAACCGGTACAAGTTTGCCGGAGGGCGCGCTCACCGTCATTCACCGTCAGGGACCTGGCGTTGTAAAGAGATAGAAGTGCGGGGGATTAAGTGTGAATGTCAGAGAGACACGTGAAAAGTGCCGCAACTTCTTCATAGATTTTTCAAATCACCAGGGATCTCTGCGCAAAACCACCGGCGTGGGCACACGCGTGCGCGGGTTTCCCCCTTTGGTGGGTCACTTGGGCTGGTTTCAGCCCAATACTATTCATTCTTTTCCTTTTTCTTTTTTCTGTCAGACTTAGAAATTTATAGGAAATTCTAGAAAAATGATAAAATCATGGGACCAATTTTACTAGACTCCTAAATTCCTCTAGTATTTAATAAAAATAGTTCCAAGATTTTTAGTCCCAAACATGAATTATTTAGCATTTAAAGATGCCTAAATATAGTCTTTTAGAATTGTAGAATTTAAATGGTAGCTCCAAAAATAGTAAAACTTTTTGGGTAAACTTAATATGATAATTAAAACCCTTGGGTAAAGTTTGGCATGCTTTGGAGATTGTTTGATCCCAAACCCAAGAAACTAGCTTCCTAGGATATAACTGCCTAACCCTAATAGAGCCCTAAACTAGGAAATTCTAGTAGCTAGTGGGCACCGTGAAGGAAAGTTATATTCAAGATACAACTTAGTGTGTTTCTATTATAACTGCATATTCATAGCATCACATGAGCATTCATGTACATGTATTGTTATGTATAGAAAACAAAGAAGAAGTAGTACACTACCGGAATCGCCGGCTTTGCCGAGTGCCTGAAGCACTCGGCAAAGCCTTAAAAACACTCGGCAAACTCTTTGCCGAGTGTCGCACTCGGCAAAGAGGGCTCGACATACAGTGCATCAGCAAAGCCGTCTTTGCCGAGTACTTTTTCTCAGGCACTCGACAAAGGGATTTGTCGAGTGCCAGAGAGCACTCGGCAAAGAAAAGCAGCCGTTACGGCGACGGGTGACGGAGACGGAGTCTTTGCCAAGTGTCCCAGTCGACACTCGGCAAAGGAGTTCACTTTGCCGAGTGTCTGCCTGACAACACTCGGCAAAGAATCCACTAGAAGGGTCCCCCTGTCAGATTCTTTGCCGAGTGCCAGAGCCACTACACTCGGCAAAGAACCTATACCGGTGCTCAGGTCTTGGTTCTTTGCTGAGTGCTATGGTTCTGACACTCGACAAAGCGACCAGTAGGCACCTTTTTTATTTGTTTTCTCTATTCCATCCAAATAAACAAAAAATATTTCACAGATATCACATATATACATCACAGATCATCACAGACATATATAGCCAACACAAACAGTATTAACACAAATTCTGACATAAGTATTCAACATAAGTTGAGAGGTTCTCAACACAAACAGTATTAACAGAAGTTCAGAAGTATCAACACAAGTTCACAAGCTCTGACAAGTATTCAACATAAGTTTTCTGTTCGAAACACTAAAAACATAACTCAGCACTCATGGAGGTGGGCGGTTGGTCTGGTGCTGCGTTGGGCTGAACCCTTCAGGAGGGTTGTTGGATGTCGCCCCAGATTGGCCCTGCACAGAGAAGAGATTGCATGTGTTATACCAGATGCATTACCAACATGTAGCTACAATTTTGATACTCACAGGAGTATGGAACAGAGCAGGGTCAACTGCAGGGAACAATGGAGGTGGCGGAGCGAAACCCTATGCGGCGCCAAGGCTCTGCATGTACTGGAACATCTCTGCCATCCTCTGATCAGCCACCGCCCGCTCCGCCATTATCCTCGCCTCCATCTCTTGATGTTCCCTCCTATCTTCTTCTAGTTGGGTCTGTAATCTTACAAGCCGACGTTATAGTAACTCAAAGAGAAGGTATATAACTCAAGGAAGGACGAGTTACAGAAGCACTAACCTCAAGTTGCTGTATGCGATGTTGTGAGTTGTTGTGTCGAGGTCGTATGGCTGGACTCGAGCCCGTGCTCCTTGCTCGCACCTGAGACAGAGTGGGAGTGGAGGATGAGTCGATTGCCCCATCGGCAATCCAGTACCGCCCATGTCTCTTGCCTCCTCCGACCCTCATGAGCACATCGGGGTCGATCGGCTCGGTGCTCGAATCATAGTCTAGGCCATGGACCTCCTGCGCCATGGCGGTGTAGTCATGAAGGCGGCTGTAGACGGCGGGGTTGGTGTAGGCCTCGGGCCCGTCATCCGGGTTGTAGGTGACGTCGGACGTCGCCTTGCCCTTATGGGCCATAGCATAGGCCGAGAAGGTGGAGCAAGGCCGGCCACCATGTGACGCCGACTGTAAGAAAACCAACGAGATAGTTAGAAATAATATCTAATCCAGTGCTATATACCTAAATAAAAAAGAGGGCGTACCCATGCTTCGGCATATTGGCCCAGGCTCCGGCTGTCTTGGTGGTGGGAGGGACCTTGCATCATCATACGCTGTTCCCGGCTAGCGTTGTGGGCCTCGTCCCACTCAGCCGAACACCACCTATCCACCATCTGCTCCCAGCACAGAGGATGTGCGGCACACCAATGTGGAATCACCTACAAAGTAAACACGTAAAGTGCATATCAGAAGATAAAATAAAATTCATGCATGGAGTACTGGTACCAAACATGCATGACTTTACCTGCAGGTACTGGTCCCTAGTCAACGACATGGTTCAGGCTTGCTGCTTGGTCACCCTCTCCCCAAGGATGGAGCCGTGGTAGGTGACGATGGCCTGGATTCAGGGCTCATAGTGTATGTCCAC
Source organism: Zea mays (assembly GCF_902167145.1). Lineage (NCBI taxonomy): Eukaryota > Viridiplantae > Streptophyta > Magnoliopsida > Poales > Poaceae > Zea > Zea mays. The sequence continues at coordinate 24,354,465 of NC_050101.1, forward strand.
GACGAGCTTCTTACAGCTCATGGTGGCCACCACATCCGCCCTAGCCTCGTATCCAGCCTCGCATCTGAAGAAATCCTGCATACAAAAACGATGTATCCATATATTATTTCAAGAATTTGCAACAAATGCGACATATTTTACATTATACTAAGACTTAACCACAACTCTTGCTTCACCCGCTCTGCCTTGTTATTGAATTCCCGGCCGTCCCGGTCTACTGCATCAGGGGCGACGGTGTAGTGGTCGAAGGTGTAGGCTGGGCCCGTCACTCCGGCGTACTCAACTAGTCCAGGGAAGTGTTCCCTGCACAGCAGCCTGAGGATGCCATTGAGGAGGCGACGTTGACCCCCAGCATAATCCATAACTGTCCAAGTGATAAGTAAAAAGTATTAGTTTATATTATGATTTTGAACAAGAATGAAGAACATAAAGTTACATGCCTCTCCCCATCCGGCCAAATCAGATGCCGCCTGTCCCGAAGTATGGGACGCTGAGGCAGACTCGCGAGACCTCGTAGGTAGATGCTCCTCGAACCTGAGGCGCCAGAACCTGAGGCGGTCTGCTGAGCTTTGTCGTTGTCCTGCTGCTGATCATCGTCGTCCTGCTGCTCTGCCTGTTGCTGGACAAGGTTGTCCTGCTGCGCCGCCTGCTGTGCCTCGTCCTGCTCTGGCTCGTCCGCCGTTCTGCTCCTCCTCCTCTCCTCCTCCTTAGCCAACTGCCCACCATATTTGTCCAAAAATCTGCAACTAAGAGTAAACAAATAAGCACATATAAAAAGATATATTTAAAAACAGGTGCGAAATAAAAAGTCATATAGCATTACGTTAAAAATAATCTCCATATGTGTCGGGGTTATCCGGATCATAACTCTCATCATCACTATCAACCATTTCAATCTCAACACCATCGGAAGACGCAAGTTTGTCATTAATGTCATTGCCTTCAAGGATTACTAAGTCATTATCATTTTGCACCTCATCCTCCTCCTCATCAACAACCATTTCAATATCTACGTCCATTCCGATAGCTTCGGTTAAGTCTATCTCAAATCGCCCTTCTAGCCCATCTTCTTGGAAGAACTCTCCATCATATGTGTCCGGGTCTAAGTTGTAATCTTCATCGTTAGGAACAGTTAACCTCCCGTGCGGCGATACCTTATACACAACATCCTAACCCTTAAGATGTTCTTTCGTTTGGCACGCATATGGGAGATAATACACTTGTGTGGCCTGTTGGGCTACGATATAGACATCATCTCCTGGTAAGGTGGAATCTTGTCGAATTTCAACTATCCCAAGATTAGAATGTGTCCGTCTCGTCACTTGAGGGTCAAACCAATGACATTTGAATATCACTGGAGTAAGAGGTTTGGAACCATAAAAATTGAGCTCATATATTTCTTCGATTCGTCCAAAATAATTGACATCGTCAAGGCCGGGCGTAAAGACTCCAGAACACGTTGTTTTTCGATTGGGCCGACTTTTGTCGTAGTTTGTTGTGCGAAAACGGTATCCATTGACGTCATACCCAGAATATTTCTTGACCCTATAAGCAAAGTCGTTGGCTACTTATCTCAACTCGGCACTCATAGACGGATCTCTTTGGCCCTGCAAGTATTCGCAAGTTAAAAGACGCTAAATTGAGTTCAAAGACGTATCTCTTTTACAAACTAAGCACATACCTTACGTTTGAACCAGGAAATGAAATCGGGCAACCCATTTCTCGCACCCTTTCTAAGAAGAGTCTCATATTCCTGTGGAGTGGGGTCCCTTGATCGATGCCAAAATTCATGAAGAAATTGTTCCATGTATGGCGTCACCTCTTCAAGGTTGGTCAATACATATAACATGATATGCCGCCACTCTTCATGTGTTAGGGTCTTGGTGGTCGAGCCACTTGCGCTTTTGAGTTGGCCTCGAAATATGCTAAGGTTTGATTCATTGTCGCCATCAATGTAACGAGGGGGTGGATTATGCACGCTCGGCAGTTTGTCACCATAATAAGTTGTTGTGAAGTTTGAGACCTCCTCTAGAATGTATGCCTCTGCAATGGAAGCCTCGATTTTGCATTTATTTCTACATTTCTTTCGAATAGTCTTTAGACATCTCTCGATTGGATAGCACCAACGTCCCTGCACGGGCCCCCCCATTCGTGCCTCATAGGGGAGATGAAGAATCAAATGCTGCATTGGATTGAAGAAGCCGGGTGGAAATATCTTCTCAAGCTTACACAATAACACGGGTGCCAATCTTTCCAAGTCTGCAACCACGGTCCAAGATAACTCTTTTGCACAAAGCTGACGGATGAAATAGCTCAACTCTGAAAGCGCTAGCCAGACATGCTCAGGGACATAGCCTCGAACCATCGCAGGAAGAATCCGTTCAATCCATATGTGGAAGTCATGACTCTTAATCCCTAAGACTCGCATAGTAGATAAGTTCACCCCCCCTACTCAGGTTAGCTGCATACCCATCAGGGAACATCAACATCTTGATCCACTGAAGTACTTCCTTCCTCTAGGCCCTACTTAGGATGAAATTGGCCTTAGGCCTTCTCCACGTCTTTCCGCCACTTGGCGGCTTCATCTCTAGGTTTGGTCTATCACATAACGCTACCAGATCCACTCTTGCCTTCACGTTATCCTTTGACTTATCAGGAATGTCCATAATTGTTGCCCACAGTGCCTCAGCAACATTCTTTTCAGTGTGCATCACGTCAATGTTGTGTGGAAGGAGCAGGTCGTCATAATAGGGGAGCCGAGTCAAGCCAGATTTATGTGTCCACGTATGCTGCTCACCATATCCCACAAAACCACCTTCTATATTGGCCACGAGCCCATCTATCTGTTGACGAATTTCGGCACAGTCATCGTTGTAGGTGGGCAGTCTGTCACTACGACACCTTTCGTAAAGTTCTTGATGTCTAGGCGGAATGGATGGTCAGGAGGGAGAAATTGTCGATGTTTATCGAAGGACGAATATTTGCCACCCTTTTTCAACCAAATGAACCTGAGAGCTTCCTTGCCAACTGGGCATGGGAACTTACCGTGAACACACCAAGCGCAGAATAGCCCATACGCCGGTAAGTCATGCATGGAGTACTGGTACCAAACATGCATTCTGAAGTTTGTCTTCGTAGCTCGGTCATACGTCCATACCCCTTCCTCCCAGGCACGCACCAATTCATCGATCAAAGGCTCCATGTACACGCCCATTTTATTCCCCGGGATTCCGGGAATTATCAACGACACGAATATATTCTACCCTTGAAAGCACACACCAGGGGGGAGATTGATTGGGATAACAAACACGGGCCAACATGTGCACGGGGCAGCGCTCATTCCATAGGGATTGAACCCATTTGTGGCCAACGCAACACGTACATTACGAACCTTTTCGGCTTTCTCACGGTGAATGGCATCAAAGTGTTTCCATGCTTCACCATCGGATGCGTGCACCATCTTGTCAGGATTGTATCATTTTCCATTTTTGTGCCATGTTATCTGTTTCGCGGATTCCTTTGTCATGTACAGACGTTGGATCCTCGGTATGAACGGAATGTGTCGTAGGATTGTCAAGGGGATGTCGAGCTGCCTCTTCTGTCCATCACCAGAGTATACCTCCATGAACCTAGACGATTTACACTTGGGACAGTACTTTGCCTCCGCGTATTCTTTCTTAAATAGCACACAACCCTTCAGACAAGCATGAATCTGCTCATATGTCATCTTGAGTGCACGAAGGAGTTTCCATGCCTCGTACATGCTCTTTGGCAGAACGTGATCATCCGGAAGCAGGCTTCCAATAACAGTCAACAAGCCATCGAATGCGTCTCTACTCATGCTGTACTGCGACTTGAACGCCATTACACGTCCAATGGCATCCAGTTGAGAAACCTTTGTCTGGCCGTGAAGGGGCTTCTGTGCCGCGTTGAACATGTCGTAGAACGCCTTTGCAGTCGGCTCTGGCTCGTCATCCATACATCCTCCCGTGTACTATGCCTCCTGATAGTCATTCAACATATCCGCTACCCCCGCATCCGCGTCATAATCCTCGACACGTTGTCTCAGCACCTCCTCTCTCGTACGATGTGCTTCACCATGAAATATCCACCGAGTATAGCCTGGCGTAAATCCATTCTTTCAAATATGTTCTACCATGGCCTTCTTTGGTTTTCTTTTCCGGTTGGCACATTTGCTGCACGGGCATGGGACTAGACTCACTCCTTTAGCAGCTTCGCCATATGTCCGTTCCACAAAATCATCGGTCTTTCTAATCCATTCAGTGGTGACATCGTTCCTTCCTATACGGCCCGTGTACATCCACTCACGGTCCTCCATCCTCTAACAGAAGCCTAGCAACAGAAAATTTCGGCAGCACCTCCCCTGCACGGGGAGGTTTCGAAATCCTGCAAATAAAACTATCAGCACGATGGCTGACATCCACACATAATTCAACGAAACGATGGCCGACAATCAACAATACTACATATTAACCTAATCATACACGTACATAAATTTCACTCAACAAGACTACATATTAACCTAATCATACACGTATATAATTAACTCAATATTAAACCTAATCATTTCATATAAATCATACACGTAGAACATAAAGCTTTTTAATTACAATATCACAAAACGAAAGTAAGAAATCACCTTTGAGGTTTGGTCGCGGGTGAGACGGCGGGTCGCGGGCAGCACGACGGGGCACAGGGGTTTGAGGTCGGCCGCGTGCACTTTCCCGGCGTGCACTTTGGCGGCGGGCGAGCGAGGGCACGGCGGCGCAACGGGCCGACGAGGGTAGGGAGGGCACGGTGGCGGGCGAGGTAGCGGGTAGGGAGGGCACGACAGCGGCCGAGGGCACGACGGCGGCACGATGAGGGCGAGGGCACGACGACGGCGTGAAGCAGAGGGCACGACAGAGTGAGAGAGTGAGAGAGTGAGGAAGAAGAAGAAATGACCTGGCGCTATGTACGAGTGCTTTGCCGAGTGCCCCGTGATCTGGCACTCGACAAAGATTTTTTTAATTTTAAAATACGCTTTGCCGAGTGCCAGATCGGGGGCACTCGGCAAAGTCGTCTTTGCCGAGTGTCCCCTGGGCGACACTCGACAAAGATTATTTTACTATTCTTTGCCAAGTGTCGCCTAAGGAACACTCGATAAAGACTACTTTGCCGAGTGTTATTTCTGGACACTCGGCAAATTACTTTTTTTTATTTTCCCAACCAATTTTTTTGTGGTGTGTTCCTACACTATATAGACCTACATGTACCATTTTGAGATAATTAGAAAAGTGTTTTCTATAGCTGGTAGATTTAGTTCGTTTATTTGAATTTCTTCGAAAAAATCACATTTGAACTGCAAGTCACTCGAAACATGGAAAACCATGCATGCAAAAATCATATCCATGCTATTTAGCACAAGTTACGACCGATTTCAGGAGCGGACCAGAAACTTCGAGCACCATGCTCACTCAACATGGCCGTGAACTTGCCATCCAGCTGTTTAAAATTTTTATAAAACACAAACAAACTCAGAAAATCATGAAACTTGTCCACGTGTCATGATATCATATGTAGAGGCTGTGATCAAAATTTTAGAATGTTTGGAGAAAGTTGTGAGACACTATGTGTAGAAACCTAAGAGAACTACACATGAAATCATAGAGTTTCAATGTGGATCTCTTAGGTTTCTACACATAGTGTGTCACAGTTTTCTCGAAACTTTTTCAAATTTTTATCACAGCCTCTATATATGATATCATGACACGTGGACAAGTTTCATGATTTTCTGACTTTGTTTGTGTTTCATACAATTTTTAAACTTGTGGATGGCAAGTTCACGGCCATGTTTAGTGAGCATGTTGCTCGAAGTTTCTGGTCCACTCCTGGAGTCGGTCGTAACTTATGCTAAGTAACATGGATATCATTTTTTCATGCACTGTTTTTCAAGTTTCGAGTGACATGCAGTTCAAATCTGAATTTTCCGAAGAAATTCAAATAAACGAACTAAATCTACTAACGATTGAAAACTCTGTTATAATTGTCCACAAATGATACATGTAGGTCTATATAGTGTAGGAACATACCACAAAAAGTTTGGTGGAAAAAATCTAAAAAATAAAAATATGATTTGCCGAGTGTCCAGAGAAGACACTCGGTAAAGAGTTCTTTGCCGAGTGCCGACTCTTGGCCCTCGGCAAAGGCTGACGGTCGTCAGCTTTAGGACGGCCGCTGACGGCCCTTTGCCGAGCGCCACCTTTTCCGAGTGTTTGACACTCGGCAAACATGTCTTTGCCGAGAGTTTTCCTGTGCCGAGTGTCCTGCACTTAGTAAACTATCTCGTTACCGAGAGCAGGACTTCGCCGAGTGCGGCTCTCGGCAAAGCCTCCTTTGCCGAGTGCCCGACAAAAGGCACTCAGCAAAGGCCCGGATTCCGGTAGTGGTAGTTGAAGAATAAGTTGCATCGCAAGCTGAAATTCCACCTGTCGAGAACAACTTGTACTTTGATATCTGTGGAACATATCCTAAGCCTCCGACAACACAAGGCAAGCCTCGGTGCATTTACCCCTTTCCTTGTGATTTTAAACTCTTTATCACTTGAGATGATGCATTAGGTGATAGGAGTTGAGTGCTAAACAATTGCTGCATTTCCTTCCTTAGAACTGTTTACCATTCCTTGATACCTGTTTTACTCAAAAGTTTTCTAATGCTTAGTCTTGCCTTAGAAAACAAAAGGTTTTTTAAACAAAAGATGATGCTGATCATATGGGATGGGAAGTTTTCAAAAGAAAAGACTTGATGGTGAATCCATCATGGCCATGATGGGTTCAATATCGGAAAAGATGTACCTCTGGCAGGTACCAAATTTTGGGTTTTAAATGATAAAGACGAGACCGGGCGGGTGACTTGCACGAGAAGGAAGTCTCGGTGTAGTGTCTCCGTCTGAGTCGCTTAAGGTCCGTGTCGATGTAGGCTTGATGATTGAGGACCTTTTAACTGGCCACATGCCTCGTCAGGGGTAAGCTTTGCCTCGGTCGGACCAATACCAGAAAGGCCAACACGCAATGGGAGTGGAGAGATTGCAAGAGTAGCATGTACCCTCCGTGGCAAGAGGTTAGACGGTGGTGTATCTATGTTCTTGATTGGCGTGAACCCGGTCTGGTCTTGAGAAACCCGATGGTGAGTTGACATATGCAAGGGTTAAGTGGTACATATGTCATGTGGTTGGAGATCCCCAGCTGGGTATTAATCGATTCAAATCGTCGTTACTTCTCGAATATGAAGACTTGGTCACTGCCCTACACGTAGCAATCCAGTAAAGTGAAGGGTTTATAAAAGACGACTAGTATAGGCCAAGTGCTTGAATTAGGATAGAAAGAACTCTAGATGCAAGTAATGACTTAACCTGATAATAAAACTAGATTTTTAAGGATCCACTGTTAGTAAGCATTTCTGCAAATAGAGTCTTTGATTCTTGATCAGCTCTACCTTGAATCCCACAAGCCAGCATATCCTTGAGAGTCTTTTCCTTTGTCGGGTAAGACTTGCGAAAGTACACTCCGTACTCAGGGTTTTCGAACCCATGTTGTTGTAGGTGATGAAACAACAGAGTTTTGCTGTTTCTGCTCGAAGGTGGTGCCAAATGAGGAGGCCAATCAGTAAACTGTTTGGGAGGATGTGTTGCCTCCCAGTTTAAAACACTTTACGTATGTGCGGAGGATGTTTTACCTCCCTATTTTGTAATAATAAGTTATGCACTCATAACACCCGGTATTGTAATAAGTACACTCTCCCTCTATATTTTGTAATGTAAATTATGTTATTGTAATCCGCTTCCGCTATTATCCTTACTCCGATCATGTGTGTAATGTCTGCGTGATGGGTGAAGCGCTCTTGGGCGTTATGACGGTGATATAGAGGACCGAACTTGTCGAGTGATTATGTGCATCTACATGGTTGTCTGAGGTCCTTAGGACAAGGACATCTGTAGATGGGCCTAATACCTTGGGAGGTTCCGTGACACGAACCATCTACGTGCCAAGATCAGAACTCACGTACACAATGATTACATAAATGACTCGTCATAACACAATGCTTCGAATAATAATAAAGAGTAAGTAATATTATAACAAACATGAGTCATAAACATAATATATATATATATCAAAGTACACAGAATAGAAACGTAGCCAACGTAAACAAACCCACCACAGGCAGCTGATTAGGGATGGTCGCTAGCCTAATCCTCGAACTCGTCGAAGTCCTAGAACTCCTAGAGATCCACCTCGACACCTTCTTCTTTATCTAAGCATAGGTTGCAGCAAAGGCAACCTGGTGTTTTGTGAAAGCAAGGGTGAGTACAAATCAGCATATTGAGAAAATGTCCCGTTTGGCTACGGTGGACTAGCTTTATGTGGAGTTAGGCTCAAAGCAGGTTGCTTTTACTTTGTCAAGTTTTATTCATTTATATAAGCCAAGTTGTATCATAAATCCCAAGTTATTAACCCAAATAGTACTCCCTCCAAGAGGAAATACCAAGTACCATAAATATAATCATCATCATTAAAATATCCAGAGTAACTCTAATCAAAGGAGCTCCCAAGGTTGCTCATAACCGTGAGCACGACTTGTCTACTAGTTTCTAACACTCTGCAGAGGTTGCACACTTTACCCACGAGTCGTGATTCCCTTTCTGCCCGAGGAGTACTACTCCCCATTGATCACTGCCTAAGTGATCTAGCAGGGTATCACTACATAGCCTTTACAAAGGTTCTCCTGGTGTGTAGCTGCCCGTTAGGTTTCGCAAAACAAACACAGTACTCCTCCCTAAGGTGGGTGACTAACAAAAACAAATCAAATGAACCTCGACACCCACCCTTAGCAGAGCAAGCACTATGCCCCAGCCCCCATTGACGGCACAACGACGAAGCAAACTACACCCCCAAGTTCCTCCAATTAATCAGCTAAGGGCATCCCATTCCACCCTCATGGTTGTACTGTTTTCCTGGGTGGTTATCCAACGAACAGGTCCTTACAGAGAGGTACTCGGGAAACAGCTTGAGTCCCCTAAAGTATCACATGTTCATCATCATAATTAAGATATCATCAACGTATCATAAATGTATCTCATCATGTTAATTGGTGGCATAAAGCTAACCATAATAAGCCAAGAGGTAACCAAGGACAAGGTAAATAGAAAGCTAGTCAATCCTTAGGTTTTAATTACGTAATGTAGGGAAATGAATTATCATGTGAATAGGGAATAAGTAGGTCAGAGGACACTTGCCTTCACCAAATAGATGCTCAGGATCTTCAACCTTTTAGATCTTGAAAAACTTGATCTCGGAGTCACCGTATCTTGATTGTCGATTCCTCGAAGCTTGGGAAACAGATCATGTCTATTCGCGATGAAGGAAACAGTGACGCCTAAGAGGGGGTGAATTAAGACTTCTAAAACTTTCTCTAAACTAGACCACAATTAAATCCCTAGAGTAAAACCTGTGCAAATAAAAAATCTAGAATGTGCAAACTAGGTTTTGTGTAAGTGTTTCTATCTCTACCGCAAAGACTAAGTTTCAATCTAAATAATCTAACTAGAAAGACAAGATTGAAACTTAAATACTTAATATAAATGTGGAAGGTAAAGAGCAAGGTAGAGATGCAAACTCTCGTGCATGACGCCAGTATTTTTACCGAGGTATCTGAAACCACGCAAGGTTTCAGCTAATCCTCGTTGGTGCCCCTACGCAAAGGGTAGCGCACGCGAGGGCCAAGCACCTCGGTCGAGTAACTCCGTAGAGAACCAAGGGCCTTCTCCACGTGCAAGTGGTGCTCCGCTTCTGGCTCCTCTCGAACGCTCCCCTCCGTCTTCACTATCGAGCTTCTGGCTGAAATGCCGCGAGCTTTGTTCCCTTCGGTACACGGTGGCGGCCATGACACAAGCACAGTTGTCACGGTCTCGCAAGACTCTCGCACCACTTGGTACAATTACAACGTCTCACACAAGAGCCGAGGGGTTGTGTGTTTTTTTCTAAACTCACTCAACTAACTAGGATTTACCTAGAGCAAGCGTTGCGTAGTCTAACTAACCTAAGCACTTTGCAAAGCACCTACACTAATCACCGAGTGATTCTATTAAGCACTTGGGTGTTTGAGCACTTGAAAATGTCTATAATATGCCTTGGTATGTTACTTGGGCTCACACACCTTGAAATGACCGGTTGGGGGTATTTATAGCCTCCCCCACAATTATAGTTGTTGGACAGAAGCACCAGCTTTCTGTCGACGGGCGCACCGGATAGTCCGGTGCACACCGGACAGTTCGGTGCACATCGGACAAGCACTGTTCACTGTCCGGTGCCCTACCACGTCAGCCCACCATTGGGGTCTGTAGCAGTCGACCGTTGGATCCGACCATTAACCAGACTGTCCGGTGTTATAGCCCGAGAGCGCCCGTTGTGGGCTCTCTGCGCAGATGCAAGACCCTAAATTTGGGGGTATAAAATTTCTTCTCTAAATGCCTACCAAATTCAGGTGTTACCTCTTATCTATCTCTAGACTCTCTCTCTTTCTTTTGATTAGAATTAAATTAATTAAGTGAGGGTTTAATTTTTATTCTATCAAAACTATGTGAGTCTTGAATTGTTGCATCATGTTGAACCTAAATTATTCTTTGTTTGATGCACATGTTTGAAATTATTTGAATTTGAATTGGTGTTTGAAGTTGATTTGAATCCATAAAAAATAAAATAGAAAAGCCATTATAAATTCCAGAAAAATAGAAAACCTCATTTCAGCCCAGCAGGCCCATCTCGGCCTAGCCTCGCGCGTGCCCGTGCCCGTGTCCGCGCGTCCGCTCCTCCCTGACAGGCGGCCCTGCCTGTCAGCGTCGTCCCACGCCCGCTCTCTCTTCCCTCTCTCCCTCTCGCTACCCAGTGAGGTTGACCTGTCGGCACCAGTTCTCTCCGCGCACGCGTGCTTGCTCTCTTTGTCCCATGGGCCCCGCAAGTAAGCCCGGCCGCCCGTTCGCTCGCCCGCTCTCGCCGACCCATGGGTCCCGTATGTCGAACCCGTCCCCCTGAACCACCCGCGCATGACCAATGAGTCACCGTGGACTCCATGCCCAGGACGCACGACGAGGCTGCGTCCGTCCCCACCTCGGCTCTTTCTAGCTGCCCAGTGCCCACTCGCTCTCCTTCCCCCTCACTCGCACACTCGCAGCCCTCCGCACTCGCCTCGCACCGCGCGCGCACCCAGGGAGTTCCGCCGCCGCTCGCCGTGGTCCACTGCCTGTTCTGTGGCCACCATTGAGTCTCTACCGCGCTCGCTGCCTCGGTGAGCTCCGCCTCTTTGCCAGAAACATCGGACATCTTCTGGTTTGCCCACAGCCCCTTTGGTTCGCCCGGTCCGTGCTCACCGGTGTTCTCCCTGTGCAGCCGAAGCCCCACCGCCGTCGACACGAGGCCTCCCTACGTCCGCGCCGTCGCTCAAGCGCTCCTGAGTCTCCACTCGAGGTGAGCAACCCCCCATGCCCTTATTTCCCCAGTTACTGCTCTGTCGTCCGCGTTATTGCTCGCTGGAGCGAGTCCGCGCCGTCATTGAGCCGCTCCGCCATGGACTGCACCCTCTGGTGCCTCTACGCCGGTGTCGTGCCCACGACTGAGTATGCCGTGTCGCCCCGAGCCCGCCTGAGTGTAATACCCAAATTGTAAAAGTATGAAGATAGAGTGGATCTCCTTATTTGTTTGAATTTTTTAGCACATGAGAACACCCACAGTTAAATTGAGAAACTGACTAGAGGCATCTAAAATAATTTATGCATCATGCTGAGGTTGAATTGTTTGTGCATTCACTCATAAAGGCAATGAAAATTGAAACATACAAATGGTGAAATAAGCATTTAACCTAATGTTGGAAATTCAGATTTGGAGAAAAGGGAGAGAATATAAATATATTAAAGAAAATATAGATAAATAAATATAATCCTTTAGGCCAGTACTTTACTTGTGACTTAGATTGAATTTGGACTGTGAACTTTAAACTTGAATTGAAATGGGAAATTAGAAATTGAGAAGGAAATGTTTATGAAACTCTATATTTCTCCTATAAATAGATGATAAGGATGATAATAAATAAAAATATTGGAAATAGTGGATAATATAATCACAATTGAATGTTATTTAATATTTGAAATTTAGAAATTTAAAACAGGAAATTTAAAATTCAGTTTGAAAAAGAAAAAGAGGAAAACTATCTAAATTGGGCCGCATATCTGGCATTCGGCCCACTTCCCTTCTCCTCCACTCGCGCATAGCCCACTAGCGCCGTTTCACTGACTGGCGGGCCGCTGTCCAGTCTCCCCCTCTCCGTGTACCTCTTTCTCTTTTCTCCCTGACAGTGGGCCCCGTTCGACTGTGCCTCATCCGATCCGCGCGCGGGTGCTTGACTCATTGTTGAGACGGTGGTGAATGGGGCCCAGGGCGCAGTGACCCCATTTTTCTCTTCTTCTCCCCCGACCGCAACAGATCGCGGTGAGCTCACCGCCGAAAATATCGCGCGCTCCACTGACCTGATTTCCCCCTCTTCTCGGGCCGTTGTGGAGTCCTCACGGGTATAAACACCAGGCGCCTCTATCCCTTCGTGCACCCATCCCATCTTGTCGTGCCTTGTTGGACACCGTCGACGAACACTGCCACGACCGGGTCTAGGGAATTGGCTGCCGCGGTCACCCCTCTCCTCGACCATCATCCGGGGCATGGGCGTGACTCATAGACCTTTGCTGCGGCACTAGGAATCGGGGCACAACCATATTTGAGGGAGAGGGCCACCCGTGCGCTATGAATTTCTCGCCGTTGGAGATCCTCCGCCGCTGGACCACTGCGCTGCGTGGTCGTGATCCACCACCTGCGTCCAGCCCTCGGTGATCGACCCGGGAGGAAGCCCAGCGCATGCGAATGCTCGTCGCGGCTTCGCCTGGGCGGAATCATGCTCCAGACCAACATGATTCTTCGCTGGTGCGAATGCTCCGCCGCACCGCTGCCGCGTACCGTGGGAAGCTCGCCCTGACTACCGATTGGAGGTGAGCCACTAACCATAGGGTTCGCCTAGTTCTCCTCCTCGCGTAGGGGCATCTGGTGTGCGGTTTGGGCCTCGGTTGGCCAGATAGCTCATCGCCGGCCATGGCTCCGCCATGGGGGCTGTCCATGCCACCGCGTTTCCCGTATGGGGAGGTGACGAAGAGGGGTTGAACAGCCACCATTGGATCTTATGCTAGCGCGCCAGATTAAAAGCTGAGGATACCTCTTCGTGCGATTGATCTGAATCGTTGATAACCGAACCAACAGATCCAGGCTGTTCTGGCGTGATCATGGCGTGGCTACTGCTGGGTCATTGATCTCGGAGCGTGCGGCCGCGGATGCGTACCAGTTCGATTATGATGGGCATTGAATCCAGACCGCTGGATCGTAATTGGATGACCCTAAACACTCGGTACCTCTTCAGCCGACCCGTTTTACAAAAGAGCCCCTCTGTTTATTAATATCAACCCACAGTCCTGATCCGTTATAAGTTAATTGCACCGAAGTCCAGACTTCTATAGATTCCCCCTGGGCTTCTCTAGAATTATGGCCCCGGTCCAGAGAGTTGGAAAAATCAGAAAATAAATATAGAAATGGATTTTTAATGTAGAAATAAATGCTAGAATTGGTTTAATTCATAGAAAATTCATATAAAGTCCAAATTAATCCATTCCAATTCCTATAATTTTTTAATATTATTGTTTATCAGCTAGTGTCTCTGGTTTGACATGAAAACTGTATTAAAATTTATCTCTTAATTAATCTTGTATCAAATACATAAAACCTTTGGAAATTTATAACGTCCCCATTTTAACTCCGTTTTGATCCATTCTAGTTGCATTAGTCTCACAATAATATTTATTATCATCTGGTAACTTTGTTTTGTCATGAAATACAGGTTAAAATGTTGCACTTAGTCTACTCTATATTTAACCACGTGGATCTTCGGAAAACCATAACTTCATAACCGTAACCTCGAATTTAGCGGTTCTCGATCCCACGATCTCGTAGCGACACATAGATTATTATTATTCAATTTGTTCTTATGTTTGGTGTGATGTTAATTTTGCCTATACCATGTTTGTCTGTATTGCTACGTTTAGCAGTGAGGACACGTGTCATTTGAAGAGCAAGTTGGTACCTTCTCAAGTGTCAGGCAAGTTGTGCCCTTGATCACTTCATTTTACCCACTCATGTTCTTATTAATCATAATGATCTGCATACATTAATTTTGATGGGACCCAATAGGTTACCCTAGTTTGACTATCTTTATACCTTGTTTACCACTGAATTTTTGGGTAGTACCTGCTATTGCTTTATGTGGTTTTGGGTATAGAGATATACTTTATTCATGATCAGGATTTTATTATCGATTTGTTATTTACTGTTCATGATAAGATCATTATGTTAATTGGAACATGGAGAACCACTCGGGAAAACAGTGCTACCACAAGGGTGGTATGGGACGCCTTTGGCTGACTAATTAGGAAAGCTAGTGGAGGACTGCCTTACCCGAAAGGGGCAAGGGCAGTAGGGGAGTGGTTAGTGTAGGGAGGTCCTTGGGTTGATTTTGCTGCGATGGCAGTCAGGCGAGGGATCCCTGCATTGGAGCTTCCTATAAACTGTAGTGGGTTTTCTGAAGCTAGTGGAACTTTGTAAAGGCCTCATAGTGTTACCCTGCCTCGCCTCCTCGGTTGAGGTGTATGGGAAGTCGCGATCCCTTGGCAGATGGGTAACATGACTTATGGGTAAAGATGTGTAACCTCTGCAGAGTGTAAAACTGGTATATTAGTCGTGCTCACGGTCATGAGCAGCTCGTACACTCACATGATTAATTTATGGAACTAAATTCAATTTGTCATATGCATTGCATCGCAGGTGATGTTGTTACTTTTGTTCTACTATTTAATTGGGTTGGTATTTACTTATACTTAGTAACTGCTAATAAAATTTTGGGCAACTTTAAAAGCAATGCTCAGCTCTAACCATCCTCTTTGGTAAGGCTTACACTTCACATGAGCTCCCACTTTTAGCGAGGTCATGCACATTATTCCCCACAACCTATTGAGCTATGAACGTATGTGAGCTCACTCTTACTGTCTCACCCCCCCACAGGTCAAGAAAAGGTATCGCAGGATGAGGCGCATGGAGGATGCTGTGATGGGTTCGTGAGTGGTCTAGGCCGTCGTCTCCCAGTCAACTTTGGGTTGCTGGATCGTTGTCTTCATATGATGTAAATATTTATTTATTTTGTATAGAACTCCTGTTATGTAGTAAAAATGTGACATTTGATCCTGTGCCATGATTCATCATATGTGTGAGACTTGGTCCCTACACACCTGGTGATTATGTTCGCGCCCGGGTCTTGGTGCCCTGAAACCCGGGTGTGACAGAAGTGGTACCAGAGCGATGTTGACTGTAGGACGAAACCTAGATAGAACTGGACAACCCTTATCTACTTACCATTGCTACTCTGATTCTTTTCTAAACTTTCCTTAATCTTTTCTCATCCACTTCTGCTTTACTCTGATTATTCTTACCTTTTCTTTCTAAAGACAAACATGGATTTCACACTTTGAAATCCTGTGCCTAAAGTGACCTTTAGGACTAGGAGACCTACTCTTAGGAATAAAAACAAAACTATTTTATAAGTATCTATATGCTGCAATGTTTTTTCTTATGATACTTGTTTGATTTGGATCTTTGATTGAGTGTGATGGGTTGTGGAGTAATGTCCACAATTACATCTACATATACATATAGGCATAAATGTAAATAAATAAAATTCATAAGATACAAAAAACCTAGATTATCCTCCATTAAAGTGTATCTATTTAAATAATTCCCTGTTAACTTAAATGATTATATCTTATCCTAACAAGTTCATCTTATGTTAAAAAAATTATCTTCATAAATTGTTTATAAGATAAACTAGACCAACTAAGAATATCCCCACTAGAATATATCAAAGCCTAATAGATCCATCTTATTTTAAAAGATTCTATCTTATCCCAATAGATTTATCTTGTCCTGATAAACATACTTACCCCACCCTGACCATGATCTAATCAAAATTAATTAGATCCAATCCGGTCTAAGTCATTCCAATCTAATCTAGATCCCATCTAATCTAATGTGATCTAATCTAATATGATCCAATGTAAAGGGAGTTACCTAAACAAGTTAGTTAATACTGGTAACATATATTAGGCCATATTCCGATAAATGGGTTTTAAACCCAAATTGGTGTTATAGATCAACTCGTTCGTGAAACCACAACCTAGACTATGTTATAGGTTGCCCAACTCATTTATTCCAAAAGCAAAGTAAAACTCTGTTTAATCTACCTACCCCATGTATCCTTGTTTTCTATGCCACACCTGTTAATGGCATGAAAATTTTTAGTGTATAAAAATATATACTAATTGGAAGTTCCACTTAAAAAAATTATGTATTTATATACTAGAATTCCATAGAAATAAAGTCATCTTGATATGCTTAAATAAATGATATTCTTAAATAGGATTATAGAATTTAATGTAAGTTACTTAATGGTGGTACAAAAATAAGGCCATACCCCTCATGCACTTAAAACTAAACTAGTGCCTTAAACCAACTCAGCCACATGCATGTGATCTGATCCAACCAATAGAGTCATGAAAAATTGTATAATCCATCTATCTCTACCTAACATCAAATAAGATTTTGATCTACATCATGTAGTCTATCTCACCCATATCTATATTCACCATATTTCCCTAACTCCGATAAAATACATTAACCTCGAATCAATAAGATCAAGACTGGAGACGAAAAGATCAACCTCGTCAAGGAAAGAGAGAAGTGAAACTCGATCTTTAGATGCATTACCACTCAACACGGAATTCTTTCCCATCATAAACTTGCTTACCCTAGGTTATTCTTGCCCTAACCTATCTTTTATCCTACATAATATGGTGACTATACATATATATACCCATGCTTCCATAACCACTTTCTAAATAACATGAAACTTCTTATTCATAAACTAATTAGAAGTTAAAGGCCAAACTATAAATAAAGCTTTTTACATCCCTGTCCTTACAAATCTCGAGGACGAGATTTCTGTTAAGGGGGTAGGATTTGTAATACCCAAATTGTAAAAGTATGAAGATAGAGTTGATCTCCTTATTTGTGTGATTTTTTAGCACATGAGAACACCCATAGTTAAATTGAGCAACTCACTAGAGGCATCCAAAATATTTCATGCATCATGCTGAGGTTGAATTGTTTGTGCATTCACTCATAAAGGCAATGACAATGGAAATATACAAATTGTGAAATAACATTTAACCTAATGTTGGAAAGTCAGATTTGGAGAAAAGGGAGAGAATATAAATATATTAAAGAAAAATATAGATAAATAAATATAATCCTTCAGGCCAGTACTTTACTTGTGACTTAGATTGAATTTGGACTCTGAACTTTAAACTTGAATTGGAATGGGAAATTAGAAATTGAGAAAGAAAATATTTATGAAACTCTATATTTCTCCTATAAATAGATGACAAGGATGATAATAAATAAAAATATTGGAAATAGTGGATAATATAATCACAATTGAATGTAATTTAATATTTGAAATTTAGAAATTTAAAACAAGAAATTTAAAATTCAGTTTGAATCTTTAAAATTGGAATTAGAAAAGAAATGAAATAGAAAAAGAGGAAAACTATATAAATTGGGCCGCAGATCTGGCATTCGGCCCACTTCCCTTCTCCTCCACTCCCGCATAGCCCACTAGCACCGTTTCACTGACTGGCGGGACCCGTTGTCCAGTCTCCCCCTCTCCGCGTAACTCTTTCTCTTTTCTCCCTGACAGTGGGCCCCGTTCGACTGTGCCTCATCCGATCCGCGCGCGGGTGCTGGACTCACCGTTGAGACGCTGGTGCGTGGGGCCCAGGGCGCAGTGACCCCATTTTTCTCTTCTGCTCCCTCGACAGCAACAGATCGCGGCGAGATCGCTGCTGGAAATCTCGCGCGCTCCACTGACCGGATTTCCCCCTCTTCTCGGGCCGTTGCGGAGTCCTCACGGGTATAAACACCAGGCGCCGCTATCCCTTCGTGCACCCATCCCATCTTGCCATGCCTTGTTGGACACCGTCGACGAACACTGCCATAGCCGGGTCTAGGGAATTGGCCTCCGCGGTCACCCTCTCCTCGACCATCGTGCGAGGCATGAGCGTGACTCGTAGAACTTCGCTGTGGCACTAGGAACCGGGGCACAACCATATTTGTGGTAGAGGGCCACCTGTGCGCAATGAATTTCTCGCCGTTGGAGATCCTCCTCCACTGGGCCACTGCGCTCCATGGTCGTGCTCCACCACCTGCGTCCAGCCCTCGGTGATCGACCCGGGAGGAAGCCCACTACACGCGGATGCTCGTCGCGGCTTCGCCTGGGCGGAATCGTGCTCCAGACCACAGTGATTCTTCGCTGGTGCGGATGCTCCGCCGCGACGCCGCCGTGTACCGTGGGCAGCTCGCCCTGACTACTAATTGGAGGTGAGCCACTAACCATAGGGTTCGCCTAGTTCTCCTCCTTGCGTAGGGGGGTCTGGTGTGCAGTTTGGGCCTTGGTTGGCCGGATAGCTCATCGTCGGCCATGGCTCCACCATGGGGACTATCCGTGCTGCCACGTTTCCCGTCCGGGGAGGTGAAGAAGAGGGGTTGAACAGCCACCGTTGGATCTTATGCTAGCGCGCCAGATTAGAAGCCGAGGATACCTCTTCGTGTGGTTGATCTGAATCGTTGATAACCGAACCAACGGATCCGGGCTGTTCTGGCGTGATCATGGCATGGCTACTGTTGGGCCGTTGATCTTGGAGCGTGCGGCCGCGGATGCGTACTGGTTCGATTATGATGGATATTGAATCCGGACCGCTGGATCATAATCGGATGGCCCTAAACACTCTGTACCCCTTCAGCTGACCCGTTTTACAAAAGAGCCCCTCTGTTTATTAATATCAATTCGCAATCCTGATCTGTTATTAGTTAATTGCACCGAAGTCCAGACTTTTATAGATTTCCCCCTAGACTTCTCTGGAATTGTGGCTCCGGTCGAGAGAGTTGGAAAAATCAGAAAATAAATATAGAAATGGATTTTTAATGTAGAAATAAATGCTAGAATTGGTTTAATTCATAGAAAATTCATATGAAGTCCAAATTAATCCATTCTAATTCCTATAATTTTGTAATATTATTGTTTATTAGCTAGTGTCTCTCGTTTGACATGAAAACTGTATTAAAATTAATCTCTTAATTAATCTTGTATCAAATACATAAAACCTTTGGAAATTTATAACGCCCCCATTTTAACTCCGTTTTGATCCATTCTAGTTGCATTAGTCTCACAATAATATTTATTATCATCTGGTAACTTTGTTTTGTCATGAAATATAGGTTAAAATGTTGCACTTAGCCTACTCTATATTTAACTACGTGGATCTTCGGAAAACCATAACTTCACAACCGTAACCCCGAATTTAGCAGTTCTTGATCCCACGATCTCGTAGCGACATGTAGATTATTATTATTCAGTTTGTTCTTATGCTTGGTGTGATGTTAATTTTTCCTATACCATGTTTGTCTGTATTCCTACGTTTAGCAGTGAGGACATGTGTCATCTGAAGAGCAAGTTGGTACCTTCTCAAGTGCCAGACAAGTTGTGCCCTTGATCACTTCTTTTTACCCACTCATGTTCTTATTAATCATAATGATCTGCTTACGTTAATTTTGATGGGACCCAATAGGTTACCCTAGTTTGACTATCTTTATACCTTGTTTACCACTGATTTTTTTGGGTAGTACCTACTATTGCTTTATGTGGTTTTGGGTATAGAGATATACTTTATTCATGACCAGGCTTTTATTATCGATTTGTTATTTACTGTTCATGATAAGATCATTATGTTAATTAGAACATGGAGAACCACCGGGGAAAACAGTGCTACCACAAGGGTGATATGGGACGCCCTTGGCTGACTAATTAGGAAAGCTAGTGGAGGACTACCTTACCCGAAAGGGGTAAGGGCAGTAGGGGAGTGGTCAGTGTAGGGAGGTCCTTGGGTTGATTTTGCTGCGATGGCAGTCAGGCGAGGGATCCCTGCATTGGAGCTTCCTATAAACTATAGCAGGTTTTCTGAAGCTAGTGGAACTTTGTAAAGGTCTCGTAGTGTTACCCTGCCTCGCCTCCTCAGTAGAGGTGTATGGGAAGTCGCGATCCCTTGGCAGATGTGTAACATGACATGTGGGTAAAGATGCGCAACCTCTATAGAGTGTAAAACTAGTATATTAGCCGTGCTCACGGTCATGAGCAGCTCGGACACTCACATGATTAATTTATGGAACTAAATTAAATTTGTCATATGCATTGCATCGCATGTGATGTTGTTACTTTTGTTCTACTACTTAATTGGGTTCATATTTACTTATACTTAGTAACTGCTAATAAAATTTTGACCATCTTTAAAAGCAATGCTCAGCTCTAACCATATTCTTTGGTAAGCCTTACACTTCACATGAGCTCCCACCTTTGATGAGTTCATGCACATTATTCCCCACAACTTGTTGAGCTATGAACATATGTGAGCTCACTCTTGCTGTCTCACACCCCCACAGGTCAAGAACAGGTACCGCAGGATGAGGCGCATGGAGGATGTTGGGATGAGTTCGTGAGTGGTCTAGGCCGTCGTCTCCCAGTCAACTTTGGGTTGCTGGATCGTTGTCTTCATATGATGTAAATATTTATTTATTTTGTATAGAACTCCTGTTATGTAGTAAAGATGTGACATTTGATCCCCTGCCATGATTCATCATATGTGTGAGACTTGGTCCCAGCCACCTGGTGATTATGTTCGCGCCCGGGTCTTGGTGCCCCAAAACCCGAGTGTGACATTGAGCCCTTTCCTAGTGCCCTAGACTCTCGCCGTGGTCGTGCCCGTGCCTCTCGGCACCGCCGCGAATAGGCCAACAACCCAGCCCGAGCTCGCCATCAGATCTCAAGCATCCATCTTGATCTAACGACCTCACTTCTATTTAACCCGACCCGACCGCTCAGATCCGCCCCCCTCACCCGCATCCAGCAGCTAGGCCTGACCAGTCAGTCCTGCCACAGGTCGCTGACGCCCCCTGGCCCACCTATTAGCACTCGCTACTCATTCACGCGTGCGGTCGTCCGTGGGATCTGATCTCGCCGTTCGTTTGCGATCGTCCGGTCGAGATGGTACGATACCCTTCACGTTTAATTTTTGTTAATGAGACCCCTGATTTTTAGAAATCAACCCGTCGTCCCTCTGTTTCACGCGCAGGCCCCTGTAATCTTGTAGACAAACCACTGACCTTTTAATTAATCACAGATTTAGGCCTAATTTTGTATTTTAAACTTCAAAATTTGTTTATTTCATTTTTTTGCATATGAACTCCAAATTGAGTGATTCAAATTGCAAAATGTTCATAGGATTATTCTCTGTCCAAATAAATTATGATCATTCGCTGTCTGTACACTTTAATTTTATGCCTAAGATATAGGATAGTATATTTAATAATTTGTTTATGAAATAAGAAAATAAAAAGGAAACCCCTAATGGTACTTAGGTATTTAACTTTTTGAGATTAATAATATGTCATGTATGAATTTATCCCTAGTATAATTTTGTGTCTCACTAAAATTAGTGGAACTAAATTATGTAATCCATGGAGATAGATAATATTTACGGAATCACAAATCTCTAAGTGTACCATTTCACCCTAGCAGTATTGAATGCATGATCGCTTTGTTTAGACAACGAGCAGCCCGTGGTTCCCGAGTGTGTTGCCGAAGACCTTCCTTAGCAACAACCTGGTGAAGGCAAGTGTCCTCTGCACCATTATGTCCTATTTACTTTATAATTCACTGTCCCGCGTTACTTTATTGAAACTTAAGGATTGACTAGTCTGTATTTACCTTATCCTTGTTTACCTTTTTAGGTTATCATGGTTAGCTTTATACTATTGCTTTAACTTAATCAACGAACATGATGTGAATATTTATGATACAATGATGTTATCCCGAGGATGATCTTGTGATACTTTAGGGGACTCAGGCTGTTTCTTGAGTACCTCTCCGTAAGGACCTGTTCGTTGAGTGACCACCCGGGATAACAGTACAACCATGAGGGTGGAATGGGACGCCCTTAGCTGATTAATTAGAGGAACTTGAGGTGTAGCTGGCTTCGCCGCAAGGCCGTAAATGGGGTCCGGGCATAGTACTTGCTCTGCCGAGGCTGGTTGTCGAGGTTCTTTTGATTTGGTTTTGTTAGTCACCCTTCCTGTGGGGAGAAGTACTGTGTTTATCAAACTAGAGAAACCAAACGGGCGACTATGACCTCTGGGGAATCTTTGGAAAGGCGACATAGTGAGACCCTGCCATGTCACCTTGGTAGTGATCAATGGGGAGTTATGATCTCCGGGCAGAACGGGAATCATGACTCGTGGGTAATGTGTGCAACCTCTGCAGAGTGTTAGAAACTGGTATATCAGTCGTGCTCGCGGTTAAGAGCAGCCTTGCGATCCTCTTTGATTAGAAGAACTTTGGATACTTTTATGATGATGTTTAATGATGATGGTTATAATTATGACCTCTGGTATTTCCTCTTAGAGGGAGTACATTTTGGTAATAACTGGGTTATTACTAAAATTTGGCTCTACTATTTGTTGGGGGCCTTCGTCCTCCGAAGGTCCTCAAAAACGTGACTGAACATATGTTTTCAGTATAACATGGATTATTACATGGGGCCTCGGCTTCGGGATGAAGGTTTTCTTCTATAATAAGGTAAAGATGTAGCCCGAAGGTGATAAGAGTGGACGACGAAGCTGTAGCCGAAGAGCATTGTTTTGATGTAATGACGAAGATCAAGTATGATGATGGCTCAAAAGGGACAAAGACTACTCAGTCCTTAATATTTTGTGTTAAGATAATAGATGAATGTTAGGGACATGAATGTAATTTTATTCGGGCTACGTCCCGAGTCTATAAATAGATGAATAGTAGCATCATACTGTTCACACTGGATTGTATTCACTCTCCTACATCCACACCTTCGAGCAAGATGAAGGTATCAATGTAATGTTAATCATGTTAATATTCATACATGTTCTATGAAATACAAATATCCTACTACTAATTAAGAAAGCAGTGTGGGCGCTCGGCGCGGCCATGCCCCCGCCTCACCTCTCCCTTACCTTTCCTCCAACATGTCACTGCCATAGTGGACCCATCCTACGCTCCCCTCACGTTGCCCGCCCCCACCCCAGCCACCGTCGCGCCACCCCGTTCTCCTCGTCCTCGGCACTTCGCTACACGCCCACCCCAGCCCAACGCCCCCCGTGCTCGGCGACTCCCCCTTCTTCCTCTCGCCGAGGCTGCCCTCGTCCTCCCCCACACCCGCTGCGTCGCCCGAATCTGCGCTCGCGATGCCTTCACTTCCCCTCCACGCCGTTGTTTCCTCTGCATCACCAGCCTCGCACGGTCACGGCCGCACCAACTATCCCCCTTCCCCCATCGCTCTCCCCTCACGCACCACCTACAGAAAAAAAAATCGCCGCCGCCGCAATGCAGCGCCTTTCCCTCGGGTCCCCGGCCGGGAAGAACTCCCGCCTAAGCGTGGCCGCCGACGAGGAGGCAGAGGCGACGGACGAGAAGGCGGCGAAGGCTATGGTCAGGGCCCGGGCGCTGAACAGGTCCATCCACTTGGTCCCCGTCCTCACTCTCCTGTGCTTCCTCGTCCTCTTCCTGCTGTCCCACGACCCCTCCGCGGCACTCACCGGTATGTCTTCGGCGCCGCGCCGGCCGCCCACCCACTCTAACGCTTCGCTGTCCGCTCTCGCTAATCGGGCCCACGGTGACTGTTCCGTTGCCCGTGCAGATTCGCCCGTGCTGGCCGCGGCCACCACCGTCACCGTCACTGCACGCCCCTTGGAGGCCGCCGTCGTCGCTGGTGGAGGTGCGTTCCCAAGTCTGAGGATCTCCATCTCTGACGAGACGACGACGCAGGCAAGCGAGAGTTTCGGGGCCTTGCAATGTCAACGTCTCACGCGCTGTTCTCTCGCTGTTTGGCTATTTGCGTTGCAGCGGACGCGACGGTCGCGTCCAGTGGCGTGTACCGGCGGCTGAAGGAGGACCCGAGGCAGCAGCAGCAGCAGCAGCCCCACGGGCGGAGGCTGGGGATGTCGCGGCGGCGGTGACGTCAGCGCAGGAGACGCGAAGCTAGCCGTTGGGACGCCGATGACGCAGCGGAGGAGCGTCACTTTGCTTTTCGTTTTTTTTTTGTCTGGTTCGCCCTTTCTGGTGGCAGTAGGCACAAATTGAGAATGGTATTCATGGCTTCGTGATAGTGGTGACGGTCTTCATCATCCCATTTGGAATTTGATTTGAATCTACTAGCATTAGAGAAAAAAATTGGGAGAAATGCTTTGCGCAAATTATTGCCAGTGGCATGTTGGACTGCGTTTGTCATTTCACCCTAACGCTGATATGATCATTCAGGATAGGACGGTTTGGATGCTGGGATTTGGGTGGGAAACGTATTTGAGCCGTCTAGCAATGATCAGGAATAGCATGTCATCCGTGGATGTTGGATGCTGTGTCATTTGTGGATGATGATTGATGCATGTCCTGCTATTAATATCCCTTCATACCTCGCTTTCCTCATTCTCTCTCCGTTATACTCCCTCCCTCTTATAATAAGCAGCACTTCTAAAGACAAAATATGTCCTAAAATAAATATAATTTTATATATGAAATAATATAACTCTATTTATTGTTGTTTTTTCTAATTTATTTCTTCTCGAATTTCAATTATATATATATATATCAATAATATTGATTTCTTTATCTCAAAGTATCTCTATAGTGCACTTATTTTGAGTCGGAGGGTGTAGTTTTGAGACGAGACGGTATAGAGGAGACACAAAGACCGAGCTGAGCTGGTTCCAACGGCACATGTGCGTTCCTAGCCAGCCAGCACGAGTGCACGACCGACGGACCGAGAGGCGAGAGCTCCCTGCTGTACTGCGCAGCTGCATTCAGCCTTCACTCATTCTTCCAGTGGTCCTTTGAACCCTCCCCCTGCCCCACCCCAACCACGACCTGTTTGTTTGTGTTTTTTTAGCTTCTGACTACTAAAAATTGCTGGGGATTGCAAATGTTATAGTTTTTGTGCCCGATTCTATAAGAATCGCTTTGATAAAAGCCGTCCAAAATCAATATAAAACAAAATCGGTCGAGTCATCATGATAGTAGGAATCCGTCGTTTTTTAGATTCTAAACCCTTTGTGCCACTTCATCTTCCTTCGCACGTAATCCTCATGATACTCGGATTTTTCTAACATCCAGATTATCTTACACCTCAGAAAAGCTGTTAAAAAAAGAACCAAACAGGTCCATAGTCATTCGAGACCACTGTTAGAGATTCTTTGGGAATTAGAGCATCTCCAATAGATCAAGTGGAAGATGAGAATGATGATACAGAGAATTAAAAGTTTGGTATAGTGATGGCTTTTTGGTGGAAGCCCGACGAGGATTGTCTACTTCTGGATCTTGGTCGTGTAGCTTTATTCTGCTTCTCTTGTGCTGTTCTTGTCCGAGTATAAGGTCTACAATGGTATAATGCTTGTACCATCTTTTTCTGTGGTAACTTTTTTTTTTCATGTAGTGCATGTGACTTGAAACTTTGTTAAGGACATAGTTTGTGAAAGAGAAATGGACCCAACATTTCCTATAGTCGATTTTGGTATTTGACGTCCATCACAAACAATTATGAACAGAAGCTATGTACTTGTCTGGATTTTGTATATCATAGTGATGTCTATTGATCTGTATCTATTTTTTACTCTCGTCGCAACGCACGGGCATGTAACTAGTAAATAAATTAATGAGGCAGTCACTACTTTCATCTTTTTGTATTATTATTCGTGTGTTAAGTGATGAAGGTATGTCCTTCTTGACCTTCGTCTAATGAGAATTATGCCCATGTGGAGATAATGCTTCGGAAGATGAAGGTCCCTAATCTTTAACAATTGTGTTGCCTTGTTCTTGATTCACATCATTTGAGAACAAGTGACCAACATTGGCGCACACCTCCGGTGAACTCAAACGACCACCTTCGGCAAGCATCCACCTTCGTTATGCCGCCGAAGAAGACAACAACACCAAGGGCTGCCTTGCAGCCACTAGACACAATTCTCCCTACGAGAAGCTAGGAGCTAGAAAAGAAAGGCCACTACCCCAACACTTCATGAGGAGGAACTAGACCGGAAGATCAGGGATCTATAAGCGATTCACCAGCAAGTACAGAGGAAGAAGGAAAAAATTCTTTGGCTGGCCGACCTTCAGAGGAAGATTGACGAAGCAGCTGAGGAAATGCGTCATCTCACTCAGGATGACCAAGACCGAAGGCCGCAACATAGGGAGCTTCGTAAAGAGAGCCCAATCAATGAAGATGAGTGGTATGACGATTTTCACCATGGTAACTTTGCTTTCGATGATGCTTATCCTTTGGCAGCAGAGTTGCAGGCTACCCCATGGCCACCATCCTACAAGGCACCTTAGCTCCCCATGTATGATGGGCATTCAGATCCAAAGCAGTTCCTGATGAGCTACGAGGCAACAATATCCTCGTATGGGGGCAATACCGCCGTCATGGCGAAGTCCTTCGTCATGGCGGTTAGAAGTTTGGCTCAGACATGTTATTCCTCTCTTCGGCCAGGGACAATTACGTCATGGTATAAGCTGAAGGATATGCTAGTCACCAGCTTCCAGGGCTTCCAGACGAAGCCAGTCACTGCCTAGGCCCTGTTCCAATGCACGCAGGACCATGAGGAGTACTTGTAGGCGTACGTCCGAAGGTTTTTGTGATTGAGAGCTCAAGTGCTTACAGTGCCTAATGAGATTGTTATTGAGGCCATGATGAAGGGGCTTCGATCAGGACCCACAACTCAATATTTTGCAAGGAAACCACCATAGGCTTTGGAGAAACTTCTCTAGAAGATGGATGAATACATCCGAGCTGATAATGATTTCTGGCAAAGAAGGGAGGAAGCGTATAGGTATTCTGAGATGACTAGGGGATTCAGAGGAAGACTTCACCCCAGGCATGTCAGAACAATCCATAATTCCAATGCCAACGAAGACAGAGCCAATAACGCTCAGAGAAGCTAGCACAGTTCACAGTCTTTGGGCATGCAACAAAATCCTATAGACCACCAGCCCCGAGAGGCAGAGGGGGAGAAGCTTCGGCGGAGGAAGGTATGGTAATCATCCCAGGAAGTTGTTCTGCCTATTCTGTGGTGAAGACAAGGGGCACACCACAAGGACGTGCCAAGTCACGATCCAGAAGCAGAAGGAAATTGCTGAAGTCGAAGCACGGCAGAATCAGCCGAAGCAGGTCCTTCATACTGCTTCGTGATACTATCCGTATATCCCAGAGTACATAGGAAATGAACAACCTACAACTTTTGTTGCTTCATCAAGTCATTCTCAAGCTTTCTGGGCTTAGTTGCCACCACCACCACCACTGGCGCCTGCCCCGAGTCACAATCAACAGCCAGAAGGGCATCGACAGATTCAGTAATAGCGTGACCTTTGGGAGGAGTCCGAAGCTCGCACAGTCAACAATACTGTGCCCGAGTCGAGGCACATATACTGAAGGTGGCATAACGCTTCCGCAAAAGAGTGTTTTAGTCCAATGTATTTTTACTTATTCTTGTTTTTACATTTCCCTCCTAAGAGACAATACAAGAAGGTATAACCTTCAGTCGAATGTAATAAGGCTATGATTACACCATTGAGTGTAACAAGAGCGGCTCACAAACCTCCAAAGTCGTTCCTAAAGGAATACAGAGTAAGTCACAAAGCTCCAAAGTCGTTCCTAAGGGAATGCAAAGCTTAAATACCACCTATGTAAAAGGTGAAGAAGCTCTAAAGTCGTTCCTAAGGGGATGTAGAGCTTAAATGCCACCTAAGTAAAAGGTGAAGAAGCTCCAAAGTTGTTCCTAAGGGGATGCAGAGCTTAGCTCCAAAGTCGTTCCTAAGGGAATGCAGAGCTGAAATACCACCTAAGTAAAATGTGAAGAGACTTCAAAGTCATTCCTAAGGGGATGCAGAGTCTGGGTGTGTATTCATGTGGTTTCTTATCATCGACACAAATAACATTTCGCATCATACCATCATATCATATCGTATAGCATCGCATCATACATCATTTTGCATCACTAGAGAGTCATGGAGAAACAAGGAAAAGTTGCTTTTTTGAAAACGTCAGCCGGATTATGAAACAACATACTATAGCACAAGATATGCCTCCAACAGATAAATTTTTGCATAGGAAGAGAATCTTCGTTGGCAGTGACATAAGGAAATTTTTTTTCTTCGTGAAGCATGACAAGAAGGGATGGTGTTTTTTCGCCAACAGCTCAAAAACGGTATGTACGAAGGTTTCATGCATCACAAAGAAGTACATTACGTCAATACATATACAAATACTTGATGTATGGCTATTACAGGAAACAAAGGCCATGTAGAAACACTAAAACTCTCAATTATACAAAGTTTTAATCTTCTTTTAGCACTTTCTCAACGACTTCATTCAGTAGTCTATCAATAGCTTCGTCAACAGCTTCGTTAGCAATTTTAATTATATCTATTGCTTCCTTCAAGGACAGGTCAGCTTCGGGATTGTATGGCTCCGGAGGGGGTGAAAGTTCAACTACATCATAAAAATGTGAGTTAGTTCCAAAGCTGAAGACAAATTCCGAAGCTAAAACTCAGTAAAAGTACCTATAAGCCTTGCACGTTCGACAGCTTCTTCAGCTTGTTTCGCTTCTTCTTGGGAGTCTTGAGATTCTTTTTCATTTTTTCTAATCACTTCATAAGCTATCTCACAACCACCCTTCATTCACACCTCAGAGTAAAATCTCCCGCCTAGCGCAGAAGCTTCGGCCGAAGGGGTTTTTATGTCATCTGTTGAGAAAACAAATCCTGGCTGAGCTATAGCCTTAGCATGTTCGTAGACAACTTTTTCTAAGATCGACGTGGCCCCCCGTGCACCAGCAAAGGCACAGAAGTCTCCTCGATCACTTAAAATTTTGTCAAAGGCTTCGACTTCTCCACCGATCCACTAGACGATTCCATCAGTGTCGCCACTGATGAATTTTTGTTCAGAAGATTATGCCCCAGCTCTAGAAAAGCTGTCCTTCAATTTTTGGCGCATTCCAAGGATATTTCATAACATTTTTCTTTTGAAGCCCGAAGCTCATCGCAGTTCTTTTGAGCTCTAGACCTTTCGATCTCGCAAATTTCATGCTTCACTGCTTTGACTTCAAATTTCTCAGCAGCTTCAGCAACTTTCTTTTTAGCTCCTCCACTTTGGCTCTATGGGCTTTGGCTTGCGCAGCAATGCTAGCCTTGCTAGATTTTAGCTTTTCCACTAAGGAAAGTAGTATCCTATCCCTCTCAAGAGCTTTGTTTCTCAATGATATGACTTCTGAGCGAAGGTTTCCAAGAGCTACTTTGCAGCTCTCATCCTCTGCATCTTTTTGAGCCTTTAAAGCCTTGCTCAGAATCAAGCCCTGAAAAAAGACAAATAAGCATGAGATAACGGTAAGAAAAACCATAGAAATGTTTCAATATAGAATGATAAACCAAAGCATACACACCTTCAGGCTGTTGTAAGCAAGGCTATCTGCAAGCTGATCTTTGGTCATTGCAGACAAGCCAAGTGCGAGCTTCAGATACCCCATATGATCCATCATCTCGCGACAAACATTGATCTCCTTACTATTAGGCAGACAATAGAGGAAATCATCATCATTATCCCCTCCATATACCAACGACCCATGGGGGGTACTTCAGCTCTTTAGCGTAATGCTCTGTTTCGGCAACTTGCCCTGCTGACAGTTGCTTTCCCGAAGCATGTCGAACAATAAAATTCAAATCATCCCTGGAAGGTGCTTCAGGAGCAGGTGTCGAGGGTTTCTCAGGTAGGCTCTCTTTTGCATAACCTTCCGCTGCCATGTCCGAAGGATCAGCTTCGACAGGAACTTCTGCAGATCTAGTTTCAGTAGTCTGAGCCATGCTGGCGACATCATTTTTCCCTAGAACTTTAGCCTCCGTTCTAAGTGCTTTGACAGAAGCAGGAGTTGATGTTTTCAAAGAATCCATAACAACATCTAGCACACTGGCCATTCTCCTTTTCTTCGGAGATGCTGCGGGGATATTCGATGGCTTCGGTAGTTCCATTGCGCATGATGGACTCAATACCTTCAACCGCTCAGCCGCTTTCTCTAGCTTCGGCTCTTTAGTCACACTTGTCTTAGCTTCGATTGGCATAGAGTGTAAGTCTCCTAGAGGGGGTGAATAGGCGAAACCTGAAATTTAGCATTTTCCTTCTTTCCTCCAAACTCCAGATTGGAAACTAGGTATAAATTTAAATGTGGACATTAATGTATTTTTTTATTAATAATATTATGATCATTATTAAATGCACCCATAAATAAACTTCAACAGGACGTAATAGATATATGTTTATTTTAATTATTTTATTTATTTGGTTGATGTTAGAAATATGAAACACACTCATATTGATCCTTTTTTTTGGAAAATAGTAGTTTGATTATGGCATAAAATTTACTTCAAAATTAAATATTCATGTAAATAAATGCTTCTGGTGCATCATTTAATGATATGCATAATCATTTAGTTGAATAGAAAACTCTTCTATTATATTTTTTTCCAAAATAGTTCTTGGTTTTTAAAATTCAGTCCTCAAATCTCAACACTCAAGTATAATTTGAGATAACTGAGTTTTAATATTTTATCTCTTCATATATTTTTTATTATTATTAAATTTTTTTCTACACATTTTGGGCCATACATCACCCCACATATGTTTCCTTGCCATAGGTCACATTCTTGAATTTCTGGTGGAGACCATTTATTGATAAAAATTCCGTAGGTGTTAGCCTTCGATATTATTGAAAATGGTCATTCATGGCTATTTTTGACAAAAATAGGGGTTCTGTGGCCATTGATCATTGACCAGAGGCTCGTTCACCTCACCCCACATATATTTCCTTGCCATAGATCACATTCTTGGATTTCTGGTGGAGACCATTTCTTGGTCAAAAATCCGTAGGTGTTAGCCTTCGGTATTATTGAAAATGGTCGTTCATGGCTATTTTCGACAAAAATGGGGGTTGTGTAGCCATGATCATTTACGAGAGGCTCGTTCACTTCACCCCACATATGTTTCCTTGCCATAGATCACATTCTTGGATCTCTAGTGTAGACCATTTCTTGGTTAAAAATCCTTAGGTGTTAGCCTTAGGTATTATTGAAAATGGTCGTTCATGCTATTTTTGACAAAAATAGGGGTTCTGTGGCCTTTGATCATCAACCAGAGGATCGTACACCTCACCCCACTTATGTTTCCTTGACAAAGATCACATTCATGGATTTCTGGTGGAGACCATTTCTTGGTGAAAAATCAGTTGGTGTTAGCTTTCGGTATTATTGAAAATGGTCATTCATGTTATTTTCGACATAAATGGGGTTGTGTGGCCATCGATCATCGACCAGAGGCTCATACACCTCACCCCACATATCTTGGTCGAAAATCCGTAGGTGTTAGCCTTTGGTATTATTGAAAATGGGCGTTCATGCTATTTTCGAAAAAATGAGGGTTATGTGGCCAATGATCATCGACCAGAGGGTCATACACCTGACCCCACATATGTTTCCTTGCCATTGATCACATTCTTGGATTTCTGGTGGAGACCATTTCTTGGTTAAAGATCCGTAGGTGTTAGCTTTTGGTATTATTGAAAATGGTTGTTCATGGCTATTTCCGACAAAAATGGGGGTTGTCTGGCCATTGACCATCGACCAGAGGCTCACACACCTCACCCCAATATGTTTTCTTGCCGTAGGTCAGATTCTTGGATTTTTGGTGCAGACCATTTCTTGGTAAAAAATATGTAGGTGTTAGCCTTCGGTATTATTGAAAATGGTCGTTCATGGCTATTTTCGAAAAAAATGGCGGTTGCGTGGCCATTGATGATTGACCATAGGCCCATTCACCTCACCCCACATATGTTTCCTTGTCATAGATCACATTCTTGGATTTCTGGTGGATACCATTTCTTGGTCAAAAATCCGTAGCTGTTAGCCTTGGGTATAATTGAAAATGGTCATTCATGGCTATTTTCGACAAAAATGGGGGTTGTGTGGCCATTGTTCATTGACCAGAGGCTCATTCACCTCACCCCACATATGTTTTCTTGCCATAGATCACATTCTTGGATTTCTGGTAATTTATTGGTCAAAAATCCGTAGGTGTTGGCCTGCGGTATTATTGAAAATAGTCGTTCATGCTATTTTCGACAAAAATGGGGGTTGTGTGGCCATTGATCGTTGAGCACAGGTTCGTTCACCTCACCCACATATTTTTCCTTGCCATAGATCGATTATTTAATTTCAGATGGAGACCATTTCTTGGTCAAAAATCCATAGGTGTTAGCCTTCAATATTATTGAAAATGACCGTTCATGGCTATTTTTGATAAAAATGGGGTTTGTGTGGCCTTTGATCATCAATCAGTGGCTCGTACACCTGACCCCACATATGTTTCCTTGCCATAAGTCATATTCTTGGATTTCTAGTGGAGACCATTTCTTGATAAAAAATCCGTAGGTGTTAGCCTTCGGTATTATTGAAAATGGTCGTTCATGGCTATTTTCGACAAAAATGGGGGTTATGTGGCCCTTGATCATTGACCAGAGGCTCGTTCACCACACCCCACATATGTTTCCTTGCCATAGATCACATTCTTGGATTTCTGGTGGAGACCATTTCTTGGTCAAAAATCCGTAGGTGTTAGCCTTCAGTATTATTGAAAACAGTCGTTCATGGCTATTTTCGACAAAAATAGGGGTTGTGTGGCCATTGATCAATGACCAGAGGCTTGTTCACTTCACCCCACATATGTTTCCTTTCCATAGATCACATTCTTGGATTTCTAGTGGAGACCATTTCTTGGTCAAAAATTCTTAGGTGTTAGCCTTAGGTATTATTGAAAATGGTCGTTTATGCCATTTTCAACAAAAATAGGGGTTGTGTGGCCTTTGATAATCAACCAGAGGCTTGTACACCTCACCCTAGTTATGTTTCCTTGCCATAGATCACATTCTTGGATTTCTGGTGGAGACCATTTCTTGGTGAAAAATCAGTTGGTGTTAGCCTTTGGTATTATTGTGTAACACCCGGATTTTAGGGGTCCAAAACCCGGGGTTAACATAAACACCAGGTATGCTGGGACCAAGTCTCATACATATGATGTATAGTGGCACAGGATCGAATGTCACATCTTTATATATATAACAGGATTCTATACAAAATAAATAATTACATTATAAGGAGACAACGGTCCAGCAACCCAAAAGTTGACTGGGAGACGACGACCTAGACCTCTCACGAACTCATCACAACATCCTCCATGAGCATCATCCTGCAGTACCTGGTCTTGACCTGTGGTGTATGTGAGACAGCAAGAGTGAGCTCACATACGTTCATCGCGCAACAAGTTGTGGGGAATAATGTGCATGAACTCGCCAAAGGTGGGAGCTCATGTGGAGTGTAAGGCTTACCAAAGAAGATGGTTAGAGCTGAGCATTGCTTTTAAAGTTGGTCAAAATTTTATTAGCAGTTACTAAGTATAAGTAAATACCAACCCAGTTAAATAGTAGAACAAAAGTAACAACTTCACCTGCGATGCAATGCATATGACAAATTGAATTTAATTCCATAATTTAATCATGTGAGTGTCCGAGCTGCTCATGACCGTGAGCACGGCTAGTATACCAGTTTTACACTCTGCAGAGGTTGCGCATCTTTACCCACAAGTCGTGTATCCCATGTCGCCAGGGTTTGCAAGGCCCTAAGACACTTCCGAGGTGAATGGCTAGGGATCCACTACGAGGCCTTTACAAAGTTCCACTAGCTTCCGAAAACCCGCTACAGTTTATAGGAAGTTCCAATGCAGGAATCACTTGCAGGACCGCCATCACAGCAAAATCCTCCCGAGGGCCTCCCTACACTGACCACTCCCCTACTGCCCTTGCCCCTTTCGGGTAAGGTAGTCTTCCACTAGCTTTCCTAATTAATCAGCCAAGGGCGTCCCATTCCACCCTTGTGGTAGCACTGTTTTCCCGGGTGGTTCTCCATGTTCCAATTAACATAATGATCTCAACATGAATAAATAACAACTGATAACATAAGTATAATCATGAATAGTGTAATCTTCATACCCAAAACCACATATAGCACTAGCAAGTACTACCCAGAAAGTTCAGTGGTAAACAAGGTATAAAGATAGACAAACTAGGGTAACCTATTGGGTCCCATCAAAATTAACCTATGCAGATCATTATGATTAATTAGAACATGAGTGGGTAAAAAGAAGTGATCAAGGGCACAACTTGCCTGGGCCTTGAGAATCCAGGTACCAGGATGATCTTCAGATGACACGTGTCCTCACTGCTAGTCGTAGCATTACAAACAAACAGTGTATAGGCAGAATTAACATTACACCAAACATATATGCAAAATACATATCTACATGATGAAATATGATCACAGGAACAAGAATTATTAATTTTGGAGTTATAGATTTTAAGTTATGGATTTCCAAAGATTCTATGTGCTTAGTACAAGATTAATCAAGATAACAATTTTAATGTGACTTTTATGTAAAACCAGTGGCACTAATTGATAAACAATAATATTACAAAATTATAGGAAGTGGAATGGATTAATTTGGAGTTCATATGCATTTTCTATGAATTATATAAATTCTAGGAATTATTTTTATATTAAAAACTCATTTTCTAATTCATTTTCCTGATTTTATAACTCTCTGGACTGGGCCTCAATTAAACAGAAGTACAGGGGGCTCGGCGCAAAAATCCCGAGACACAGGGAACAGGGTCCCTGGACGGCGGGTTTATTTAAGTAAAACACAAGGTCTCTTTTACAAAACGCACGAGGCCGAAGGGTTACGGTTAACTCTCATCCACTCGATCTGCTACGGACGGCCCAGATTAGATTGAATCTCATCTGAACCGGTACGCAATTGTAGCCCTCGGATCTAAATCCGACGGTCGCGGTTTAATGAAGTGAGATTGAACTAGGGTCACGGGATCCCGATCGGACGGTCCACACAATCCCAACCCAACCGGTACGCGACGACTTAATCCGGGCCACACATCGGAGATCCAACAGCCACAGCGTTCCCCAACCAAATTCGCGCCGGTGATGAGCTCGCACCGCCGCGACGCCATTGCCGTGATTCGCCCGAGCTCGATTCCGCGCCTATGGCGATCCAAACTCAAATTCGTCGCTGCTACACAATGCGCGATGCACTACGAAGACAAGGATAGGCTTATTACCTGTGTTCGATACCACGGCGACCCTGGCCGCGACGAAGAGCGGACCGCGGCGGAGAATCGCAGTGCGACGAGCGATTGCTCGAGTCCTGGCGGCGTTCAACTCAAATTGATGGCACACACGGCTTCCCCAGGTGAATGCGACACTCCACGACCCGATTTCAAGAGCCGAGACCCCCCAACGACGGCGATCCACGGCGGCGGCGCTCCTTGGTGCTTTTCGCTCGATGTCACGGACGAGAGGAGGTGGCCGGTCTTTATAGGTAGTCCCGCGAGGATCTCGGCGGGGTTGGAGCCTTGGAGGTCGGGTCGCGGACTCCGTTGCCCGGACCAGCGTGATTCCCGCGCGGAGTCCGCCGTTGTCGCGCGGTCTGTTGCGCGAGCGCGACGGGGAAGGCCAACCAGACAGAGCGGTCCCACACGTAAGCGACAGAGCGGTGAGGAGCGCGCGCGCGTGAGACTGCCCGGTGGGGCCCTTCTGTCGGCGCGCGTCGAGCGCCTGCGAGCGTGGAGTTGGGCCGCGCGTGGTGAAAGCGTAATTGGGCCAGATGCGGAGGAGCCGGCCCAGGTAAGATTTTTAATCTTTTTCTTTTTATTTTCTTTCCTAATTTCCATTCCATTTATCCAACTCATTTCAATTTTAAATTCCAGTTTAAATCCAAAGTTTGTGGCAAATTTGTCTTCATTTAAATGTTCAATGTGAACATAGCATGGACAAATTTTATTTATTTATAGATTTATTTTGCTTTACATAGTATTTTCTCTTGCCTTATATATTATTTCCCTTTTCCTAAAGTGCACCCCTTTTGGGTTAACTTCAAATTCTCAATTTCCATTATTATATTTTATCATTATTTTAAATGCACATATAATTAAAACTCCATCATGAGTGCCAAATATGGTTCTATTTATTATGTATTCATTTAAGCAAATGCTTTTAAATAGGGAGATGAGTCTTCAAATGTTATGAGAGTTCTAAAGAGAGAGAAAAAGAAATTTTCTAATGCAAGATCTTTGAAAATTTTTACTATTTTCTCAAAATGAGATTTAAGGTGTTACAAATCCTACCCCCCTTAAAAATAATCTCGTCCTCGAGATTTGTAAGAAAAGGGATGTATACTCATATTGTTCTTGGAACATATGCACAAACAAAGAGATCTCAGCATGAGGTATAATTCTTTAACAAAACATAGGGTCAATAGACCTTATTGTTCCTTCTAAAATAATATCATATCATCTACTAACTAAAGTAACATCTAGATCTTACAAATCATCATAATTTATATCTATGTAGCTTGGTGAAGCTGGTGGTGGTGGTGGAGGTTGTTGTTGTTGTCTCTCTAATCGTGCTTGCCTTATTTCTTGGCGGGCCTGACGTATTTCCTCGCGTTGTTGTCTTATCTGATTTTGCATCTCGGTCACCAGGTCTGTTAATTGTTGTATTACCAGTCTTTGGGTAGCAACCACTTGATCGATCTCATCAGGTGGAGGATTTGGAGGATTCATTTCTGTTTGCTGTTACGTGATAATCTTTCCTTTCCTGGTATTGACCATGAAAGTTAGAGACATATGGTAATAGTTTTGCAAAGGAAATTATTCAATAAGCGGAATGAATAAGCTAGTAGCTGGTTATAATCTGAAGATTCTTTAGTAGTGCTTAATCTTTGTTTTATGTTTGGATTGAGGTAACCAGTCATATAAGGTGAATATCCAAGGGTAAGATAGAATCTGTCAAGATGAGAGGTATATACGGGTGAGATAGACTACAAGATGTAGGTTAAAAGTTTGTTTGTTATTAGGTGGGAATAGAAAGGTTATACCATTCATCATGGCTCTATGGGTTGGGTTAGCTCATGGTTGAGTTGATCTAATGTGCTAAGTTAAGTTAATACATGGCTAGTGGGGTCTAATCTCTTCTACTAGTGTCCTTAATCTGTTTAAGTGAACCACATTAAGTTAGATAACATTAGACCACACTAGATCAGGTCACATTAGGTAAGATAAGATCTAGATTAAATTGGATATGACTAGATTAGACTAGTTTAGGTTAGATAGGTCCAACAGGGTAGAATATGTTAGGATGTTTTGAGATTAGTTAGATATGTTATGATAAGATAGAGTCTCTTGCTAGTTTACAATTGAGAGGTTATGCAACTATCAGATGGTTAAGGTAGTTGCATATGGCCAAGTCGATCTGTCATTCTTAATTTAGCGCAGGGTGAACTAAGTTAAGACCTGTTCTATAGGGGTAGAGTCTAAATTATTTCATCAGTATTATCTATCATGTTTGATAAGTCACTTTAGATTTGATCAGATCTAGGTTAGATTGGTGTGACTTGTTTGACTAGATAAGATCTAATTAATTTGCATTAGATCATGGTTGTTAAACTAGGGTGGATAAGTATGCTTATTAGGATAAGATGGATCCATAAAGATAAGATAGAATCTTTTTTAGGCCAGTTAGATCTATTAGGATGAGATACAATCTTTTCAAGATAAGATGAGTATCTTTTTTTTTTAGGATAAGATGGATTATATGATGTAGGTAGGTTAGAATTTCTTCAAGATAAGATAAATCTATTAAGATGAGAGAAAACCTCTTAAGATAAGATGGATCTATATACATTAGGATAAGTCAAGACCTTTTGAGATAAGATAGATCTATGAGTGTAGGATAGAATCTCTTGAGATGAGATGAATCTATTAAGATAAGGGTGAATTTTTAAGATAAGATGGGTATTGTTAGGCTAGTTACTTTATTGAAGGATAATTTGGTTTATCTAGTTATTTTATAAATATATTTTTATACCTATATATGCAGATGCAATTGTGGACATTACTCCACAACTCATCACACTCAATCAAAGATCCAAATCAGACAAATATCATAAGAACAAACATTCAAGTGCATAGATAACCATAAAAATAGTTTTGTTTTTGTTCCTAAGAGTAGGTCTCCTATTCCTAAAGGTCACTTTAGGTACAGGATCTCAAAGTGTGAAATCCACTTTTGTCTTTTAGAATGAAAAGGTAAGAATGATCAGAGTAAGCGGAAATAGATGAGAAAAGATTAAGGAAAGTTTAGAAAAGATCAGAGTAGCAGAGGTAAGTAGATAGTGGTTGTCCAGTTCTATCTAGGTCTCGTCCTACAGTCAACATTGCTCTGATACCACTTCTGTAACACCCGGATTTTAGGGGTCCAAAACCTGGGGTTAACATAAACACCAGGTATGCTGGGACCAAGTCTCATACATATGATGTATAGTGGCACAGGATCGAATGTCACATCTTTATATATATAACAGGATTCTATACAAAATAAATAATTACATTATAAGGAGACAACGGTCCAGCAACCCAAAAGTTGACTGGGAGACGACGACCTAGACCTCTCACGAACTCATCACAGCATCCTCCATGAGCATCATCCTGCAGTACCTGGTCTTGACCTGTGGTGTATGTGAGACAGCAAGAGTGAGCTCACATACGTTCATCGCTCAACAAGTTGTGGGGAATAATGTGCATGAACTCGCCAAAGGTGGGAGCTCATGTGGAGTGTAAGGCTTACCAAAGAAGATGGTTAGAGCTGAGCATTGCTTTTAAAGTTGGTCAAAATATTATTAGCAGTTACTAAGTATAAGTAAATACCAACCCAGTTAAATAGTAGAACAAAAGTAACAACTTCACCTGCGATGCAATGCATATGACAAATTGAATTTAATTCCATAATTTAATCATGTGAGTGTCCGAGCTGCTCATGACCGTGAGCACGGCTAGTATACCAGTTTTACACTCTGCAGAGGTTGCGCATCTTTACCCACAAGTCGTGTATCCCATGTCGCCAGGGTTTGCAAGGCCCTAAGACACTTCCGAGGTGAATGGCTAGGGATCCACTACGAGGCCTTTACAAAGTTCCACTAGCTTCCGAAAACCCGCTACAGTTTATAGGAAGTTCCAATGCAGGAATCCCTTGCAGGACCGCCATCGCAGCAAAATCCTCCCGAGGGCCTCCCTACACTGACCACTCCCCTACTGCCCTTGCCCCTTTCGGGTAAGGTAGTCTTCCACTAGCTTTCCTAATTAATCAGCCAAGGGCGTCCCATTCCACCCTTGTGGTAGCACTGTTTTCCCGGGTGGTTCTCCATGTTCCAATTAACATAATGATCTCAACATGAATAAATAACAACTGATAACATAAGTATAATCATGAATAGTGTAATCTTCATACCCAAAACCACATATAGCACTAGCAAGTACTACCCAGAAAGTTTAGTGGTAAACAAGGTATAAAGATAGACAAACTAGGGTAACCTATTGGGTCCCATCAAAATTAACCTATGCAGATCATTATGATTAATTAGAACATGAGTGGGTAAAAAGAAGTGATCAAGGGCACAACTTGCCTGGGCCTTGAGAATCCAGGTACCAGGATGATCTTCAGATGACACGTGTCCTCACTGCTAGTCGTAGCATTACAAACAAACAGTGTATAGGCAGAATTAACATTACACCAAACATATATGCAAAATACATATCTACATGATGAAATATGATCACAGGAACAAGAATTATTAATTTTGGAGTTATAGATTTTAAGTTATGGATTTCCAAAGATTCTATGTGCTTAGTACAAGATTAATCAAGATAACAATTTTAATGTGACTTTTATGTAAAACCAGTGGCACTAATTGATAAACAATAATATTACAAAATTATAGGAAGTGGAATGGATTAATTTGGAGTTCATATGCATTTTCTATGAATTATATAAATTCTAGGAATTATTTTTATATTAAAAACTCATTTTCTAATTCATTTTCCTGATTTTATAACTCTCTGGACTGGGCCTCAATTAAACAGAAGTACAGGGGGCTCGGCGCAAAAATCCCGAGACACAGGGAACAGGGTCCCTGGACGGCGGGTTTATTTAAGTAAAACACAAGGTCTCTTTTACAAAACGCACGAGGCCGAAGGGTTACGGTTAACTCTCATCCACTCGATCTGCTACGGACGGCCCAGATTAGATTGAATCTCATCTGAACCGGTACGCAATTGTAGCCCTCGGATCTAAATCCGACGGTCGCGGTTTAATGAAGTGAGATTGAACCAGGGTCACGGGATCCCGATCGGACGGTCCACACAATCCCAACCCAACCGGTACGCGACGACTTAATCCGGGCCACACATCGGAGATCCAACGGCCACAGCGTTCCCCAACCAAATTCGCGCCGGTGATGAGCTCGCACCGCCGCGACGCCATTGCCGTGATTCGCCCGAGCTCGATTCCGCGCCTATGGCGATCCAAACTCAAATTCGTCGCTGCTACACAATGCGCGATGCACTACGAAGACAAGGATAGGCTTATTACCTGTGTTCGATGCCACGGCGACCCTGGCCGCGACGAAGAGCGGACCGCGGCGGAGAATCGCAGTGCGACGAGCGATTGCTCGAGTCCTGGCGGCGTTCAACTCAAATTGATGGCACACACGGCTTCCCCAGGTGAATGCGACACTCCATGACCCGATTTCAAGAGCCGAGACCCCCCAACGACGGCGATCCACGGCGGCGGCGCTCCTCGGTGCTTTTCGCTCGATGTCACGGACGAGAGGAGGTGGCCGGTCTTTATAGGTAGTCCCGCGAGGATCTCGGCGGGGTTGGAGCCTTGGAGGTCGGGTCGCGGACTCCGTTGCCCGGACCAGCGTGATTCCCGCGCGGAGTCCGCCGTTGTCGCGCGGTCTGTTGCGCGAGCGCGACGGGGAAGGCCAACCAGACAGAGCGGTCCCACACGTAAGCGACAGAGCGGTGAGGAGCGCGCGCGCGTGAGACTGCCCGGTGGGGCCCTTCTGTCGGCGCGCGTCGAGCGCCTGCGAGCGTGGAGTTGGGCCGCGCGTGGTGAAAGCGTAATTGGGCCAGATGCGGAGGAGCCGGCCCAGGTAAGATTTTTAATCTTTTTCTTTTTATTTTCTTTCCTAATTTCCATTCCATTTATCCAACTCATTTCAATTTTAAATTCCAGTTTAAATCCAAAGTTTGTGGCAAATTTGTCTTCATTTAAATGTTCAATGTGAACATAGCATGGACAAATTTTATTTATTTATAGATTTATTTTGCTTTACATAGTATTTTCTCTTGCCTTATATATTATTTCCCTTTTCCTAAAGTGCACCCCTTTTGGGTTAACTTCAAATTCTCAATTTCCATTATTATATTTTATCATTATTTTAAATGCACATATAATTAAAACTCCATCATGAGTGCCAAATATGGTTCTATTTATTATGTATTCATTTAAGCAAATGCTTTTAAATAGGGAGATGAGTCTTCAAATGTTATGAGAGTTCTAAAGAGAGAGAAAAAGAAATTTTCTAATGCAAGATCTTTGAAAATTTTTACTATTTTCTCAAAATGAGATTTAAGGTGTTACATATTGAAAACAGGCGGTCATGCTATTTTCGACAGAAATGAGGGTTGTGTGGCCATTGATCATCGACCAGAGGGTCGTACACCTGACACCACATATGTTTCCATTACATTGGTCACATTCTTGGATTTCTGGTGGAGACCATTTCTTGGTCAAAAATTCGTAGGTGTTAGCCTTTGGTATTATTGAAAATGGTTGTTCATGGCTATTTCCGACAAAAATGGGGGTTGTGTAGCCATTGATCATCGACCAGAGGCTCGTACACCTAACCCCACATATGGTTCCATGCATTAGGTCACATTCTTGTATTTCTGGTGGAGACCATTTCTTGGTCAAAAATCCGTAGGTGTTAGTCTTCGGTATTATTGAAAATGGTCGTTCATGGCTATTTTCGACAAAATGGGGGTTGTGTGGCCATTGATCATTGACCAGAGGCTCGTTCACCTCACCCCACATATGTTTCCTTGCCATAGATCACATTCTTGGATTTCTAGTGGAGACCATTTCTTGGTCAAAATCCTTAGGTGTTAGCCTTAGGTATTATTGAAAATGGTCGTTCATGGTTATTTTTGACAAAAATGGGGGTTGTGTGGCCATTGATCATTGACTAGAGGCTCGTTCACCTCTCCCCACATATGTTTCCTTGCCATAGATCAAATTCTCGGATTTCTGGTGGAGACCATTTCTTGGTCAAAAATCCATAGGTGTTAGCCTTGGGTATAATTGAAAATGGTCATTCATGGCTATTTTCGACAAAAATGGGGGTTGTGTGGCCATTGATCATTGACCAGAGGCTCGTTCACCTCACCCCACATATGTTTCCTTGCCATAGATCACATTCTTGGATTTTTGGTGGAGAACATTGCTTAGTCAAAAATCTGTAGGTGTTAGGCTTCGGTATTATTGAAAATGGCCGTTCATGCAATTTTTGACAAAAATGGGGGTTGTGT
The DNA here is from genome assembly GCF_902167145.1 of Zea mays. Lineage (NCBI taxonomy): Eukaryota > Viridiplantae > Streptophyta > Magnoliopsida > Poales > Poaceae > Zea > Zea mays. Next base: position 24,397,430 of record NC_050101.1, read on the forward strand.
GGCCTTTGATCATTGACCACAGGCCTGTTCACCTCACCCCACATAAGTTTCCTTGCCATTGATCAAATTATTGGATTTCTGATGGAGACCATTTCTTGGTAAAAAAATCCGTAGGTGTTAGCCTTTGGTATTATTGAAAATCATCGTTCATGGCTATTTTCGACAAAAATGGGGGTTGTGTGGCGTTTGATCATCAATCAGAGGCTCGTACACCTCACCCACATGTTTCCTTGCCATAAGTCACATTCTTGGATTTCTGGTGGAGATCATTTCTTGATCAAAAATTCGTAGGCGTTAGCCTTCGGTATTATTGAAAATGGTCGTTCATGGCTATTTTCGACAAAAAATGGGGGTTATGTGGCCATTGATCATTGACCAGAGGCTCGTTCACCTCACCCCACATATGTTTCATTGCCACAGATCACATTCTTGGATTTCTGGTGGAGACCATTTCTTGGTCCAAAATCTGTAGGTGTTAGCCATCGATATTATTGAAAATGGTCGTTCATGGCTATTTTTGACAAAAATAGGGGTTGTGTTGCCATTGATCATTTACCAGAGGCTCGTTCACTTCACCCCACATATGTTTCCTTGCCATAGATCACATTCTTGGATTTCTAGTGGAGACCATTTCTTGGTAAAAAATCCTTAGGTGTTAGCCTTAGGTATTATTGAAAATGTCGTTCATGCTATTTTCGACAAAAATAGGGATTGTGTGGCCTTTGATCATCAACCAGAGGCTCGTACACCTCACTCCACTTATGTTTCCTTGCCATAGATCACATTCTTGGATTTCTAGTGGAGATCATTTCTTGGTGAAAAATCAGTTGGTGTTAGCCTTCGGTATTATTGAAAATGGTTGTTCATGTTATTTTCGACAGAAATGGGGTTGTGTGGCCTTTGATCATCGACCAGAGGCTCATACACCTCACCCCACATATTTTTCCTTGCCATAGATCACCTTCTTGGATTTCTAGTGGAGACCATTTCTTCGTCGAAAATCCATAGGTGTTAGCCTTTGGTATTATTGAAAATGGTTGTTCATGGCTATTTCCGACAAAAATGGGGATTGTGTGGCCATTGATCATCGACCAGAGGCTCATACACCTCGTCCCACATATGTTTCCATGTTGTAGGTCACATTCTTGGATTTCTGGTGGAGACCATTTCTTGGTCAAAAATCCGTAGGTGTTAGCCTTCGGTAATATCGAAAATGGTCGTTCATGGCTATTTTCGACAAAAATGGGGGTTGTGTGGCCATTGATCATCGATCAGAGAGTCGAACACCTGACCCCACATATAATTCCTTGCCATAGATCACATTCTTGGATTTCTGGTGGAGACCATTTCTTGGTCAAAAATCCGTAGGTGTTAGCCTTCGGTATTATTGAAAATGGTTGTTCATGGCTATTTCCGACAAAAATGGGGGTTGTGTGGCCATTGATCATCGACCAGAGGCTCGTACACCTCACCCCACATATGTTTCCATTCTATAGGTCACATTCTTGGATTTCTGGTCGAGACCATTTCTTGGTCAAAAATTCGTATGTGTTAGCCTTCAGTATTATTGAAAATGGTCTTTCATGGCTATTTTCGGCAAAAATGGGGGTTGTGTGGCCATTGATCATTGACCAGAGGCTCGTTCACCTCACCCCACATATGTTTCCTTGCCATAGATCACATTCTCGGATTTCTGGTGGAGACCATTTCTTGGTCAAAAATCCATAAGTGTTAGCCTTGGGTATAATTGAAAATGGTCATTCATGGCTATTTTCGACAAAAATGGGGGTTGTGTGGCCATTGATCATTGACCAGAGGCTCGTTCACCTCTCCCCACATATGTTTCCTTGCCATAGATCACATTTTTGGATTTCTGGTGGAGACCATTTCTTGGTCAAAAATCCGTAGGTGTTAGCCTTCGATATTATTGAAAATGGTCGTTCATGGCTATTTTCGACAAAAATGGGGGTTGTGTGGCCACTGATTTTTGACCAGAGGCTCATTCACTTCACCCCACATATGTTTCCTTGCCATAGATCACATTCTAGGATTTCTAGTGGAGACCATTTCTTGGTAAAAAATCCTTAGGTTTTAGCCTTAGGTATTATTGAAAATGGTCGTTCATGCTATTTCGACAAAAATAAGGGTTGTGTGGCCTTTGAGAATCAACCAGAGGCTCGTGCACCTCACCCCACTTATGTTTCCTTGCCATAGATCAGATTTTTGGATTTCTGGTGGAGACCATTTCTTGGTGAAAAATCAGTTGGGGTTAGCCTTCGGTATTATTGAAAATGGTCGTTCATGTATTTTCAATAATACCGAAGGCTAACACCTAAGGATTTTTGACCAATAAATGGTCTCCACCAAAAATCCATGAATGTGGTCTATGGCAAGGAAACATAAGTGGGGTGAGGTGTACGAGCCTCTGGTTGATGATCAAAGGCCACACAACCCGTATTTTCGTCGAAAATAGCATGAATGACCATTTTCAATAATACCGAAGCCTAACACCTAAAAATTTTTGACCCAGAAATGGTCTCCACTAGAAATCCAAGAATGTGATCTATGGCAAGGAAACATATGTGGGGTGAAGTGAACGAGCCTCTGGTCAATGATCAATGGCCACACAACCCCCATTTTTGTCGAAAATAGCCATGAACGACCATTTTCAATAATACCGAAGGCTAACAACTACATATTTTTTACCAAGAAATGGTCTCCACCAGAACTCCAAGAATGTGATCTATGGCAAGGAAATGTATGTGGGGTGAGGTGAACGAGCCTATGGTCAATGATCAATGGCCACACAACCCCCATTTTTGTCGAAAATTGCCATGAACGACCATTTTCAATAATACCGAAGGCTAACACCTACAGATTTTTGACCAAGAAATGGTCTCCACCAGAAACCCAAGAATGTGACCTATGGCAAAGAAACATATGTGGGGTGAGGTGTACGAGCCTCTGGTCGATGATCAATGGCCACACAACCCCCATTTTGTCAGAAATAGCCATGAACGACCATTTTCAATAATACCGAAGGCTAACACCTACAGATTTTTGACCAAGAAATGATCTCCACCAGAAATCCAATAATGTGATCTATGCAAGGAAACATATGTGGGGTGAGGTGAACGAGCCTCTGGTCAATGATCAATGGCCACACAAACCCCATTTTTGTCGAAAATAGCCATGAACTACCACTTTCAATAATACCGAAGGCTAACACCTACGAATTTTTGACCAAGAAATGGTCTCCACCAGAAATCCAAGAATGTGACCTATGGCAAGGAAACATATGTGGGGTGAGGTGTACGAGCCTCAGATTAAAGATCAATGCCCACACAACCCCCATTTTTTCGGAAATAGCCACGAACGACCATTTTCAATAATACCGAAGGCTAACACCTATGTTTTTTGACTAAGAAATGATCTGCACCAGAAATCCAATAATGTGATCTATGGCAAGGAAACATAAGTGGGGTGAGGTGTACGAACCTCTAGTTGATGATCAAAGGCCACACAACCCCTATTTTTGTCGAAAATAACATGAACGACCATTTTCAATAATAACAAAGGCTAACACCTATGGATTTTTGACCAAGAAATTGTCTCCACTAGAAATCCAAGAATGTGATCTATGGCAAGGAAACATATGTGGGGTGAAGTGAACGAGCCTCTGGGCAATGATCAATGGCCACACAACCCCATTTTTTGTAGAAAATAGCCAGGAACGACCATTTTCAATAATACCGAAGGCTAACACCTACGGATTTTTGACCAAGAAATGGTGTCCAGCAGAAATCCAAGTATGTGATCTATGGCAAGAAAACATATGTGGGGTGAGGTGAACGATCCTCTGGTCAATGATCAATGGCCACACAACCCTCATTTTTGTCGAAAATAGCCATGAACGACCATTTTCAATAATACCGAAGGCTAACACCTACAGATTTTTGACCAAGAAATGGTCTCCACAGTACTACAGATCATGCTATATGAGACGATTAATTTTCAGTTATTAAGACGCTTATGAAGTGTCCAATTTTGATGGAGTCGCAAAATATGTCCCACATTTAAAATGGTTATAAACCGTCTTAAAAGATATTATGTAAGACAGTTTTTAATTTATAACCGTCTGAAAAAGGTATTTGTTTAAGTCATTTTATCTGATAAACCGTCTGAAAAAGGTATTTGTTTAAGTCATTTTGTTCGATAAACCGTCTTGAATTAGGTTTTTTTAAGACACTGCTTCTAAAGAACCGTAGAGAATACAAACATTAAAAGTCATAAAGTATTTATCAAACCGTCTCGAACATCCTACAATAATAGACGATTACAATAGGAAAACCATCTTATTTAGGTGACTAATAATGGACGTTTTAGAAACCATCTTATTTAGGAGACTGATATTAGACATTTTGGTGACCGTCTTATTAAGATTTAAATGAAATGACTTACACGGCAGTACATTCTTCAATTTATAATCATTTGTTCAGACATCACGTTATAATAATTTGAAAGAGAAATATACATACACATATATTGAACAACATTATAATTAATATAATATAAATAAGTACCATTTAATATATCATAAATAAGCATTGTCAAACAAGGCATACATAAGTGTACTCTAAATCTAAACTAAAATACAACTGTTTGCACTAATGTTAAGCCTAACTTTATATGAATTCAAGTCTCCACACTTTTGCGACCACCAAATTTGAATTCCATTCTATGTTTTCCTGTACAACAAATAGGAGAAAACTAGACATAGCATGCAAAAAACTCCAAGCAGCACATCGATGACCTCGAAGATGCCCTTGTGCTTCTCCCAGTTCTTGATCACTCCTACACGCCCGGTGTTCCTCCCACCAGTCACCATGACCACGTTGCCGACGTCAAACTGAAGATAACACCAATGTGAACAAATATGACCCCAACGATGAAGAAACACGATCACCGGAATGTTATAGCAAACCTTCAGGCAGAGAAGGATTTCCATTTAATCATAACACTCATGAACCAGAAGCACAAATTACCAGTCACTTACCCAGGTGACCACATCGGTCTGCTAGTTTGAAGATGTAGTGTACTGTAATCCTCCAAGGAAGATAACAATGATCTTTTCTTTATGTCCGTGTAACCCTAAGACACATATTTCTGTTAGTTCCAACTGCCAATATCTAGAGCAGAGCAAAAACCTGGAAAAGCTGAACGTGAAAGCAACTTACAACTGCCTTCGCAAGTGCTTTGGCAAGCAAGTCAGCTGCAGACAGACTGGAAGAGCTTAGCAACTGCTCTACTTGCTGCCTGAAGATAGGAATAACACTGCACGACACACATCCACATTCTTAATGACAAATCAATAAACAAAAGAAACATGATTGTCCCAAAATGATGATGGAAATATCTTACCTGTCTGACACACTCGAAATGGCGTCTGCAGCTTCACTGCCAGTAGATTGTGTTACATCAGTGGGTTGTGGCGCAGAGATATGCTCAAATTTAACCCCAGACTCCCTTTCTAGTCTGCTATCACTGTGCTTATATCTGGGCTCATAAAGCATGACAGCAACACCAGTATTACCTGAAAATCAAATGATTGCCAAGGTTATTAAATTGAAGAAGAATTCACATACTTCATGCTGCGCTTGCGTTACATCTCCATGCAAGGCACGGGATCCAGGAATCAAACCAGAAAGCTCTGATGCAGAATCCTTCGTCTCAGTGAAGATGATGGTTCGACCTCCACTGAAGCACAGAAAAGTTTAGCGAAGTCATTGGAAATCAAACAGCATACTGAAAAACAACCATCTATGGGGTAGTACATCCTGGCTATAACATCGGATAATGTCTGGAATAACTTGTGCCATTGCTGCCTTGTTACAAGGAAGAGCAAGGTGCTTAACAGATGCACTGGCCTTCAGTTTCTCATTACCGACAAGATCAACTGTTTTCCTGTCAACTTTCAGAAACCTCATAGAGAGCTACAATAATTCCAAATCAAATTGTCAGCTCACAAAAATAGTCAAAAAAATATTTAAAAATATGAAAGTCCTATAAAATGATCTTACCTTATTCACCCAATCTGGCAGAGTGGCACTGAACAGAAGCGTCTGTACTTTGGTAGCATCTTCTACCTTGCCTTTTCATACATTAGAGTGAGTAATTAAATAATCAAACAGAAATCTAATGAATGTTGTTAGATGCTCCATTTAAAAACCATGTTAATTGATCCATTTAAAAAACAGAAAGTGGTTAGTAAATAAAAGTATGAAAAATAATCAAACAGAAATCTAATGAAGAAGCAGAAGGCATTTCAGTAACATTCTCTTACGGCATCAAGGAGCCTGCAAGTCATCACAATACAGAGTTAGCAGTTCAGCATAAATAATTTCACATTTTTACTAGTTCACTTGCTCCTACTTAAGCAACCCTTAGTTATTCGGTACTTTAAAATCAATTTAAGGAAAAAAGAATGCATGTCTCTATCAAAAACAAGTGCTTTGATTACCAAGCACCTGCTTGATCGTCTTAAAAGTTAAATACATAATGCAGTGCATGTATAAGTAGTAGAAAGAATAGAAATGCAACAGACTTGCTCATACCCATGTCTAAGTAGTAGAAAGACAATGTATACTTTTGGTAGGATGCAGAGCATAAAAATAGTTGCAAGTTTTGTGAAATTGAAAGGTCGAAGAATTACCAGTAGTTCATATGAACAAAAGTCATATTTCAGTAAATGTAGCAAAAAACAGTGAAGAGTAGAACTTGCACACTTTCTTTATAGACCTGAAAAGGAAACTTCCTGCTTAGTGATGCAATAACAACATGCCCACCAGGCAGTACACAGATATCCCTAATAGCTTTAGTATCAGGAGGGGGTAGATCTTCTCCATTCCATGTCCATGAAACATGCTAATCTGTTGAAACTAAGAATTGATATGCGAAAGGTGAATATTCACCAAAGTTTGCTATAAACATTGGTACTCACATGAAGTCATTAAGCAAAACTTGTATTAAGAGTTAAGACATGTGCCTTTGTAAGTTTGTGTTCAGCACAAAATCCATGTACCCTTCCCCAAGTGAACACGATCTGACTGGATGCATCTATTACCCACAACCCGAGCTCCATCAACCAAAAACTCATTATACAAAACATGCAGCAATTATGAGTCAGTGAATGATAAAGTTCCTTCATAACTCTACTGCTATAGACCTATAGTGATAGTGCAGTTCCACTCATTGTAGTCACGATTCTCTTCAATGTTGTAACTATGTTGTGAAGTGTGTACCACCACACATTTCCATAGAGCAAAATCGAGACCCCATCCATGAACTAATCCATTATGCAAGAACAAAAAGATATCAACCAAACAAAGCCAAGTGGATGGACAGTTAGTAGGCATAACAAGTGTAATTAGATCAGATCCGAATACAAATGGTTTTCATTAGGGTTTGGCAGCTCGGTTTCGAACAACAGGGAAGGTGGCCATTGGGCATACCTGGTGGGCGGTGGGCACTTATCGCCGCTGAAGGGCCGGCCGACAAAGGGGGAAAGGGGAGAAAGGTTACACAAACACGTGCTCGCCTTTGGACCTTCCCGACGATCTCGCTAGGGTTCCGCGATGGCGACATCGCGTTCCTGAGCTCCTGCGTCGACGCGCTCCTGGACTCGGCGTGTTTCGTCGCAGGTATGCTTAGCTAACCATCACGAATTCCACAAAAGTGATGAGTGTAGAATGATGGTAGTCGCCAAGCAACCTCAACCGAAAGACCTGTTAGCAGCCATTTCCATGAGCCAACGATACACTATGCTGGTTAAATATCAATAAACTATTAGGCCTTAACAATGACTTTAGAACAACAAGAATTTGCATCAGCTACAAGCTAAAGCACAAGCAAACATAAGAACATGTCGTAGACAGTATTGTTTCTATACGTCGCGAAGCAACAAGGGATGGTCAAACACAAGGCATGCCATGTTAGTACCAAAGAATTCTCTTCAGCATAATCACAACCAAATACAGCTTAATTATGACAATGAAGGAGACATTCACTTATACTAACCTGATGCAGCACATGCAGCAGAGGCAGTCAGCTACGTGGTTGCAACAGCCGGATCCCTTTTGGAGCAGTTTGAAGTGAGACTTCAGAATGGCCTTGAATGTGTAGGTGCCTACATTAAGTACATCCGCCCTCAGGATGCTAGATGGGATGCCAAGGAGTTTGATAATGAGACTCCATAGCATCAACATGTAGCACTTAATGTTAAGAATATCCCATAGCATCAAAATGTAGCACTTACTGTTAAGAGACAATGTACGAACAATGTTACGACAGGATTGCAACTGTAAGACAATTTACAGTTTTAATAGCTCGTCTCTGCATAATATTGCACATGGTTAAGATTCTTTGGTTTTACAAAAAAATGCACCTTATACTCAATAATATACAACCCGACTGTTTATGTTGGTTTTTCATGTTTTTGGGACATATGTTTTGCAACTGATAGGCTCATTATATTATACATGGAAAAATACTTAGAAAATTTAATGCATTATAATGCTATATTTGCTATTATTTGATTTTAAGTGTGTGTTTCTTTGCATTGAAAACATGTCTAGGGGCAGAGGAAGCAACAAGTTCCCAATGCTAATCCTTCCTTTGGCTTCATTTTTTCGTGCACTTTTAACAGAAACTTTGGCTTCAGGTTTCAGTGTTCATTATAACAGATTGCTAATTTCTCCAAACATATTTTGTTCTTGAGTTTAGTCTGGAGATCATATGGTGTTTCTGGGCAACACATTTCAAAGGGGAACCAAAATGAAAGTTTAAGACAATGTTATCTTGGTTATGATGTTGGATGCTTCCAAAATGATGGTTAGTGGTTACACACAAAAATATCTTCTATCGCTGCTACCTTGTTGCACATGTAAGCTGTAGAATTAGTACTGAATAGCTTTCACAATTTATCACAAAAAAGAGAAAGAATTCCGAAGTACCAATCTGATGTGTGTATGTGTAAAATAAGCTAACCTTGATCCCAGCATCAGCTGCAAACTTGTTTGCTACTACAATATCACTGGGAAGCAAAAGAGAAACCCCCTTTGCCTTTGCCTTCTCAATAAGGGAAGTTGCAACCTCAAGTTTATCTTCTTCCACAAGAGATGTTCCAATAGAATGTCCTTGTGCCTTCTAAAATGTGTACGTCAACGTCCTCTTTAGGGACTCGTTCTCCACATATATAACATTATCATGTGTGACATATTGTGTTTTACTTAAAACACAGAGGGATACAACTGGTTTAACTGCTGAAAACAGAGAGCTCAAGCTTCAGTAGTAATCCATGGAGCAAAATCCATCAACACATTATTTATATATGACTAATACTTTCTAGGCACTAATAATGGAATCCTTTTTCTAAAAGAACATTTCAAATGGTCACAAATCATAATAATGGGTGATTTATCTGTTAGCTAGAACACATTGGGGTCTCTGGAAAACTTAACATGATCCGATTTTCCTTATCCAAACTTAACATTGTTATCTGAAATTAGTATTGTCTTTGACCATTTAGATGTTGTGATTCTAGTTTCTGAATCGAACTGATGCAGTTTATCCCATATTATAGTATTCCTAGTGCGATAACTGATGCCGCCATGAAACCATTATTAGTGCACAAGAATTCAGGTCCCGAGCATCTAGAATAAAATGGGTAGATACAAATAGAGTATGCCCGAACCTCTGGTGCCAAAATCTCATATTTGCGGCGATTAGCATCGTTGTCGATGAGCTATACCTCCTCGGCACGGACTGCAGCAGGAGTCGAGAGGCATCAGAATGCATATGGCTTTTTATCTGCACGAAACCTCGGCATGGGCCTCCCTCACGACGCTTGGCGCTGCGATGTTGTGTCCCTGGTCTTCCGCGTCGCCGCCGACTCGGACTAGGTATGGCGCAACTTCCTCCCCGGTAGCTCGAGGACCTGTAGCAGTGGGGAAGCAACTGTGTGTCTCCGTCGTCGTCGCAGGAGGGTCACCCAGTGGCGGCCACGCACGGCAACAACAGCAAAAATGACCCCTACCTCAGCCCCTGCAATGCCGCCGGTGCCATGGCCGTTGATGGTGGGGGCTAGGGCAGGTGCAGGGCTTGGCTGGAGAGGGCGGGTGCAGGGCGTGGGAGGAGACTTGGATCCAAGAGGGCGGTGACGAGGATAATCAGGATCCAGAGGGTTGGTGATGGGAGACGTGATCCGCAGTAACTTTCTCGGATATAGACCGAGGGTGGATGCCTGTAGCCGTAAGTAAATGATAGAAATTAAAGCAAAATGATGATTTAGGTCTCTTGTATGACACATTAATGATTAGGTCATATATGGGTCCATTTTGACATCTATATTAAGTAGCATATATAAGTTTTATATTTATGTCGTATATATCATCAAACTAAGCCAAAATCACTATTTACTACGTTTTTTATAATACGTCTTATCAGAAATATCATACGAAGACAGTTTTAAATTTAGAAGTGTCTAATATCCACACTAACATCTAAGACCATCTTTATAGTGTAGATGACTCTAATAATATCTTTATTTGAGATAGTTTCATATACAAAAGTGTCTAATATGTTAACCAAAATCTAAGACAATTATTGCAATCTTAATGACTCAAAAGGTATATTTATTTGAGACGGTTTTCAATAACAATCCGTCCTAAATCTTTATAAGACATTTTTCTACGATGTGACTGTCTCAAAACACATATTTATTAAATACGGATCTCCAATAAACTGTCTTACCTTACTCATCACCATATGATAAAAGACACTTCTATAAAATACACTGATATCCGTCTTAAAATGTGTGTCTTAGATAAGCATATCTCTAGTAGTGCCACCAGAAATACAAGAATATGACCTATGGCAAGGAAACATATGTGGGGTGAGGTGTTCGAGCCTCTGGTCGATGATCAATGGCCACACGACCCCCATTTTTGTCGGAAATAGCCATGAACGACCATTTTCAATAATACCCAAGGCTAACACCTACGGATTTTTGACCAAGAAATGGTCGCAACCAGAAATCCAATAATGTGATCTATGGCAAGGAAACATATGTGGGGTGAGGTGTATGAGACTCTGGTCAATGATCAATGGCCACACAACCTCTATTTTTGTCGAAAATAGCCATGAACGACCATTTTCAATAATACCGAAGGCTAACACCTATGGATTTTTGACCAAGAAATGGTATCCACCAGAAATCCAAGAATCTGACCTATGGCAAGGAAACATATGTGGGGTGATGTGAACGTGCCTCTAGTCGATGATCAATGGCCACACAACCCCCATTTTTGTCGGAAATAGCCATGAACGACCATTTTCAATAATACCAAAGGCTAACACCTACGAATTATTTACCAAGAAATGGTCTCCATCAGAAATCCAAGAATGTGACCTATGGCAAGAAAACATATGTGGGGTGAGGTGTACGAGCCTCTAGTCGATGATCAATGGCCACACAACCCCCATTTTCAATAATACCGAATGCTAACACCTACGGATTTTTTACCAATAAATGGTCTCCACCAAAAATACAAGAATGTGATCTATGGCAAGGAAACATAAGTGGGGTGAGGTGTACGAGCCTCTGGTTGATGATCAAAGGCCACACAACCCCTATTTTCGTCGAAAATAGCATGAATGACCATTTTCAATAATACCGAAGGCTAACACCTAAGGATTTTTGACCAAGAAATGGTCTCCCCTAGAAATCCAAGAATGTGATCTATGGCAAGGAAACATATGTGGGGTGAAGTGAACGAGCCTCTGGTCAATGATCAATGGCCACACAACCCCCATTTTTGTCGAAAATAGCCACGAACGACCATTTTCAATAATACCGAAGGCTAACAACTACAGATTTTTTACCAAGAAATGGTCTCCACCAGAACTCCAAGAATGTGATCTATGGCAAGGAAATGTATGTGGGGTGAGGTGAACGAGCCTATGGTCAATGATCAATGGCCACACAACCCCATTTTTGTCGGAAATAGCTTTGAACGATCATTTTCAATAATACGGAAGCCTAACGCCTACGGATTTTTGACCAAGAAATGGTCTCCACCAGAAATCCAATAATGTTATCTATGGTAAGGAAACATATGTGGGGTGCGGTGAACGAGCCTCTGGTCAACGATCAATGGCCACACAACCCCCATTTTTTATCGAAAATAGCCATGAACAACCATTTTCAATAATACCGAAGGCTAACACCTACGGATTTTTGACCAAGAAATGGTATCCACTAGAAATCCAAGAATGTGACCTATGGCAAGAAAACATATGTGGGGTGAGGTCTACGAGCCTCTAGTCGATGATCAATGGCCACACAACCCCATTTTCAATAATACCGAAGGCTAACACCTAAGGATTTTTGACCAATAAATGGTCTCCACCAAAAATCCAAGAATCTGATCTATGGCAAGGAAACATAAGTGGGGTGAGGTGTACGAGCCTCTGGTTAATGATCAAAGGCCACACAACCCCTATTTTTGTCGAAAATAGCATGAATGACCATTTTGAATAATACCGAAGGCTAACACCTAAGGATTTTTGACCAAGAAATGGTCTCCACTAGAAATCCAAGAATGTGATCTATGGCAAGGAAACATATGTGGGGTGAAGTGAATGAGCCTCTAGTCAATGATCAATGGCCACACAACCCCCATTTTTGTCGAAAATAGCCACGAACGACCATTTTCAATAATACCGAAGGCTAACAACTACAGATTTTTTTACCAAGAAATGGTCTCCACCAGAACTCCAAGAATGTGATCTATGGCAAGGAAATGTATGTGGGGTGAGGTGAACGAGCCTATGGTCAATGATCAATGGCCACACAACCCCCATTTTTGTCAAAAATTGCCATAAACGATCATTTTCAATAATACCAAGGCTAAAACCTACAGAATTTTGACCATAAAATGATCTCCACTAGTAATCCAAGAATGTGACCTATGACAAGGAAACATATGTGGGGTGAGGTGTACGAGCCTATGGTCAATGATCAATGGCCACACAACCCCATTTTTGTCGGAAATAGCTTTGAACGATCATTTTCAATAATACGGAAGGATAACACCTACGTATTTTTGACCAAGAAATGGTCTCCACCAGAAATCCAATAATGTTATCTATGGCAAGGAAACATATGTGGGGTGCGGTGAATGAGCCTCTGGTCAACGATCAATGGCCACACAACCCCCATTTTTTGTCGAAAATAGCCATGAACAACCATTTTCAATAATACCGAAGGCTAACACCTACGGATTTTTGATGAAGAAATGGTCTCCACCACAAATCCAAGAATGTGATTTATGGCAAGGAAATATATATGGGGTGAGGAGTACGAGCCACTAGTAAGTGATCAATGGTCACACAACCCCCATTTTTGTCGAAAATAGCATAAACGACCATTTTCAATAATACCGAAGGCTAACACCAACGGATTTTTCACCATGAAATGGTCTCCACCAGAAATCCAATAATGTTATCTATGGCAAGGAAACATATGTGGGGTGCGGTGAACGAGCCTCTGGTCAACGATCAATGGCCACACAACCCCCATTTTTTGTCAAAAATAGCCATGAACAACCATTTTCAATAATACCGAAGGCTAACACCTACGGATTTTTGACCAAGAAATGGTCTCCACCAGAAATCCAAGAATGTGACCTATGGCAAGAAAACATATGTGGGGTGAGGTCTACGAGCCTCTAGTCGATGATCAATGGCCACACAACCCCATTTTCAATAATACCGAAGGCTAACACCTAAGGATTTTTGACCAATAAATGGTCTCCACCAAAAATCCAAGAATGTGATCTATGGCAAGGAAACATAAGTGGGGTGAGGTGTACGAGCCTCTGGTTGATGATCAAAGGCCACACAACCCCTATTTTTGTCGAAAATAGCATGAATGACCATTTTCAATAATACCGAAGGCTAACACCTAAGGATTTTTGACCAAGAAATGGTCTCCACTAGAAATCCAAGAATGTGATCTATGGCAAGGAAACATATGTGGGGTGAAGTGAATGAGCCTCTAGTCAATGATCAATGGCCACACAACCCCCATTTTTGTCGAAAATAGCCACGAACGACCATTTTCAATAATATTGAAGGCTAACAACTACAGATTTTTTACCAAGAAATGGTCTCCACCAGAACTCCAAGAATGTGATCTATGGCAAGGAAATGTATGTGGGGTGAGGTGAACGAGCCTATGGTCAATGATCAATGGCCACACAACCCCCATTTTTGTCAAAAATTGCCATGAACGATCATTTTCAATAATACCAAGGCTAACACCTACAGAATTTTGACCATGAAATGATCTCCACTAGTAATCCAAGAATGTGACCTATGACAAGGAAACATATGTGGGGTGAGGTGTACGAGCCTCTGGTCAATGATCAATGGCCACACAACCCCATTTTTGTCGGAAATAGCTTTGAACGATCATTTTCAATAATACGGAAGGATAACACCTACGGATTTTTGACCAAGAAATGGTCTCCACCAGAAATCCAATAATGTTATCTATGGCAAGGAAACATATGTGGGGTGCGGTGAATGAGCCTCTGGTCAACGATCAATGGCCACACAACCCCCATTTTTTGTCGAAAATAGCCATGAACAACCATTTTCAATAATACCGAAGGCTAACACCTACGGATTTTTGATGAAGAAATGGTCTCCACCACAAATCCAAGAATGTGATTTATGGCAAGGAAACATATATGGGGTGAGGAGTACGAGCCACTAGTAAGTGATCAATGGCCACACAACCCCCATTTTTGTCGAAAATAGCATAAACGACCATTTTCAATAATACCGAAGGCTAACACCAACGGATATTTCACCATGAAATGGTCTCCACCAGAAATCCAAGAATGTAATCTATGGCAAGGAAATATATGTGGGGTGAGGTGTATGACACTTTGGTTGATGATCAAAGGCCACACAACCTCTATTTTTGTCAAAAATAGCATGAACAACCATTTTCAATAATACAGAAGGGTAACACCTACGGATTTTTGACCAAGAAATGGCCTCCACCAAAATTCCAAGAATGTGATCTATGGCAAGGAAACATATGTGAGGTGAGCTGAACGAGCCTCTGGTCAATTATGAATGGCGAAACAACCCCCATTTTTGTCGAAAATTGCCATGAACGACCATTTTCAATAATACCGAAGGCTAACACCTATGGATTTTTGACAAATAAATGGTCTCCACTAGAAATCTAAGAATGTGATCTATGGCAAGGAAACATAAGTGGGGTGAGGTGTAGAGCCTCTGGTTGATGATCAAAGGCCACACAACCCCTATTTTTGTCGAAAATAGCATGAATGACCATTTTCAATAATACCGAAGGCTAACACCTAAGGATTTTTGACCAAGAAATGGTCTACACTAGAAATCCAAGAATGTGATCTATGGCAAGGAAACATATGTGGGGTGAAGTGAATGATCCTCGGGTCAATGATCAATGGCCACACAACCCCCATTTTTGTCGAAAATAGCCATGAACGACCATATTCAATAATACCGAAGGCTAACACCTATAGTTTTTTGACCAAGAAATGGTCTCCACCAGAAATCCAAGAATGTGATCTATGGAAAGGAAACGTATGTGGGGTGAGGTGAACGAGCCTCTAGTCAATGATGAATGGCCACACAACCCCCATTTTTGTCGAAAATAGCCATGAACGACCATTTTCAATAATACCAAGGCTAACACTACAGAATTTTGACCAAGAAATGGTCTCCACCAGAAATCCATGAATGTGACCTATGGCAAGGAAACATATGTGGGGTCAGGTGTACGAGCCTCTGGTCAATGATCAATGGCCACACAACCCCATTTTTGTCGGAAATAGCCATGAACGATCATTTTGAATAATACCGAAGGCTAACACTTACAGTTTTTTGACCAAGAAATGGTCTCCACTAAAAATCCAATAATGTGATCTATGGCCAGGAAACATATGTGGCGTGTGGTCAACGAGCCTTTGGTCAACGATCAATGGCCACACAACCCCCATTTTTTGTCGAAAATAGCCATGAACAACCATCAGTAATACCGAAGGCTAACACCTACGGATTTTTTACGAAGAAATGGTCTCCAGCACAAATCCAAGAATGTGATTTATGGCAAGGAAACATATATGGGTTGAGGTGTACAAGCCACTAGTAAGTGATCAATGGCCACACAACACCCATTTTTGTCGAAAATAGCATGAACGACCATTTTCAATAATACCGAAGGCTAACACCAACGGATTTTTCACCAAGAAATGGTCTCCACCAGAAATCCAAAATGTAATCTATGGCAAGGAAATATATGTGGGGTGATGTGTATGAGACTTTGGTTGATGATCAAAGGCTACACAACCTCTATTTTTGTCGAAAATAGCATGAACGACCATTTTCAATAATACCGAAGGCTACCAACTACGAATTTTTGACCAAGAAATGGCCTCCACCAGAAATCCAAGAATGTGATCTATGGCAAGGAAACATATGTGGGGTGAGGTGAACGAGCATTTGGTCAATTATCAATGGCCACACAACCAGGTCGAAAATAGCCATGAACGACCATTTTCAATAATACCGAAGGTTAACACCTACGAATTTTTGATCAAGAAATGGTCTCCACCAGAAATCCAAGAATGTGACCTATGGCAAGGAAAAAAATGTGGGGTGAGGTGTACGAGCCTCTAGTTGATGATCAATGGCCACACAACCCTCATTTTTGTCGGAAATAGCCACGAACGACCATTTTCAATAATACTGAAGGCTAACACCTGTGGATTTTTGACCAATAAATGGTCGCCACTCAAAATCCAAGAATGTGATCTATGGCAAGGAAACATAAGTGGGGTGAGGTTTACGAGCCTCTGGTTGATGATCAAAGGCCACACAACCCCTATTTTTGTCGAAAATAGCATGAATGACCATTTTCAATAATACCGAAGGCTAACACCTAAGGATTTTTGACCAAGAAATGGTCTCCACTAGAAATCCAAGAATGTGATCTATGGAAAGGAAACATATGTGGGGTGAAATGAACGAGCCTCTGGTCAATGATCAATGGCCACACAACCCCAATTTCTGTCAAAAATAGCCATGAACGACCATTTTCAATAATACCGAAGGCTAACACCTACAAATTTTTGACCAAGAAATGGTCTCCACCAGAAATCCAAGAATGTGATCTATAGCATGGAAACATATGTGGGGTGAGGTGAATGAGCCTCTGGTCTATGATCAATGCCCACACAACCCCCATTTTTTTGTCGAAAATAGCAATGAACGACCATTTTCAATAATACCAAGGCTGACACCTACATAATTTTGATCAAGAAATGGTCTCCACTAGTAATCCAAGAATGTGACCTATCACAAGGAAACATATGTGGGGTGAGGTGTACGAGCCTTTGGTCGATGATCAATGGCCACACAACCCCATTTTTGTCGGAAATAGCTTTGAACGATCATTTTCAATAATACCGAAGGCTAACACCTACGGATTTTTGACCAAGAAATGGTCTCCACCAGAAATCCAATAATGTTATCTATGGCAAGGAAACATATGTGGGGTGCGGTGAACGAGCCTCTGGTCAACGATCAATGGCCACACAACCCCCATTTTTTGTCGAAAATAGCCATGAACAACCATTTTCAATAATACCGAAGGCTAACACCTACGGATTTTTGACCAAGAAATGGTCTCCAACAAAAATCCAAGAATGTGACCTATGGCAAGAAAACATATATGGGGTGAGGTGTACGAGCCTCTAGTCGATGATCAATGGCCACATGATCCCATTTTTAATAATACCGAAGGCTAACACCGAAGGATTTTTGACCAATAAATGGTCTGCACCAAAAATCCAAGAATGTGATCTATGGCAAGGAAACATAAGTGGGGTGAGGTGTACGAGCCTCTAGTTGATGATCAAAGGCCACACAACCCCTGTTTTCGTCGAAAATAGCATGAATGACCATTTTCAATAATATCGAAGGCTAACACCTAAGGATTTTTGACCAAGAAATGGTCTCCACTAGAAATCCAAGAATGTGATCTATGGCAAGGAAACATATGTGGGGTGAAGTGAACGAGCCTCTGATCAATGATCAATGGCCACACAACCCCCATTTTCGTCGAAAATAGCCACGAACGACCATTTTCAATAATACCGAAGGCTAACAACTACAGATTTTTTACCAAGAAATGGTCTCCACCAGAACTCCAAGATTGTGATCTATGGCAAGGAAATGTATGTGGGGGTGAGGTGAACGAGCCTATCGTCAATGATCAATGGCCACACAACCCCCATTTTTGTCGAAAATTGCCACGAACGATCATTTTCAATAATACCAAGGCTAACACCTACAAAATTTTGACCAAGAAATGAT
This sequence comes from Zea mays, assembly GCF_902167145.1. NCBI lineage: Eukaryota > Viridiplantae > Streptophyta > Magnoliopsida > Poales > Poaceae > Zea > Zea mays. The sequence continues at coordinate 24,415,928 of NC_050101.1, forward strand.
CTCCACTAGTAATCCAAGAATGTGACCTATGACAAGGAAACATATGTGGGGTGAGGTGTATGAGCCTCTGGCCAATGATCAATGGCCACACAATCCCATCTTTGTCGGAAATAGCTTTGAATGATCATTTTCAATAATACAGAAGGCTAACACCTACGGATTTTTGAGCAAGAAATGGTCTCCACCAGAAATCTAATAATGTTATCTATTGCAAGGAAACATATGTGGGGTGTGGTGAACGAGCCTCTGGTCAACGATCAATGGCCACACAACCCCCATTTTTTGTCGAAAATAGCCATGAACAACCATTTTCAATAATACCGAAGGCTAACACCTACGAATTTTTGATGAAGAAATGGTCTCCACCACAAATCCAAGAATGTGATTTATGGCAAGGAAACTTATATGGGGTGAGGAGTACGAGCCACTAGTAAGTGATCAATGGCCACACAACCCCCAGTTTTGTCGAAAATAGCATAAACGACCATTTTCAATAATACCGAAGGCTAACACCAACGGATTTTTCACCATGAAATGGTCTCCACCAGAAATCCAAGAATGTAATCTATGGCAAGGAAATATATGTGGGGTGAGGTGTACAACACTTTGGTTGATGATCAAAGGCCACACAACCTCTATTTTTGTCAAAAATAACATGAACGACCATTTTCAATAATACCGAAGGCTAACACCTACGGATTTTTGACCAAGAAATGGCCTCCACCAAAAATACAAGAATGTGATCTATGGCAAGGAAACATATGTGAGGTGAGCAGAATGAGCCTCTGGTCAATTATGAATGGCCAAACAACCCCCATTTTTGTCGAAAATTGCCATGAACGACCATTTTCAATAATACCGAAGGCTAACACCTATGGATTTTTGACAAATAAATGGTCTCCACTAGAAATCTAAGAATGTGATCTATGGCAAGGAAACATAAGTGGGGTGAGGTGTAGAGCCTCTGGTTGATGATCAAAGGCCACACAACCCCTATTTTTGTCGAAAATAGCATGAATGACCATTTTCAATAATACCGAAGGCTAACACCTAAGGATTTTTGACCAAGAAATGGTCTGCACTAGAAATTCAAGAATGTGATCTATGGCAAGGAAACATATGTGGGGTGAAGTGAATGATCCTCGGGTCAATGATCAATGGCCACACAACCCCCATTTTTGTCGAAAATAGCCATGAACGACCATTTTCAATAATACCGAAGGCTAACACCTACAGTTTTTTGACCAAGAAATGGTCTCCACCAAAAATCCAAGAATGTGATCTATGGCAAGGAAACTTATGTGGGGTGAGGTGAACGAGCCTCTGGTCAATGATGAATGGCCACACAACCCCCATTTTTGTCGAAAATAGCCATGAACGACCATTTTCAATAATACCAAGGCTAACACTACAAAATTTTTACCAAGAAATGGTATCCACCAGAAATCCAGGAATGTGACCTATGGCAAGGAAACATATGTGGGGTCAGGTATACGAGCCTCTGGTCAATGATCAATGGCCACACAACCCCATTTTTGTCGGAAATAGCCATGAACGATCATTTTGAATAATACCGAAGGCTAACACTTACAGTTTTTTGACCAAGAAATGGTCTCCACTAGAAATCCAATAATGTGATCTATGGCCAGGAAACATATGTGGCATGTGGTCAACGAGCCTTTGGTCAACGATCAATGGCCACACAACCCCCATTTTTTGTCGAAAATAGCCATGAACAACCATCAGTAATACCGAAGGCTAACACCTACGGATTTTTGACCAAGAAATGGCCTCCACCCGAAATCCAAGAATGTGATCTATGACAAGGAAACATATGTGGGGTGAGGTGAACGAGACTTTGGTCAATTATCAATGGCCACACAACCAGGTCGAAAATAGCCATGAACGACCATTTTAAATAATAACGAAGGTTAACACCTACGGATTTTTGACCAAGAAATGGTCTCCACCAGAAATCCAAGAATGTGACCTATGGCAAGGAAACAAATGTGGGGTGAGGTGTACGAGCCTCTAGTTGATGATCAATGGCCACACAACCCTCATTTTTGTCGAAAATAGCCACGAACGACCATTTTCAATAATACTGAAGGCTAACACCTGTGGATTTTTGACCAATAAATGGTCCCCACCCAAAATCCACGAATGTGATCTATGGCAAGGAAACATAAGTGGGGTGAGGTTTACGAGCCTCTGGTTGATGATCAAAGGCCACACAACCCCTTTTTTGTCGAAAATAGCATGTATGACCATTTTCAATAATACCGAAGGCTAACACCTAAGGATTTTTGACCAAGAAATGGTCTCCACTAGAAATCCAAGAATGTGATCTATGGAAAGGAAACATATGTGGGGTGAAATGAACGAGCCTCTGGTCAATGATCAATGGCCACACAACCCCAATTTTTGTCGAAAATAGCCATGAACGACCATTTTCAATAATACCGAAGGCTAACACCTACAGATTTTTGACCAAGAAATGGTCTCCACCAGAAATCCAAGAATGTGATCTATGGCATGGAAACATATGTGTGGTGAGGTGAATGAGCCTCTGGTCTATGATCAATGCCCACACAACCCCCATTTTTTTGTCGAAAATAGCCATGAACGACCATTTTCAATAATACCAAGGCTAACACCTACAGAATTTTGACCAAATAATGGTCTCCACCAGAAATCCAAGAATGTAACCTATGGTAAGGAAACATATGTGGGGTGAGGTGTATGAGCCTTTGGTTGATGATCAATGGCCACGCAACGCCATTTTTGTCGGAAATAGCCATGAACGATCATTTTCAATAATACCGAAGGCCAACACCTACGGATTTTTACCAAGAAATGGTCTCCACCAGAAATCCAATAATGTGATCTATGACAAGGAAACATATGTGGGGTGCGGTGAACGAGCCTCTGGTCAACGATCAATGGCCACACAACCCCCATTTTTTGTTGAAAATAGCCATGAACAACCATTTTCAATAATACCGAAGGCTAACACCAACTGATTTTTCACCAAGAAAGGGTCTCCACCAGAAATCCAAGAATGTGATATATGGCAAGGAAACATAAGTGGGGTGAGGTCTACGAGCCTCTGGTTGATGATCAAAGGCCACAAAACCCCTATTTTTGTCGAAAATAGCCATGAACGACCATTTTCAATAGTACCGAAAGCTAACACCTACGGATTTTTGACCAAAAAATGGTCTCCACCAGAAATCCAAGAATGTGATCTATGGCAAGGAAACATATGTGGGGTGAGGTGAACGAGCCTCTATTCAATGATCAATGTCCACACAACCCACATTTTTGTCAAAAATAGCCATGAACGACCATTTTCAATATTAACAAAGGCTAACACCTAAGGATTTTGAACAAGAAATGGTCTCCACTAGAAATCCAAGAATGTGATCTATGGCAAGGAAACATATGTGGGGTGAAGTGAACGAGCCTCTAGTTAATGATCAATGGCCACACGACCCCATTTTTTGTCGAAAATAGCATGAAGGACCATTTTCAATAATACCGAAGGCTAACACCTAAAGATTTTTGACCAAGAAATGGTCTCCACTAGAAATCCAAGAATGTGATCTATGGCAAGGAAACATATGTGGGGTGAAGTGAACGAGCCTCTGGTCAATAATTAATGGCCACACAACCCCCATTTTTGTCGAAAATAGCCATGAACGACCATTTTCAATAATACCGAAGGCTAACACCTACGGATTTTTTACCAAGAAATGGTCTCCACCAGAAATCCAAGAATGTTATCTATGGCAAGGAAACATATGTGGGGTGAGGTGAACGAGCCTCTGGTCAATGATCAATGGCCAAACAACCCCCATTTTTGGCAAAAATAGCCATCAACGACCATTTTCAATAATACCGAAGGCTAACACTAACTGATTTTTCACCAAGAAATGGTCTGCACCAGAAATACAAGAATGTGATCTATGGCAAGGAAATATAAGTGGGGTGAGGTCTACGAGCCTTTGGTTGTTGATCAAAGGCCACAAAACACATATTTTTGTCGAAAATAGCATGAACGACCACATTCAGAAATACCGAAGGCTAACACCTAAGGATTTTTTTACCAAGAAATGGTCTCCACTAGAAATCCAAGAATGTGATCTATGGAAATGAAACATATGTGGGGTGAAGTGAACGAGCCTCTGGTCAATGATCAAAGGACACACAACCCCCATTTTTGTCGAAAATAGCCATGAACGACCATTTTCAATAATACCGACGGCTAACACCTACGAATTTTTGACCAAAAAATGGTCTCCACCAGAAATCCAAGAATGTGATTTATGGCAAGGAAACATATGTGGGATGAGGTGTACGAGCCACTAGTCAATGACCAATGGGCACACAACCCCCATTTTTGTCGAAAATAGCATGAACGACTATTTTCAATATTACCAAAGGCTAACACCTAAGCATTTTGACCAAGAAATGGTCTCCACTAGAAATCCAAGAATGTGATCTATGGCAAGGAAACATATGTGGGGTGAAGTGAACGAGCCTCTGGTCAATGATCAATGGCCACACAACCCCAATTTTTTGTCAAAAATAGCATGGACGACCATTTTCAATAATACCGAAGGCTAACACCTAAGGATTTTTGACCAAGAAATGGTCTCCACTAGAAATCCAAGAATGTGAACTATGGCAAGGAAACATATGTGGAGTGAAGCGAACGAGCCTCTGGTCAATGATCAATGGACACACAACCCCCATTTTTGTCGAAAATAGCCATGAACGACCATTTTCAATAATACCGAAAGCTAACACCTACGGATTTTTGACCAAGAAATGGTTTCCACCAGAAATCCAAGAATGTGATCTATCGCAAGGAAACATATGTGGGGTGAGGTGAACGAGCCTCTTGTCAATGATCAATGGCCACACAACCCCCATTTGTGTCGAAAATAGCCATGAACGACCATTTTCAATAATACCAAAGGATAACACCTAAGGATTTTTGACCAAGAAATGGTCTCCACCAGAAATCCAAGAATGTTATTTATGGCAAGGAAACATATGTGGGGTGAGGTGAACGAGCCTCTTGTCAATGATCAATGGCCACATAACCCCCATTTTTGTCGAAAATAGCCATTAACAACCATTTTCAATAATACCGAAGGCTAACACCTACGAATTTTTGACCAAGAAATGGTCTCCACCAGAAATCCAAGAATGTGTTTTATGGCTAGGAAACATAAGTGGGATGAGGTGTACGAGCCACTAGTCAATGACCAATGGCCACACAACCCCCATTTTTGTCGAAAAAAGCATGAACGACCATTTTCAGTAATACTGAAGGCTAACACGAACGGAATTTTTACCAAGAAATGGTCTCCACCAGAAATCCAAGATTGTGATCTATGGCAAGGAAATATATGTGGGGTGAGGTGTACGAGACTCTGGTTGATGATCAAAGGGCACACAACCCCTATTTTTGGCGAAAATAGCATGAACGACCATTTTCAATAATATCGAACGCTAACACCTACAGATTTTTGACCAAGAAATGGTCTCCACCAGAAATCCAAGAATGTTATCTATGGCAAGGAAACATATGTGGGGGAGGTGAACGAGCCTCTGGTCAACGATCAATAGCCACACAACCTCCATTTTTGTAGAAAATAGCCCTGAACAACCATTTTCAATAATACAGAAGGTTAACACCTACAGATTTTTGACAAAGAAATGGTCTCCACCAGAAATCCAAGAATGTGATTTATGGCAAGGAAACATATGTGGTATGAGGTATACGAGCCACTAGTCAAGGATCAATGGTCACACAACCCCCATTTTTGTCAAAAATAGCATGAACGACCATTTTCAATAATACCGAAGGCTAACACCAACGGAATTTTCACCAAGAAATGGTCTCCACCAGAAATCCAAGAATGTGATCTATGACAAGGAAATATATATGGGGTGAAGTGAACGAGCCACTCGTCAATGATCAATGGCCACACAACCCCCATTTTTGTCGAAAATAGCATGAACGACCATTTTCAATAATACCGAAGGCTAACACCTAAGGATTTTTGACCAAGAAATGGTCTCCACTAGAAATCCAAGAATGTGATCTATGACAAGGACACATATGTGGGGTGAGGTGTACGAGACTCTGGTTGATGATCAAAGGCCACACAACCCCTATTTTTGGCGAAAATAGCATGAACGACCATTTTTAATAATACCTAAGGCTAACACCTACGTATTTTTGACCAAGAAATGGTCTCCACCAGAAATCCAAGAATGTTATCTATGGCAAGGAAACATATGTGGGGTGAGGTGAATGAGCCTCTGGTCAATGATCAATGGCCACACAACCTCCATTTTTGTCGAAAATAGCCATGAACAACCATTTTCAATAATACCGAAGGCCAACACCTACGGATTTTAACGAAGAAATGGTCTCCACTAGAAATCCAAGAATGTGATTTATGGCAAGGAAACATATGTGGGATGAGGTGTACGAGCCACTAGTGAATGACTAATGGCCACACAACCCCCATTTTTGTCAAAAATAGCATGAACGACCATTTTCAATAATACCGAAGGCTAACACCAACGGAATTTTCACCAAGAAATGGTCTCCACCAGAAATCCAAGAATGTGATCTATGGCAAAGAAATATATGTGTGGTGAGGTGTACGAGAATCTGGTTGATGATCAAAGGCCACACAACCCCTATTTTTGGCGAAAATAGCATGAACAGCCATTTTCAATAATACCGAAGGCTAACACCTACGGATTTTTGACCATGAATTGGTCTCCACCAGAAATCCAAAAATGTGATCTATGGCAAGGAAACATATGTGGGGTGAGGTGAATGAGCCTCTGGTCAATGACCAATGGCCATACAACCCTCATATTGTCGAAAATAGCCTTGAATGACCATTTTCAATTATACCCAAGGCTAACACCTACGGATTTTTGACCAAGAAATGGTCTCCACCAGAAATCTGAGAATGTGATCTATGGCAAGGAAACATATGTGGGGTGAGGTGAACAAGCCTCTGGTCAATGATCAATGGTCACAACACCCCCATTTTTGTCGAAAATAGCCATGAACGACCATTTTCAATAATACTGAAGGCTAGCACCTATGGATTTTTGACCAAGAAATGGTCTCCACCAGAAATCCAAGAATGTGACCTACGACAAGGAAACATTGTGGGGTGAGGTGTACGAGCCTCTGGTCGATGATCAACGGCCACACAACCCCCATTTTTGATGGAAATAGCCATGAACGACCATTTTCAATAATAACGAAGGCTAACACCTACGGATTTTCGACCAAGAAATGGTCTCCACCAGAAATCCAAAAATGTATATATGGCAAGGAAACATATGTGGGTCAGGTTTACGACCCTTTGGTCGATGATTAATGGCCACGCAACCCTCATTTTTGTCGAAAATAGCATGAACACCCATATTCAATAATGCTAAAGGCTAACACCTACAGATTTTCGACCAAGAAATGGTCTCCACTAGAAATCCAAGAATGTGATCTATGGCAAGGAAACATATGTGGGGTGAAGTGAACGAGCCTCTAGTCAATGATCAAAGGACACACAACCCCCATTTTTGTCGAAAGTAGCCATGAACGACCATTTTCAATAATACCGAAGGCTAACACCTACGGATTTTTGACCAAAAACTGGTCTGCACAAAAAATCGAAGAATGTGATCTATGACAAGGAAATATATGTGGGGTGAGGTGAACGGGCCACTGGTCAATGATCAATGGCAAGCCAACCCCCATTCTTGTCGAAAATAGCCATGAACGACCATTTTCCATAATACCAAAGGATAACACCTAAGGATTTTTGACCAGGAAATGGTCTCCTCTAGAAATCCAAGAATGTGATCTATGGCAAGGAAACATATGTGGGGTGAAGTGAACGAGCCTCTCGTCAATGATGAATGGCCACACAACCCCCATTTTTGTTGAAAATAGCATGTCGACGGCTAACACCTAAGGATTTTTTACCAAGAAATGGTTTCCACTAGAAATACAAGAATGTGATCTATGGCAAGGAAATATATGTGGAGTGAAGCGAACAAGCCTCTAGTCAATAATCAATGGCCACACAACCCCCATTTTTGTTGAAAATAGCCATGAACGACCATTTTCAATAATACCGAAGGCTAACACCTACGGATTTTTGACCAAGAAATGGTCTCCACCAGAAATCAAAGAATGTTATCTATGGCAAGGAAACATATGTGGGGTGAGGTGAACAAGCCTCTGGTCAACGATCAATGGCCACACAACCCCCATTTTTGTCGAAAATAGTCATGAACAACCATTTTCAATAATACCGAAGGCTAACACCTACGGATTTTTTACGAAGAAATGGTCTCCACCATGTTGGGGACTTGTTCTCAAATACTAAGAATTAAGAACAAGGCAAGATAAAAAGTGTTAAACATTAGAGTCCTTCGTCCTTTGAAACATTATCTCCCTTCGGATATAATGAATTTCGGACAAAGGTTATGAAGGACATACCTTCATAAGCACAATAAATGATGAAGAAAGATTTATATACAAAATATGAAAAATAGCATAATCACTTTAAACATTATTATCAATTTATTTTTATTTACGTTACTTGTATAAGCAATAACAAATTACAAATGTACCTTCGGCTTGAAGGGAAACAAGGGTACAAGTGTGACGCGAGAACGAATGCCAAGTCAGCATGAACAGTACGAGAGTATTGTTCATCTATTTATAGGCAAGGGACACAGCCCATGTACAATTACATCCATGCCCTTTACATTTGCTAATAACTCTATAGTAATTCTTCGTGGTCTAATTTGCCTTTTCATCTTTAAGTCGGTTCCCCTTTTCTGCTATCATGCCGAAGCCTTTCTGCGCACAGTTTCGTGATCATCAAGACCTTCGTCATAATCATCTTTCGTCTCGTTCAGGCTTCGTCCTGACTGTGCTCTTGTATACTCACGATCCGATTCCAAAGATACGTGCTCACATATCTCACTTGGAAAACATTGTCAAATCATGTTTTTGAGTACCTTCGGAAGCCGAAGGCCCCCAACACACCAGAAATCCAAGAATGTGATTTATGGCAAGGAAACATATGTTGGATGAGGTGTACGAGACACTAGTCAATGACCAATGGCCACACAACCCCCATTTTTGTCGAAAATAGCCATGAATGACCATTTTCAATAATACGAAAGGCTAACACCTACGGATTTTTGACCAAAAAATGGTCTCCACCAGAAATCGAAGAATGTGATCTATGGCAAGGAAACATATGTGGGGTGAGGTGAACGGGCCACTAGTCAATGATCAATGGCCAGCCAACCCCCATTTTTGTCGAAAATAGCCATGAACGACCATTTTCAAAAATACCAAAGGATAACACCTAAGGATTTTTGACTAGGAAATGGTCTCCACTAGAAATCCAAGAATATGATCTATGGCAAGGAAACATATGTGGGGTGAAGTGCACGAGCCTCTCGTCAAGGATGAATGGCCATAAAACCCCCACTTTTGTTGAAAATAGCATGAATGACCATTTTCAATAATACTGAAGGCTAACACCTAAGGATTTTTTTACCAAGAAATGGTTTCCACTAGAAATCCAAGAATGTGATCTATGGCAAGGAAACATATGTGGAGTGAAGCGAACGAGCCTCTGGTCAATGATCAATGGCCACACAACCCCCATTTTTATCGAAAATAGCCATGAATGACCATTTTCAATAATACCGAAGGCTAACACCTACGGATTTTTGACCAAGAAATGGTCTCCACCAGAAATCCAAGAATGTGATCTATGGCAAGGAAACATGCGTGGCGTGAGGTGAACGAGCCTCTGGTCAATGATCAATGGCCACACAACCCCCATTTTTGTCGAAAATAGCCATGAACGACCATTTTCAATAATATGAAGGCAAACACCTATAGATTTTTGACCAAGAAATGGTCTCCACCAGAAATCAAAGAATTTTATCTAAGGCAAGGAAACATATGTGGGGTGAGGTGAACGAGCCTCTGGTCAACGATCAATGGCCACACAACCTCATTTTTGTCGAAAATAGCCATGAACAACCATTTTCAATAATACCGAAGCCTAACACCTACAGATTTTTGATGAAGAAATGGTCTCCACCAGAAATCCAAGAATGTGATTTATGGCAAGGACACATATGTGGGATGAGGTGCACGAGCCACTAGTCAATGACCAATGGCCACACAACCCCCATTTTTGTCGAAAATAGCATGAACGACCATTTTCAATAATACTGAAGGCTAACACCAACAGAATTTTCACCAAGAAATGATATCCACCAGAAATCCAAGAATGTGATCTATGGCAAGGAAATATATGTGGGGTGAGGAGTACGATACTCTGGTTTATGATCAAAGGCCACACAACCCCTATTTTTGGCGAAAATCGCATGAACGACCATTTTCAATAATACCGAAGGCTAACACCTACAGTTTTTTGACCAAGAAATGGTCTCCACCAGAAATCCAAAAATGTGATCTATGGTAAGGAAACATATGTGGGGTGAGGTGAACGAGCCTCTGGTCAATGATCAATGGCCACACAACCCACATTTTTGTCGAAAATAGCCATGAGTGACCATTTTCAATTATACCCAAGGCTAACACCTAAAGATTTTTGACCAAGAAATGGTCTCCACCAGAAATATGAGAATATGATCTATGGCAAGGAAACATATGTGGGGTGAGGTGAACGAGCCTCTGGTTAATGATCAATGGTCACACAACCACCATTTTTGTCGAAAATAGCCATGAACGACCATTTTCAATAATACCGAAGGCTAACACCTACGGATTTTTGACCAAGAAATGGTCTCCACCAGAAATCCAAGAATGTGACCTACAGCAATGAAACATATGTGGGGTGAGGTGTACGAGCCTCTGGTCGATGATCAATGGCCACACAACCCCCATTTTTGATGGAAATAGCCATGAACGACCATTTTCAATAATACCGAAGGCTAACACCTACGGATTTTTGACCAAAAATGTTCTCTACCAGAAATCCAAGAATGTGACCTATGGGAAGGAAACATATGTGGGTCAGGTGTACGACCCTCTGGTCGATGAACAATGGCCACACAACCCTCATTTTTGTCGAAAATAGCATGAACGCCCATTTTCAATAATACCAAAGGCTAACACCTACGGATTTTCGATCAAGAAATTGTCTCCACTAGAAATCCAAGAATGTAGTCTATGGAAAGGAAACATATGTGGTGTCAGGTGTATGTGCCTCTGGTCGATGATCAATGGCCACACAACCCCATTTCTGTCAAAAATAACATGAACAATCATTTTCAATAATACCGAAGGCTAACACCAACTGATTTTTCACCAAGAAATGGTCTCCACCAGAAATCCAAGAATGTGATCTATGGCAAGGAAACATAAGTGGGGTGAGGTCTATGAGCCTCTGGTTGATGATCAAAGGCCGCACGACCCCATTTTTTCGGAAATAGCCATGAACGATCATTTTCAATAACACTGAAGGCTAACACCTACATATTTTTGACAAAGAAATGGTCTCCACCAGAAATCCATTAATGTGATCTATGGCAAGGAAACATATGTAGGGTGAGGTGAATGAGCCTCTAGTCAATGATCAATGGCCATGCAACCCCCATTTTTTGTCGAAAATAGCCATGAACAACCATTTTCAATAATACCGAAGGCTAACACCTATGGATTTTTTACGAAGAAATGGTCTCCATCAGAAATCCAAGAATGTGATTATGGCAAGGAAACATATGTGGGGTGAGGTGTACGAGCCACTAGCCAATCATCAATGGCCACACAACCCCCATTTTTGTTGAAAATAGCAGGAACGACCATTTTCAATAATACCGAAGGCTAACACCAACAGATTTTTCACAAAGAAATGTTCTCCATCAGAAATCCAAGAATGTGATTTATGGCAAGAAAATATATGTGGGATGAGGTGTACGAGACTCTGGTTGATGATCAAAGGCCACACAACCCCTATTTTTGTCGAAAATAGGATAAACGACCATTTTCAATAATACCAAAGGCTAACACCTACGGATTTTTGACCAAGAAATGGTCTCCAACAGAAATCCAAGAATGTGATCTATGGCTAGGAAACATAAGTGGGGTGAGGTGAACGAGCCTCTGGTCGATGATCAATGGCCACACAACCCCCATTTTTGTCGAAAATAGCCATGAATGACATTTTCAATTATACCCAAGGCTAACACCTACGGATTTTTGGCCAAGAAATGGTCTCCACCAGAAATCCGAGAATGTGATCTATGGCAAGGAAACATATGTGGGGTGAGGTGAACGAGCCTCTGTTCAATGATCAATGGCCACACAACCTCCATTTTTGTCGAAATTAGCCATGAACGACCATTTTCAATAATACCGAAGGCTAACACCAACAGATGTTTGACCAAGAAATGGTCTCCACCAGAAATCCGAGAATGTGACCTATGGCAAGGAAACATATGTGTGGTGAGGTGTATAAGCCTCTGATCGATGATCAATGGCCACACAACCCCATTTTTTACGGAAATAGCCATGAACGACCAGTTTCAATAATACCAAAGGCTAACACCTACGGATTTTTGACCAAAAAATGGTCTCCACCAGAAATCCAAGGATGTGATCTATGGCAAGGAAACATATGTGGGGTCAGGTATACGACCCTCGGGTCGATGGTCAATGGCCGCACAACCCTCATTTTTGTCGAAAATAGCATGAACGCCCATTTTCAATAATACCAAAGGCTAACACCTACAGATTTTCGACCAAGAAATGGTCTCCACCAGAAATCCAAGAATGTGATCTATGGCAAGCAAACATAAGCGGGGTGAGGTCTACGAGCCTCTGCTGGTTGATGATCAAAGACCACACAACCTCTTTTTTTGTCGAAAATAGCATGAATGACCACTTTTAATAATACCGAAGGCTAACACCTAAGGATTTTTGACCAAAAAATGGCCTCCGCTAGAAATCCAAGAATGTGATCTATGGCAAGGAAACATAAGTGGGGTGAAGTGAATGAGCCTCTTGTCAATGCTCAATGGCCACACAACCCCTATTTTTGTCGAAAATAGCCATGAACGACCATTTTCAATAATACCAAAGGCTAACACCTATGGATTTTTAACCAAGAAATGGTCTCCAGTAGAAATGCAAGAATGTGACCTATGGCAAGGAAACATATGTGGGGTGAGGTGTATGAGCCTCTGGTTGATGATCAATGGCCACACAACCCCCATTTTTGTCGGAAATAGCCACGACCGACATTTTCAATAATACCGAAGGCTAACACCTACGGATTTTTGACCAAGAAATGGTCTCCACCAGAAATCCAATAATGTGATCTATGGCAAGAAAACATATGTGAGCTGAGGTGAACGAGCCTCTTGTCAATGATCAATGACCACACAACCCCCATTTTTGTCGAAAATAGCCATGGACGACCATTTTTAATAGTACGGAAGGCTAACACCTACAGATTTTTGACCAAGAAATGGTCTCCACCAGAAATGCAGGAATGTGACCTATGGCAAGGAAACATATGTGGGGTGAGGTGTATGAGCCTCTGGTTGATGATCAATGGCCACACAACCCCCATTTTTGTCGAAAATAGCTATGAACGACCATTTTCAATAATATCGAAGGCTAACACCTACGGATTTTTGACCAAGAAATGGTCTCCACCAGAAATCCAATAATGTGATCTATGGGAAGGAAACATATGTGGGGTGAGGTGAACGAGACTCTAGTCAAAGATCAATGGCCACACATCCCCCATTTTTGTCGAAAATAGCCATGAACGACCATTTTCAATAATACGGAAGGCTAACACCTACAAATTTTTTACGAAGAAAAGGTCTCAACCAGAAATCAAAAAATGTGATTTATGGCAAAGAAACATATTTTGTGTCAGGTGTACGAGCCTCTAGTCAATGATCAATGGCCACACAACCCCCATTTTTGTCGAGAATAGCACGAACGAACATTTTCAATAATACCAAAGGCTAACACCTACGAATTTTTCACCAAGAAATGGACTCCACCAGAAATCCAAGAATGTGATCTATAGCAAGGAAACATATGTGGTGTGAGGTGTACAAGCCTCTGGTTGATGATCAAAGGCCACACAACTCCTATTTAAGTCGAAAATATCGTGAACGACCATTTTCAATAATGCCGAAGGCTAACACCTACGAATTTTTGACCAAGGAATGGTCTCCACCAGAAATCCAAGAATGTGATCTATGGCAAGGAAACATATGTGGGGTGAGGTGAACGAGCCTCTAGACAATGATCAATGGCCACACAACCCCCATTTTTGTCGAAAATAGCCTTGAATGACCATTTTCAATAATAACCAAGGCTAACACCTTCAGAGTTTTTACCAAGAGAAGTTCACCACAAAAAAATCTGAGAATGTGATCTATGGCAAGGAAACATAAGTGGTGTGAGGTGTACGAGCCTCTAGTTAATGATCAATGGCCACACAACCCCCAATTTTGTCAAAAATAGACATGAACGACCATTTTCAATAATATCGAAGGCTAACACCTACGGATTTCTGACCAAGAAATGGTCTCCACAAGAAATCCAAGAATGTGACCTATGGCAAGGAAACATATGTGGGGTGAGGTGTACATGCCTCTAGTCAATGATCAATGGCCACACGACCCCCATTTTTGTCGGAAATAGCCATGAACGACCATTTTCAATAATACCGAAGGCTAACACGTATGGATTTTTGACCAAGAAATGAGCTCCACCAGAAATTTAATAATGTGATCTATGGCAAGGAAACATATGTGAGGTGAGGTGAACAAGAATCTGGTCAATGATAAATGGCCACACAATCCCCATTTTTGTCGAAAATAGCCATGAACGACCATTTTCAATAATACCGAAGGCTAACACCTACTGATTTTTTATGAAGAAATATTCTCCACCAGAAATCCAAGAATGTGATTTATGGCAAGGAAACATATGTGGTGTGAGGTTTACGAGCCTCTAGTCAATGATCAAAGGTCACACAACCCCCATTTTTGGCGAAAATAGCTTGAACGACCATTTTCAATAATACCGAAGGCTAACAGCAACATATTTTTCACCAAGAAATGGTCTCCACTAGAAATCCAAGATTGTGATATATGGCAAGGATACATATGTGAGGTGAGGTGTACGAGCCTCTAGTTTATGATCAAAGGCCACACAACTCCTATTTTTGTCGAAAATAGCATGAACGACCATTTTCAATAATACCGAAGGCTAACACCTATGGATTTTTGACCAAGAAATGGTCTCCACCAGAAATCCAAGAATGTGACATACGGCAAGTAAACATATGTGGGGTGAGGTGTATGAGCCTCTGGTCGATGATCAATGGCCACACAACCCCCATTTTTTGCGGAAATAGCATGAACGCCCATTTTCAATAATACCAAAGGCTAACACCTACAGATTTTTGACCAAGAAATGGTCTCCACTAGAAATCCAAGAATGTGATCTATGGCAAGGAAACATATGTGGGGTAAGGTGTATGAGCCTCTAGTCGATGATCAATGGCCACACAACCCCATTTCTGTCAAAAATAACATGAACGACCATTTTCAATAATACCGGAGGCTAAGACCTACGGATGTTTCACCAAGAAATGGTCTCCACCAGAAATCCAAGAATGTGATCTATGGCAAGGAAACATATGTGGGGTGAGGTGTATGTGCCTCCAGTTGATGATAAAAGGCCAAACAACCCCTATTTTTTCGAAAATAGCATGAATGACCATTTTCAATAATACCGAAGGCTAACACCTACGGATTTTTTACCAAGAAATGGTCTCCACCAGAAATCCAATAATGTGATCTATGGCAAGGAAACATATGTGGGATGAACTGAACGAGAATCTGGTCAAAGATCAATGGCCACACAACCCCTATTTTTGTCGAAAATAGCTAGGAACGACCATTTTCAATAATAACGAAGGCTAACACATATAGATTTTTGACGAAGAAATGGTCTCCACGAGAAACCAAGAATGTGATCTATCGCAAGGAAACATATGTGGGGTGAGGTGAATGAGCCTTTGGTCAATGATCAATGGCCACACAACCCCCATTTTTGTCGAAAATAGCATGAACGACCATTTTCAATAATACCGAAGTCTAAGACCTACGAATTTTTCACCAAGAAATGGTCACCACCAGAAATCGAAGAATGTGATCTATGGCAAGGAAACATATGTGGGGTGAGGTGTACGAGACTTCGGTTGATGATCAAAGGCCACACAACCCCTATTTTTGTCAAAAATAACATGAACGGCCATTTTCAATAATACCGAAGGCTAACACCTACGAATTTTTGACCAAGAAATGGTCTCCACAAGAAATCCAAGAATTTGATCTATGGAAAGGAATCATATGTGGGGTGAGGTGAACGAGCCTCTGGTCAATGATCAATGGCCACACAACCCCCATTTTTGTCGAAAATAGCCATGAATGACCATTTTCAGTAATACCCAAGGCTAAAACCTACGGATTTTTGACCAAGAAATGGTCTCCACCAGAAATCCGAGAATGTGATCTATGGCAAGGAAACATATGTGGTGTGAGGTGTACGAGCCTATAGTCAATGATCAATGGCCACACAACCCCCATTTTTGGCGAAAATAGCCATGACCGACCATTTTCAATAATACCAAAGGCTAACACCTACGAATTTCTGACCAAGAAATGGTCTCCACCAGAAATCCAAGAATATGACCTATGGTAAGGAAACATATGTGGGGTGAGGTGTATGACCCTCTGGTCGATGATCAATGGCCACACGACCCCCATTTTTATCGGAAATAGCCATGAATGACCATTTTCAATAATACCGAAGGCTAATACCTACGGATTTTTGACCAAGAAATGGTCTCCACCACAAATCCAATAATGTGATCTATGACAAGGAAACATATGTGGGGTGAGGTGAACGAGACTCTGGTTAATGATCAATGGCCACACAATTCCCATTTTTGTCGAATATAGTCATGAACGACCATTTTCAATAATACCGAAGGCTAACACCTAAGGATTTTTTACGAAGAAATGTTCTCCACCAGAAATCCAAGAATGTGATTTATGGCAAGCAAACATGTGTGGTGTAAGGTGTACGAGCCTCTAGTCAATGATCAATGGCCACACAACCCCCATTTTTGTCGAAAATAGCATGAACGACCATTTTCAATAATACTGAAGGCTAACACCAACATATTTTTCACTAAGAAATGGTCTCCATCAGAAATCCAAGAATGTGATCTATGGCAAGGAAACTTATGTGGGGTGAGGTGTACGAGCCTTTGGTTGATGATCAAAGAGCACACAACCCCTATTTTTGTCAATAATAGCATGAACGACCATTTTCAATAATACCGAAGGCTAACACCTACGAATTTTAGACCAAGAAATGGTCTCCACCGTGTGACGGAACCTCCCAAGTATTTAGGTCCACCTACAGTTGTCCTTGTCCAACGGATCTAGGGCAACCCTATAGATGCATATAACTACTTGACAAGTTCGGTATCTGAATCCTTTTCCTCGCCCAAGAGCGTTTCACCCATCACACATATATTATAACACATCGAAGGAACGAATAAGCGGAAGCAAATTACAATAACTTAATTTACATTCATTAACATATAGAGAAAGAGTATTAAGGTTATTACAAAACCAGGGTATATGAGTGCATAAGTATTATTACAGAACTGGGAGGCAAAAACCCCTCCCTCATTAAAGTATATTGTTTTTCAAAAGGGAGGCCAACGTCCTCCCGAGGCTTCACTGTTGAGGTTCTTCTTTGGGGACCACCTTAGAACAAAAACAGCAAAAGTCTGTTGTTTCCTCACCTACAACAACATGGGTTTGAAAACCCTAAGTATGGAGTGTACTTTCGCAAGTCTTACCCGTCAAAAGAAAAGGCTCTCAAGGATATGCTGGCTTAAGGGAGTCAAGGTAAGGTTTAATCAAGAATTGAAGACTCTGTTTGCAAAAATGCTTACTAATAGTGGATCCTTAAAACTCCAGTTTTAAAAGCAAGTTAAATCATTACCTATCATTAGAGTTCTTTCTACCCTAGTTCAAGCACTTAGCCTATACTAGCCATTCTTTTATCAACCTTTCTCGTTTACTAGATTGCTACGTGTAGGGCAGTGACCAAGTCTTCATGTCCGAGAACTAACGGTGATCTGAATCGATTAATACCCAACTGGGGATCTCCAATCACACGACATATGTAGCACTTAACCCTTGCATATGTCAACTCGCCACCGGGGTTCTTAAGACTAGACCGGGTTCACGCCAATCGAGAGCACAGATACACTACCGTCCAGCCTCTTGAGATGGAGGGTACACGCTACTTTCGCCATCTCTCCACTCTCATTGCGTGTTGGCCTTTTTGGTATTAGTCTGCCCGAGGCAAAGCTTACCCATGACGAGGCATGTGACCAGTTAAAAGGTCCTCGATCATCAAGCCTACATCGACACGGTCCTTAATCGACTCGGACGGAGACACTACACTGAGACTCTTTTCTCGTGCAAGTCACCCGCCCGGTCTCAGCTTTATCATTTCAAACCCAAAATCTTGGTACCTGACAGAAGTACATCTTATGTGATGTTGAACCCATCATGGCCATGATGGATCCACCATCAAGTTTTATTTTTGTAAACATCCCTTCCCTTTGAAGCGTCACCTTTGGTTTAAAACAAAACCTTTTTGTTTTCTAAAGCAGGACTAAGCATCAGAAAACCTTTTAATAAAATAGGTAATCAAGGAATGGTAAACAATTCCATGGAAGGAAATGCAGCAATTGGTTTAACACCCAACTCCTATCACCTAATGCATCATTCAAGTGATAAAGAGTTTAAAACAGCAAGGAGGTGGCAAATGCACCGGGGCTTGCCTTGTTTTGTAGGGGAGTCGGGCTCTGTTCCACAAATATCAAAGTAAAAACAGTTCCCGGAAGGTGGATTCTCAGGTGGTGGTGTAGCTTCTTCTTCTTCGACCACTACTTCCTCTTCGTTCTCCATACATAATAAGATATATCCATGAATGCTCATGTGATGCTTATGAAAATGCAATGATAATAAGGGTATAGCAAGTTATGTCTTGAATACAATTTTCCTTCACGGTGCACCAGGGAAACTGGGGTCTCCTAGGTCAACACCCTAATAGGGTTAGATAGTTTTACCCTATGGGACTAAGGTTTTGAGGTTTTGGGATCAAACAATGTTTAAAACATACTAAACTTCACCCAACGGTTCTAATGGTCAAAATAAGTTTACCCAAAAAGCTTTATGATTTTTGGAGTCATTAAATAATTCCTAAAATTTCAGAGGTATAGGTTTAAACTCTTTTAAATACTGATTAATTCCTTGTTTGGACTAAAAATCCTAGAACTATTTTTATTTAATACTAGAGAAATCTAGGAGTCCAACAAAATTAGTCTCATATTTTTATCATTTTCTATAATTTTCTATGGATTTCCTAAGCCTGGCAGAAAAGAAAAATGAAAGAGGTGAATAGTACTGGGCTAAAACTAGCCCAGACCGGCCCACGACAGGCGAAAGCGCGCCCGCGTTGCCGGATTTGCACAGGGGACCCTGGTGATTTGAAAAACTTGTAAAGAGTCATGTGCACTATTCGCTTGTGTCGCTGACAATTACACCTAGACCCTTCCCTTTCTTTTTCTTTACAACGCCGAGTCCACGACGATGGACGGCGACAAGCTGAGCTCCGAGGAACTTGTACTGGCCGGAATACGCAACGGCTAGCCCTTTCCTTTGCTTGACACCAATTTCTACCCCAAACGATCATTTCCCCTCACTCAATTGCAAGGTTCTGGCTCACAATCATTCTGTCCACGGTGATGGCGCAAACCGAGGACAATCTGAAGTGTTCCCGGTGATCTAGCGTGATCTAGATCAATTTAATGGGTCGAGGAGTATCAAGAGTACACAAGAGTACTGAAACAAGAGTTAGGAGGGCATGATCAGACCTGTGGAGCGCTGGCCACGGCGAGCTCACACACGCGGCATTTTTGACCGATTTGGGGGAAATCCCAAATTAGAGCTCTCTGTGGATGATTCGAGACACGAGTGGGTGCGCTGGATGCTTAACTACCTAGTGGAGCTAATGGCACTGTCAATTTATAGGGCCCGAGGGCGGTGGCTCATGAATTTGACATAGCGCGTTGGCGGCCGGAGAGAGGGAAGAGCACTGGCGAAAAGGATTCGTGGCGTTCATCGTGGCAAGGTCACCTACGGCAAATGGACACGCCTAAGATGAGTTACTGCAACGTGGTAGAGAACCTAAGCACGTGGTGCACGGCCGATAGGCGGCTAACTCCGGTGAGTTTATCTGAATCGGCCGTGAGTCAGGCGGACACGGCGGCCGGGGCAGAACAGTGGCCTAAGTTCATCCTTGATGCTATATTTCTTACCCCCAACAGTTATCTGCACTTCACTGAGCACGAATCGCAACGGCGACGACGATCACGACCCGGGATCACCGGCGGCGAGGGGGGCTGAATCCGGGATCTTTTTCAGCTACTATACCATGGGAACCTTATTCAGAGCGCCTGACCGAGCATAATTGGGGATGATTTACTCCAGAATTTGTGTAGCAACTTGATCCACCATCTGTATCAAAGTTGTTGATCTACAATCCATCTTTAATTTTGTTATAGCATCCCTAGTCAAATTCTCGTTGAATCCTACTCAAACTTGATCCTAAAGTTCGGCCAATGTCACTGGTGGCCATGTTTCAGTTTAAAAGCTGACTGACAGCCCGATTTGAAGTCCTTTTAGCTCTCATTTCTGTGCAACACTAGTGCATGATCACTTAATCAAATTTGTTCTCCTTACATAGCTCTACAAACTTGCTATACTGTCCAAGAGCAAAATCCTCAAGAATCCTGAAATGTAGAGCTCCAAAGTCAGCTCTATTCAACTGATTTTGGACTTAGGCATATGAGAGGCATAAGGTGCCTTTTTGCAATTAAGCCCAAATTCCACAATTCTACTTGTAAACCCTCCAATATGAAAAATAGTGGGTTTGAGGTGCTCTTTTACTTTGATATTTACACTTGGGTCCAAAAGTGCACAACATTTACACTTAACCCCTAGGTTTCCATTTTAGGGTTTTCCAGGGGTCTTTTCAGCTTTTTTAGTATTTTAGGGTTTTGGTGTTACTAAAGTCCTTCAAATGTGATATTTTATGATCATGTCTCATGTCTTTTGAGGTTTTCACCTATTTGGGCTTCATTTTCACTCATAAGCCCAATTTAGGGTTAGGTACTCTACCTTAGGGTTTTCCACACATCAACTCATAACATCACAACTTGTTTGAGATTTTACCTAGTGAATGCATTCTAGGTGTAACAAATACATGATATGCCAATGCTCTTGATGTTATGCTCAAGTTTTAGTAACAGTAACACCAGAGGTGTTACATCCTTCCCCCCATAAAAGAATCTCGTCCCGAGATTTAAAGTCCTAGGGTAAGTAATGGTAAAGGAAACGCGTCACATTTGTATTTCCTTATTTGTCTTACAAGGCAGGGGGTATGGTGGTTTATTCCATATTAACAAGAAAATGTACATATCTCACAAGTTACATGAAGGTAAAAAGCCAGGGAAATTCTTTTCTAAGAAGTCTTGGGTTTCCCATGTAGCTTCATCTTCCGTATGTTGGTTCCATTGTATCTTATAGAATTTAAGAGTCCTTTTTTGGGTGATCCTGTCCTTTTGATCCAAGACTTGAATAGGATATTCTGAATAGGTTAAGTCTGGTTCTAAGACAACATCTTCTATCTCAACGGTTCGATCCGGAACCCGAAGGCACTTCTTCAATTGGGATACATAGAATACTTTGTGTACCGCAGACAATGTTTCAGGTAGTTGGAGTCGATATGCCACTGGCCCACATTGTTCAAGAATAAGAAATGGACCAATGTATCATGGTGCAAGCTTTCCTTTTACACCGAAACGGGTCACACCCTTCATTGGCGATACCTTGAGGTACACATAACCTTTGACTTGAAAGTACAAGGGTCGGTGTTGTTTGTCTGCGTAACTCTTTTGTCGAGCTTGTGCCTTCTTCAAGTTATGTATGATTCGTTGAACCTTTTCTTCCATTTCTTTAATCAAGTCAGTCCTGAAAAACCACCTTTCTCCTGGTTCAGACCAATTTAATGGGGTACGACACCGTCTTCCATATAATGCTTCAAATGGTGCCATCTGAATACTTTCTTGATAACTATTGTTATACGAAAACTCCACTAATGGTAAACATTCATCCCATTTATGTTGGAATTCTAGAATGCATGCTCGTAACATATCTTCGAGTATTTGATTCACTCTCTCAGTCTGTCCACTGGTTTGGGGATGATAGGCCGAACTGTGGAGCAACCTAGTGCCCAAAAACTTGTGAAGCTCCTCCCAGAATTTGGATACAGATTGTGATCCGCGGTCCGACACAATTTTTTTGGAACCCCAAGCAAACTGAGAATGCGAGCAATATAAAGTTCCGCATATGCAATCACTGGATACTTTACTTTTACTGGTAGAAAGTGGGGATCATTAAAACCCAGATAGAATCAAATCCTTTTGCTGTCCTGGGTAATCCCACAATAAATTCCATGCTAATGTCCTCCCATTTCCAAGTCGGGATGGGCAAAGATTATAGTGGACCAGCAGTCTTCGTATGTATGGCTTTGACACGTCTACAAGTGTCACATCCCACCACATAGCGTGCAATTTTGATCTTCATTTTTGTCCACCAATAATGTCGCTTTAAATCTTGATACATCTTAGTGCTTCCGAGATGAATGGAATATCGGCTAAGATGAGCTTCATCCAAAATTTGCTGGCAAACTTCATCATTGTTAGGTACAATTAGGCGATTATTAAACCATATTATGCCTTGATCATCCTTTCTGAAACAATTTGCTTTGTCAGCTTTTATTTTCTCATGAATATGTTTCATACCCTTATCATTTCTTTGTGCATCAATCATCTTTTGCAGAAGAATCGACTCAAGCTTCAATTGGTTCAAGGCTCCATGTTGAATCATTCCCAGGTTTAATTTCTCTATTTCTTGACATAGTGTGGTGTCAGAGGTCTTTACTGTAAGACAATGGCAGGAAGCCTTGCGACTTAGTGCATCTGCCACTATGTTGGCCTTGCCTGGGTTGTGGGGGACAGATATCCCCCAGGTCCACTAGAAGGCTAGAAGGCATCGCGAACGGGTCTGGGCCTATTGTCTTGCAAGGCCATCCCTTCGTGGGCCAGGGGAGAACTGCTGGTAGAATGGGCCGACACAGGGAATGAGCAAACGCGGGCCAAGGCGGCTCGCGGAGTTGTGAGCGTTATCCACAGCTCTAATCTGATTCTTCCGCGCGATCACCTTGGACATCGGAACTAAGTGAGAATAAGTCTTAGGAGGATAAGTTCATTCGGTTCACTATTACTTAGGAATACATCGTTATCGTACACGCCTGTAAGTGCCCCACGGTCGGATATATAAGGCCTAGGGGGCACCCCATCAGAAAAAGGGTCATTCACCAACCATCTACTCGGTTCTCTAGCATTCTTCATACTAGAGAATCCCCCTGTAACCCACCACATAAAGATCCACACCAGGAAGTAGGGTGTTATGCCTCTCCATGTGGCCCAAACCTGTAGAAAATTGTCTATCGTCTCTCGTGCGTCTTGCACGAACCATTGAGCTACAATCAACAACATCGTCCTACCCAAAAGCACCTCAAGGGATAACCCTGGGTGTGCGGTCGGGCCCCAAACAGCGACAGCTGGCGCGCCAGGTAGGGGGTGTCTCGTTGATCCAAGCTAGCTCAATGGCCATCATTTTCCAGTACAAGATCGCTCCCCGCCTTGGATCCATGTTCTGTTTCGGGACTATCTCGTTCGTGGTAGATGAAGAAGGAATTCTACATCGCATAACGGATCCACCGGGGAAGAAGCCTTCCTCGAAAATTTCCGAGAAAGCCAGAATGAGGCAGCAGATAGCACGACCTCCAGCGCCCTGGGAAAAGACTACTTCCTGCAAGTTAGGAGTCGGGAATTCATTTACTCGAAGAACCCCGTTGTACACCTTGTCCACCGAAGAGCGGACATGGGTTACAAGGAAAAACAAAGCAAGCGAGATAGAGGCCCGTCAAGCTGCTCTTCCGACACCTTCGCCCTCAAAGAAGGACAGAAAGACCCGACGTCCTCTTCATCGGGGGGAGGGTAGAGTCGTCTCCCAACTCCGAGGACGAGCCAACCATGCCTGGGGAAAAACCTCCTCAGCGAGAAGCTCGTCGACGGAGGAACCGACACCGAAATATTCGGCGACATCGCGAAGCTAGGGAACGGGACCCAGCGTAGCCTGTATCCCAAGATGAAATCTCGGAGGTAGGAGAAACCCCTGACGAGCGAGTCTTCAGAGAAAAAAAGAACTCTCGCCGATGTGATCGCCGACAAGCTGAGCAGGATGCAAGGTTACGCCGAGAGAATCCTCTTTTCGCGCGAAACCTGAACCCTGACTTCGCCCGTGCAATGAACACGCCGAATGAGGTCGGAGGAGTATTGGCTCGGATAGCTGAGGGCCTCCCCCGGACTCTAGACGCTGAAGGCTATCGGCGACTGCTCACTCGGGCGGCTAATCATCTTCTACCCCTCGCTCATCCCCTGAGCGATCTATGACACGCCATCAACAGTCGTCGAGATGCACGAAGCTCCATCAACGCTTCGCGCGAACGACGACATGAGAATGAGATACGACGCCGAGAGGAGTACGATCGGGACCACGACGTCCCGGCACGAAGTCATGCCACTAGAGTTGAGTCGGCAACGGCTTCAACTGGTGGCACAACCTGGGGACGGTCAAGACAGCACATCAGCAACTCCCCTCCCTGGGACCGGAACCACAATCGTTGACAAGAGAACACGTGTGGAGTATCTGCGCTTACTCCGCGTCTTAGGGCCATCCAGTGGCCCCCAAACTTCAAAGTCTCCAACATCGACAAATACAAGCCCAACCAGGATCCTGGAGGCTGGTTGGCCATCTATACGACCGCTGCCCAGGCCGCTGGCGCAACTGAAGATGTAATGACCGCGTACTTTCCCATCGCCCTTAGGCAAGATGCATTGCAATGGCTACGACACCTACTGTGACACTGCATCGATGATTGGAGCGACTTCAGTCGGTGCTTTATTGCCAACTTACCAATCCCTCTCCGACAAGCCGGTGCAGCCATGGGACTTCAAATCCATCAGACGCCGGGGGGACGAAATGCTTCGGTCGTACCTCAAGAGGTTTCAGACCAGGAGGAATCGCATCCTCGAGGTCGCTGAGGCAGCAGTGATCGAGGACTTCTATCGGGGGTCTAACGACTTGGCCTTCATCTGAGCCATACTGAAAAAAGGCGTCAACCACCACCGAGTAGTTGTTCCGGGAAGCGGACCTTTACATCATCACCGACGAACGAGCTCAGGACCTCATCGGAGGAGCGAAGCCTGCTCTATCTGCACCGCAGCGTGACGCGAACCAACAACCCGACAAGCATTGGGACAAGAGGCCTCGTGATGAGGTTCATGATGCTGGACCACCCGTCTCTCGTGCTCGAGGTGCACCCCGCGGAGGTGAGTGGACACTGGATGACATCCTCGATGCCCAGTGCTCGTATCACAAGGATATGCGCCACACATTGCGGAACTATAGAGACTTCAAGCATTCCGTCGGTAATGGTCGACCATTCCAACCTCTACCACCTCCCCCACCGCGAGGGGGGCCCGGCGAGCCTCGGTGACCTCAACAACAGGAAGGGGGAGAAGATGGAGCATTCCTGCGCGTTGACGGGGAGGTCAACGTCATCTTCGGAGGACACAGGTCGCAGGAGAACAAAAGGCAACAGAAGCTCAACGACCGGAAGATACTAGTGGCAACCACCAGTGCCCCTGCCCCCTATCGGTGGTCAAAATGCCCGATCACCTTTACCCGGGCGGATCAATGGCTCAACTTCGATCATCCGGGCAAGTACCCGCTCCTCGTCGATCCGGTGATCCGAGAGAGCAGGGTAAAGAAAGTATTAGTGGACGGGGGAAGCAGCATCAACGTCACCTTCCCCTAGACACTCCTACGTTTGGGGGTTGCACTCAAAGAGCTCCATGAGTTGGACACTCCTTTCTTCGGCATTGTGCCGACCGAAGGAGAATACCCGCTCGGACACATCTACATGCCCGTTACCTTTGGAACTCTGAAAAACTACATAACCGAGTTCCTGAGGTTCGAGGTGGCAAGCTTCGACTACGGATACAATGCCATCATCGGCAGGCCGGGATTGGCAAAATTCATGGCAATTATGCACTATTTGTACATGATATTGAAGATGTCAGGGCAACAAGAAATCATCACCATGCGTGCTGACTTCCAAGGTGCCGCAGAATGTTTCTGAGTAGCCATCCAGGCGGCCCTCACTACTAAACCACCGACGTCTTCCTCCGCGTGGGCAAACTCAAAGCCTGAGGAAGACCTCGCGATATCTGCGAATGAAGATCAAGCCGTGACCTCTATGCGGCTGACTGAGGAGACGAAAAGGATCAACCTTGGGTTCTCTGATGAACGCAAGACTGCCATCATTAGCTCCAGCCTGGACGCCAAATAGGAAGGCGCGCTCGTCCAGTTCCTGCAAGATAACCGAGACGTATTCGGATGGCAGCCTGCGGATATGCCGGGAGTCCCAAGAGAACTGGCCGAGCACAAACTGAAGGTTTATCCCCAAGCAAGGCCGATTCGACAAAAACTGCATCGTTTCACGCCTTACAAAAGAGAAGCTATTTGCGTCAAGTTAGCTCGCTTAGTCACGACAGGGTTCATTAGAGAAGTGCTTCACCCTGAGTGGCTAGCAAATCCTATTCTTGTACTAAAAAAGAATAAAGTGGATTGGCGCATGTAACACCCCTGGTGTTACTATCACTAAAACTTGAGCATAACATCATGAACATTAGCATATCATGTGTTTGTCACACCTAGAGTGTATTCACTAGGTAAAAATTTCAAAAATGTTGTACTGATATGACTTGATGTGTGGTTAACCCTAGTGTAAAGTACTTAACCCCAAATCTGGGCTTATGGATATAAGTAAAGCCCAAATAAGTTAAAACCTCATAAGACATGAGAAATGATCATAAGATATCACCTTTGATGGACTTTGGTGACACCCAAACCCTAATGTGTCCAAAACCCTAGAAACAAACCCTAGAAACCCTAATTGAAACCCTAAGGGGGTAATTGTAAATTTTGTGCACATTTGGACCCTAGTGCAAGTACCAAAGTGATAGAACACCACAAATATGAGTTTTTCACACTTGAGAATTTGCAAGTGAAAATGAAGGGAATTTGGACCTATTTGTAAATAGGACACATGAACACCATATGACTATGTCTGAATTTCAGTGCTTCTGAAGCATCTTTGGAGCCTTATATCTTTTAATTCATGAGGATTCTGTCTTGAATCAGTACATCAAGATGATAGAACCATGATAAGAGAATAAGTTTGATTAAAAGACTCAACCCTAAAACCTAGAGGAGTTTAACAAAAACCCCCCTCAATGTTGAGTTGTCAGACTAAGGCTCTGTAGTTTTCAGAAAAATAGTTGTACAGGGCCGACTTTGGGACCATGTGGAGCTCAATTTGAAGGGTATTTGACTAAAACCTTTGTAACAAGATTAAAGCTGGTTTGTAGGGGAGTAACTTTGGTACAGTCGACTTACTATGTTGATGTACAAAAATCAAAGGACTAGTGGTGTGAAGTTGTTCTGTCAGAAACAAGCCATGCGAACTGGGCAATACTGAAAGCCAGATTCAGAACACCATGGTCTTAGTGAGATGCAGTCGATTTCAGAGCACCAGATCCAAAAATCTATGCAGTTTTGATCCATGAATCCTATAGCAAATTTGAAGGGTGTTGTCTGGTGAACACTTTTTATTAATGGAGATTACCCTGTTCTTAACAAGAATCAAGAGAAAGAGGGGGTGAAAGGAGGTCGGTTCAGCAGAACAATGAAGATCAGAGAACCAGAAATATCTGCAGAAGGAAAACATCTCTGGTTACTGTGTTTTCGGATGTGTGCGGGTGAAGTGGAGATAGGAACGACCGCGGCAAGATAACTGCGGGCTGATTCACGGTCCCACGAGCCTAGCTGGAGATTTTTCGCCGGTGCTCGCCGTGGCGCGGTATTTTGTTGCCGTGTCACTCGTGCCACCACC
Organism: Zea mays; assembly: GCF_902167145.1. Classification (NCBI taxonomy): domain Eukaryota; kingdom Viridiplantae; phylum Streptophyta; class Magnoliopsida; order Poales; family Poaceae; genus Zea; species Zea mays. The sequence continues at coordinate 24,444,315 of NC_050101.1, forward strand.
TTACCTCACTGTGCCTCTTCCTTACGTGGTAGCCATGCTCTAACGATGCATTTCGTGGCTGCGTCGTTAGCTGGGTTGCCGTCCCTATAAATAGCGCCATGAACCACGGCGAGGCACTCACATTTCTTCAGTGATCTCGATTGAAGCCAAAATTGGCAGTGTCTCCTCCTTCTTTCCCGAAATTGGTAGTGCACGGTGAATTGGTAGTCCTTTTCGGCCGTATAGCCCCGATGTGGCCCCCTAATTTCACCGGAATCCGCCGCGACGTCCCTTCCTCCTCGTCGGACCCTGTAGAGCACGCTTTTCTCTGTGCTCCATGGCCAGCCATCCCCAGGTTCGCCCTCGCTCTCCCTATCCGTGTTTCAACACCCACGTGTGCTTGTAATGCGTGTCGACTCAACCCATCGAGCTAAATTGTAACACCCCAGGTGTTACTTAGGGTTTTCACTCAAACCTACACTATTGAACCCATCATCACATGTGATTTAGTTTGAGCAAAAGACACCAAACTTGGGGGTCAAGATCCTAAATAGGTGTAACCCATCTTAGAAGTCATGCTTTGGCCATATCATGCACCTAAAGAGGAGACAATTGCTCAAACCCTAATTCAACTCCCTTTAGGCAAATGGAGCCCTAGAGGGGAGTATAGCAAAAAGGCTATGTAAACCACATTATCATGACTTGGGCTAATTATAAAAGTTGTAGTACACTTAAAACCCTACAAAAAATAGTTAGAGAGTGACCCCAAAAAGGTTTCAGAAAAACCCCAAAAAGGTCACCAAAGAGAAGGGCATAAAAGAAAAATCACATTTCTCTCAATTTCAAAACCAGCCCTCTTTCAGAGATCAAACATGTTCACATTTTTCCAAACCTCAAAACATAGGGCCCAATTGACAAAATGGCGCCTAAAGACCCCTAGAACACCCTGGAAAAATTTGAACCCAAGCCTAAGTCGTTTGACATGACTTGACACGATTTTTGTCTCGGTCTGGACAACTCAGACAGAGCCAACTTCACAACACAATATCTCTCAACCCCGACCATATCTTTGCTTGGAACACACATGGAAAAGATAGGATATGGTGCAGAGAAGAGACCGTACATGGGAGTTTTGCTGAGATCTACACGCTAAGGTGACCAAACAGGCCTTTGAACACCGGCAGAAGTTAACCACCACGTATTCGACGTGGGCAGGCACTCGGGAACACGCCCAGAGCACGCCCGCACGCGCGCCCTCGTGCGCCCTCGGCCGCCCCCGTGCCCGCGCCCATGTCGTGCCCGCAAGTGGCTATAAAGCCCACCCTCATACACGGACACCTTCCCTGTCGCCCCTTTCGCACCACGCCTAGCCTTCCCGAGCCAGCCCGCAACTCCGGCGACCTCCCCGCGACCCACCAGAGCCACCCAAGGGCGCCCGCCATGGCCAAACCATTCCCGCCCACCTCCACTCGATCCGAGCCCTCGGATAGCTTCCTTGAGAGGCCATAAAGCTTTCCCAAGCTTGAGCCGAGGACCAGCCCCACCGGAACAGTGCAATCACGCTCGCCGGATTTCGTGACCCCGCCGGAGCACGTGGACCGGGTAATCCACTGAACCATTTCTCGATTCCTTGCGCGCATAGCCTCTACATCACCTAGTGGAGGTCCTCGTGCACCTGATTGAACCCTACCGCCGTTGTTTGGCTGGAGCAGGTCCACCGACGACCTCCGCTGCCTACGCTCGTGGCCAGAGCAGCTCCAGCCACCTCCGACGCCGACCAGCACACCAACGTGAACGCCGTGACCTCTCCGACGTCATCGACCACCCCACCGGAGCTCTACTGCCGCTGGTAAGCCTCGCCGCCGTGATCTTTGCCCCGGTTACTGTTCCAGCCAGCCAAGGATCGCGGGTTAGATATAGGATAAGTCCAGGGGGTTATGCGTAAGGTCAGTGACTCATGTGAATAGTAGACCGAGGGCTGATTTGTGAGAGAAAAAGGGGGAAGAAAACCCAGGGACTTCAGCGCAATCTATTTTTCCTTTCCCATTTCGAATTTATTTTTCTTTTAAATATTGCAGAGAACTTGATAAACACATAACTTGAAGAATAATCATCCAAATGTAGTCAAACCAATTTTGCTAGACTTTGTGAAATATAAACTATCAAGCAAAAATAGTAAACCCCATAGTTCCTGTAATGTTTTCTAGAGTTTTGATTTAAATAAGAAAACTGCCCAAAACTTAATAATAAAGGGAAAAATAGAAATGTTGTTAGACCAGGGTTGAGAAAAATAGTGGAGACACTAACCTAGTAGTTACACTGTTTAAAATTCATAAACACCCCAGTATACAAGGTTAAGTAAGATTTATTCACTAAAACTTGTTTATGCTCAAACTTAGGAAAATGATAAAAAGGGGTTGAAAATGGAAACCAGAGGGCAACCATATTTTTCCTAGCATGCCTAAGTGATGTAGTTCACAAGAAAAATCTGTTGAACCATAGTCTAGTGAAAAGAAATTGCACTCACATTTATTCTAGAAAACAGAGAAAACTTTGAAAAGTCATAAGAAAATAATCCTACGGATAAAACACCCCTACCTTAGGAATGACTGCTCTTGTGCTAAGAAGAACCTAGGAAATATACAAGTTTTGTTGTTTGATATTTTTCAAATAGCAAGTTAGTTATAAGTGTCTTTTTGGCATTAAACTTTAGAAAATCATAACTAAATAACCACTAAGTACCCCTCTGTGATTTTTGGCACAGAAGCATGCTATTACCCATAGATACCAGCAAAAATAACTCTTAGTACAGAACCTACACCTAGATAAGAGTTGTAGTGCAAAGTGACTCCTCTGCCGCAACTTTTGCTATTTTTGTCCAGGGCATATTCTATTTATTTTTGACCTCAAATTTATAGGACAGACTACATTGACCAATATTAACCCACTGTAATTTTTACAGAATTTTTGGAAAATTTGAAATCACTGTTGTAGTTCAAACCCACCTTAAGAGTATAAATAGAAAATGAAAAGGGAAATTAGTAGTGGAGATTAATGTTACCCTAACCAACCCAGCAAAACCCCTTGAGTACCTACTAAAACCTTTAGGTGCAATCCAAGTCTTAATCCACTACGTTTGCCTCTAAGCAAAACCTCAAACCTAGGTTGCTAAGCCTAAACCACCAAAAGCTTCTTATAACAAGGAAACCCTAAGCTATCAACTAACTTAGTTTTTCCTTTACTATGCATAATGGTTACTAAATTCTGCATATCATAGCATACAAATATATTATTCATTGCATTCGATAGATTGCAACCTCGCTGATGGAGAGTACATGCTCATACCTGAGCAAGGAGTTGATCGGGAAGGAGTCCAGGAGCCAGCACCAGAGCCTGCCACCGAGGATCTCCCCGCAGCCCCAGCTTTGGAAGGAAAGCCCCAGTTTTATGCATAACCTACTTATTATGCTATTTTACTACACCTATTGTTTGTATGTTTGTAATGTGCATTTAAGTGTAGGAGTTGTTTGGAACCTTAGTTGCATGACTCAGGATACCTTTTGAGATGGATACTAGTATGATAGGTCGAGTAGCTGCTTTACTAATTTGGGATCTCGATACAAGTCGAGTGATTTTTCTAGCACTCATGCGAGGTCAGGAATTGAATGTATCCATTTTTATGGCAGAATGATGATGGTCTGTGGACACGGATCCATGGGGATGCGTAGTCTACGAGATGAAATTGGAATAATGATTAACGTGCGGATACCTGTGTCAAGCGTTTGAACGTACTAAGCACATACTGAGAAATATGGTAAATCGGTAAGCCTAGTACCTGATTGAACCTGGCAGCAGACTTTTCCCCTCACGCGACCTGAGACGTGGTCTCCCATTCCGGTTATGGTGGGTACAAGTGCGGTCACTGCACGACGGCAGTCAGGGTCAGTGAGGCATTGTACGCCAAGGCGGTGAGCCCTGATCTGCTGGCGGGGAATCGATGGGGACGGTTGATGTGTGTGGGGACGGAGTGCCTCGCCACGTCGTGTGTTTAGGTTTACCTTGCAAGGATAAAAACTCGATTCAAATCATCTGCTTCTTGCAGCTAATGAGAATTCTTGATCCATTGTACTGCATTGAGTAACAAGTGGAAATGTGATGACTTGGCAAAATTTGTTGATTGCTAAATGTTTGATACCATGAATGATTAGATAGGTACACATTTAGTCTTAAGAGAGTCACACTAAAACTTGAAAAAGCTAAAACTTGAACTTTAGACTCAGCTAGTGCTTTTGGCAACCAAACCCCACAGCCAAACAGCTGCATGTCTAGAGGTAGAGGAGTAGACTCCTCACACCGGGTAAGTCTAGCTGAGTATTAGTATACTCAGCCTTGCTTGTGGCATAAATTTATAGGTTCCCTAGAGGACATGGTTGCTGGAGTGACTTGGCCGTCCATCTTGCCACCGGGATGGACAGTCGAGTGGGACCCTAACTCGGCTGAGGAGGAGAATGAGGAGTGATGGGATAGGCTTCCCCATCCCTCCGTTTATTTATCGTTAGTTTTATTCCGCTGCATTCCGAACAATGATCACTACTTTTGTTAAAACTCCAATGATGTTGTAATAAATTTTATACTCCTTAATGTATGGTTTTATGCTTTATTGTATTTGCTCCGTGACTCACCATCGAGTGAGTATGTGGTACTTGATCCTGTTAGTGGCCTCGTCGGACTAGATCCGAGGGACTGACTTGTTATTCCTATTTAAGTGTGGTCTAGCCTCTAAGGCGGGACTCAGGCACTTAAGTTGGAATAATTCAGGCGGTTCCGCCACAGCTGGTATCGGAGCTCGTACCACCACAGAGGAATCAATAAACTGTAAATACCATCCGTTTTAAAAGTAAAACTTGATAGAAACAAATGTTGGATAGATCGTCAGGATGATCAGAATAGACCTAGGACGTGAAGCCTTAGTAATAGAGGGGTAGCTAGGTGAATATTTGAGTAAGCCCTATAGGCTACTATAAGGGATGGGAGTTCTTCCCTATTCCCTCTAAGTTGAAATGAGGTCGTTTAGGACGAGCATGCATGCATCTTTTATTTAAACTACTTGATAATTAGGTAAAAACTTTAATACATGAAAATGACAGATTAAGTACACTCAGTGACATTGTCGTAGCCATCGAGAGGCCGAGTTTTGATCCCCTTTTATTTTATAATTCTTTTTCATTTTCACTTACGCTTAACCATACACATGATGTAACACCCCAGGTGTTACCATGGCCATGGCACATCTATGCACTAAAGACTGTGATCACATGTGGAAGAAACTTGAGGAGGAGAACATAAAACCTTGGGAACCATGTATTAGCCAAGAATGTTAATGACCAAAAGCATTACCCATGCCTTTGTGCAATTATCACCTTGGGCAAGAGAGGATTAAACCCTAGACCCTTCTTTAGCCCTTAACTCCTAAAACTCTGGTTAGAGGGGGAAGGTTAAGAAAATGTGCAAATCATGAGTTAACCTTTAGCCAAAGTTTAAGTAACATTATAATCTACAAAATACAGACAGGAAACATTGCAAAAAGACCCCTTAAAGAACCCCAAATCCATTCCTTAAGTGGAGAGAGAGCTAGAGCTCTCTAATTCTTTCTAAGTCAAATTTTGAACCTAATCTAAAGATCCACCATGTTCACTTAGTAAATGGCACCAAAACTACTTGAGTTGTATACCAAAAATGTGTCATACCACCTAAGGCACCCACTAGAAAAATGTCACACCCGGGTTTCGGGGCACCAAGACCCGGGCGCGAACATAATCACCAGGTGTGCTGGGACCAAAACTCTCACACATATGATGAATCATGGCACAGGATCGAATGTCACAATTTTACTATATAATAGGAGTTCTATACAAAATAAATAAATAATTACATTATAAGGAGACAACGGTCCAGCAACCCAAAGTTGACTGGGAGACGACGGCCTAGACCTCTCACGAACTCACACAGCATCCTCCATGCGCCTTATCATGTGGTACCTATTCTTGACCTGTGGGGGGGTGTGAGACAGCAAGAGTGAGCTCACATACTTTCATCGCTCAACAAGTTGTGGGGAATAATGTGCATGAACTCGCCAAAGGTGGGAGCTCACGTGAAGTGTAAGGCTTACCAAAGAGGATGGTTAGAGTTGAGCATTGCTTTTAAAGTTGGTCAAAATTTTATTAGCAGTTACTAAGTATAAGTAAATACCAACCAAATTAAGAAAAGTAATAACATCACCTGCGATGCAATGCATATGACAAATTGAATTTAGTTCCATAAATTAATCATGTGAGGGTCCGAGCTGCTCATGACCGTGAGCACGCCTAGTATACCAGTTTTACACTCTGCAGAGGTTGCGCATCTTTACCAACAAGTCATGTTACCCATCTGCCAAGGGATCGCGACTTCCCATACACCTCTACCGAGGAGGTGAGGCAGGGTAACACTACGAGGCCTTTACAAAGTTCCACTATCTTCAGAAACCCCGCTACAGTTTATAGGAAGCTCCAATGCAGGGACCCCTCGCATGACCGCCATCGCAGCAAAATCATCCCAAGGACCTCCCCACACTGACCACTCCCCTACTGCCCTTGCCCCTTTCGGGTAAGGTAGTCTTCCACTAGCTTTCCTAATTAATCAGCCAAGGGCGTCCCATTAAACCCTTGTGGTAGCACTGTTTTCCCGGGTGGTCGCTCCATGTTCCAATTAACATAATGATCTTATCATGAACAGTAATAATAAACAGATAATAAAAGTGTGATCATGAATAATGTATCTTCATACCCAAAACCACATAGAGCACTAGCAAGTACTACCCAAAAAGTTCAGTGGTAAACAAGGTATAAAGATAGACAAACTAGTGTAACTTATTGGGTCCCATCAAAATTAACCTATGCAGATCATTATGATTAATTAGAACATGAGTGGGTAAAAAGAAGTGATCAAGGGCACAACTTGCCTGGCACTTGAGATTCCAGTTACCAGGGTGATTCTTCGGATACTCGAAACCTCGCTGCTAGTCGTAGCAATGCAAACAAACATGGTATTGACAAAATTAACATCACACCAAACATAAGAACATACTGTATAATAATGATCTATGCGTTGCTACGAGATCGTGGGAGCGAGAACTACTAAGATCAGAGTGACGATTAAGGAGTTATGATTTTATAGAAGATCTATGTGATTCAAATACTAAACTATATTATAAATTGGTTAGTGTAAATCATATGAGAGGTTATTCTCTAAATAATTATCTCAACTTTAATCTAGTTTTAAATTGACCATAAATTATATTCTAGTAGATTCTAATGATAAGCAATTTAACCAGTCTAACCAACAAAAATTAAATAAAGATCTAATTAGAAAAATGAGACATGCTACAATAAATGTTGTTATTGCATAGTAAATATTTATACGAGATTAACGCAACTGGAACGAGTCAATTCGGATTTAAAACGAAAGGGTTATGAATTTCCTAAGGTTTTATGTATTCCATACAAGATTAACCAAGAGATTTATTTAATACAATTTTCATATCAAAACATTGGCACTATGTGATGAACAATAATGTTACAAAATTATAGGAATTGGAATGAGTCAAAAAGGAGTTAAAATGTATTTTCTAGGAATTATACAAGTTCTTGGAATTAATTTTGCAATAAAAATCATTTTCTGAATAAATTTCTCTGTTTTACTAAGGTCTGGACTGCGCGCGCTAATAATAGATAACTCAGGGTTTAATAAGCAAATGTTTCCAAGACTCAGGACCCTCCCGCGAAGGACTGTGGGTTTATTCCCAAAATCCTGAGGGGTTCATACGCAAAAGACGCATGACGAAGGGGTACAGTTATATCCTGGCTGTTGGATCGCCGATCTACGGATCAGATTAGATCCAAACTTTCCTGAACGGTACGCTATATGGGCCTTTGGATCTATATCTAACGGCCACGACCACATCGGATGAAGGGGTATACTGGATTTAATCGTGACCGCACGTTTTTAATCGAACGCACGACACGCCCGCCAACCGATGGATCTCTATCCTACGGTCCAAACACCATCTTCAACCCTCCGCTCCTAATCGCGACGGCAACAGGGACACACGACAGCGCCCAGCCGAAGTCGGCAAGGCCGACACCCAAGCACCCAGTTTCTAAATCCAATAGATCTAAACGGTCTACTCATGGCCTCTCGTAAAAGGGACGAAGAAAACATGAAATCACACGGGAGAAACCCATACCGACGACGGGTCCGTGGCGGCAACAATTCCGGCCACGGCGCAGCGCATGCCAGCCCTTCGAAGCATGCCCAGGTCTGCCCAACCTCAGCGGCACGACGACGGACCCGTACCGGCAAGGAAACGCCATGGTCCGAGGCCATCCATCCCTACATCCCGCGCTTGAGGAAGCTCCGCATAGGGTGTTCTAAATCTCCCTCCCGGTCGGTGTCGTGAAGGTGTTTTGCGCGGTTGGGTTAGAGGAGTATGAGAGAGGGTTTTCCCCTCTATATATCCAGGAACCCAAGGTAGTCTTCGTGTAGATCCTACATGCCCGGCCGGTGGTTACGGTGGCGGTTGAGCAGCACGCAGTTGCTCCTAGGTCCATACGGTTAGGCATACATAGCATTACCGGGGCCCAACCGTCAGTGGTACAGGTGCCCATGGAGATGAGGTCACCTCTGACGTCGGCATGACCTCACCACCCATGAATACATTAAACAATTCCTGCAGCTTGTCACGTGTATGCGCGGCCATGTGGTTTCTGGCCCAAGCCGGTTGGGTGAGCCGATCAGAGCTCCATGGCCCAGGTAAGGCGTTTCCAATATTTGCCATTTTCCTTGCCCATAAGTTTGGTTTTAATATCAAATTCCCACCATAATTCTTGGCCAAACCGAGTGCAACACACAAAATACCGTATGGTGCAAATTAGTTCTATTTGTTCGGTCACTAGTTGTTTTCGATCATTTCCTATATCGTTGATGTGCCTAAAGGGGAAAGGAATATAAGCTCATAACCCTTCAAAATTTTCTGAACAATACTATTGTTATGTTTTGTTTCATACCTCATGAATTTTGAGTGTTACAATCCTACTAAATTTAATATTACTATTTATTCTTTTAATCCATTATTTAATCCTAGAAGTAATAAGTGATTATCACAATTTCCTTTCTCATTTACTATTTTATGTTTTTATTTAGAATTGGAGGTCAAGTTTATGTTCTCCATAAAATGTTTCATCAAAATTTATCATCAAGAGGTCAAACTTACCTTAACACTTTATTAGTTACTTATTTACTTTAATAAGAAGATAATCCCTAATCTAATCTTTATTAAAAGGTATCTTAAATTAAGCTTCTTGTTTAAGAGTATCTTCAAATTTATCATTAAAAGGGATATCTTAATAATATATATATATATATGTATTTTTTAAGAGGGTCTATCTATTTAAATTTTATAGAAAGATTTTCCCCAAATACCAACAGTGGGATATTAGGGTGTTACAAATCCTGCCCCCCTTAACAGAAATCTCGTCCTCGAGATTTGTACAAAGAGGATGAAACAAGTTTGGTTTGTAGTCTAGGTTTCAATTTCTAAGTAGTTTTAATACAATAAAGATTTTTGTTCAAGTTTATAACACAAATTAGCAGGCGGTTAGGAAAGCATGGGTATATATATATATCTATATCCACGTTATTATGTAGGATAAAAGATGTCTTTAAAGTATAGATAGATTTGGGTAGGGAAGAGTGCGGTAAGGAAAGACTCCATCCAAGATTTGTGGATCTTGATTCATCCAGTGATCCAGCTTGATCCTTGAAGACTTGAGTTGGTGCTTATCCTCCTTTGACGTGGTTGGTCTTCTTTGGCCTTTATTCTTGGGGTTGTCATCTGAGTTAAGGACATATGGCTAAGGATATATAGTTAGGATAGCCGGGTACACGAGGTAGGTAGGTTTTAACAGAGTTTTACTTTGCTTTTGGAATAGATGAACTAGGCAACCTGTGATGTAGGTTAGGTCATTGTTCACGGATGAGTTGGTGGAAGACATTAATTTAGGTTAAGATATGTTTGTAGAGACAGTGTCTAACCTATATCACCAAATTAACTAACCTGTTAATAACACACTTTAGATTGGATCATATTAGATTAGATAGAATCTAGATTAGGTTGGATATAACTAGATTAGACTAGATAATATCTAATTACTTTGGATTAGATCATGGTTGTTACTAGTGTGGGGTAAATATGCTTATTAGGACAAGATGAATCCATAAGGACAAGGTGGAATCTTTTGAGGTAAGATGGATCTATGAGTGTAGGATAGAATCTTTTAAGATGAGATAGATATTGTTAGGCTAGATACTTTAATGAGGGATAACCTAGTTTATCTAGTTATTTTTATAAGCATTTTTTCCTATATGCATATGCATATGTAATTGTGGACATTACTCCACAACTCATCACACTCAATCAAAGATCCAAATCAGACAAGTATCATAAGAACAAACATTCAAGTGTATAGATACATACAAAAATAGTTTTATTTTTGTTCCTAAGAGTAGGTCTCCTATTCCTAAGTCACTTTAGGCATAGGATTTCAAAGTGTGAAATCCACATTTGTCTTTAGAAGGAATTGGTAAGGATAATCAGAGTAAAGCGGAAATAGATGAGAAAAGATTAAGATAAGTTTAGAAAAGAATTAGAGTAAGGTAAGTATGTAAGGGTTGTCCAGTTCTATTTAGGTTTTGTCCTACAGTCAACATTCCTCTGATACCACTTCTGTCACACCCGGGTTTCGGGGCACCAAGACCCGGGCGCGAACATAATCACCAGGTGTGCTGGGACCAAAAGTATCACACATATGATGAATCATGGCACAGGATCGAATGTCACAACTTTACTATATAATAAAAGTTCTATACAAAATAAATAAATAATTACATTATAAGAAGACAACGGTCCAACAACCCAAAGTTGACTAGGAGACGACGGCCTAGACCTCTCACAAACTCGCACAGCATCCTCCATGCGCCTTATCCTGTGGTACCTGTTCTTGACCTGTGGGGGGTGTGAGACAGCAAGAGTGAGCTCACATACGTTCATCACTCAACAAGTTGTGGGGAATAATGCGCATGAACTCGCCAAAGGTGGGATCTCACCTGAAGTGTAAGGCTTACCAAAGAGGATGATTAGAGATGAGCATTGCTTTTAAAGTTGGTCAAAATTTTATTAGCAGTTACTAAGTATAAGTAAATACCAACCCAATTAAGAAGTAATAACATCACCTGCGATGCAATGCATATGACAAATTGAATTTAGTTCCATAAATTAATCATGTGAGGGTCTGAGCTGCTCATGACCGTGAGCACGGCTAGTATACCAGTTTTACACTCTGCAGAGGTTGCGCGTCTTTACCCACAAGTCATGTTACCCATCTGCCAAGGGATCGCGACTTCCCATACACCTCTACCGAGGAGGCGAGGCAGGGTAACACTACGAGGCCTTTACTAAGTTCCACTAGCTTTAGAAAACCCGCTACAGTTTATAGGAAGCTCCAATGCAGGGACCCTTCGCATGACCTCCATCGCAGCAAAATCATCCCAAGGACCTCCCCACACTGACCACTCCCCTACTGCCCTTGCCCCTTTCAGGTAAGGTAGTCTTCCACTAGCTTTCCTAATTAATCAGCCAAGGGCGTCCCATTAAACCCTTGTGGTAGCACTATTTTCCCGGGTGGTCGCTCCATGTTCCAATTAACATAATGATCTTATCATGAACAGTAATAATAAACAGATAATAAAAGTGTGATCATGAATAATGTATCTTCATACCCAAAACCACATAGAGCACTAGCAAGTACTACCCAAAAAGTTCAGTGGTAAACAAGGTTTAAAGATAAATAAACTAGGGTAACCTATTGGGTCCCATCAAAATTAACATATGCAGATCATTATGATTAATTAGAACATGAGTGGGTAAAAAGAAGTGATCAAGGGCACAACTTGCCTGGCACTTGAGATTCCAGTTACCAGGGTGATTCTTTGGATACTCGAAACCTCGCTGCTAGTCGTAGCAATGCAAACAAACATGGTATAGACAAAATTAATAGCACACCAAACATAAGAACATACTGTATAATAATGATCTACGCGTTGCTACGAGATCGTGGGAACGAGAACTACTAAGATCGGAGTTACGATTAAGGAGTTATGATTTTATAGAAGATCTGTGTGATTCAAATACTAAACTATATTATAAATTGGTTAGTGTAAATCATATGAGAGGTTATTCTCTAAATAACTATCTCAACTTTAATCTAGTTATAAATTGACCATAAATTATATTCTAGCAGATTCTAATGATAAGCAATTTAACCAGTCTAACCAACAAAAATTAAATAAAGATCTAATTAGAAAAAAATGAGACATGCTACAATAAATGTTGTTATTGAATAGTAAATATTTATACGAGATTAACGCAACTGGAACGAGTCAATTCGGATTTAAAACGAAAGGGTTATGAATTTCCTAAGGTTTTATGTATTCCATACAAGATTAACCAAGAGATTAATTTAATACAATTTTCATATCAAAACATTGGCACTATGTGATGAACAATAATATTAGAAGATTATAGGAATTGGAATGAGTCAAAAAGGAGTTAAAATGTATTTTCTAGGAATTATACAAGTTCTTGGAATTAATTTTGCAATAAAAATAATTTTCTGAATAAATTTCTCTGTTTTACTAAGGTCTGGACTGCACGCGCTAATAACAGATAACTCAGGGTTTAATAAGCAAATGTTTCCAAGACTCAGGACCCTCCCGCGAAGGACTGCAGGTTTATTCCCAAAATCCTGAGGGGTTCATACGCAAAAGACGCACGACGAAGGAGTACGGTTATATCCTGTCTGTTGGATCGCCGATCTACGGATCAGATTAGATCCAAACTTTCCTGAACGGTACGCTATATGGGCCTTTGGATCTATATCTAACGGCCACGACCACATCGGATGAAGGGGTATACTGGATTTAATCGTGACCGCACGTTTTTAATCGAACGCACGACACGCCCGCCAACCGTTGGATCTCTATCCTACGGTCCAAACACCATCTTCAACCCTCCGCTCCTAATCGCGACGGCAACAGGGACACACGACGGCGCCCAGCTGGGGTCGGCAAGGCCGACACCCAAGCACCAGTTTCTAAATCCAATCGATCTAAACGGTCTACTCATGGCCTCTCGTAAAAGGGACGAAGAAAACATGAAATCACATGGGAGAAACCCATACCGACGACGGGTCCGTGGCGGCAACAATTCTGGCCATGGTGCAGCGCATGCCAGCCCTTCGAAGCATGCCCAGGTTTTCCCAACCTCAGCGGCACGACGACGGACCCGTACCGGCAAGGAAACACCATGGTCCGAGGCCATCCATCCCTACATCCCGCGCTTTGAGGAAGCTCCGCATAGGGTGTTCTAAATCTCTCTCTCGGTCGGTGTCGTGAAGGTGTTTTGCGCGGTTGGGTTAGAGGAGTATGAGAGAGGGTTTTCCCCTCTATATATCCAGGAACCCAAGGCAGTCTTTGTGTAGATCCTACATGCCCGGCCGGTGGTTACGGTGGCGGTTGAGCAGCACGCAGCTGCTCCTAGGTCCATACGGTTAGGCATACAGAGCATTACCGGGGCCCAACCGTCAGTGGTACAGGTGCCCATGGAGATGAGGTCACCCCTGACATCGGCATGACCTCACCACCCATGAATACATTAAACAATTCCGGCAGCTCGTCACGTGTATGCGCGGCCATGTGGTTTCTGGCCCAAGCCGGTTGGGTGAGCCGATCAGAGCTCCATGGCCCAGGTAAGGCGTTTCCCCTTTTTGCCATTTTCCTTGCCCATAAGTTTGGTTTGAATATCAAATTCCCACCATAATTCTTGGCCAAACCGAGTGCAACACACAAAATACCATATGGTGCAAATTAGTTCTATTTGTTTGGTCATTAGTTGTTTTCGATCATTTCCTATATCGTTGATGTGCCTAAAGGGGAAAGGAATATAAGCTCATAACCCTTCAAAATTTTTCGAGCAATACTATTGTTATGTTTTGTTTCATACCTCATGAATTTTGAGTGTTACAATCCTACTAAATTTAATATTACTATTTATTCTTTTAATCCATTATTTAATCCTAGAAGTAATAAGTGATTATCACAATTTCCTTTCTCATTTACTATTTTATGTTTTTATTTAGAATTGGATGTCAAGTTTATGTTCTCCATGAAATGTTTCATCAAAATTTATCATCAAGAGGTCAAACTTACCTTAACACTTTATTAGTTACTTATTTACTTTAATAAGAAGATAATCCCTAATCTAATCTTTATTAAAAGGTATCTTAACTTAAGCTTCTTGTTTAAGAGTATCTTCAAATTTATCATTAAAAGGGATATCTTAATAATATATATTGTGACGGAACCTCCCAAGTAATTAGGCCCACCTACAGTTGTCCTTGTCTAACAGACATCAGACACCCTGTAGATGTTCCTAAGTCACTTGAAAAGTTCGGTATCTTTCCTTACCTTACCAGGAACGATTTACCCGTCTTGCAGACATTACAGAACATCAGAGATAAAGAAATGCGGAAGCGATTACATAACTTACATTTATTTAAAAAGCAAGCTCAAGTTGTTTTATTACAGACCAGAACTAAAAAGCGAGTGCTGAGTAGTAATATTATACAAACCAAGGGAGGCACAGACTCCTCCCGATAAGTTTTAAGCAAAAGTTTTCTATGTGGAGGACCAAATCCTCCCGCACTTCAGTCTTGCTTTTCCTCCTTAGAAACCACCTTGGCACAGAAGCAACAGAAATCTGCTACTTCCTCACCTAAAAACAACGAAGGGATAAACCCTGAGTATGGAATTACTCAGCAAGTCTTACCCGACTAAAGAAAAGACTCTCAAGGGTATGCTGGTTATATGGGAGTCAAGGTAAGGCTTTTCAATAATCAAAGACTCTATTTTGCAGAAATGCTTACTAAAGTGGATCCTTAAAAATCCAATTTTATTTGTCAAGTTAAGTACAATTACCTGCAACTAGAGTTCTTTCTACCCTAGTTCAATCACTGGTCCTGCACTAGCCAATTTCTTAACAAAAACCCATCATCTTTAGTGGAATGCTACGTGTAAGTCAGTGGCCAAGTCTCCACAACCGCGGAGGTACGGCGATCCGAATCGATTATACTCAGCTGAGGATCTCCAATCACACGACATATGTAGCACTTAACCCTTGCATATGTCAACCCGCCACCGGGGTTCTTAAGACCAGATCAGGTTCACGCAAACCGAGAGCACAGATACACCACCGTCCAGCCTCTTGACACGGAGGGTACATGCTACTCTCGCCACCGCTCCACGCCCATTTCGTGTTATCTTATTCTGGCCTTAGTCCACCCGAGGCAAGGCTTACCCATGACGAGACATGTGACCAGTTAAAGGGTCCTCGGTCAGCAGGCCTACATCGAGACGGTCCTTAATTGACTCAGACGGAGACACTACACCGAGACTCTCTTCTCGTGCAAGTCACCCGCCCGGTCTCAGCTTAATCTTTTAACCCAAAAACTTGGTACCTGGCAGAGGTACATCTTTTCCGATGTTGAATCCATCACGGCCGTGATGGATTCACCATCAAGTTTTATTTTCGAAAACAACCCTCCCACTTTGCCAAACATCTTTTGTAAAACAAATCCTTTTGTTTTTCTAAAGCAATACTAAGCATAGTAAAACCTTTTTGTAAAAACAGGGTTTCAAGGAGGGTAATCAAGATCAAGGAAGGTAATGCAAGAATTGTTTTATCAAGCAACTCCTATCACCTAATGCAGCAAGCAAGTGAGAAAGATTTTAAAAACATAAAGGAAGGTGGCAAATGCACCGGGGCATGCCTTCGTTAACAGGTGAGTCAGGCTCGGATCCACAAATATCGAAGTAGAAGCAGTTGCCTGCTTGAGAATCCGAGGGTGGTGGTGTCCTTCCTTCGATGACTTCTACTTCTTCTTCATGTTCTAACATAACCATATATATACATATATAAGAATGAATGCCATGTAATGCGCATGAGAGTGCGAAGATAATAAAGTTTTATTATCTAAGTCTTGAATACAACTTTCCTTCACGGAACTCCAAGAACTTAGGGTTTCCGGAGTCGGTAAAGGAGTTCATAGGGCACGGGGGTGGTTTTGGGTTCTAGTTATCAAACATGGTCCAAATCAACTCAAACTCTACCCAAGGCTTCTAAATACTGTTTTAAGTTCTCATAAAAAGTTTGGGCATTTTTGGACTTACCAATTATTTTCTGAAAATCCATAACTAATACTTTTAACTACTTTAAATACCCTAAAATTTCTTATTTCCACTAAAAATCACAAAACTATTTTTATTAAATTCTAGGGAAAATAACAAGCCTAGGAAACTTGGTTTCACAATTTTATCATTTTTCTACTATTTTCTATAATTGTTTTGGCTCTGGAGTAAAAAGAAAAAAAGAAACAGATGAATAGTACTGGGCTAATTTCAGCCCAGGTCGGCCCACTACCAGCAGAAGTGCGCGCGCCCACGCCCGCGCTGGCAGACTTGCATAGAGGCCCTCATCGTTTTGGATAACTCGAAGTGGGCTCCGTTACTGTTTTCTCGAGTCTCTGACAGTTTGTAGAACAGTCCCTAAGGTTCTATTTCTTTACCGGGCTAGCCCCCGACGGCGAGCAGCACGACAGAGCGCAACACCGACGAGCTATACCGGCCGGAGGGGGCCAAGACCGGCGCTCCCGAGTGGTGGACATCACATCGAACCTACCCCAAGCCTTTCCCCCAACCCAATTTCATCTAAGACCATCTGAGGAGCATTGGCCACGGCGACCGTGAACCCCACGGCAAGACAGCCGTGTTCCCGGCGATGGGTGGCGGTCTAGTTCAATTGGGCAGTTCTAAGAGCTTTAGGAGGGCCTAGGGATACTAGAACAAGCAACAGAGAGCCTAGGACTAACCTGAGTTCGGCTGGCCGCTGTGAGGGTGTTCTTGCGGTGGCGCAAACCGGATTTGGGGAAATTGTGAAATTCAAGCTCGTTGACGATCAATTGGGGGCAATACTGGGTGTCGGGGTACTTGACTACCCTACGGAGCTTGCGGTGGCTTCAATTTATAGAGAAGCTAAGCGGTGGCGTCCAATTTTGCGCAGAGAGACCGGCGGCCGAGATGAAGGGCGAGTCACTGGTGGCCGCGCAACGTGGCTTTTACCGTGGCAGTCATTCCGACGATCAACGCTGAGGCTAAAGGATGTCATGGCGATGCGGTGGCGCGGTTAGGACACGCGGCACAAGGCCGGAAGGTGGCGGTGCACCGACGAAGTTATCTGCCCAGCCGCACAGTGGATAAGAAAGCCACGGTGAGTCACCGGAATGACCTCCAGCTCACCGCCGGCAAGAATCTATCACCGCACGTCCTTATCCACCCACCCCGAGCGCGAGTCCTAACGCCGACGGCACGAATCGCGGCGGAGGAGTGATCGACGGCGGGGGAAAGAAACATGAGATTCTTCTTCAGTTACTGTACCATCAGAAGTTCAGTTTCAGTTTCTTGCTACATGCCTGACAGAGCAACTTCAGAACTCTTTTTCTCCAGATTTTCTATGGCAACGTGATCCACACTCTGCAGCAAATTTGTAGAGTAATATACCATCTACAAATTTGTTATGGGAATCATACCCAAACTTGCACTGGATCATTTTTAAATCCAAGTCCAAAGTTAGCTCTGTTTCACTGAAGTTCTGAATTTCAGAATTCCACCAGCCTGACAGTCCAACTTTGGGCTTACTTATCTCTGGATTTTTCTTAACAAGTGAGCTTACCACCTTAAGCAAAGTTGTTCTTCTATAATCAGGTTACAATTTTGATGTGGTGACCTAATATGAATTCTCACTATTTTGAAAGCTACACAGCCCCAAAGTTGGGCCTATAACCCTGATTTCACACTTAGCATAGGAATCAAAATTGGGGTCCTTTTTGCAAATGAGTCCAAAACTTAGGGTTTGGCTTTCAAGTCCACATATTTGTGAACCAAATGACTTAAAATAATTATTTGACTTGGTTTTTGCAGTTTAGCCTAAAAGTGGACTAATTTTGCACATAGGTCCCTAGGGTTTGGTTTTAGGGTTTTCCAGGGTTCTAATTGAGATTCTTGATGTCCCAGGGGTATAAATGTGATTCAACTTTATTTTTGGGGATATTTTATAGCTAATTCCCTAAAGCCTTTAGGTTTTCTTAACTTGGGTTAAGTTTTACCCCTTTAATCCCTATTTAGGGTTAAGTTCCTATCCAGGGTTCTATTTGCAAAAACACTTAAACAATACAACTTGTTTGAAATTTTTGCCTAGTGAATGCACTCAAGATGTATCAAACATATGCAATGCCAATGCTTATGATGCCATGCTCAAGTTTTAGTTACAGTAACACCAGGGGTGTTACATCCTTCCCCCCATAAAAGAATCTCGTCCCGAGATTAAAAGTCCTAGGGTAAGTAATGGAAAAAGAAACGCAGAATACTTTTATTTCCTTATTTCTGGTACAAGGCAGGGGTGATGTGGGGGTCACTTCTTTATTACACAGTTATACAGGCTTTACAATTTACAAGAGGCTAAAAAGCCTGGGAAATTCTTATCTAAAAAGTCTTGAGTTTCCCATGTAGCCTCATCTTCAGAATGCTAGTTCCACTGTATCTTATAAAACTTGAGAGTTTTTCTCTGGGTAACCCTGTCCTTTTGATCCAAGACTCGAATAGGGTGCTCAGAATATGTCAAGTCCGGTTCAAGGACAACATCTGTCACTTCAACGGTTCGATCAGGAATCCGAAGACACTTCTTCAATTGTGACACGTGGAACACATTATGCACAGCAGACAATGTTTCGGGTAGTTGGAGTCGGTATGGCACTGGCCCATATCTTTCAAGTATAGGAAATGGACCAATGTACCTGGGTGCAAGCTTCCCTTTTATCCCGAAACGCGATACTCCCTTCATTGGTGAAACCTTCAAGTAGACGTAGTCCCCTTCAAGAAAATACAAGGGCCTTCGCCGTTTGTCTGCATAACCCTTCTGACGGGCTTGTGCTTTCTTCATATTATGAATAATTTTCTGAACCTTTTCCTCGGCCTCCTTCACCATATCAGGCCTAAAGAAGCACCTTTCCCCAGGTTCAGACCAATTTAGCGGAGTACGACATCGTCGTCCATATAAAGCTTCGAAGGGTGCCATCTTGATACTTTCTTGATAGCTATTATTATATGAAAACTCCGCCAAAGGCAAACATTCATCCCATTTCGGTGAGAAGTCCAGAACGCATGCTCGCAACATATCTTCGAGTATTTGATTAACCCTCTCAGTCTGTCCACTTGTTTGGGGATGATAGGCCGAACTGTGGAGCAACTTAGTACCCAAGGATTTGTGAAGCGCTTCCCAAAACTTGGCTACAAATTGAGGTCCACGATCCGACACTATGGTCTTTGGAACACCATGCAGACTAAGAATACAAACAATGTACAATTGGGCGTAGACAATAACCGGGGAATCTGTCTTGACCGGCAGAAAGTGAGCATCTTTGTAAGTCGATCAATTATAACCCAGATAGAATCATACCCTTTTGCGGTCCTGGGTAATCCCACGATAAAGTCCATACCGATGTCTTCCCATTTCCATGTTGGTATTGGTAATGACTGCAATGGACCAGCAGCTTTCAAATGTATGGCCTTGACACGCCTGCAGGTGTCACATCTAGCCACATAGCGTGCAATTTCGATCTTCATCTTTGTCCACCAGTAATGTTGCTTCAAGTCTTGGTACATCTTAGTGCTTCCGGGATGAATAGAGTAGCGGCTAAGATGTGCTTCATCAAGAATTTGCTGGCGGAGCTCTTCATTCTTTGGCACCACTATGCGGTTATTAAACCATACAACGCCTTGATTATCTTCTTTGAAACATTTGGCTTTTCCAGCCCTTATTTTCTCACGAATATGTCTCATGCCCTCATTATCCTTTTGGGCATCAATTATCCTTTGTAAGAGGACTGACTCAAGCTTTAGCTGATTCAAAGTTCCCTGTTGGACCATTCCCAGGTTTAGCTTCTCCATCTCTTGACATAAAGTGTTGTCAGAGGTCTTCATTGTAAGACAATGACAAGAAACCTTACGGCTTAATGCATCTGCCACAACATTGGCTTTGCCTGGGTGATAAAGGATTTCCAGTTCATAGTCCTTAATAAGCTCAAGCCATCGTCTCTGCCTCATATTTAATTCTGACTGGGTGAAGATGTACTTCAAACTCTTATGATCTATATAGATATGACAGACATTTCCCAGCAGATAGTGACGCCAAATTTTCAGGGCATGAACAACAGCAGCTAGCTCCAGATCATGAGTTGGGTAATGCTCCTCATGTCGGCGTAACTGCCGTGAAGCATACGCAATTACTCGGCCCTCTTGCATTAATACATAGCCGAGTCCACTGCCAGATGCATCACAATATACATCAAAAGGCTTGGTGATGTCCGGTTGAGCCAATACCGGAGCAGTGGTCAATAGTGTCTTCAATTGTTCAAAGGCTTCGTCACACTTCGAAGACCAATTGAATTTAACATCATTCTTCAATAAACTTGTGATTGGCTTCACAAGCTTAGAAAAGTCTGGTATAAATCTGCGATAATATCCAGCTAGTCCAAGGAAACTTCGGACCTGATGAACAGTGGTCGGGGGTTTCCACTCCAAAATGTCCTTGACTTTGCTGGGGTCTACCGCAATCCCTCTGGCAGATAGAACATGTCCCAGATATTGAATTTCCTCCAGCCAAAATGCGCACTTGCTGAACTTGGCATACAACTGATGTTCCCTTAGGCGCGTTAATACGATCCGTAAATGTTGGGCGTGCTCCTCTTCATTCTTGGAATATATCAAAATGTCATCAATGAAGACCACCACAAACTTGTCTAGCTCGAGCATGAACACCGAGTTCATCAAATATGTGAAGTGGGCTGGAGCATTTGTTAACCCAAAAGACATTACCAGATATTCAAACAACCCATATCGCGTAGTGAACGTGGTCTTTGGTATATCTTCGGGCCGAATACGGATCTGGTGATAGCCCGATCGGAGATCAATCTTTGAAAATACCCTAGCTCCAGTCAATTGATCAAATAGAATGTCAATCCTTGGAAGAGGGTACTTGTTTTTGATGGTGACCTCATTTAGGGGTCGATAATCCACACACATTCGTAAGGTTTGATCCTTCTTTTTAACGAATATGGCTGGAAAACCCCATGGCAATGAGCTTGGCCGGATCAATCCTTTCTCCAGGAGATCTTGCAATTGAATCTTCAATTCTGCCAACTCATTAGGAGGCATACGGTACGATCTTCGAGAAATAGGAGCCGTACCGGGCTTCAACTCTATTACAAACTCTACCTCCCGCTCAAGTGGCAATCCCGGCAAATCTTCGGGAAAGACATCAGGAAACTCACTTACTACTGGGATATCCTTGATTTCCGGTACCATAACTTCATAAACTCTGCCAGTAGTTTTGTTTGGAATAGGGATGGGCAAAAGGATTTCTTCTTGATTATGACTCAACCTGATGGTTCTTTGATCAGTATTGAGTGTTGCTTTATGCTTGGCCAACCAATTCATACCCAAAATAACATCTATGTCTTGGCCTTTTAGGACGATCATATTGGTAGGAAAGTCCCGTCCGGCCAATGATACGGGCACTTGATAGGCCACTTATATAGTAAAGATTTGTCCCCCAGGTGAGTGTATTTTAAATCCCTCTTTTGATTCATGGCATGCAATGTGATGTTGCTCCACAAATTTCTTGCTAATCAACGTATGCGAAGCACCAGAATCAAAAAGAATAATTGCAGGGTGACTGGCCACGAGGAACGTACCCATCATCACCGGTTCTCCTTCTGGTGTAGTGGCCACTTGAGTATAGTACACGCGTCCCGTCTTCTTGAAATTTTTGCCCTTAACACTTCCCTTGCTTTGAGATGAACTTCCCGATCCTTTCTGATTATTTGCTTGATTTTGCTTGGGATATGGGCAGTCCTTGATGAAATGTCCAGACTTGCCACAATTAAAACACCCAGTTGAAGAGCTAGGCAAGGCAGGGAATCGAGTGCCTGGGGCACCCGACTGATTTGGGGCAATGGGGGCTTTATTGGGACGAATAATTATTGGCTGCTTGAAAGGGAAGGTTGGTGCACGTGGAGGAGTCTGGTTAGAAGGCCGGAGAATAAACCGTTGCCTTTTTGCTTGACCTTGATTAGTCTTCTCACCACCAAATCCCTTGTTTTTTCCGGATCCTGCATATTTTGCTTCAACAAATAGGGCTGTGCTGACAGCCTTTCCATACGTCAAGTCAATACAAGCAGCCATTTTTCTCTGTAGCCGATCATTTAGTCCTCTCATGAAGCAATTTCTCTTTTTCAGATCCGTGTTCACCTGATCAATTGCATATTGGGACAGGTGATTAAACTTGTTGAGATACTGATTGACAGTATCTCCTCCCTGTTTTAGCTTCATGAACTCTTCTTGTTTCATATGCAGAACGCCTTCGGGTATATAGTGCTCACGGAATGCCACTTTGAATTCCTCCCAGGTAACTTGATGATTGGCCGGCTGAACGACCACGAAATTTCCCCACCAAGTACTGGCAGGGCCGCGTAGTTGTTGCGCTGCGAATAACGGCTTCTGTATCTCTGAACAACGTAGAAGACCAAATTTCTGCTCAATAACTCGTATCCATTCATCGGCTTCTAGTGGATCTTTAGCTTTCACAAATAGTGGTGGACGGGTTTCCGAGAAATCCAGATAAGTAGTTTCGCGGGGGCCTTGTTGATAGCCCCGCCCACCAGGCTGCTGGAATTGTTGGCTCGCCATTTCTCTTAGGAATTGGGTGTTGTCAGCAGTTGCGTTCACTAAGGCAACAATTGCATCCGCCAATGTCGGAGGAACAGAGGGTGGATTGGGTGTAGATTCACGCCCCCGGGAAGTACCAGCTCCGTCCTGAGCTCGAGTCTTGGAAGGCATCTGTGGCAACAACATTTGAAAACAATATGATATGCCAAAGAAAAAGCCATTCCATCTTACATTACCAAAAGTAATGTTACAGACTAAAGACTCTTACAACAGGGTACAATACCTAGTATAAAATAGCATTACCTATTATACACCAGTACAACCTACAATACACTACACTCCTTCTACTTCTATTACACCATTAGTCCTGCTTCCCATTACTCTTGGCGGCCTCATCGTCAGGTGTGGGAGTCTAGACGTCAACCAACCTCATGGAAGGAGGGGGCTCAAAAAGGTCTAACTCCCCACCCAGCACGCGTCCCGCAACGTGAGAGGGTCCGGCTTCCGCCTCAACAGGGTGTGCAGGTGCACTAGGGTGTAGTTGCGAGTACAGTACATGGACTTCCTCATGCAACGTATTGCAATAGACTTGCAGGTCGTCGACAGTTGAGCTAAGTTCCTTAATTCGAGCCTGAGCCCTTGCTTCCTTAGCACATGCCAACAAACGGGACTGTACTGCCCAGTCGAGTGCTAAGTCCCGATCAGCAAGCTGATCCTGCAGGTGACGGATGTCCCTTCTTAGTTCATTTATTCTATCTCCGTCCGCGACCCAAGCATCGGTCCTGTGTTGCAGCGCCGCTTGAAGTCGACTTACTCGGGCTTCAAGATCTCCTATGGGGTCATTACTCCCACTGCTACTGTTTTCATGTCGAGGGGCCAGTTGATGCCGGGGCACACCGATTGGTCCAGTTGACTTGCGCGCCGTTAGCCTTGTGCGTGGCGGCATCTTTCTAAGGGGGAAAACTTTATTAGTATAATTCTTAGCATGATGCATGTGTAATTACAGAATCAACCTTAGTCGATTCAACCTTCTATACATTGCACTCTTCCTATCTGGTCTTTAATATAGACTCTTCAGAATACTTAGGTAAGAAGAGAAAAGAGTTTTTAGGTAAGACTTTTTTTTAAAAAAAAATCCTTTTGAAGATGCTTCATAATATCTGCAAAGAAGGGCTACCGCTCCGATACCAGCTGTGACGGAACCTCCCAAGTAATTAGGCCCACCTACAGTTGTCCTTGTCTAACAGACATCAAACACCCTGTAGATGTTCCTAAGTGACTTGACAAGTTCAGTATCTTTCCTTACCTTACCAGGAACGATTTACCCGTCTTGCAGACATTACAGAACATCGGAGATAAAGAAATGCGGAAGCAATTACATAACTTACATTTATTTAAAAAGCAAGCTCAAGTTGTTTTATTACAGACCAGAACTAAAAAGCGAGTGCTGAGTAGTAATATTATACAAACCAAGGGAGGCACAGACTCCTCCCGATAAGTTTTAAGCAAAAGTTTTCTATGTGGAGGACCAAATCCTCTCACACTTTAGTCTTGCTTTTCCTCCTTAGGAACCACCTTGGCACAGAAGCAACAGAAATCTGCTACTTCCTCACCTAAAAACAACGAAGGGATAAACCCTGAGTATGGAATTACTCAGCAAGTCTTACCCGACTAAAGAAAAGACTCTCAAGGGTATGCTGGTTATATGGGAGTCAAGGTAAGGCTTTTCAATAATCAAAGACTCTGTTTTGCAGAAATGCTTACTAAAGTGGATCCTTAAAAATCCAATTTTATTTGTCAAGTTAAGTACAATTACCTGCAACTAGAGTTCTTTCTACCCTAGTTCAATCACTGGTCCTGCACTAGCCAATTTCTTAACAAAAACCCATCATCTTTAGTGGAATGCTATGTGTAAGTCAGTGGCCAAGTCTCCATAACCGTGGAGGTACGACGATCCGAATCGATTATACTCAGCTGAGGATCTCCAATCACACGACATATGTAGCACTTAACCCTTGCATATGTCAACCCGCCACCGGGGTTCTTAAGACCAGATCAGGTTCACGCAAACCGAGAGCACAGATACACCACCGTCCAGCCTCTTGCCACGGAGGGTACACGCTACTCTCGCCACTGCTCCACGCCCATTTCGTGTTATCTTATTCTGGCCTTAGTCCACCCGAGGCAAGGTTTACCCATGACGAGGCATGTGACCAGTTAAAGGGTCCTCGGTCAGCAGGCCTACATCGAGACGGTCCTTAATCGACTCAGACGGAGACACTACACCGAGACTCTCTTCTCGTGCAAGTCACCCACCCGGTCTCAGCTTAATCTTTTAACCCAAAAACTTGGTAAGGTACATCTTTTCCGATGTTGAATCCATCACGGTCGTGATGGATTCACCATCAAGTTTTATTTTCGAAAACAACCCTCCCACTTTGCCAAACATCTTTTGTAAAACAAATCCTTTTGTTTTTCTAAAGCAATACTAAGCATAGTAAAACCTTTTTGTAAAAACAGGGTTTCAAGGAGGGTAATCAAGATCAAGGAAAGTAATGCAAGAATTGTTTTATCAAGCAACTCCTATCATCTAATGCAGCAAGCAAGTGAGAAAGATTTTAAAAACATCAAGGAAGGTGGCAAATGCACCGGGGCTTGCCTTCGTTAACAGGTGAGTCAGGCTCGGATCCACAAATATCGAAGTAGAAGCAGTTGCCTGCTTGAGAATCTGAGGGTGGTGGTGTCCTTTCTTCGGTGACTTCTACTTCTTCTTCACGTTCTAACATAACCATATATATACATATATAAGAATGAATGTCATGTAATGCGCATGAGAGTGCGAAGATAATAAAGTTTTATTATCTAAGTCTTGAATACAACTTTCCTTCACGGAACTCCGAGAACTTAGGGTTTCCGGAGTCGGTAAAGGAGTTCATAGGGCAGGGGGGGTGGTTTTGGGTTCTAGTTATCAAACATGGTCCAAATCAACTCAAACTCTACCCAAGGCTTCTAAATGTTGTTTTAAGTTCTCATAAAAAGTTTGGGCATTTTTGGACTTACCAATTATTTTCTAAAAATCCATAACTAATACTTTTAACTACTTTAAATACCCTAAAATTTCTTATTTCCACGAAAAATCACAAAACTATTTTTATTAAATTCTAGGGAAAATAACAAGCCTAGGAAAATTGGTTTCACAACTTTATCATTTTTCTACTGTTTTCTATAATTGTTTTGGCTCTGGAGTAAAAAGAAAAAAGAAACAGATGAATAGTACTGGGCTGATTTCAGCCCAGGTCGGCCCACTACCAGCAGAAGTGCGCGCGCCCACGCCCGCGCTGGCACACTTGCACAGAGGCCCTCGTCGTTTTGGATAACTCGAAGTGGGCTCCGTTACTATTTTCTCGAGTCTCTGACAGTTTGCAGAACAGTCCCTGAGGTTCTATTTCTTTACCGTGCTAGCCCCCGACGGCGAGCAGCACGACAGAGCGCAACACCGACGAGCTATACCGGCCGGAGGGGGCCAAGACCGGCGCTCCCGAGCGGTGGACATCACATCGGACCTATCCCGAGCCTTTCCCCCAACCCAATTTCATCTAAGACCATCTGAGGAGCACTGGCCACGGCTACCGTGAACCCCACGGCAAGACAGCCGTGTTCCCGGCGATGGGTGGCGGTCTAGTTCAATTGGGCGGTTCTAAGATCTTTAGGAGGGCCTAGGGATACTAGAACAAGCAACAGAGAGCCTAGGACTAACCTGAGTTCGGCTGGCCGCGGTGAGGGTGTTCTTGCGGTGGCGCAAACCGGATTTGGGGAAATTGTGAAATTCAAGCTCGTTGACGATCAATTGGGGGCAATACTGGGTGTCGGGGTACTTGACTACCCTACGGAGCTTGCAGTGGCTTCAATTTATAGAGAAGCTAAGCGGTGGCGTCCAATTTTGCGCAGAGAGACCGGTAGCCGAGACGAAGGGCGAGTCACTGGTGGCCACACAACGTGGCTTTTACCGTGGCAGTCATTCCGACGATCAACGGAGAGGCTAAAGGATGTCATGGCGATGCTGTGGCGCGGTTAGGACACGTGGCACAAGGCCGGAAGGTGGCGGTGCACCGGCGAAGTTATCTGCCCAGCTGCACAGTGGATAAGAAAGCCACGGTGAGTCACCGGAATGACCTCCAGCTCACCGCCGGCAAGAATCTTTCACCGCACGTCCTTATCCACCCACCCCGAGCGCGAGTCCTAACACCGGTGGCACGAATCGCGGTGGAGGAGTGATCGATGGCGGGGGAAAGAAACCTGAGATTCTTCTTCAGTTACTGTACCATAAGAAGTTCAGTTTCAGTTTCTTGCTACATGCCTGACAGAGCAACTTCAAAACTCTTTTTCTCCAGATTTTCTATGGCAACGTGATCCACACTCTGCAGCAAATTTGTAGAGTAATATACCATCTACAAATTTGTTATGGGAATCATACCCAAACTTGCACTGGATCATGCTTAAATCCAAGTCCAAAGTTAGCTCTGTTTCACTGAAGTTCTGAATTTCAGAATTCCACCAGCCTGACAGTCCAACTTTGGGCTTACCTATCTCTGGATTTTTCTTAACAAGTGAGCTTACCACCTTAAGCAAAGTTGTTCTTCTATAATCAGGTTACAATTTTGATGTGGTGACCTAATATGAATTCTCACTATTTTGAAAGCTACACAGCCCCAAAGTTGGGCCTATAACCCTGATTTCAGAATTAGCCTAGGGTTTGGTTTTAGGGTTTTCCAGGGTTCTAATTGAGATTCTTGATGTCCCAGGGGTATAAATGTGATTCAACTTTATTTTTGGGGATATTTTATAGCTAATTCCCTAAAGCCTTTAGGTTTTCTTAACTTGGGTTAAGTTTTACCCCTTTAATCCCTATTTAGGGTTAAGTTCCTATCCAGGGTTCTATTTGCAAAAACACTTAAACAATACAACTTGTTTGAAATTTTTTCCTAGTGAATGCACTCTAGATGTATCAAACATATGCAATGCCAATGCTTATGATGCCATGCTCAAGTTTTAGTTACAGTAACACCAGGGGTGTTACATATATATATATGTATTTTTTAAGAGGGTCTATCTATTTAAATTTTATAGAAAGATTTTCCCCAAATACCAACAGTGGGATATTAGGGTGTTACAAATCCTGCCCCCCTTAACAGAAATCTCGTCCTCGAGATTTGTACAAAGAGGATGAAACAAGTTTGGTTTGTAGTCTAGGTTTCAATTTCTAAGTAGTTTTAATACAATAAAGATTTTTGTTCAAGTTTATAACACAAATTAGCAGGCGGTTAGGAAAGCATGGGTATATATATATATATCCACGTTATTATGTAGGATAAAAGATGTCTTTAAAGTATAGATAGATTTGGGTAGGGAAGAGTGCGGTAAGGAAAGACTCCATCTAATATCTGCCATGGGGACTCACATACAAGAGACAACCCTAGGTGCCAGGAGGAGGCCTGCGCCGGATTTTTGCCAAGATTCGCACGCTTGCAATCTCGGCGAGCTGTTGAACACGGGCAGAAGAACACTTCCACGTGTTCGACGCGCTCTGAGCGCGCCAGAGCACGCCCGCGCCCGACCCCGCACGCCCCGCGCCGCGCTGAGCCGTGCCCGTGTCCCCTGCTCGCGCCCGCACCTATAAAGCCCCCTCAGGCATCGACCGTACTCCTCCACGCACGCTCGACCTCACTGGAGCCAGAAACCACCGGCGTTGCCCTGCAAACGGCGTGCCCGCGGCCACCCGATCCCTCGCCACCGTAGACCGGCCAGTAGAGCCCTTCCCAGCCACGCCCGATCCTCGGAAGAGACCGTGCATGCCTCGGTGAAGCTCCCCGAGCAAGGAATCGGACTTTGCTTCGCCGGAGAAGCCAGTCCACGGTCGCCGGACTTCACCCGACCGCCGGTGAACGTAGACCGGGTAAATCTCTGCCCCATTCTTCGATTCCTTGTGCACATAGCCTCTATGTCATCCCATGGAGCTCATCGTGCCATTTAATTGAACTAGATCGCCGTGGTTAAGCCGGAGCACTCGCCGCCGACGAGATCACCCGCCTGCGCACGTGGACCGGCCGATTCCGGCCACCACCGCCGTCGAGCCGTACCTCGCTGTGACCGCCAGGACCTCCCGAAGCCAACCCCGCCCCTCGCCGGACCTCTCTCACCGCCGGTAAGCCACGCCGCCCTTTTCTTTCCCGCGGGTACTGTTTGCATAAGGGGATGGACCTCGGGGAAGAAGAATGAAAGGTCAGGGGGTTTTGTGCGCTGTCAGTGACTCAAGGGAATAGTGGCGCAGGGGTAGAAATGAGTGGATTGATTTAGAAAGAACCTAAGGTCCTCGGTGCAAAGTAGTTTTCCAGGAAACCTTTTAAATTATTCTGAATTAACTCCAAATGGAACTTGGAAAATTCATAACTTCAGTTTGGTTTACCCAAATTGAGTCAAACCAATTTTGCCAGATCCTAAATAATGTAAACTACTTAGGAAAAATATAAAACCCCTAAGTGTTGTAGAAAACTTTGGAGTTTTGATTTAAATGATTAACTGGTCAAAAGCTAAAAGAAATAAGGAAAAATAGTTACACTATTTGACTGGGGTTAAGAAAATTTATAGAAGTACTTGATCACTTCCTAACATGTACAAAAATAATAAACCCCTCTGTACACCAAGTTAAGGTAGAGTTTACCATTTAAATCATTTTAGCCTAAAGTTAGAGAAAACATTAAAGGTGGTTTAAATAAAGAACCAGGGAACACCCACATTTTTGTTAGTTCACTTATTCAGTATAGTTCACTAGAAAAATTTATTATACCCTTGTTTAGTACAGAATGAATGAGATACCTTTTATTTTAAGAAAACAAGGAAAACTTAGAAAAACCCTAGAAAAATAACCCCAAGGAGAAAACACCCCAAACCTTGGGATAACTAATGTTTTGTTATTATGAACATAGGAAAAATATGAAATCTGTTGTTTGATATTTTTCAAATAACAAGTTAGTTATAAGCACCTTTTTGGCATAAAACTTCAGAAATTCACAACTAAATATCCAGTATGCCTTTTTCTGTGATTTTTAACACAAAGGCCTAATATCATCTATGTATCTAGAGAAAAATAAAATTTGGTACAGAAAACTCAATTAAATCATAGCTATAGTGTAAAGTGCCCTTTTAAAACTTATCCTTGTTAATTTTGCACAAGCAGTATCTGAATCAGTAACCACCTCAAATTTATTGGACAAATTACAGTAACAACTAGTAACCCACTGTAATTTTTACAGAATTTTTGGAAAAAGTTAAACCACTGTTGTAGTTCAAACCCACCCTAGAATTCATAAATAGAAAATAAAAAGGGAAATTAATAGTGGAGATTAATGTCACCCTAACCCAACCAGCAAAACCCCTTTTATTGCCCACTAAAATATCTAAGGGAAATACAATCCACTATGCTTATCCCTAACAAAACCCAAACCTAAATTGATAAGCATACACCACTAGGAGCCACGTATGACCAAGAAACCCTAAGTTACTAAACTAACTTAGTTTTCTTTCACTTAGCATAAAGTTTACTAAATCCCGCATAATCATGGCATACATATTCTTATTCATTGCATTTGATAGATTGCAACCTCGCCGATGGAGAGTACGTCCTCGTGCCGGAGCAAGGAGTTGCTCAGGAGGTAGCCCCGGATCCAGCACCAGAGCCTACCCCAGAGGATCTGCCTGCCCCAGCTTTGGAAGGCAAGCCCCGGTTTTATGCATAACCTGTTTATTATGCTATTTTACTATACTTAATGATTGTAGGGTTGAATGTGCACTTAAGTGTAGGAGTTGGTTGAAACCCTAGTTGCATGATCTCAGGAATCCTATTGAGATGAAAACTAGTATGCTAGGTCGAGTAGCTGTTATACTAATTAGGGATCTCGGTAGAAGTCGAGTGATTTTTCTAGCACTCGCGCGAGGTCAGGAATTGGTTGTATCCATTTTCTTATCATAATGATGTGGGTTTGTGGACAACAATCCATGGGGATTGGATGTCCACGGGATAAAAATTGGAATAAGGATTAAGGTGTGGTACCGTGAGTCAAGCGTTTGAACGTACTAAGCACATGCCGAGAAATATGGTAAATCGGTAAGCCTAGTACCTGATTGAACCTGGCAGTGGACTTTACCCCTCACGCGACCTAAGACGTGGTCTCCCATTCTGGTTATGGTGGGTACAAGTGCGGTCACTGCACGACGGCAGTCGGGGTCAGTGAGGCATTGTACGCCAAGGCGGTGAGCCCTGATTTGCTGACGGGGAATCGATGGGGACGGTTGATGTGTGTGGGGACGGAGTGCCTCGCCACGTCGTGTGTTTAGGTTTACCTTGCAAGGTTTAAAAACTCGATTCGAATCGTCTGCTTCTCGCAGCTAATGAGACTGCTTGATCCATGCTGCTACATTGAGTAACAAGTGGAAATGTGATGATGTGACAAAAGATGTTGATTGCTAAATTTACTTGCTACCATGAATGAGTAGATAGTACACATCTAGTCTTAAGAGAGTCACACTAAAACTTGACAAAGCTAAAACTTGATTTATAAACTCAGCTAGTGCTTTTGGCAACCAAACCCCACAGCCAAACAACTGCATGTCTAGAGGTAGAGGAGTAGACTCCTCACACCGGGTAAGTCTAGCTGAGTATTAGTATACTCAGCCTTGCTTGTGGCATAATTTTACAGGTTCTCTGGAGGACATGGTTGCTGGAGTGACTTGGCCGTCCATCTTGCCACCGGGTTGGACTGTCGAGTGGGACCCTGCCTTGGCTGAGGAGGAGCATGAGGAGTGATGGGACAGGCTTCCCCATCTCTCTGTTTATTTATCGTTAGTTTTATTCCGCTGCACTTCGAACAATGATGACTACTTTTGCAAAAACTCCGATGATGATGTAATAAGCTTAATACTCCTTAATGTATGGTTTTATGCTTTATTGTATTTGCTCTGTGACTCACCATCGAGTGAGATTGTGGTACTTGATCCTGTCAAGTGGCCTCGTCGGACTAGATCCGAGGAATTGACGGGTTATTCCCATTTAAGTGTGGTCTAGCCTCTAAGGCAGGGCTTAGGCACTTAAGTTGGAATAATTCGAGCAGTTCCGCCACAGATGACTTCTCACGGATCCTCGGAAGGAGGGAACGCACAGTCCCACACAGACGGACTTGCACGAGAGGGTTTTCCCCATATCTTGTGGGAGGTACTTCAGGGAGCAGGTTACAC
Organism: Zea mays; assembly: GCF_902167145.1. Taxonomy (NCBI): domain Eukaryota; kingdom Viridiplantae; phylum Streptophyta; class Magnoliopsida; order Poales; family Poaceae; genus Zea; species Zea mays. The sequence continues at coordinate 24,476,571 of NC_050101.1, forward strand.
GACGCCTCCCCAGTACGCGGTGCAGATGTTCGAGAAGCACCGAGTGCCCCGTTGTAGGGTGAGGATGACCGTAGAGCCTCATCCCTTACAGCCAGGCTGACGTTCGTTGGACTCTGAGTCTTTCGGATACCGGGCTGAGGATACTATCGAGGCGATTGCTCTCCACGGGCTGACCACCTTCTGTGGTTTTCACCCCTTGGAGCTGTCTACTCATCCCATTGGCTTGTTCCCCACGGAGAAGGAGGACGACCCAATGTGGAAGGACCGAGTGGAGCATGCCAAGGATATATGGGCTCTTTACCTAGGGCAGACTGCTCACTTGATGGTGCGATGCATGGATGCCCTGTATCGTCTGCAAGTGATGCGAGGAGAGGCAATGTCTCATCTAATGGCATTGTTAGAGGCTACCAAGATCACCTTGGATAATAGAGAGGAACTTGTGGTAGACCTATCCACTGAGATGGTGGAAAAGGACCTACAGGTGGAACAAATGTCCAACGAGATCCAGGAGCTTGAGGAGCTAGTGGGAACCAGGGAGAACACCATTGAGGTTCTCGAGGATCAGCTAATCAACACTCAGCAGCAACTTGCGGAGGCTAACCAACATTTGGATATGCACCACTGGGAGATTCAGGACATGGAGGCCAACGAGGATGTCGATATCGTGGGAGGAGAGGAGCCAGAGCCTGCATCCAACTTGGACACTGCTGGCTCAGGGAGACCACCTTCCCCCGAGTCGAGCGTTGCCTCGTTTGCTCACTAGGTTGCAGGGATAGCGTTAGAAGTGTGTGGCGGTAGAACTCCTCGAAGCTATCTTAGCTTTTGCACCTTTGGGGTACTAGGCTAGATAGAGTTGAGTCTTTTGGGTCACTGGTGTAATCATAACAAAATCTTTTGGAAGTTTGGATGATGAATGATTTCAGCTTTAATTTATGAAGAAAAGTTTTATGCCATGTGGTATCTTTTATGAATTATGCAAGAAAATATTGGTTTTACCCATTTCAAATCTTTTACCACGTATGAACCCTAACATCAGAAGTATGATATTGAGAGCATCCTTGATTTTTCAGATGGCAGGAAGAGCGCGTCGTGGATAGAATGAACGCATTCCTCCACCACCGCCACCGCCTCGTACCATGCAAGAATTGATGGCTCAGTAGAATGAGATTCTGCGACAGTTGGCTCAGTGTCAGCCGCCACCTCAGCACTATGGTGGTGGTGACCATCATCAGCGTCCCCCAGTAGTAGCCACTTATCAGGAATTCCTCAGTACCCAGCCGACGTTGTTTACTCGGGCAGAGGATCTGCTTGATGCTAATGTATGGCTTAGGGTAGTGGAATCCAAATTCCCACTACTAAATGGAGTTTGTTCAGATGAGGCTAAGGTCAGGTTCACCACCCAGCAGCTTCGTGGACCCGCGTGGACATGGTGGGACCACTTCCTCGCTATGCAGCCAGTTGACCATGTGGTGGAATGGAGAGAGTTCAAGGCAGACTTTAGAAGGCATTATATACCAGCAGGCATTATGGATCGAAAGCTTAATGAGTTTCTAGCACTCACTCAGGGGAATCGTACTGTGTTGCAGTATGCTCAGGCCTTCAATGACCTGTGTCAGTATGCTGGATACCACGCAGACACTGATGAGAAGAAGAGGGATAGGTTCAGGAGGGGGCTCAGCACTAAGCTCCACGACCGTCTCAACACTGTTAGGGCCAACAGTTACAATGAGTTAGTTAACATGGCCATTTCTCAGGAGGACTGCATCACAGCCCGTTAGGCAGAAAAGAAGAGGAAGACCCTTGTGGCAAGATCATTAGCTCAGCCACAGCGCTTCAGGATTGTATCTGAGACTCAGAACAGGGGACCTCAGCAGCAGCAAGGACGTTGGGTGATTTGACCACAGCAGCAGCAGCAGGCACCCAACCGCTCTCAGCCCCTAGTTTAGAGGAACAATCAGCCACAGCAACGGCAGTACCGTCAGGCCAATGACAATAGGTGTTTCACTTGTGGTAACATGGGACACTATGCCAAGAATTGCCCCAGGAACTAGCAGAGGCAGGGACAGAATTCCAACCAGAACCAAGGCAAGAGGCAGAAGGTGCAAGTGAGGCAAGGCAGGCTGGACTTCACCACCATGGTTGATATTCTAGAGGGAGCACCCGTCTTAACTAGTATCTTTTTAGTTTTGAATTATCCTGCAATTATTCTTTTTGATTCTGGTGCATCACACAGTTTTATCAGTACCAAATTTAGTGCCAAGTGCTAGTTACCTTTTCACCACACCAATGGGGGTATTACAATTTCTACACCCGAAGGCAGGGTTGCCACCTATCAGATCAATAGGCATGTACCAATAAAGTTTGGTAGCTTCATATTTAAAACCACTCTCCTGATCATGGGATTGGATAGTGTGGATATCATTTTGGGGACTGATTGGTTATCGCGACACCATGCGGTAATTGATGTCGTAGCCAAAGCCATAGAAATTCACTCCCCACTGGATGGCGAGATCACCTTGTACCTACCCGACCAAGGATGTACCCGTTCCTGTGCCTTCACCATGATAGAGTCACCCGTCGAAAGAATCCCAGTGGTTTGTGACTACCCAGATGTTTTTCTGGATGAATTACCAGGAATGCCACCCGACAGGGACATCGAGTTTGCGATTGAGCTGCAACCCGGGACTGCACCTATATCCAAGAGACCTTATAGGATGCCTCCAGCAGAATTGGCGAAATTGAAAAAGCAATTACAAGAATTGTTGGACAAAGGATTCATTCGCCCAAGTACTTCACCATGGGGATGTCCAGCCTTGTTCGTAAAGAAGAAGGATGAGAGTTTGAGGTTGTGTGTGGACTACCGCCCTCTCAACGCGGTAACAATAAAAAATAAGTATCCATTGCCCCGCATTGATGTATTGTTTGATCAGTTGGTGGGAGCCAAAGTATTCTCCAAGATAGATCTTCGCTCTGGCTACCATGAGATTAAGATCAGGGCCAGTGCTATTCCGAAGACGGCTTTCTCTACCAGATATGGGCTTTATGAGTACTTGATGATGTCTTCCGGACTGACCAATGCCCCGGCTTACTTCATGTATTTGATGAATTCAGTCTTTATGCCAGAGCTGGACAAGTTTGTAGTGGTTTTCATTGACGACATTCTGATTTATTCCAAAAATGAAGCTGAGCATCTACACATCGTACTTCAGCGACTGCACGATCATTGTCTATATGCTAAGCTATCCAAATGTGATTTCTGGCTGAAGGAGATAAAATTTTTGGGTCACACCATCTCTCAGGATGGGGTATCAGTTGATCCTGAGAAGGTACAAGAAGTGATGGATTGGAAACCTCCTACCACAGTACGGCAGATCCGTAGTTTTCTGGGATTGGCAGGATAATATCGACGATTTATTTCGGATTTCTCCAGGATTGCCAAGCCAATGACTGAATTGTTGAAGAAAGGAGTCAAGTATGAATGGAGCCAGAAGTGTGAGGATGCCTTTCATACACTAAGGCAGCATTTGACAACAGCACTCATGCTAGCTCAGCCTGACAACACCAAACCCTTTGAGGTTTATTGTGATGCTTCCGGTACTGGATTGGGATGTGTCTTGATGCAAGACAACAGAGTCATTTCTTACGCCTCCCGAGCACTCAGACCCCATGAGCAGAACTACCCCACACATGATCTGGAGTTAGCAGCCGTAGTTCATGCTCTCAAGATTTGGGGACATTACTTGATGGGAGCTCATTGTAATATCTACACTGATCATAAGAGTCTCAAATATATCTTCATTCAGGCTGATCTTAATATGAGGCAGAGAAGATGGTTAGAATTAATCAAGGATTATGATTTGGAAGTGCATTACCATCCTGGCAAAGCCAATGTTGTGGCAGATGCCTTAAGTCGGAAGGCCCAGTGCAACTATGTGAATATGGATGCAAAAATAACCACCCTGTGTGATGAGTTGTGCAAGCTGAACATAGAAGTTGTTTCCTCCGGTGCTTTAAGTTATATTTCAGTGGAGCCCACCTTACATGAGAAAATAGTCATGGCACAGATTGGTAACAAGGGTGTTCAAGTCATTAAGGAAATGATCAAACAAAGGGTGGACAAATACAAGTGCTTCCGTCAGGACAACAAAGGAATTCTATGGTTTGGAGACCAATTGGTTGTTCCCAAGAACCCCAAGCTTAGAAATAAAATATTGGATGAAGCTCACCTTTCAAAATTTTCCATGCACCCCGGCAGTAACAAGATGTATCATGATCTCAGATCCTTGTACTGGTGGACCAGAATGAAGAGGGAAATTGCTAAGTATATATCTGAATGCGACACTTGCCAAAGGGTCAAGGCCAGTCATTTAAAGGTGACAGGCACCTTATAGCCCCTTCCCATACCATCTTGGAAATGGGAGGATATTTGCATGGATTTTATCGTGGGATTGCCCAATGCTTCCCGACACCACGATTCTATTTGGGTCATCGTGGATAGACTGACCAAGACAGCTCATTTCTTGCCAGTGCATACCACCCACAAGACAGAGAAATATGCAGAAATCTATGTTGATCAAATAGTGTGTTTGCATGGAATTCCAAAGACTATTGTTTCTGACAGAGGAGCACTGTTTGTGGCATGCTTTTAGGAGCAGCTCCAAAAGTCACTTGGGACCCATGTAATAAGAAGCTCAGCATACCATCCGCAGACTGATGGTCAGACAGAAAGAGTGAATCAAATTCTCGAGGATATGTTGCGAGCCTGTGTGCTACACTATGGTAAAAATTGGGACAAGTGCCTTTCCTTGGCGGAGTTCTCATATAACAACAGCTACCAGTCTAGCCTAAAGATGGCACCTTTTGAGGCCTTGTATGGGAGAAGGTGTAGGACACCGCTAAATTGGTCACAAGCTGGAGAGAGGGAAATTTTTGGACCTGACCTGCTTCTTGAAGCAGAGGAGAAAGTCAGAGTCATTAAGAAGAACTTAGAAGCTGCTCAGGCCAGGCAAAAGAGCTATCATGACAAGAGGAGGAAGCCTCTACAGTTTGAAGTGGGAGATCATGTTTATCTTAAAGTGTCACCCCACCAAAGGTGTTCAGAGATTTGGAATCAAGAGCAAGTTAGCTCCTCGCTACATTGGGCCCTATGAGATCAAAGAAACTTGTGGGCCTGTAGCATATCAATTGAAGTTGCCACCCCATATGTCAGCAGTTCATGATGTGTTCCACGTATCTCAGCTACGAAAGTGTGTCCGTTTACCCACAGAAGTGCTACCTGAACCAGAATTGGAGATAGAAATAGACTTGTCCTATCAAGAGCACCCCGTTAAGGTATTGGAGCAAAAAGAGAGATCAACGCGGGCAAGGTCAATCAGGATGTATAAGGTTCAGTGGAGTCACCATTCGGTAGAAGAGGCTACGTGGGAGACTGAGGATTTTCTATGTTCCCGCTTCCCCGACTTTCTGCCCAAAGGAGTCGGTACGTAATCCAAAACCCCACCCCCACCTGCCCTTTGAATCTAAATATAAGAAAAACTTAGATGTTAAGGGTATTGTAAGCTTTGAAAATGACTTTAAAAAGACTTCCTTCTGAAGTTGCAAAGAGAATGACATTCGAAGAGCAGTTAACTAGAGAAACTTGTATAAAAGAAAATGCAACACCCCAGCACACCTTCTTGGTACCCCCTCTAAAGGACCCCTACCCAAAATCTCGGGACGAGATTCCTTTAAGGGGGGAGGGCTGTAACACCCCAGGTGTTACTTAGGGTTTTCACTCAAGCCTACACTATTGAACCCATCATCACATGTGATTTAGTTTGAGCAAAAGACACCAAACTTGGGGGTCAAGATCCTAAATAGGTGTAACCCATCTTAGAAGTCATGCTTTGGCCTTATCATGCACCTAAAGAGGAGAGAATGGCTCAAACCCTAATTCAACTCCCTTTAGGCAAATGGAGCCCTAGAAAGGAGTATAGAAAAAAGGCTATGTAAACCACATTATCATGACTTGGGCTAATTATAAAAGTTGTAGTACACTTAAAACCCTACAAAAAATAGTAAGAGAGTGACCCCAAAAAGGTTTTAGAAAAACCCCAAAAAGGTCACCAGAGAGAAGGGCATAAAAGAAAAATCAGATTTCTCTCAATTTCAAAACCAGCCCTCTTTCAAAGATCAAACATGTTCACATTTTTCCAAACCCCAAAACCATAGGGCCCAATTGACAAAATGGCGCCTAAAGACCCCTAGAACACCCTGGAAAAATTTGAACCCAACCCTTAGTCGTTTGACACGTCTTGACACGGTTTTTGTCTCAGTCTGGACAACTCAGACAGAGCCAACTTCACACCACAATATCTCTCAACCTCGACCATATATTTTCTTGGAACTCACATGGAAAAGATAGGATATGGTGCAGAGAAGAGACCGTACATGGGAGTTTTGCTGAGATCTACACGCTAAGGCGACCAAACAGGCCTTTGAACACCGGTAGAAGTAAACCACCACGTGTTCGACGTGGGCAGGCACTCGGGAACGCGCCTAGAGCATGCCCGCACGCGCGCCCCCGCGCGCCCTCGGCCGCCCCTGTGCCCACGCCCGTGTCGTGCACGCGAGTGGCAATAAAGCCCACACTCATGCACGGCCACCTTCCCTATCGCCCCCTCCGCACCGCGCCTAGCCTTCCCGAGCCAGCCCGCAGCTCCGGCGACCTCCCCGCGACCCACCAGAGCCACCCGAGGGCTCCTGCCGTGGCCAAACCATTCCCACCCACCTCCACTCGATCCTAGCCCTCGGATAGCTTCCTTGAGAGGCCGTGAAGCTTTCCAAAGCTTGAGCCGAGGACCAGCCCCACCGGAACAGTGCAATCACGCTCGCCGGAGTTCGTGACCCTACCTGAGCACATGGACCGGGTAATCCACTAAACCATTTCTCGATTCCTTGCGCGCATAGCCTCTACATCACCAGTGGAGCTCCTCGTGCACCTTGATTGAACCCTACCGCCGTGGTTTGGCCGGAGCAGGTGCCGCCGACGACCTCCGCCGCCTGTGCTCGTGGCCAGAGCAGCTCTAGCCACCTCTGACGCCGACCCGCACATCGACATGACCGTTGTGACCTCCCCGATGTCACCGACCACCCCACCGGAGCTCTACTGCCGCCGGTAAGCCTCTCCGCCGTGATCTTTGCCCCGGTTACTGTTCCAGCCAGCCAAGGATCGCGGGTTAGATATAGGATAAGTAGACCGAGGGCTGATTTGTGAGAGAAAAGGGGAAGAAAACCCAGGGACTTCAGTGCAAATCTGTTTTTCCTTTCCCATTTCGAATTTATTTTTCTTTTAAATATTGCAGAGAACTTGATAAATACATAACTTGAAGAATAATCATCCAAAATTAGTCAAACCAATTTTGCTAGACTTTGTGAAATATAAACTATCAAGCAAAAATAGTAAACCCCATAGTTCCTGTAATGTTTTCTAGAGTTTTGATTTAAATAAGAAAACTGCCCAAAACTTAATAATAAAGGGAAAAATAGAAATGTTGTTAGACCAGGGTTGAGAAAAATAGTGGAGACACTAACCTAGTAGTTACACTGTTTAAAATTAATAAACACCCCAATATACAAGGTTAAGGAAGATTTATTCACTAAAACTTGTTTTTGCTCAAACTTAGGAAAATGACAAAAAAGGGGTTGAAAATGGAAACCAGAGGGCAACCATATTTTTCCTAGCATGCCTAAGTGATGTAGTTCACAAAAAAAATCTGTTGAACCATAGTCCAGTGAAAAGAAATTGCACCCACATTTATTCATAAAAACAGAGAAAACTTTGAAAAGTCATAAGAAAATAATCCTAATGAGAAAACACCCCTACCTTAGGAATGACTGCTCTTGTGCTAAGAAGAACCTAGGAAAAATACAAGTTCTGTTGTTTTATATTTTTCAAATAGCAAGTTAATTATAAGTGTCTTTTTGGCATTAAACTTTAGAAAACCATAACTAAATAACCACTAAGTAACCCACTGTGATTTTTGGCACAAAAGCATGTTACTACCCATAGATACCAGCAAAAATAACTCTTAGTACAAAACCTACACATAGATAAGAGTTGTAGTGCATAGTGACCCCTCTGCCCCAACTTTTGCTATTTTTGTCCAGGGCATATTCTATTTATTTTTGACCTCAAATTTATAGGACATACTACAGTGACCAATATTAACCCACTGTAATTGTTATAGACTTTTTGGAAAATTTTAAATAACTGTTGTAGTTCAAACTCACCTTAAGAGCATAAATAGAAAATGAAAAGGGAAATTAGTAGTGGAGATTAATGTTACCCTAACCAACCCAGCAAAACCTCTTGAGTACCTACTAAAACCTTTAGGGGCAATCCAAGTCTTAATCCAATACGTTTGCCTCTAAGAAAAACCTCAAACCTAGGTTGCTAAGCCTAAACCACCAAAAGCTTCTTATAACAAGGAAACCCTAAGTTATCAACTAACTTAGTTTTTCCTTTACTATGCATAATGGTTACTAAATTCTGCATATCATAGCATACAAATATCTTATTCATTGCATTCGATAGATTGCAACCTCGCTGACGGAGAGTACATGCTCATACCTGAGCAAGGAGTTGATCGAGAAGGAGTCCAGGAGCCAGCACCAGAGCCTGCCACCGAGGATCTCCCCGCAGCCCCAGCTTTGGAAGGCAAGCCCCGGTTTTATGCATAACCTACTTATTATGCTATTTTACTACACCTATTGTTTGTAGGTTTGTAATGTGCACTAAAGTGTAGGAGTTGTTTGGAACCTTAGTTGCATGACTCAGGATACCTTTTGAGATGGATACTAGTATGGTAGGTCGAGTAGCTGCTTTCCTAATTAGGGATCTTGGTAGAAGTCAAGTGATTTTTCTAGCACTCACGCGAGGTCAGGAATTGAATGTATCCATTTTTATATCAGAATGATGATGGTCTGTGGACACGGATCCATGGGGATGCGTGGTCTACGAGATGAAATTGGAATAAGGATTAACGTGCAGATACCTGTGTCAAGCGTTTGAACGTACTAAGCACATGCCGAGAAATATGGTAAATCAGTAAGCCTAGTACCTGATTGAACCTGGAAGCAGACTTTGCCCCTCACACGACCTAAGACGTGGTCTCCCATTCCGATTATGGTGGGTACAAGTGCGGTCACTGCACGACGGCAGTCGGGGTCAGTGAGGCATTGTACGCCAAGGCAGTGGGCCCTGATCTGCTGGCGGGGAATCGATGGGGACGGTCGATGTTTGTGGGGACGGAGTGCCTCACCACGTCGTGTGTTTAGGTTTACCTTGCAAGGATAAAAACTATATTCGAATCGTCTGCTTCTCGCAGCTAATGAGACTGCTTGATCCATTGTACTGCATTGAGTAACAAGTGGAAATGTGATGACTTGGCAAAAGTTATTGATTGCTAAATGTTTGATACCATGAATGATTAGATAGGTACACATTTAGTCTTAAGAGAGTCACACTAAAACTTGAAAAAGCTAAAACTTGATTTTCAAACTCAGCTAGTGCTTTTGGCAACCAAACCCCTCAGCCAAACAACTGCATGTCCAGAGGTAGAGGAGTAGACTCCTCACACCAGGTAAGTCTACCTGAGTATTAGTATACTCAGCCTTGCTTGTGGCATAGATTTACAGGTTCTTTGGAGGACATGGTTGCTGGAGTGACTTGGTCGTCCATCTTGCCATCAGGATGGACAGTCGAGTGGGACCCTACCTCGGTTGAGGAGGAGCATGAGGAGTGATGGGATAGGCTTCCCCATCCCTTTGTTTATTTATCGTTAGTTTTATTCCGCTACATTCTGAACAATAATCACTACTTTTGTTAAAACTCCGATGATGTTGTATTAAATTTTATACTCCTTAATGTATGGTTTTATGCTTTATTGTATTTGCTCTGTGCCTCACCATCGAGTGAGTACGTGGTACTTGATCCTGTTAGTGGCCTCGTCGGACTAGATCCGAGGGACTGACGTGTTATTCCTATTTAAGTGTGGTCTAGCCCCTAAAGCGGGACTCAGGCACTTAAGTTGGAATAATTCGGGCGGTTCCGCCACATAAACCGCACCCAATCAACCGGAACACCTTGATTTGTCTACGGTGTTTACCACCGTGGTGGGTGGGAGAATCCGGGGCGGGATTGGTTCAATTGAGGCATGGTTTAGGTTTGCCTCGGGTCAGGGACGCTAGTTCGACACTTAGTTCAGTCAGTCAACGCTGTTCATGGCTGGTTTTGGCAAAGAGATGGTCGACGACGAGCGCACCGTGGCCATGGGTCAGGTTGGAGAAGAAACAGAAGTCGGAGGACCTCTGTGCAATTGTCAGAGAGACAATGAATAGTAACTAGGGGTTCTTCACCAGTTATTTGGTTAACCAGGGGCCCTTTGGCAAGACCAGCAACACGGGCGCAGGCGCGTGCGTATTTCCCCGTTCGTGGGCCGACTCAGGCCAGTTTCAGCCCACCACTGTTTACCCTTTCTCTTTTTCTTTTTCTACCAGTATTAAATAAATCATAGAAAATTCTAGAAAAATGCTAAAAATATGAGACCAATTTTGTTGGACTCCTAAATTTCTCTAGTATTTAATAAAAATGGTTCTAAGATTTTTATCCCAAAGCAGGAATTATTATATATTTAAAAGAGCTAAAACCTATACCTCTAGAATTTTAGAAATTATTTAATAACTCTAAAAATCACTAAACTTTTTGGATAAGCCTAATATGGTATTTAGAACCCATGAGTGAAGTTAGACATGATTTGGACAATGTTTGTTACCTAAACCCCAAAACCCTAATCTTCTAAGTAGGGTCTGCCCTCTGAAATAAAATATTAACTCCAAAAACCCTAGTTCTCTGAAGTACCATGAAGGAAAGTTGTATTCAAGATACAACTTGATAAACCTTCTCTATTACTGCATTTCATAAGCATTACATGAGCATTCATGGTTATATATGATTATATATAGAGAACGAGGAAGAAGTAGTGGTTGAAGAAGAAGGTGTTGCACCACCACCACCTGAAGACCCACCTGCCAGGAACTGCTTTTATTTCGATATTTGTGGAGTAGAGCCTGACTCTCCTACAACTTAAGGCAAGCCCTGGTGCATTTGCCACCTCCTTGCTATTTTAAAATCTTTCTCACTTGCTTGATGCATTAGGTGATAGGAGTTGTGTGCTAAACAATTGATGCATTTCCTTCCTTGGAAAATTGATTACCTTTCCTTGATCACCTATTTTATGAAAAGGTTTTTCTGATGCTTAGCCTTGCTTTAGAAAAACAAAATGTTTTGTTTTTGAACAAAAGATGATGCCTCACAGTGGAGGGGATGTTTAAAAAATAAAACTTGATGGTGAATTCATCATGGCCATGATGGGTTCAACATCGGAAAAGATGTACCTCTGTCAGGTACCAAACTTTGAGTTTTTAAATGATAAAGCTGAGACCGGGCGGGTGACTTGCACGAGAAGAGAGTCTCGGTGTAGTGTCTACGTCTGAGTCGATTAAGGACCATGTCGATGTAGGCTTGCTGATCGAGGACCTTTTAACTGGTCACATGCCTCATCATGGGTAAGCTTTGCCTCGGGCAGACTAATACCAGAATAGGACAACATGCAATGGGAGTGGAGAGATGGCGATAGTAGCATGTACCCTCTGTGGCAAGAGGTTGGACGGTGGTGTATCTGTGCTCTCGGTTGGCGTGAACCCGATCTGGTCTTAAGAACCCCGGTGGCGAGTTGACATATGCAAGGGTTAAGTGCTACATATGTCGTGTGATTGGAGATCCCCAGCTGGGTATTAATCGATTCGAATCGCCGTTACTTCTCGGACATGAAGACTTGGTCACTGACTTACACGTAGCATTCCAGTTAACTTAAAGGGATGATAAAAGGATGGCTAGTATAGGCCACGTGCTTGAACTAGGGTAGAAAGAACTCTAAATTCAGGTAATGACTTAACTTGCTAATAAAACTGGATTTTTAAGGATCCACTATTAGTAAGCATTTTTGCAAACAGAGTCTTGATTCTTGATTCAGCCTTACCTTGACTCCCTCAAGCCAGCATATCCTTGAGAGTCTTTAATTTTGATGGGTAAGACTTGCGAAAGTACACTTCGTACTCAGGGTTTTCAAACCCATGTTGTTGTCGGTGAGGAAGCAGCAAACTTTTGTTGCTTTTGCTCTAAGGTGGTGCCAAAGGAAGAATCTCAAGAGCGAAGCCTCGGGAGGATGTTGTCCTCCTTTTAAAAACATTATACTTTTATGCGGGAGGAGTTTTTGCCTCCCGAGTTTGTAATAATAATACTTCTACACTCATATACCGTTGGTCTGTAATAATAACACTCTTTCTATATTTTAATGTAAATTAAGTTACCGTAATTGCTTCTGCTTATTCGTTCCTCCGATATGTTGTAATATCTGCGTGACGGGTGAAACGCTCTTGGGAAAGGTAAAGGATACAGATACCGAACTTGTCGAGTGATCAGGTGCATCTACAGGGTTGTCCAAGGTCCGCTGGACAAGGACAACTGTAGGTGGGCCTAATAACTTGGGAGGTTCCATCACAGCGCATGTGTGTCGACTATACAGATCTCAACAAACACTGTCTGAAGGACCCCTTCGAGATCCCTAGGATAGATCAGGTGGTTGATTCGACCGCTGGATGTTCTATGTTGTCCTTCCTGGACTGCTATTCTGGATACCATCAGATCAGCTTAGCAAAAGAAGATGAGGAAAAACCGCATTCATTACCCTGTTTGGAGCTTTCTGCTATACCTCCATGCCATTCGGTCTCAAGAACGCAGGAGCGACTTATCAGAGAGCTATTCAAACATGCTTAGCCGATCACTAGGAAAGCGGGTAGAAGCTTATGTTGATGATGTGGCGATCAAAACAGAAAACTCAGAAAACTTCATCGAAGATTTGCAGCTGGTCTTCAACAGCCTAAGGCGATACCGGTGGAAGCTCAACCTAGAAAAATGTGTCTTTGGAGTACCAGCAGGGAAGTTACTCGGATTCATTGTCAGCTACCGAGGAATCGAAGCCAACCCAGAAAAAATCAAGGCCATCATGAGAATGGAAGCGTAGCGATCACAGAAGAAAGTGCAAAGGCTTACTGGATGCATGACAGCCTTGAACAGGTTCATATCGAGGCTAGGCAAAAAGGGCTTATCGTTCTACAAATTACTCAAGAAGGTGGACAAGTTTCAGTGGACCACAAAAGCACAGGAAGCTCTTGACGCATTGAAAAAGTTCTTCACCACGCTACCAGTACTGAAGCCACCACACCGAGCCACACCAAATCAGCCGGCAGAAGATCTGTTGTTATACATCTCCTGCATGACTCACGTGGTGAGCACCGCGTTAGTAGTCGAGCGGGCAAAAGAAGGACACACATATCCAGTACAACATCCGGTCTACTTCATCAGCGAAGTTCTGGGAACCTCTAAAAAGAAGTATCCCCAAGTTCAAAAATTACTATACGCGGTACTTCTAACCGCTCGCAAACTCCGCCACTAGTTTGACGACCACAAAGTCATAGTAGTCACTAGGTTTCAAATAGGGGATATCCTTCACAACAAAGAGGCCATTGGAAGAATAGCCAAGTGGGCCTGCGAGCTGGGAGCTCATGACATAGAGTTCCGGCCTCGCATAGCAGTAAAGACCCAAGCACTAGTTGACTTCGTATCCGAGTAGACTGAGCAACAAGTTCATGACAACCCGGAGGCTACTAAAGTATGGCGAATGTATTTCGATGGCTCGCTGAAGATGCAGGGAGCAGGCGCAGGGATCCTCTTCATTGCCCCTGGAGGTGAACAACTCAAGTACGCTCTTCAGCTATTATTCCCAGCATCAAATAATGCAGCAAAATATGAGGCACTGATCCATGGGTTGAACATCGCCATATCACTGGGCGTTAAGATGTTGATGGTATACGGAGATTCACTAGTGGTCATAAGCCAGATAAATAAAGATTGAGATTGCTCGACTGATTCTATGGGAAAATACTGTACAGCCTTCCGAAAATTAGAAGAGAAGTTTGAAGGGTTGGAATTTCATCATGTGGAAAGAGAACGCAACACAGCAGCAGACGTGTTGTCAAAGCTAGGATCCAGTCGGGCCCATGTCCCATCTAGAGTTTTCGTCTAGGAAGTATCACGTCCAAGTATTCCCTCAGATCAAGCGAAAGAATGCAACACCTTAAGCCAACCAGAATCAGATCCTAATGACTGGAGAGCCTATCATCAGGTACATAAAGAATGAAGAAGAGCCGGATGATAAAACGGCAGCATAATGCATCGCGAGATTGTCGACCCACTACACCCTCATAGGGGGGCACACTGTATAGAAGGGGTGCAGCAGGAGTCCTCATGAAGTGCATTTCCTCGGCTACTGGGAAGCAGCTATTAGATGAGATCCATGCCGGATAGTGCAGAATACACGCAGCATCCAGAGTTCTGGTTGGGAAGGTTTACAGGTTTGGTTTCTATTGGCCAACAGCAAAGAGTAATGTAGCCGAGTTAGTCCAGAGATGTGAAGCTTGCCAATTCTTGTCAAAACAACAACACTTACCGGCACAACAGCTGCAGACCATACATATAACATGGCCATTTGCATGCTGGGGACTGGACATGATTGGACCCTTCAAGAAAGCTCAAGGAGGCTATACTCACGTGTTGGTCGCCATTGACAAGTTCACCAAATGGATAGAGTACAAGCCCATTGTTTCTTTAACCTCAGCTAAGACAGTGGAGTTCATATAAGACATAATATTTAGGTTTGGAATACCAAATAGCATCATAACCGACCTGGGATCCAACTTCACCAGCTCTAAATTCTTTGATTCCTGCGAACAACGGAGTATCCAGATCAAGTATGCGTCAGTAGCACACCCAAGAGCCAATGGTCAGGTGGAAAGGGCCAATGGAATGATACTAGAAGCACTCAGGAAAAAAGTGTTCGACAAAAATGAAAAGTTTGCAGGAAAGTGGATCAGAGAACTACCGTATGTGGTTTGGAGCTTGAGAACTCAACCTAGTCTAGCTCTACATGGAAATACCTCGTTCTTCGTGGTCTATGGTTCAGAGGCAGTGCTACCCGCCGACCTCTGGTTCGGGGCACCGAGGCTGGTCTTCGAAAGCATAGCTGAAGCAGACGCTACCAGACTAGAAGATATTGATGTGCTGGAGGAGGAGCGATTGAACACAGTAATTCAGTTGGCCAGATAGCAGCAGACCTTGAGGCACTATCATGATAAAACCATACGACACCAATCCTTTGTAGTGGGAGACTTAGTCCTTCGCCGAATTCTAACGGGGGAAGGACGACACAAGTTGTCACCACTATGGGAAGGGCCATTCATTGTATCAGAGGTCACTCGGCCGAGATCATACCGGCTTACTCAAATGGATGGCACTGAAGTGGGGAATTCATGGAACATAGAGCATCTTAGAAAGTTTTAACCTTAGCAAGGCCTCAAAAGCTATCAGAGCAACATTGTAATCTGTAATTGGAGAGTCCATCATCAATAAAAGTTTTCATTTTCAAAGACATTCAAACTATTGACTATCAACTGACTTTGATCTGATTGGACTTGGAATCAACACGCTTACTCAACTTAGGGTGACCACTATACCCTAACGGAGCAATCGGCTTAAGCCAACGACGGCTTAAGATGGTGCAACATGCTCAGGCTTACCCGTCTTAGGGTGACCACTATACCCTACTAACAGAGCAATCGGCTTAAGTCGGCGACGGCTTAAGACGGTGCAACATGCTCGCGCTTACTGAACTTAGGGTGACCACTATACCCTACTAATGGAGCAATCAGCTTAAGTCAGCGATGACTTAAGACGGTGCAACATGCTCGCGCTTACTAGACTTAGGGTGACCACTATATCCTACTAACGGAGTAGTCGGCTTAGGTCGGCGAAGACCTGAGACGATGCTACATGCTCACGCTGACTCGGCTTAGGGGAACCACTATACCCTACTAGCGGGGCAATCGACTCAAGTCAACAATGGCTTAAGTCAGCACGACACGATCACATCTACCTATCTCAAGGCAACCACTATGCCTTACCAGCCAAGTGATTGGCCTAAGTGAGAAAAAGTCCCAAAACCAGCACGCCACATTTTCTTTCACAATTGTTCAGGATAACTGTTATACCCTAACAACGAAAACAATCAGTACTCCAGGACAACAGAATGTTATACTTGTCAACACCAGGGACACTTTCTAGTGCCCTATCCACAAAATATTCAAACACAACCAACACAAAAAATTCATAGTACATTCAGTGTTTAGCAAGATGTCACTACATCGAAACGTCTCTGTGGGCAATGTTTTTCGCAGGAGCAATCGAGGAAGAAGGTCGACTCGAGGCATCAGGTGTAGCCTAGACGTCGGCGACAATGACATCAGGAACCACTACGAAAGGCCTCCTCATCAAGATCCGCCCCGCGCGAATGGCTTTGTCCATAGCCTTGTCGTGCTGAGCCTTCAGAACGGCGCAGTTATCCACTGAAGCCTTGATAGCCAGTCGAGTAGTCTCTAGCTCCTGTGCGGCGAGTTTCTTCGAAGCACGAAGATCTTTAATGGTCAAATCCTTGGCCGATAATTGCTGCCCAAGCCGCTGAACTTCATCCTGAGATACTTGCAGCTCGCGACAATGATGGTCCAAGTCCGACATAGTGAAGCAGTGGCTCCTTTCCAAAATGGTTAAGGAGTTGCTAGCATCATGATACAACCTATCAAGATTATCACGAGAGGTCATGAGTGCTCATCTTTCCTCCTACGAACAAGAGTCAACATTCAGCACCCAAGCAACAATAAGCATGACAAACTCAACCAAAGGAGTTTACCTCATATGCCATCCTTTCCGAGTCAAGTTGAGCATTGAAAGAAGTGTTAAAAGAGCGTGCATCATCCAGAGAAGCAG